>NC_064887.1:19504367-20125934 GCF_929443795.1 Astur gentilis
GCCACACTGCAGGGCACATCCCTCTGCCCTCCCTCAGCTCCACAGCATCTAGGCTTCAAAGGGGTGAGCAGGGAGGGAGAGACAGATTGTCCCTCCTCTTCCTAGCAATTCTGTGCTGCCTTTACATAGACCACTTCTGGGAGAAAAAACATTAATGGAAGGCAAGGCAAACTCAACCTGAAATGGTTGGGAACAGATTGATATGCACAGCAAAGAAAGATTCAAGTGTCCTCCACAGACCACAAAACACCACGCTTCTGCACAACTCCATCATACTCACTAAAAGCCTCCAAGACTGCAGCATCAACAGGCTAATATACTGCTGCACTGAGCTATCAGGCACCTGTATATGCAAACGCATGTGATTACAGACACACGTAGAAAGTGAGGATAAATAAAAAAGTGATTTGCACTGATGGAGTCAACAACGTATTAGTGTTAACAGGTATTGTGTCTGTGCATGCCCGCCTGGATTGGCAGCACAGCACTCAAAAATAAACCTGAAATCTGCATTTCACTGCATATTGAATTGCAACCTGCACCTATGTTCACTTCTAGGGATAAGGGGGTGATAGTACTACTCACTGCACCTGCCCTGAGCATGATTTAGAAACATAAATTTCTCATCTGCCCTGCCTGTCAAAGCACAGAAACTGTGCCCCACCCAGACAAACACAATCATAGAAATCCAGTCTCTCACCAGTGCATCTTGCAGAAGTGACCTAGGCACAAATTCCATTGGGGGCGAGGTGGGCAGCTGTGGGAGAAAGGCCAGCTATCTAATCCTGGCCACTGCCTTCATCATTAACGTAACAGCACCTCTCTCAAAGCACCGAGGTTCATTTAACAAAGCTCTTTCCTTCCTTACAGTACTTGGCAGTCCCTGACCTTCCCGTTCCTCCTGTGAATGGGATCAGATAGTCCCAGGACCACCCTCCCCCACCGCCCCTGAAAAATCTTGGTCTGGGAACGTAACCCTCATTTTGCAAAAATACCTTCCCTGGGTAGCTGGATGGTTGGCTGGGAGCTAATGAATCCCACAGCAGAGGAGGAAATAAGTGGGGAGGATGAAAAGCCAGAGCCGCCCTGGTAAATACCTGCTCCATTTTACATCTTTTAGACACCTTGTGAAAACGGGATGTTTCCCCTACAGAAATTGTAATTATTTGGGGAAGGAGAAGCAGGACAAATTCATGAGAACCAAAATTACACACATTGCTACATTTTGTGCAGAAATATTAGCAAAAGAGAGACTGCTGCATTGCTGCATTTGGTCTGGTCTGTCATTTCCACAGACTGAAACTCCCGTGGCTGGCTGTGATGATACTGGGCAGCATTTTGAACGGCCCCTCAAAGGGCTTTAGGACTCTTAAAGGAGGGAGAGGGTTTAAAAATGCAAACCTGCATTATTACAATCAGCCGCTGATATGCGAGGACACTATAAAGACAAAGTGAGAAGATCGGTGGGGAAACGGGAGTATTCGTTTGCATCTGCTGTCAGTTGGTAAAGCTGAGACAATTTTTCCTTCACTAAAACAGAAATTGTTCTTTTTTCCAGCTGTCACTTTTTAACTGAGGCAATAAAAAGTGGGGTTTATATATACATATTTTTGTTATAAAATGACACCATTGTATTTTTAAACAAGATAAGTGTTCACGCCAGTCTGGGGACAGCATCTCCCACTGCTCCAACCACATCAAAGGCAGGACGAGGGAGCTAGAGACAGGCGCTGCAGCCATAAGTGTGAGTTTCCTGGATTTGGGGTGTTTAAATCTGACCATCATTATTTTCCTCTGTTTTTTACGAATGCGTTTTTAGAAAAGCGGGGGGGGGGGGGGGGGGGGAAGAGGGAGTGAGAGAGAGAGAAGGGGGGGGAAGGAAAGATCATTTTCATAGGCAAGAGGCAAGAAATAACCTGAAAGGGAGTTAGGGAAAATGTCTAGCAGGTAGCACAAAACACAAAGTCAATGCTGTTTACTACAGGTATATAGATAGCCTAATAGAAATTTTTACTGTCTTAAAAAACTTCTGAGCGCCAGGTAGCAGGACCCTGTAGAAAAATGCCGGGCCCTTTAAAACATAACCGGCTTGCCTCTAGCAATTAATCAGAAACAAAAAAATCAACGCCCGATGGCATCACAACTTTCCTACAGCCTGTCACCGGCTGCTCCCTCAGCAGTGGGAGACGGGCTGGAAAAGCAACCCAAAAGAGAAAACCTGAAAACGAGCGGAAAAGGCAGATCTCCGTGGGAAAAGGCAAATCTGTCCCTTCCACTCGTTTTCGACAGCAGCGCCCAGCCATGAGACATTGCCCCACAGCACCGACACAGACTCACAGTCGGACCCTCGCCCAGTGCTGCTCGCCCCGGTCCTACCTGGCGAGACGGAGGGCGAGGGAGGTCTCCAGAAATCCTCAAATTCGGACACCCTGTCACAGACGCTGCCCTCGCAGCTGGGCGCCGACTCGGAGGTGCCATCGGCAGCCTCGGTAAGGTGGGATTCCGGGGAGAAGCGCCCCCGGGAAGGCTCCGGATCGGGCAGGACGGTGCGGCACAGCCCCGCGTCCTCGGGGATCTTGCTGTCTGCAGGGTAAAGGCGGGGAGGGGGCTCCTCAGTGCGGGTCGGCGGTGGGAGCCAGCCACCTCCCGCGGCGGCCCCGCTCCCACCAAGGTGTGCTGCCGGACCCGCTCCAGCCCCGCACCGGCCCCTCCGGCGTCCCGCGGGGGCTGCGGTGCCGGGGAGCTGCACAGCTACCGGCCGGTGCCGGTGCCGCGGGCAGCGGGGCAGTGCGGGCGGGTGGGCTGTGTCCGGCGCAAGCGAGTCTGCGACCGACGGACTCCTACCTGCACAGATCTGGGCTAGCACCGTCTCCAGCCGCAGGCTGTAGTCCTCGTCGGCGGAGCGGGGCTGGTGGTAGCTGTGCGCTTTCTTGCTCTTCACTAGGAAGGACCTCGGCATGGTGGGGTGCTGCCACGGCCGGCGCGGCCGCACTCCCTCTCCAAAAGCCGGGCACGGCGGCGGCGAGCGTCACCCCCGACTCTCCCGCGGGGCGGCGGCGGGGAGGCGACCTGCGGGGAGGCGCCGAGCCCGCCGGTGAGGGCCGGGGGCGCCGGCCGGGAGGGGCCGCTCGCCGGGGGCGGCGCGCCAGGTGGCGGCGCGCAGGTGGCTCCGGCCGCCGCCCCCGGCCCCGCTCGCCTCGCTCCCCCCCGCCCCCTTCTCGGAGCGCAGCTACTCAGCCTCCCGCCGCCCGCGGCCAACGCTGCCCTCCCCCCTCCCCCGGGTACCCCTGGGGCCGCCCCGGCCACGGACCGACGGACCGGCGGACCGGCGGCCCGACGGCGAGCGGTGCCCGGCCCGTCGGAGGAGGGATGCCGGCCCGACGGCGGCTGCCAGATTGCGGGGAACAGGCCCCAGCAGCGGCCGGGCACCGTTCCTCGGACGAGCGGGGCCTGAGGGAGCCGGGGGGGCGGTCATGTGCACCCCCGTCCCTCCGCGGGAGCGCGGCCGCACTCGGCGGAGTGGGCGCACCGCGCCTCCATGTTTGCGTCCGCGCCGGCAGCCGCGGCAGCAGCGGCGCCAGCTGAACGCACCCCGAAACGTCTTATCGCTCCCCGCCACCCAGAACGGGCTGGACGGCGCAGGGCTGCCGACGAGACGGGCGGGAGAGTCGTTAGAAACTCGACAGCCTAAACCCGACGCCTGAGAGGCTGTTGCTGTCGGAGGGACTGATTCACCCATCCAGCCCGAACCACGATAAGGCGAAAACGAACAAAACGGAATCTCTCCTGCAGCCCGCAGCTGTTGGCGCCACGGCACCTTGCAGCTGCGGGCACCGAAAGCCGGGCGGGGAGAGAGACGAGGTGGGAAACCTCCGGGGGGGGGGGCCTGTGGGGAGCCGAGGGAGACGGGGACTGCGTTAACCAGAGCTGCCCCGAGCCTGCTCCTCGACGGAAGGCGGGCGAGGTTCACTCGAACCCGTCCAGCGCCGCGCCGCCTCTGCCGTGACACTTGACACTTTGCCGAAAGCGAGTTTAAACCACATTTGTTTGGATCTTTTGGGGGACTTAGGGAGGTTGCTTTTTTTAACTTTTTTTTTTTCTTTTTAATTTCCCTCCCGTCAGTGGCCTCGGGTTTGCGAACGGGGAAAGGAGGGAATGGGCCCGGCCCCGCCTGCCCCGGCCGGAGCGGAGCCCGTCAGTGGGGCCGGGGGAGCTTCCCCGCAGGTGGCGACCCTGGCTTCGCCGCGAAGCACCAGCCCGCCCGCGCCCGGCGGGGGCAGGGCCGCTCCACGCCGCCGGGGGAGGCACCGCCCCCGGGCACGGCAGCGGGCGGGCGTGCGGGTGGGAGCGTTGCTGCCCAGGCCCACCTGCGCCTCAGTTCATCCTTGAGCGGGGGCCGGCAGCTAGCGGGCCCGCGCAAAAGGGGGGCGAGAAATCAAAGCGGCCCGATAACGCATCGCCCTCCCCGACAGCAACGGCAGCCGCAGCCCTAGGGGGGGGCTGCGGGCGCCGGCGCCGCTTCTGCCGCGCGTTTTTCGTCCCGGCGCGGCGCTTTTCCCTCCAAAAGCCACGCCGCGGAGGCGCGGCCGCACTCCCCCCCCCCCCCCCGCCCCGCCGCCCAAGGCCGGAGCCTTGCCAGGCTGGGGCTGGGCCCGGGCCCGTGGGAAGGCGAGTCCCTCTGCCCACCTGGCCGCCGCTCCGCCGCGGGCACCTGCCCCCCGCTCGCCTCCCCGCCGGTCGTTGGCCCGAGGGCCGCGCGCGGCCGCCGCCTGCGCCTGGCGGCACGCGGGGCTCGGGCCCGCTAACGGCCGCCACTGTGGGGGCGCGAGGCCGGCGCCTCCCCCAGGCGCCACGGCTGAGGCAGCCCCAGAGCGGCGCGGGGGGCGGGCGGCGAGGAGAGGAGAGGCGAGGGGTCGCTGACACCCCGGCCCGGCCGCCGGCAGCTGCCTACGCGAGGCGAGAAAAGCAAGAGCTTACCCATTTGGAGGGGAGAAGGAAGCTGGGCTGCAGACGGGGTTTGCGCCGCAGCCTGCTAGTTTGGGTGACTTTAAATTTAGCCTCCCTTTAAGGAGCAATGGTGCTTAAGTTGGCTTTTTTTTTTTCTTTTCTGTCTCTCTCAACTCCTTCAGAGCTCGGCCCCCTAAACCACAAATTCCACTTCCTGAGCGTTAGGAGCTTCTGCAAGAACCCAAAAAAAAAAAAAAAAAAAAAAAAAAAGCTTAAAAAAAAAAAAAAAAGCCAGGGCCTCACAGATCAGCACTGTTCCCCCTCCTCTGTTTCTCTCTCATTTTTCCTTAAATGAAAATGTCTTACCGTATTCCACCTCACAGGGCTCGCTGAAGTGACATCAAAGTGTCATTCTGGAATCGGGCGTTTCATTTCTCTCGGGGTTCTGCTCTAGAAATTACACACATCTATCTGAACTATTCTTGGATCCCCTTCAACTTCCGCAACGAGAACAAGTCACAGATTCAAAACACAGATTGACTCAAGGCGGGCAGAGGCAGAGGGCAGGGGACGAAGGAGCCGGCGCCCGCCCTGCCGAGCCCGCTCCGCGCAGCATCCCTGGCCCCGGCCGGGCAGCGGGGGGACGCGCCTCCCGCCGCCATCGAGCCGTGCGTGGCGTTATAATCGGGGCTAAGGCAGGGCCCTGGGCGACGGAGACCTCCCCTCGACTAGAAATAACTTGTTGTGGAAAACTCTTTTGGGATAAATACGCCCAACGGCGCTGAAAATACCTTAAGACCCAAGCCTAGAGGTTTGCTCATTTCCCTTCGGATTTAGGTAATGGTTAAATATGGAAGGGGTAGGCGAGATCCCCCCCACCCCCCGCCTCCCCGGCGCACGGTGGGTACTGTAGCTTGAGAGCGATTCAAACACGGAGGCGAGAGGGAAGCGTGCCGGTCCTCAGGCTGCTAACCCGGGGAGGATCCGTAGGGCAGGCACCGGCGGCGAGCATGGTGGCGGGGGTCCGCGGCAGGCAGCGCCCCGCACCGCCCGCACCCGCGGGGACCCCCGCGCTGCGCAGCCAGGAAGCCCGCTCCCTTCTGCAAAGAGAAAAAAGGCTCGCCTTGCTTTACACACACACCCCGAGCCCAAAACACAGATTTCCAGGTCTAGCCTCGGATTCCTGATGCAGCCAGGAAATCCGGCTCGGGTCTCCGGTAACTTTCTGGGGTGGTTCTCGGCTTCGCCCTCAGACATCTCAGGCCACCAGCAACTTCCTTTCGATGACTGCAGGGCCGCCCGAAGTACGGCTCTGCAGTGAGCGAATCGAGGTTTGCCACCACTTCCCGGTCAGAAACGACTGCAACTGAAGTCGGACAAGGCAGGAGCAAGCAAGCTTCAGCCTCCCTCACGCCCAGGAGGCTTTGCGAACAGGTGCTTTTCTTCACCACCAGCCCACCCCCGAAGTATTCACAGAAAAATTAGTTACTTTGTGCCTGTGAGCTCGTGCGGAACATAGGATTAAGCAGACTTCCCAAAATCTAACTAAGCAAGCAAACACCACCACGAGAAAAACTGACCAGCCTTTGGCGTGATGCTTTAGTAGTGACACAAAAGGAAGTTGAAGAACACGACTTGACACATCGCCCTTAACACCTTCATTGTTGCCGGAAAGTTCCTGGTGCTGGGCACAGCAGTTTTACTTACGGCATCTGTGAACCGCGGTCTCCTTGCTGCGCCTTTGGTTGATTGCTCTGAAAACCATTCACGCCGTCAGCTTCAAAAATAAACGCTGGAATCAGTAGAAATAACCAGGTTAGAAAAAGTCAGTGTAATTTCATGTGTGCGTCTTCGTTGACTCACCGTTGGTGACTTTTTAAGGAACAATCTTTCTCGTTTGCCTCTGAAGCGGGATTATAAACTCATCGGTGACCTTGCTAAACAGCGCTTTGACCGTGTCATGAAAGCAACAGAAAACACTACTGTAAATTACTATTAGCGCTCATTAACAATTCAGCCCTGGTTACAGTGAAATACATATTCGTCCTTATACATCGAAGTTCAAAATGTATACAGGTGCTTTGGGGCGTTTCCGTGCGGCAGGCGCTCGCTGCCTGCCGAGGCGCTGGATGCGCTGCCGGGCGGCGGAGAGCCCGCGCCGGGCGGCTCCGCTCGGGGCTCTCCTGCGGGAGCCACCGCGCCGAGCCCCCTTATGCTTAGCCCACCTGCAGTCGGCACTTTCTCTCTCACCTACCCCTTCCTCAGCTGTCTACAAGCCTTCAGCGAACATAAGGAAGTCGAACGAGTGAATCAAGGGAATGCTTAGTTCAGCGTGTAATCTCTCAGGGAAGGGTGGATGGTGCACGGGCACCAGGAGCAGACATGCGGCTCCTGGGGCGTCAGCTGTCTCAAACGACTGGAGGAGAAAGGGTACGAAAACGGCTTTGTTTCGTGATTTGCAAAACCAACTCGTGCCCGAAACGCACCCCGCCTTCCCAGGGATTCGCCAGGACGGACGATTTGCTTTACGCCGGCCGCTGAGGACGGGGAAAAGCGGAACGCGGGCGCTGCCCGCCGAGCCGTGCGGAGGACGACCCGAGGCTCCCGCGGGCGCCGTGTGCCGGCTCAGCTCTGTGTCCGGAAGGTGCGCGGCCAGCAGCCTCCCGCCGGGACGCGGCCGGCTCCGGGTACCGGAGCACAGGCTGGCGCTACCGGGGCCCGGCGGCTCCCCGCCACGCCGCTCCGCCTCGTGCGCGCGCCGGCGCCGCCGCGCCACGTGCCCGAGGGCGGCGGCGCGAGGCCCGGCGAGGCGGGAAGCGGCCCCTCCTGCCTCGGCGCCCCTGAGGGGAGCCGTCAGGGGAGCGTCCGCCGCGCGCCCCGCCGGGGAGCGGGGGCGGCCCGGAGCTGCCCCGCCGCCCGCGGTTTTGCCGGCTGCTCTGCACCCGCGGGTGCCTCGGCGCGGGGAGCCGGCGGGCGGTGCTGCTCCCGGGGCTTTGCCGGCCCCGGCTCGCGCCGCAACGCGTGAGCTTCTTTCATCTCGTGGACTTCCAGCCCCTTCGGTCGGGAACTCGCCCCTCACGCGTTTTACCTTGCAACCCAGAAATACCGCTGGGCTGCTGCCTCTGCGGAAGGCGGGACTGAAGGAAAAGCGCTGCGATCTGTAGGTAGGGCCCGAAGGCGATTCCACTCCGTAGCCTCCGACAGCCGTCGTCCCAGGGCTCTTTCCACCCCCGAGAGGAGCTTGTTAGCTGTCGTAACAGCACCCTGAAGAGAGGCGGAGGGACTAAGCTCTTATTATTTTCTCGGTTTATGGTGTGACCTATGTGCCGCAGTTCGGTAGCCTTTAAAAAGGATGGTCTTGTGTATGCGGTGGTCGTCACGTGGCACTGCAAGAGCTATGTGACAGGACCAAGTATTCTGTATCCCAGTGTGAAGAAACCAACAGCCAACGGTCCTGAGTTGGTGGAGGGATGTAATTCATGTCAAGTGTAAGGGATGGGTTTTAATAGAGCTGCTCTAATGCTTCCCCCGAAGGGAGTGTGGTACTCAAAACATAAAAACTTGGTAAGATACAGTTGAATGCGATGGTAAGTAAATGATCGTTACCCCATAGTGACAAAAGAGGGGAAGAAATAAAAGGAGGGGTTTAAACTAGGGTGGAATTACGTTGTAGTCGTGCTTCAGACTGAAGGAGCTACTCAATGTAATTTACCGCACTGTTCACAGCAGCTGCCTGATGTCACCAGATAAGGCACCAAAGGTGATGGGATGCAGAGGAGATCTTCACGTTCAGAAGTGATGAGACGCTTTGTAACAAGAGGAAGGATTTGAAGAACAGGATCTGACAGGTTAGCTGCTTGGTATGTAGGGGAGGAGGAGCAATTTGTTGTGTGTGGAAGTCAGGACTGGGAGAAGGCAGCGAAGAGGGTGATGCTGTGGGGAGCTCGTAACATACACACTTTAAAGTGATAAAACCTGAGACCACAGTTATCCAGAACACTTTCACTATGAGAAGCTGCTAGAACTTGTAGCACTGTGCATTCTGTTGGGAAGTGTGTCTTTTTGTATGTGTGTGTGTGTGTGTGTAAATATTTAATTATTTTTAACATATCCTGCTTATTGTTTATTTTTTTTCCCCCAGTATCTTGTCAGTACCTTCTTTATGTTTCTCCTTGTGGCATAAACATGTGCTGTAAATATGTGAGACATTAGTCAGTGATTTTGATAGCAATTTTTTTGATTGCTGGGGAAACCAAAGTAACTTCTGCTGCTCTCAAAGCAGATTAGAAAAGTAGCGATCACTGTGAGCACGAGCTGGAGAGGGAAGGTGACAGTACACTGTGGTGTTGAACGCTGGGATGAAAAGAGGGATTCCAACTTTGGTAAGGAGTGGACCCAGAACTTAAATCTCCATTATGAATAGAAGGAAGTTGAACCAATGGGTTACAGAATGTAGACTATGCAAAATGGTCTCAGGAATTTTAGTTCTCATAGCGGAACACTAGAAATTTCAGTCACTTATGCAACCGTATACAATTCTAAGAGCATGCCACATTGCTTTTTTTTTCATAATTGTGAAAGGAGATATTAATTGCTGGAAAGGGAGGGTGTTAAGCTGTTGTATCTTGCATCTAGCGGTTGTATCTTAGTCAATCCATGTCCATGTATGCATAGGCATCTGTTAGCATGTTTTCTCCACTCTCAAGGTGAGTGCTATATATAACCTCATACTATATAGAGGTTATGTTGAAAGTCAGTTTACCCTGTGCTTTTCAGTCCATCATTCAGAATCTCTAGTTCTATGGGCTACTGTGTAAATGTATTTATTTCACTGATTTTTTTCTTATGTCTTGAGCTAGTCTGTAAGAAAAACCCAAACCAACAACCAACCAAACCTATCAGAGAATTACAAAAAATACATATTGGTACAATTATATTGGTAAAAGTATTTCACAGAACAAAAATGAGCTTCATTAAATCCAGAACTAATGGATTGGTACTTGATACATAGCTTTCCTCTTCCCTCTCAATACACAGAGTCAGTAGCTGGTGCATAATTAAACATAACACTGTAGTTTCCACTTAGATTGTACTAACCTCTATTTTATAGGTTGATTTTTTAATTTTAGTCTCCAGGACTAGCCTAATGGCTTTCCTGGGGGATTTATATTACCCTCTACATTCCCCCAAAATGAGTTACATTATTTGGAGCCTCTACAGATAAAGGAATTAGCAGCACATCCAGTCTGAAGTGTGGATATTTTTATGCTAACGTATCTTTAGGCCATTCTAGCTTAAAATATAAATGTTGTATGAGCATCAGCTTTCACTAAGTCACTAGCATAGTCTCTGATATAGAACAGTGATTACATTAAAAACCCCAGAGAAACACACAATTCCTTCTGCGTTGCAGTTCCACAAAAGATTAAATTCAATAATACAAGATTTACAAAGTGGTTTTGTTAAATTTATGCAAACCCCTATGTGGATACTTCTTTTAATCACTTTCATAGTAATTTATTTTAGTTAAAATAATATAGGAAATTGCACATACAGTTGAAAATTTAGTAGAACCCCCCCCTACTTCGTGAATGTGTGTGAAGATGAGGCCTGCATTTTGTCAAAAAAATGACGAACATGAACAAACAAACAGTTGTTGACCCATGAATGTAATAAATGCTTCTTAACTTCACAGAAGCACTGTCTCCCAGCTAGTCACGTTCCCAATTTTTCACAAATGTTACAAACTTCTAGTACATGAAATGAAATGACTTAAGTAAAAAGAGATCTAACCATAAATGCTATTAGGAACTAATATACTCATTCCCTTAGCCTGGAGAAATAAGAAAATATAAATATTGAGGCTTCTTGAGCTAGTGATGACATCTGATTATCAGATAGGGAAAGCAGAACCATTTTCACTACCAAACATAAAACATGATTTACATGGAAACTCTGTATATAGCAGGGCATGCCCCTTCCCTATTTCACCTGTCTTCTTGGCTGCAGCACTTGCATATTCAAGAATCTTAAGTTTTCATGTTTACGTGCTTTTTTTACACTGAGCTCTTACAGCCTGTATGTAAGAGCAAATCTAAGAGAACAGTAATGTTTGTTAGAAGGTCACGCAAGCAAGGTCATGGTGTGTAGTGTAATTAGTATGCTTTATTTATTGACATATTAGTAAATCTATTATCTATGCTGTTGATGATCTGACATTATTCTGGTGCACATTCAAATTATAATACCCATATGTAAAGAGCTTAGTGTCATTTATTTCTGGCAGAATAGTTGCAGAAAAAGCAGGATGATTCTGAACAGCCTCTCTTGGTTTGTCTTCCTAGGATATTCTGTGTGTATCTAAGTCTTCTGAAACTCCAGCATGTCCAGCGATTCACCTTCATCACTAGAAGAGATGCAGTTAGTTGGCTAATGACTTTTGCTTTTCCCTTGATATTTTTATTTATGCTGTTATTCAGTATCAGTATTTATTCTATTATTATACTTTAAAACCACAAAAGTTCAGGAAATAACCCTTGCCAACTAATCTCATTTGCTATCACTTGAACAGTAAGGCAGTTATTGCAAAATCATAACACTTCACTGTTCAAACAGACAGGATTTTTATGACTCTCCAACTGAATTTTGCTCCTGCCACTTACTGCAAAACATTACCTTTAAGAGAAACTTGCAGCTGGTATTGATGACAGACAACAAGACATTTGTCACCTATCCTCTTGGGCAACAATTATCCAGGTGCAAACATAAGTTACGAGATGCTCATTGGAAGGAAAAAAAGGTAACTCTTACTTGTTAGTGGATAAAAGTCCTCCTGATTTGGTTTTGCATATATCAAATTTCCAACAGGGATCAGAATAAGCTAAGCTGCCTCAGAGATGGCAATCTCAACAGGCTATACTGGAAGCTATGTATGTACTGATAAGATGTGGGGAAATTTTGTAGAAATACTGAAGCAAGTTAGGAGCTGCAGAAATGAGTAACTTGGAATTTGTCACCCACCTGCTTTAAGATTTAAATTAGATTGCACCGGGGCAGATAATACTGTTGAGAGGCCCAGAATGTGCTGCTTCCATGCAGCCTTCCCTATCATTCTTTGAACATTTGTTCATGTCCTCAGTTGTGCTGTTTCTTTCCGAGGACACATTCAAAATAAAAGTAAAGGAAATGCCTAACAGGACTAGCAGATGCATTCAGTGGTATGCTTCCCCACTTTTGCAATTTTAAACAACTACACTGCCTCTCATGGGTAGCAAGATGGTTAACACATGTGCTGACTATCAGTTCCAACTTATGCATGGCTTCTTTTTTTATTAATAGAACAGCTGCAAACATTGCTAAAAAAGAAGTCTTAAGGATTGTTTAATTATGTAAGATGGCAATAATAGCAGCTATTAATATTCTTGACTAGAATGTGTCTGAGAGGGCAAGTGAGTGTTCATATGACAATAATAGAGTATCTTGCTCTGTTCAAGAAGCTAGGGCCATTTTACTGGATCTCAGTTTTCAGGAGTGTGAAAGCAGAATGCTCAGCTCAGCTCTTAATGCTGTGGTGAATCACAGCTATTTGGCAACAGGACCAATAGCTTATTTCCTAGATAGCTCTGCAATGTAAAACTGTAAGAAGACTGAGCTTACATATTTTTACTGCACTGACCATGCTTTCATTAGAACTAACTGTAAGACATGAATAATTTTTCACCTTATTTGAACTACCACTCTAATCTAGAGCCAGCAAGTAACTATGCAGTAACAACTATGCAGTAACCAAGGGCTGTAGCTTAGGAGTGACTAAACAGTAAATGCTGCAACCTTGTTAAATCATGAAAAATTTATTTTCATTACATATATATGAAGGTAAAAGATTTCAGTCAATAGTGTTTTGAACAAGCGCTTCCGACATGAACCTGTTAGTGTAGCTAGGCTGAAACTTAATGTAAAGTTAGTGTTTTGCCTTTTAGTAATTCATTTCTAGTATGTATATACAGAATTCATTTTCCTGTTAGAATACCAGAGACAGTAATATTGCAACATTTACATTCCTCATATAAAATGGTGTCATGTACATTTTCAGCTTGGTGTAGATATATAAATATGTACAAAATAAACATTATTGTAATTAATATATTCAGACCAGGTATTACTTAGCAACATTAAAGCAGATGCACATAGATTTAAGTGAAAATGGTGAAAAACACCTTTATGACATTAGTGACCATTATTTGTATATATAAAGTAGTACAGATAAAGGCTCCTCTTTCAAGCCTTCTGTGGGCATCCAATAACTTCAGTAAAAACAAAAGTAACTGAGAAGCATAAGATAATTATATATATGTGTCTCATGATCAGATGGGTTTACTAGGTTCCATCTTGATCACAAATGGATAACAATGTAAAACATACACATTTGTTCAGAGCGTAAAATATTGCACAAGAGCAATTTCTTTTGAGGAAAATAATTCCTGTGTTTGTGAATGGCAAAAATGGTTCTTATGCATTAAAGAAATTATATATTTGCAGTTTCTAAACCAAGGAACATTCAGTAATACTGTCACAACTGTCATCCATCAACTTCTTCCCAGTCTGTTTTATGGCAATGGTTTGTCATCAGCAAGATTTGGCAAAGAGAGAAGGAAGATAGACAGTACATGTATGTATTTGTCACAGGCCAGACCAGATCCAATAGTAACCTAAACCAACTGCTGGATAGTTTCAGTTACCTGACAATTTCACCCTTAAATACAAAAGTCTTCAATGCTAGTCACAGTGATAATCACACAGTAGTAGAGTAAGATTCCATTCGTCTCTGCTTGGAAACCATCTTGTCTGAATTCCCAGTCTGAAGGGCACTTTCCTCGGTATCACTGTCACTGCTGTCTACAACTGTGTGATCCAAAGCCATCTGACCAGTCCTCCTGTGTAGATGAAAGTTCACCCCACTCTCCTGTATGGAGTTAGTTATAAAATCTTCATCAGAAGAATGAAATGATTCATCATCTCCTGTGAAATGGTTGACAATGTGAATCCCATCAAAAGTGGGTTGGTCTGAGAAGTCTCTCTGGCCTTTTAGACATTTGATCTGTTAGAAAAAGCAGAAATTAACAATTAATCAGACCTGAAGAGTCCAGCAGCAAAAAACCCCACATTCCAAGAAATGTCTCATTGAACTCCTACTAAATTAAATTAAATGCTAGATCTAGAAGTAGCACATTTGATGATCACTTCAAAACTCAGCTGGAATCAGAACAAAGTGACTTCTCACTTCTGGCTGCCCAAGCAGAGACCATGAAAGAACATCTGAAATAGTACTTGGAATTTTCCAAAATTCTCCTTACACCCTGTGCTGGTTTAGAGTTAATTTTCTTCATAGTAGCTAGCACAGGCCCATGTTTTGGATTTGTGATGAAAACAGTGTTGATAATACAGGGATGTTTTAATTATTGCTAAGCAGCGCTTAAACAGAGTCAGGGCCTTTTCTGCTTCTCACACCACCCCACCAGTGAGTAGCCTGGTGGTGCACAAAATATTGGGAGGGGACACAGTTGAGACAGCTGATCCCAACTGACCAAAGGGATATTCCATATCATATGATGTCATGCTCAGCATATAAAGCTGGAGGAAGAAGAAGGAGGCAGGGGGACATTTGGAGTTAGGGTGTTTGTCTTCCCAAGTAACCATTACACATGATGAAGTCCAAGCCCTGCTTTGCTGGAGATGGCTGAACACCTGTCTGCCAATGGGAAGTGGTGAATGTATTACTTGCTTTGCTTTGCTTGTGTGTGTGGTTTCTGCTTTCCTTATTAATCTTTATCTCAACCCACAAGTTTTCTCACTTATACTTTTCCAACTCTCTCCCCTATCCTGCTGTGGGGGGGCAGTGAGCAAGTGGCTGTGTGGTGCTTAGTTGCCAGCTGGGGTTAAACCATGACACACTCCCAGAGTATTTCAGTTTTAAGGCTTAATAATCAAGGTACCTAGAATCGCTAATGACAGATTCCTCCAGGCTATTTACTGCATCTTTAATATCCCCATGAGGATGGTTTATGGTTAGTTTTCTAGAGTGGCTTATTTGTTTTGACAGCACTTTTGGCCTTCACATCTTACTTTTCAGCTCCATTCTTGCCCTTATCACCTAACTTCTCACTTGAGAAAAGCTCTCCCCAATCCCAAAGAGCAGGGTCCTAAGTGAATATTGCCAGTTTCACACAGCCACATTAAAAAACAGAGATATTCTTAGTTCTGTCTACACTGCAAGATCAAGTGTCTTTTCATTATCTAGTTTAGACCCAATGAGATTTCAGATTAAGAAGTATGAGAGAAACTTCTCTTTGTATGGCATAAATAGATTGCAGTTTCAATTTTAAGAGAAAATCAAACAAGACAAAAATGATTGACCAGACCATGGATACGACAACATTTTAACTCAAAATGCACTGTGGAGTGATAAACTATTACAACCATGTATTCAAGTTATTCAAAAGTAAAACCTAAAGCTCTGAAGTGTGGCAAGTCCCCTGTTAATTTAGTGAAAATAACTGCAACTCATGGAAGACATTCCCAAGGTTATTTTTTTTAGAATTTCACTTTAGCTAGCTTTTAGTAGCAACTACCCCAGGATCAGTTTGACAGTCGAAGAGTATTAAGAAAAAAAGTCCTAAGGATGCAGAAAACCATTAAAAATGCATTACAGAAACTTCCTAATGTCACTCTGGAAGCTTAAAAGGGAAGATGTACCAAGTGGTATTTTGTAAGCCACTTTTCACAGTAACAGAGACATTTCAGAAGTCTGAAGCAATATTCACTTTGATAAGTAAAAGGTGCATGTAGGTCCTTGCTATTGAAACCAACAGAAGACTTTACATATCCATTTGGGGAAGAAGGAATCTCCGTAGTTTCCATGGGCTTGTGCAAAAGATGAGAATAAAAAAGGGGTTGGAAAAAAGATCACAAGTCATAATCATGCTAGAAGCCATCAAGTCAGATATTAACAGCATGTAAAAGCTCCAGCTTTTAATGCATATCAAAACATCTCTGTTACAAATATGGGTACGTGCTGGAGATCTAAACCTTGCTTATAACTACACATAGTAATGTTAGTTTTTTGCATTTTCTTCACATACACATAGGCTGCAGTTGTTTCATGTGAAACTTGCTTGTGTAAAGGCAAGCAAAACTAAAAGTTCCATACTTTCACAGCATAATTCATGATGTAAGCAAAATCAGCTTATGCCAAATATTTAATACTGGACAGTAACATGTATCTGGAATAAATAATTTTTACTAGCTTATATACCTAGATACAGAAAGCCTCATACAGAGATTCTTGTATTTAGAAATATTATCCCTAAAAATATTCTGCAATACAGTCAGATTAGCTACCACATGAAGTTTCCAAAACAGCTATCAATTTTAGTCACTAAGAAAATAAAACACAGAAAAACAAAATGAAACCCAACAATTTCTCTCCACCCTCACCACAAAAAAAAAAGCCCTGCTGTACAAGTGACTACAAATTTCATATTAGAGTAAGAAATAAGATGCTTTTAGGTCTACACAGTTAAGTCATTGGTTCACCTGGAATTATAAAGCTGATACTCAATGTTAGTTGTTTTGAATATTCAGAAAGCCAAGCCAATGACCTCAACTGTTTTCCTGAAGACTTCCAACATGATACATTTACATGAATGTATTTAGGTAACATGACAAAATCATGGCTTCATGGTTTTAGGCAGTAGCCTTTCCAAACACCAAATGAGAGTCTATGGAAAATGCTGTTAGTGAAAAAATCATGAATAGACACAGCCTTTGCCAATTTCTAAAGTGAGTCTGAGAAAAAAAGTGTGTTATTTTTTGTTATTCTAGTGAAAGGATGCACAATCTGTGACCTTCCAGAAACTCTGCAGCTTTACACTTGCCTGCCCTTTTTCTCAAGTACTCCTCACATCCAAGGGGACCAGACTGGTAGGAAGAAACATGAATGTACCATAGAGAATATATGCCACAAGTCTATCGATGGTCATACAGTTCCATAACTTCTCTGTCTGCTTGAAAAATGGCCGTCTCAGCCAGAAGCACAGACAAACACCGTAGCATAGAATTTGTATTATGGGGATTGACAGGCTGGATAGCAACACTGATGAAGAGGACATGGGGGTCCTGACACACAGGAGGCTAACCATTAATCAGCAGTGTCCCCGAACAGTGACAAAGGCTAACAGCATACTAGGCTGTATTGACAAGGGCATAGCCAGTACATCATGGGAACCAATTCTTATCTGGCACTTCTTAGACTGCATCTGTCCTGTTCTGCACTTGCTACTTCACTCCTTCCTCAGTACAAGATATTCATGCATAGGTTTAGTGGAGAGGCACCAAGACATTTAGGGGCAGGAGCTTTATGCCTTAAGATAGCAGAAAACTGGTTCTTTACTGAAGTGCATGGTGGGAAAAGAGACATTGATCATAACACAAAACACAAGGTTGTGTTTGACTATGAAGGGAAAATAATTGCTACAAGGCTAGTTAAGAATTAGAACAGGTTGTTCAGAGACTGGGGACTCTCCATCCTCAGTGGGTTTCAACACCCAACTGACAAAGCCCTAAGCAACCTGCTTTGAATTTAGCGTTGATCCCGTTTTGAGCAGGCAGTTGACTAGAGGCCTCCCAAGGTCCCCTCCAACCTGAAAGACAGCTTACAATTCAGTGAGATGTGTGAAAAGCATGGGCAGTGGGATGCATCTTACAGTTCTTACGGCAGCCATTTTGAGTTTAAGAAATTGAAATACTTTGTACCCGCCAAAATTACTGTATTTAAAAATGTAAATGCTGTCATTTGAATCCAAATGCCTTTACATTAAATGTCGGTACATTAATTTATCACAAAACCTAGTATTCAACAGCATGTTACTTTTATTTTACAATTAGAAATCTGTCACTTTAATCTTGAAAATACTTAAACCAAGTTGTTTTTCAATTGAAGGTAGAACCCGATTTGCACCTTAATTTTTTTTTTAAACATGAATGTTGATGAAAGCAACTAATCTTCAAAAACTTAAAAGTATCCAGCAGAATAGGTTGGTAACAGCTGTGCACTATTTTCAGTTTTGTATATTTTCAGAGCTGAAGATACTTCAGGGGCACCCCAATCTAATATTTGTTCAGGAGCATTTCTGAAGAAGCCTTATTATCTGCCATTTCTGTTGCAGCAGAAAGGCTTTGCAAGGCTTCTCAAAGCATTTGGAACAACTTGTAGACAGCATGCGCTCCAATACAATTAGATACCAGTGGCTAATGGCAGCCTCTAAAATAGAGGTTTCTTAAAATGAAAAGTTTTGTACTCTCACATAACTTTACAGTCTAGCAAGTGAGGCTCTGCACTTCTAATAGACAAGCAGTATCTTTTTTTCAAGATGGGAACATAAGAACTATCCTACTGGCTCAGGGCAATGGTCCATCAGCCTAATACTCTGTCTCCAATGATGACAACAGGACTTCCATGTTGTTTTGTTTTTAAGGGAAAGCATGTGAATATGACCAATTTTTGCAGTCCATTCCCTTCATATTCCCAAGCCCCCACTCACTTGTCCAGAAACTGTTGTAGCAGATATGAGAGTACATCTCTTCCTAGCTGTTTCAGCATCCATTTATAGATCAGTTGTCCATGACTGATGATTTATTTGCTGTCTACCTCCACAGCTTCCTGTGGCAGCAAGTTCCAGAAATTCTTTTGTTTTAAACTAACCTCCTACTTGTTTCAGGAATTGCTCCCAAATTCTAATAATGCAGGAACAAGTGGTGAAAAGCAGTTCTGCAGTCATGATTCTGAAACTTACATAAACAACACCTCCCTCAGCCTTCTCTCTAAAACAAACTAGTCCCAAGCCTTTTTAGCCTCTCATGAACAGGCAGTACTCAAGACCACTGATCATTTTAGTTGCCCTTTAACCTCCCTACAGACCCTTCTTTAAAATCTCTACATCCATCTTGAGGTGTAGAGACCAGCCCTGCACCAAGGTTTTGTAGTGGCAATATAAACCACTTTATTTTGGTTTACTTCCTACTGAGGCCCAACCTTGTCTTGTCTGTTTTGGCTGCAGATGCACACCAAGCCAATGGTGTCAGAGGACTCTCAGCAAAAACTCAGAAATATCTTTCCCGATTTGTAACTACCAATTCTGTATTTGCCATCATGTAGGTATGGCTTAGATTTTGCAGTTGATTCATTACCTTATTCATACTGAAGCTTATCTGTCACTTTTTTAAGAGGGACTTCTTGAGATTCTTGCCATCAGTGTTTTATTTGAACATGGAAAAAGCTTGAAGTAGGAAGTAAAGCATTATGTCAATATCTTGTCATTCGTGTAGCCAAGCATATCAAGATAATGGGAAATCTGACTAAGGACTTGGAGCGGGGGGGCACGCTGACCCAACCCAAACACCTCCCTACCCTCCCCCTAAACCCTAGTTCTACTCTACCCTTACCAGTCCACCTGAAGGAAAAAGAACAGCCTTTTTTCTTGCAGCCATGTTGAGCAGAGTATGGACTTACACCCCAGGGTCTGTCACTTCTGTTCTCTTTTGTGCAAAGAGCCAGTATTGGTTAAAGCCCTTCAGTTTTGGATCTGGCCCTCCTTCATGTGAGGGGAATTAGACCTCTGTCACCCCAACAAGTGACATTCAAATGAACCTTGGCTGTTTCTTACTGCTTCAGTTTTGCAAGAATCTCAAGTCTTATCACATCTGTAAAAAAACCCAGTCTGGTAAACCCACATGTTTTGCTTTTAATTCTCAAATCCAGGTCGTATTGTCTAGATGACCGCAGCTTCAACCCAGTTTTCACCACAGCACATTCATGTGATCTTCAGGACATTTCAAAGGGTTAATAACATTATGTGACCAAAATGTACATCATCATTATCCCTTCAAAAGCCAGCTGAATCAAGAACAGAATCTTAATAATAATGTTTGCATTTATGTACCTTCTTGTACCTAAAGAATTCAGCATTTTCAAAACAAACTGTATATCCTACTGGTCAACACATGAAAAGTCGTTAATTGTACATGCTCTTAACGGGTAACAGTGTACTTTCACAAATTCAGAAGAGCTGAAAAAAGTCTAACAATCAGATCCTCAGAATAAACTTTCTTACCTGATGCTGACTGCCTCATCAAGCCAGGCATGAAGGAGAGACAGTAAAGAGACATTTAGAAGTTTCAGTACATTTCAAAAGTTATTCCATGTTAAATCATAGAATCATACAATAGTTTGAAGGGAGCTAGTCAGTTCCAAGCAATTTATATTTCTAAGCCCCTTTGTTTTTTAAATAGGGAACATGAGTAAAATTTTCAAGTGCGACTTCGTGAAAGAGAGTTCTACTTAAGCTCTGGGAGGCATTTTTATGTTGTAACCTGTGAGGTTTTTTTAAAGCTAGGAATTCAGTGGTGGAGTGAAGTAAAAAATGCTACTTTCTGCTCCCTTTAAAAGGCTTCAGTAACTGATTCCTGAAATTTACTCAATTCTGAAGTAGTAAACAAGAGCTTTAAAAAGGTTGCCAATAAACATTCAATCTACTCACAGTAGGATAAGCAACCAATACACAAGTGAGATCAAAATATGACAAAAATATGACCACTGCCTTGGGTGAATGAAATTGGTTTTGGCAGAAGGCAGTATGTTAAATTTTTATTTAAAGAATAAAGATACTGAATTCTCAGTACTTCTAGCAAGAGGAATCTAAAAATCAGAGTTCCCTCTTTATTTGTCTCCACCTTAGTAACAGTAGAAAGTCTTTGTAAGATTTCCTGCTTAAAAACCAAACACGATTCAAAAGAAAACTACATTGTTGCTGAAAGTATGATCTAACCACGTTAGCTGAAGAGAAACAACTCATAAGCATTTTCAAATACCCGTCCTATAATTCAGAAAAATATTGTCAACTTGGCAACATGAAAAAGAGAGATTTAGAAGTCAAAATCTAATTACAAGCCAATTAAAAATATCAGTTATTATCTATTAAATTATAATAACATTTAAAATGAATAAAAGCAATTTAATTGGCGTTCTTAAAAATTCCTGAGACCAATGGTCCACAGCATCTAATGACATCCCTCATCATACAGCAGTCAACAGCTGACTGCTGCTTACTGCTGACTCTCTCCCACTGTGATGAGATGACTCCAGTTTAAGGCATATACTAGTACACTATCACTTCTTTAAAAAAGCTCCCAATAACTTCTTTTGGAAAAACATTTATCTCAGAAAATGAAGTAGCTGCAGCATCTCAGACTGAATGAATGGAAAATATGTTGTCATTTGGGAGACAAATATCAGTCCAGACAAATATTATGTCCAGTAGGTACTACAATGCAGAAGGATTTCTGCACATGCACACAAAAAGAATGAACAATGTTAAGGTTGCAGGCCTTTTCATGCTACTTTTTCACTTCCATGAACACAAGCAACTCCTTAGATATCTTAAGCTCTCCAAAGCCCATTTTTAAATATATGGTTGTACTTCCACAGTGAGCCACATTCATACTGAAACCATCACAACATGAATACTGCACAAAGGAAGATATCATGAGCTAAACAAATAGTTGCAGAAACTAATATTAGCAATCCATCATCTAAAAGAATTCTTAGCAAGTTTATTGGCTGTACAGCTACAATGCAAATCGAGTTTCTAAAGTTCCCCAACAGAATCAGCTTCCTTATATGAAAGGGACTGCTCGGCATGCATTGTGACAGAACTGCATCAGAGCATTCTAACAAAAGCCATTGCTTATTGATCTTTGAAAAGTCTTGAGATTTAAAAAAACCTTAAATATGGTTTAATATATCCTGCAATAAAGAAGTTTAATGCTAAACCAAACCAACTTTAAAGACATTCTTGCATTTTCCTCAAGCATGAGACAGTTTTTACCCAAATATGTGGATCATATGCAAAAGACAGAGGATAGTCTTTTGAGAGCTTCCTGACAACTTGTATGGCTCTCAAGATTACACGTAAAATAAGATGTTGTGTAAAATAACTCCACAACCCATACTGCATATAATACTACAGCATTCTTTGTTTAGAAACAGCGCCACATTCTCTAACAAATTTAAAAATAAATTTGAAAAAAAGATATGTTTAATTAGAAATGTGTTATCATTGTAACTGTATTAGGACAAAGCTTAAAGCTGTGGCTTTTATTTCAGTGTCAGCGAATTTCCTGTTTCACTTCAGTTAACATTAAGTTTTTTTTTTCTAAAGCCATAGCTATAAATGCAGCCATAATTAGGATTATTAACTTGTAAGTAACAGACATGAGCAATGCCAGACAAGTGTCATTCCTGGAAATTGCTGATGATTCAAGAAGCCCAAACCAACCAGATGCTGAATCCAGGAACTCCCATTTACTCTGCTTGCTCGCATTACCTGATCACTGTTTTCCCTGTTGAGGAAGAGGCCCTAATACCATGGACTCACTGTTTGAAAGATAACAGTCGAGAGGGACTGCATGGGCTTCTCCTCCCTGAAATCCATATGAAAAGCTGCAGAGGGTCATCCCCACATCTCTTACCAAAGCCATTTTGGATTCTCCCATGCCATATCTACCTCTAGAGATATAAAAACTGAATTAGAATACATCTTGTAGACCTCAAAAGATATGCAAGGAATATGTTAAAAAAAAAAAAAAAAAGGAAAGAAGGAGGGGCAGGGAGGAGAAAAATCACAATGAGCCTTCTTTTCCTTTCACTGTGAGGCAGACATGTAAGATATATGCAACAATCAGAGATATCCTTAGTAGAGAAATTCAGGAAATAAGTTACATCTTCATTTATTGCTTTCACATAGTTGTCTTCTTTTTTTTAATTTTTAATTTAAAAATACTAATATTAAAACTCTTCCAGCACAACTTTGAGTCTTCTCAGATTTCCTAAAGATGTTCCGCTTCAGCTTAAGATCTAACTAATTTTGAAATCGATACAATAGACAATCATATTCTCAAATAGGAAGTGTTACTATGCTGTTCTCTTTACTGCTCCTTTCCCTGAGATTTAATTTTGCATCAAAATTGAAAAAATCCCAGCAAATTCACAAGATTTTATTGAAATCAAGTTGTTCAACACATTCTAATGGGTTGTTGAAGAGTCATGGACATAAGGAGGAAAGTGAATACATTAAAAACTCTGGAAAACTATTTCAGGGAAGTTTTACTACAACACTAACATGGACAAAAATACTTTTCCCCCTTGTAGTTCACCTAATCCACAAATATTAAAGTTAGCCTGAAGTGTTAAGGGTGGGGGTTTGACATAAATTTGGGGTTTAGCAGATTGGAATCACCATTACATTGCTTTATGATTTGTCTTTGCTTTTGCCTTCCCACCACCACCAAAAGCAATGTTTGAAAGGCAGTACTCAAGATTCTAATCAGAGTCTAATTTAAGAAATTAGACTAGTTAAGCAAAATCAAGCAAACCGAAATTGCTGTTTAAAAAAATCCAGCGCATCAAGTACTGTGACTTAAGAAAGCAGGAAATGTCTTGATCATGCTTACAAATAACATGCAGTGAGAGCATTTCAAAATCTGTTTGCAAAATTGCTTCCTTTGCTTAGTAGTTAATAAATCGCTTTGAAACATTTAACTTATCACAAAGGTGTATTTATTTTTAAGACTAAGTTTTGTCTTTGATATCCTTTAAATGTGTAAATTCATTTCCTCATCTAAAAATTTTCACCCAACAGAAGTTCCAGTCAGATAAACAAAATGCCAATTTTTAGGTAGTCTAGCAATGACCTCTGAAATGAAGTTGTTATCCAGTCCCTGTAGGAGGAGCCAAGCTGCCCTCCAGCATACTCAAGACTGTCTGGGACCCACCTTAGCACATTTGGCCATTTGTTTGGGACTGAGTTTAGCATGACTAAAATGGGAAACCTGCACAATCAACAAACAACCCTGGTAAGAGTTAATGATTCTAGAATAGTGCAAGTTTAGTGGTTTCTATAAAATAGTATTTTTAAAGAATATAAACTATAAAATACTTTCCTAAAGAAAATTAACTATGCTTTGTATAGATGAGTTCCAAGCTGTATTTGCTTCCTGCTAGCACTACCTCGTATGCTCCCCAAACAATTTTATAATGCTCATATCAAGATAAAAATCAGTTGACAAAAATTCTTAGAGGACTTGGTGGAGTATTTGGCTCCTTATTTTCAAGTGTAATAGAATGAATCTTGGAAAAAAGTTGATTTGATTTGTTAGGGTTTTTAGGACAAACAGAAAGAAGTACATAGAGAATATTAATTTTATATTACTTTCAGTATGGCAGAAGGGCTTAAAGAAGGCTGATTTGCAGTATAACTTAATGGTAGGACGACTGCAACTGTCCATATCCAGTTGTCTCCAGGGTCTATGTGTCTGAACTTCTTGATCCACACTTATCTCAAAACAGTACAACTGTTTCTGGAGTTCATAAATTGAATTCAATCTAATATAGTTGTAGTATGCTCTATCCACTTGTTACAGCAATTGCAGCAAAATACCTTGAAATTGTCAACAAGAGAAGCTGATCAGAAGTCAGAGCAAGGATTAAACTCCCAGGCATGTTAAGCCTGTTGTGGGCCCAAACCAGAACAGCTGTGAATGACAATATTATATACCCAAAGAGATCTAGGCTGCTTTTTTGGTTGTACTGATATGGCTGCTATTGTTAAAAGATAAAACCCCAAAGAGCCTCCAGACTAAGAGGGTTTTTTTTGTTGGTTTTTTTTTTTTTGGCCATCTATAGTGGGATTAAAAGCAACAGTCATGAGGTAGTACATTAGATGAATCTGCCCACTCACCATTATTAACTCTTTGGAATCCAAGCTCATGTATGTGACTAACTACTGAATTCTCCTGTTTAAGGAAAGAATTACCTTTGTTTTTGAAACTCATACTTTTAAAAGGATGACCCAGAGTAACTGGTATACACTGGTATACAACCTGAAAGATTTATCTTAAATGAACTTTGCTGACCGTATCACTAGACAGAGTTCAAACCACTGCAGTGTGTCACAAGTGAAAAGCAAAAGAGCAGCAAGAAATTTCCAAGACTGACTCATTTCAGGCTTCTGGTTTTTTTAATAGCACTTAAATATTTGGCCCCTGTTTTAAACTACCAGCTTCTGTAAGTCATATTCAGTCTCACAGTAACAGAAAATGCTTTACAAAAATCCCCATAGATGTCAGGAAGTTTAAATAAAATCTATGAAATAATTTTAATGCATTAAAGAAACCTCATCTCCAGTTGTCCTGCTATTTATTTCATATTGCTCTGAACGTACTCTTACATTTCCTGACAAGTTTTTATAAAAAGTGTTTTTTCAACATTATCAGTTAAAGAGCACTTGAGCCAAAAGGAAATACGATGTTAGATGTATGTTGTATATCAGTTTTACCATAGATGAGTCTGCCGTATTGTAAACGTGACAAAGATTAAAACTAGCAACAAGTGTTCAGACCAGAAGGTTTCCAGTGAATCAGAACAGGAAACCAATAAAGCGATCAATGGGAGGTCATGACTTTTTGATCACTGCACTGTATGGTTAAAGAATCTGGTTTTGATCTAGTGCCGTGTAATCAAATTAAACTTTGAAGTTCTGTATCAAATATGCAATTGAAATAGAAACAGTGCTAAGGAAGTACCCAACTTTTAAACTATTTTCAAAAGAAATCAGTCTTTGGTAACTATAAGTCAGATTTTATCTATTGAGGGAATTTTTCTGAGATCTGACAAGTTTGTTGTAGTGAGATTGTATGCAATTCCAAAAAAAGTTCTAAGATGGCTTAGCCCTGGGAAGTTTCTATAAATAGCTAGTTAGTAGGTGGAAGGAAAGTTCCCAGAAACTCTTCCTACAAGAAGTTCTAATGAAAGTGTTTATTCGGAGTGAGGACACAGCAACAAAAATATTTTAAACCAGCAGCATGATCACACTGAATGTACTGCAAGTATTATAGCCAAGGAACTACCTAAATCTCAATGCTCCTTCTCCCTAGAGCATGCATCTATAAATACAAAAGTTACTGAAACCTCAAGCATTAACTAGAATGTACTGGCTGATACAGAGACCGAAAACGTACCCATTATGGGCAACAGTTACAGGAAATGATCATTTCGCACTTTTACTCTGTCATCTTAAAGCAGGAGTTAAACTCAGCATTCTTAAATGGACTAAGTAGCATTTGTTTTTGCCTCTGACTGCAGAAATTACTTCCATCTGTGTTGGCTGCCATTCTGAGAGTGATAAAAGAATTTTAGGAGGGGTTTCCACCACATTTCCACTGTTCGCTCCACTTATATTCAGGTAAATTTACAGAGACATATTACAAGCTAATACATAGCTCTTCTGAGCTTGTTTCTCGCATAGATGGCACCCGTGTATGGTTGCTAACAAATTTTTTTGCAAGGAATAACTACTCAGATAAATTCAAACCAGTCAAACCTCAATCCCTCCACTTTTCTATCCCCCAAACTTGATTTATAGGCAGAAACACAGGATAGACCCTGACATAGCTCTAATTAGTACAGCAGACAAGTCACGCAGCTTCAACACTCAAGAGAAGAGCATTATTGCCACGATAATGAACTAACTTTATCTATTATCAGTTTACTTGCTTTGGCAGTCCAGACAAACTCTAAACAGAGACTTAATATAGTTAATTCATCTCTAATGCTGCAATCAAGAACTAGTATATTGCTCAGCAAGACAGATCTGGAGCTTTGACACAGTAGGATACAGTCAGGAAAAAAAAGCGGGGGGGAATGCTTGTAAAGAGAACAATCACCAATCTTCATTTATTTTATCACTGAATCTGTCGGTAGTGGCAGTGAAACAGTTAAGATTCATATCTAAAACTGTTGCCCTTATTGAAGTGAATAAAGTCATACCTATTCCTTTTGAGGACAGACTACATCACTGTCCTGATTACACTGTTCACATTTAGAGGTTTCTTTCACTCATGAGATATGGAAGATACTTTGTTGATGGTGGTGTTACTGGGGGGAAGGGAGAGGAATCAACTTTACCTGATGCAAAGATGAAGATGAGTTTGTGGCGAGATTTGTGGAGTAGAGTACCATCATTATGGAATCAATCCTACCTTTTTGGGCAAGTGTAACATGTCTGTGTTAATTACACTATGAACACCCATTCAAAATTAATTGAACAACTGATGTTCATAAAATATACAGGGATTCCATTGTGCAATAATGCTTCTGCCTGTTGATTGCTTAGTTAAGCCAGATGGTTTCTAAAGCTGGTTGTTTTATTAAGGGCAGGGTAACTAAGTTGAAGACAGTTACTGGAGAATTAAGACTCCTAATCTGTTCAGTTTCACACTTCTGTAACAATCTTGGTATTACCAAGCCAGTTTAACATCTTTGACTCTCAAGGACAAGCTAAATTAAAGGAATAAAGCAATTCACTTTTCTAAAGCATACAGTATATATTTAACTATCCTGTGTAGACAAAGCTGCTACATTAGATTGGGTGTTTGCAAACCACATGACTTCACAAACGCTATCTTATCACATCACAGGTTCCTCAGACTGACCACAACCACTTAAATCAGACTCTGCCAGCACAGAGGCTCTGTAACTTTGACACATGCTAGTAAAGCAATTACATTTTTAGCTGTCCAGCAGCCTTGCAAGAACTTTACTTGTGGGGAGGGAAAAATCTGATGGTCTCTTGTCCAACTGTGCTTGCAAGATACGGTAAAAGAAAAGCACATGATTTATTGTGCTATAAACTTCCACCACAAGTTGAAACGCTTACTTTGTAAATCTGAGAGCTAGCATATTTCCTTTCAGGGACAACATTTTTATCAAGGAAGAAAACATTTATAGAGAGCCACATACTTTGAAAGCATTTGTCTAGTACAACAAACTATTAGAAGGTGTTAATGTGATTCTAGTCCGTATTGAGAATCAGGTGCTTTGCAACAGTTAATACAGTACTTTTAACAAATATTACAGTTTTAGTGAGAACTATGAAGTGAAAACAATGTAAAAATTGACTGAAATAAATCCCACAAAGATCAGCTGGTTTTATGAAAGCAAGTAAAATGACAATTGTCAAGAGATAAATATACATCTGCCTGTACTGCATGGAAAGCAAGTAGTACACTCCTTCCAGATGAAAGAGAGGAAAAATAAGTTGGCAAGAGACTGAGTGGAAGAGCATTATATCTAATTTTAAATTTTATAGGAAGAGTACTAGGCCTTTTTGGATTTGCTGTTCTCTCCTTAGTTCTGATGAAAGAAATGTTACCTATTTCTGTTTCCAAGATACACAAATGCTGATAAATCTGGTCTTCTCTCATTCTCATTTGTTCATTGATCTGATCCACTCTTAGCCATCACCCTATAAATGCCTTCAGAGGAGAACTTTTAAAAAAGTTCTAGTAGGTTGAACTTTAACTAGAATTCACTTCCCATAGTTAATCCTATCTCCATCATGTAAAGATACGTACAACTTATTCATAGCTTTAAAAGTTAAAGATGTGCCAGCACTGCAGTCATGACTGCAACATAGCATAGGCACATCCAAACCAAGCAGCTGGACACCAGCAGTCTGAGTAAGCAGGATGATGCTCAGAGTTATCTACTCTGCTTCTGAATGTATTCTAGGGGTGCTTCAGATAAGAGAACATTTGATTTGGTAAGCAATGAATTTGACTCAAAGGAAGCCTAGTAATGAAATTAACAGAGGAAAGGAATAATGCTTCCTGCTGGTATTCCATGATCAAGCCCAGATGCTATTATTGTGGGAGAAACAGAAGCTAGGAAAGCTGCTAGAAGTGGTCAACCCATCTTTTGCTACTCCGGTGTGCCACCAGCAGCATCCTAATTTTGTGCTTATCTATGGCTGATGCAGGAGTCATCATTTAGCTGCTCATAAAGATAATCCCTCATCTTCTCAGGGGACAACCTGGACTAAACTGTGCTGCGGACCATAATTGCTCACTGTACCATACTGATTTAAGATTATTAACTAATAATAAAAAAACAAGGAAGAAATAATTTGGCAGCTTTAAAACACAGCTTACCTACCATAGAAGTTTTTGGTATTTAAGACTAAGGTAACTTTAATGTGGTTTAAACTTTTCTCCAGCGTACTATAGTGCACTGAATTTTATTCAGGTCTTCTATTATGTGGCCTATATAGGTGGGGTTTCTTTATTCTTCACACTGATGGCTGCAGTTTACTTTCCCTTCTCCATTTTAGTTTCAGCAGTGAAAGCATAGAAAGCTAACCCAAGTTGCAAAACGTATCCTTAATTCAGCCATATTACCAATTACTCCTTTGGTCATAACTTATGCATTATTTATCCTCAAAGTAATTACTTAAAGTGTCTTGAATTTTATTTACACAAGCAAAATCTTTTAAAAGCACAGTATTTAATCTCCAACTTTTATATCTCTTTTCATTAAGCCAATCTTAAAATGTTAGCTCATCAGGAGCAAGATCAGACCATGAGATAACACCTATATCAGAATCTTACTGACTGCATTAGGTTCTTAAAACATAATATCAGATCCATTCCTAGATAAACTACATGTATGTGGGAATGGAAGAGTAGTAAACTAGTGGTCACTACTTCTTTGAATAGCCATCAAGTTTTCAGATACTGAAAACGCAAAATACTGCAGAAAAATCCTCCCTTTTCTGCACTGTTAATATGCAAGAATTTAATCACCAGAATTTCACTTAAAGTTACTATTATAAAGCCTTTTAAAAGCCTCAAAAAATTATTTTGGTGAAATAATAATGCTCCAGTCATCTGTCATCTTGTTCTTTTCCATCAGCCATTCTTAAATATTGTTAACATGGGCATTTTGCAGAGGGTTTTCTAACTGTTGGAACAGTGTGCCACACTAACATCAGGATTTTGTTTTGCATTCAAATACCAAAACCACATGCGTAAGATTTGCACAGTAGAAAACAATCTCATCGTTGCCTCCTCTCAAAATATTTCAAGTAACTATTTGTTAAGAGTATACCTCATTGCAGAGGAACAGGTAGGAGAAAACTAGCTCCATATTCTGTCTCTGACATTGGTCAATAGCAGATGCCTGGGAAAGAATGTAACAATAGGCAAGTATACTTTTCCAGAATGTTCTTCCCAAACTTGGGCAAGTAGCCCATTTTTCAAATATACATGTGACATCTGTGCATCTCTGGGGATTATTTTTTTTTCCCCCATGAACTTAGGCCGTTATTTTTTCCAATCTGTATTAACACAGATTTTAATATGTGGAATGATTTTGGATCTAAAAGAATTTAATCTTTTAAATTTGCAAAAATCATATGCTCTAGTGTTTTTTCAACATACCTCCAGTTTCATTTGAAGATCCTAATCCTTGCACTGGAAGAGAAGTGACAAATGCTCCCTACCCATCTTCTTCACACCACTTACAGTTTTGAGTATTTTATATCCCCCATTCAAATTCCTCGGATGAAAAAATCCCCAGCCATCTCAATTTACTAATGTTGTCTAGACACCAAAAGTAGGTGAGTAGGAATTAGCTGATCCTCCTCCTTAGGGAGGAGTTGCACCAACTGCTGAAGATGACTAAACAGCTAGAACATTATGAGAAGCAAAAGAAATGGCACAACGAAACAAGTCAGTTAATTTCAAAACTTTCTATTTTGCTTCAATTATCTTCCTGGGTAACTTTGTGTTTATTATGCTTTTAGCATTAGTTCAGCCAAGTCCTAATTCAGTCAGTTTTTTATCCCCTGGGAATGGCAAGAGATAAAGAAAAGAAACATCCCAATATCTTTTGAAAGCTCTACTCAAATCTAAGACAAAAATTGCAGATAAATTCCCAGAAACCTCCTTCTCTCCTCCACCAGTCTCCTTGACTCTATAGACGTCTGAAACCTTTTATCTGGAAATCTTTTTTTTTTTTAACCTAAGAATACAGATCAAGAGCAAAAGGTACCAAGATTATTAAGAATATTTTGTATGAAAAAAAGCCAAATAATTTAAAAAAACACCAAAACAAAACCACATCATTAAGCTCTGAGTATTCTTCAACTGCTTCCAAGCTAGAAAAAAAACCCAAAACCAACACTGGATCCCTCAAGTATTTGAAAATGTTATTAAGAATGGATTTTAAAGAGGTATCTTCAGCATCCATACTCCTGCTTTCTAAGGAAAAAAATGCGTGCTAAGTGAAGGAAGCACTAAGTTTCTGTTAGTTGCTGCTCCCCTTCATAAAGCTGTCCCTTAACGCACATAGTAGAATCATAGCCTCATGGAATAATGCTCCGCAATCCCAAATTGTAGAGACTACTTGCTTTTGTGGACTTGAATACATTTTAATATGAAAACTGTCATAAGATTAAAACAAACCTACATTTGAAATACTGTAGTAATATAAATAAGACTGAAATTTTTCAGCAAAACAAACTCATTAATGCATTCCAAGAGACACAAAAATCAGCTAGCAGTATGGCAAACAAACTTTACAAAGTTTCACTTGAAATACAATTTAAACTTAAGCAATTCAGTCCTAAATCACAATGTATGTAAGACTGGAAACCACTTGCTTTTGTCTCCAAAGGTGTCTTGTGGTCTGCCAGTGTAGTTTGTGGGTAAGCATGTCAATTCTAATCTTTTGTACCACTCCTGTAATCTAGGTAACACATACAAGCCTTGCAACATCCAACAGGAAGCAGACAGCTGCTGTGTAATATATATAAAGTGACTGCATGTACAGAGGGGTAGTGCATGAAATGCAGAACTTGAACAGTTTATAAATCATTAAATTCCATTCAGTTTGAATTAAAAGTAAAAAGTGGCAAACTAGAAAGAACCTCCTCCTTTTTCCCCCAGTGATTTATGTTGAAATGAATAACAACTAGTTCAAGATTTATCTTAGTCAGTTTTTCTTAAGCCTTCAACTTAATGGAAACTCAACAGTCCAAACTTTCTACATATTCTTTTCCACATACAGTAACTGCTTTACTTCAGTACTACCTACTGAAATGGGATACTCTCTTGAATATTAAAAATGTTTCACAAAAGCTGCTTTCACGTAAGATTTCGGTGTCTAATCAAAGGCAACTTCTGTGAAGTACTAGCATTCCTTGTGTAGTTCGAGTATGTAACCCACAGTACAGATCTTGCAGTGCCTGTATACTCATGCCATTTATGTTACATCAGTTAAAGCACCTTAACTGTAAGGTCAAGTGACAGAGTATAGTGGTCAGCACATGTTTTTTCTCTTGCGTCACAAGACAGGGCAAGCAACCTTGGGTACTTACTGACAAGACTAACAAAGTTGCTTCACAGCAGCTGCAGCCTGTTGGGTCTACACAAGGGAAAAGCCTTTTAGATTAAAATCCTACTAAGCTAGAAGTCAACAATGCTGCAGAAATAGCTTTAAGAATGGAAGGAAAATGGAGGAAGGAAGGAAATGCTAGGTAGAAAGACTTCAATTAATGAAAAGGAAAATGGCAGTGCGACACAAATTTCTGGAAAGGTAAGCAAAGTGTCTAAGTCTAGTGCATATTAAAAGCTCTGAAATAAGTTTACATCATAACTTCCTGTTTGTGACAATCCTCAAAATTTCAGGTTTTCACACTAGTTTCAGCCTTCAACAACAAAGCCCTAAGGCATAAGCATCTAACAGCTTTGCACCCAATAAAGCAACTCAGCCAGTAAGGATGAAAGGAAGTGCAGCACATGACACTAAATATACACAACTTTTCACAGGATTAGCTGTTGGCTAACTAGAAATACTGCAGTCTCTGAGTGTCCTTTCATTATGTGCCAGCAGATCTTCAAATGTTGATAGGTTGGGTAAAAGATTAAAGCACAGCTGTCAGTAACTTTCTAGGGAATTAACATAAAAATGACTGATGTATTTACTAAAGTTAAAATTGCAAGTTAATAATTGATCTACATATATGTGAACTCTGAGTGAAGTTACGACTGCACTGAGAAATTTAAGTATGAACTCAGCATTTTACATATTAATATAAATTATGTGCAGTATTTTGATTCTAACCCATATTTGGTTACTCAAGTTAGTGCAAAGAGCTGCATGTGAGCAGATCTCAGATGGTGTGCATAGAGTACAAGTCTACAACACAAGTCTTGTTACAATGTTCTCAAAGCTCTAGATTTTGTGTGTTTGCTCTCCTGAAGTGTTCATCAAATACAAGTTTAAGAGCTACTGTGAAGTAGTCAATATACAATTTACCTTACCATGCTACAGAAGTCCACTGATTAGTATAAAAGGAAGCAGGCAGGTATCTTGTTAGAGCAAACCAAAAATCCAATATAGTAATTCCATTTATAGTTAGTTATTTTACTTTATTTGAAAGGTAAGAAAAGAAGGCATAATCATTTCCTATTTAATTTACCTTGTACATTTAATAGCAGTGTGCCTCATTGGTTCAGTTTTGGATGCCATACTACCAATTTCCAGTATATGCAGTTTTACTCAGTAACAAGAACACAACTACTTGAATTTACTACAAATAAGTCTTCTTATAATATGATTTCAAGACTGACTGTAGCATTACTACTCCTAGATGAGTAATAAAAGCAGCTGCAATTTATCCTTTATGCAGCAAGCTGCACCATATTTAAGAGGCATGTGAAATTTTGAGCTTGGAAAAGGAAGACCAAAATTAATCAATGGACTCAGATTACAACAAAGGACAATTGGTTCAAAGTTTTTAAAGGTACAGACAAAACTTTTTTAAAATAAAATTAATCATCTGAAATTATATGCAGCATTCTGATATGTAGCTGATTTAGGTTACCATGCTGGAACGGGTGAGAGAAATAGCTGAAATCTGCGGGTCAAACTTTCCTCCACTACAAAGTCAAGAGGGGTCACAGCAGCAGCCTGTTGCACCTGTGCTGTAGTAAATCCCTCCTCCCCCTGCCCTCTTTTAGTGGGGAGGATTCAGCTTTAGATCCTGGGCAGTAATAGTAACCCTCTTTGCCATTCTTTGGTGTTCCTTATTGGTGTTCCTCACTGGTATTCTAGGTTTGCCCTGTCCCTGGCTACTAGCCTGGCTTGCAAACACTGATGGAACAGTAGACCTTTCCCTGGAACTCTGCAGTTAGGATGGATCATGCTGTTGACACATCTTGGTACCATCACCATCTGATAGATCATATCATAAGATAGAATTGAAGTATCTAGCTCCTCCAGGTTCCACTGATACAGGAACATATGCATTCAGATTGCTGGCCAAAGACATGAAATAGTTTATCAGAAGGCCAGAATATGGACTTAGTTTGCAGCTACTTATATCCAATATAGTATTTGTTCATTATTTTGTTCCATCCTTCAGATGGAGAACCTACAAGTCTTCTGATGTAAACTTCTGTAAAAATGCAGTAATGGAGACAAGAAAAAAAAAAGTTCAATAAGTGGAATCAACACTGCCATGCCAAGACATTTAATCTTGTTTCACACACACCCATCCCACCCCGATCTTAAACTATAATTTTTGCATTAATTTATGTCCAGTTTACAATATATTAGATGGTAACCATGCAGTCACCAAGAACTCTGTTCCTTTACCAGTGCCTTTTACATGTTAACCAGTTGGGAGATTGTGGTCAGCATGTCACGTACACTATCAGCCTATCTTCAGGAAGATGAATTTGCAAATTGGTAACGTTTCTTTTAGCTTTTGCAGAAGTCAAAGCAAAAAGCAGCTAGCCAAAAAGCAAAGAACACGGTCATTAATGGATCGACACCTGAAGACACTTCAGTGCAGATCTAAAAAAGTTGGTTTATTTAATTGGTATTGACTAACTTATACTAATCCTAACATTTAACAATTGAGGGCAAACATTTTTGCCTCTTTCTATTGCCATTTTATTCAGATTTTGCTGTTTCAGGAAGAACTGCAAGCAAAGTTCTTTACTTCGCAGCTACGTTAATCCAAGACTTAATTGTTATTTATTAGCAGCAACTTACCTATGAATACTACATACATTTCAGACTTAACCTGACGTTATCTCAAAATCAGCCTAGTGGGTTATGCTCAAAATAAAGGATTGTGCATGAAGTATTACTTTGCCTCCAAAGTTTTTGAATAAAAACTAGACAAATAGATATGTAATAATAAGGAAAAGGGAAAAAAAGAAAACAAGAAAAAAAAAGAGTCGTTAGTAAACAAGGACTTCCAGGCTTTAAGAAACTTTGTATAAGGAAGCATTCAGAAATGCTGCCTAGGTAGAAAATGTCTACTACATACAGAGTTTCCTCCTACTGTTTCTGTTTATCCTAGAGTGAGATACTTTGTTCCTATAGTGTTTACCTAGTTTGGAAATTAAAAACTAAGCCACAGAAAAAGCACATAGCTGGAAGAAGCCTGCTCTTCTACATGGAATTACTCAAACTCTGCTATTGTTGAAATTCATATTCTCCCTAGCTGGTATTTTCTTTCAATCAAATTGAAGTGCTAATAAAGATTTGTGTAGACTTAACTGTTTAGGAATCACTGGTACTACTCAGTATTATCACTGTTCTATGAACTAACAAAACTCATCTTCATTCCAACCTGTTCGCATTAACTTATAGACATTAAACACGTACAAATTGTATGTCATTATGACAACTGAGTTGGCCAGCCAGGCATATGACAAATGCTTGTATAGAGAAAATTATGCAACAGTTTTCCAACAGTAATTCTACTTTTCCTCCAAAGTAGTGGTTTCTTACCTTGCAAACCTACACTGAGTGGAGGAAAAAGTCAGTACAGTGCCTTATTTATTCATCATGCAAAATATGCAAAATATCTAGCTTTCTAAGATTTCTACAAGCAACTTACTTTCTCATAAGAAACAAAACAAGCTAGTCATAGTCCTTTACTGGAAAAAGCCAGGTTATTGATTTTTAAATTTGTTTTTAAGTAAGCTTAATGATTGGTAAAGGTGCTGGACTGATGGCCCTAGAGACTATCCTCAATCTATACCATAGACAGCATTCCAAGATCCTCCACTATGTTATAACTCCCAAGGGATTGACCCTAAAAGGTTGAATCCAGTAAGATTGTTACAAAAACACTACCTACACTTAAATAAAGAAAGTACGTGTGTATTTAACAAAAGCAAAAAGCCAACAAAAAAAAAAAAGAGGTTGTATTGCTCTACGATACTACAGTTTTAAGCAACACTATCAGAGCTGTGCGTTAGAAGGCATATGGAAACAGAAGCAGACTACAATGCAAAGATGACTGGGCATTTTGCACACAGTGTAGTAGTAGGTAGAGACATTTCTTCACAATGCAGGATGAACTGAAATGAGCCAGCGAGCACAGTAGTTACATAAGCCATTTTGGTTTCAGGACCTTCTGATCTTTTTAACTAACAGAAAGTTACTACAACTATTAGAGCAAGGAAGTTTGAAGACAGAAATTTCATAGGTTGAAGGTTTTGGCAGTTTAGAACTTAAAAATCTGTTAACTGATATTAAGCAAGCATCCTTTTTCTTTTTAAGCAATCTCAGTACACTACCACGTAAAATTCATCGTCACAACAGCAAGAGCCAAGAAAAATCTACACGTGGACTCTTCTACTTGTACAAATGCAGTTTAGTTTCTAACCAAATTAACCTTAAAAGTTGTAGCAAATAAAGACATAAAGGGGCTTATTTTCATGCATGCAGCCCCAAATACAGCAAATGCAACAGTAAAATATGATCAGCTCATGAGATGAAGGAAAAAACCAAGATGGAACATAAATGCTGATCTCATTTAATGTCAAATCACATAACTAAGCAATTTTTTGTTCTCTCACATCCCAGGATAAGGGCAAGATTCACATATAAGAGTTAGTTTTATTGCATTCATTTAAAACAACATATGTTGGCAAAATCAGGTACTGAAGCTGTAATAACTACTAGATAAGCAAAACCTGCTACAAATGAAAGATAGGACAAAAGATGCAAGTGATCAGAGACAGTACCATTTTATCACTTACCTCATGATGCAGCTCAGCTATCTGATCTTTCAGTTCTCTGATGTACTGGTTAGAATCAGATTTATTAAGCTGCCCTTGAATTTCTCCTTCTTCTTTCTGTTTTGGTTAAAAAAAAGGATCTTATTCAATTTATTCACGGATATACTATATGAAAAATCTTATTTTAACTGTCTGCATATTTTTGTCACGAAGAGAAGCTATTCACAGACACCATCCAGCAATTTTCATTTGGTTGAAGTTACAGCAGGCATGTAGGGGTGTCAACAGCTCAGACCAAGTTGACCCTCTCAATACCAACCATAGTACAGGCAGGATTCTATGGAGGAGCATGAAGAATTAACAAAGCTTCACAGGTGGAATTCACATCCAATGTACATGAGGTTGCGTGTGCAATTTAGTAAAGCATCCTACAGAATATTATCAATATATGGAATGTATCTTAGTGTACATTATTTTCACTAATGTAAAGCTTTTATTTAGTAACAAGGAATTTCCCTTTGTCTCCAAGTGGCAAGTAAACAAAACATCTTCTTTCCTTGCATTGTAGGACATGCACTAGGAAACACTACATATGAAAAGCTTTTTTTCTATCCTAAAAAAAAAGTTGTAACATAGAAAATATGGTGGTATTTATCGTACAGGAGTTCCAGAGAGTGTAGGTGAAGAGAGGTACATCCCCTAGCACCAATGCTGTGAGAGGTACAGAGAAAAATTTTCAAGTAAAAAAAGCCTGAGGAATGTGAGATTTCCCTCATTTGTCAACCAAATGCAGCTCCTAAGTTTCAAGATGCTCAGGAAGGTGTCATCTGCACTTGAATGCCTGCAACACTAACTTTCAGCTTGTCTCTAAAGGGAATCCTAATGTGACTGAACCAAACTTGGCAGATCCGAGATAAATAACCACCCTTGATGGAGAAGGCAGCCCATGTCTTCAGTTTGCTACTAGTAAGTCAAGAGCAGCAGGTTTTGGTTTTTTTCCTAGCTGAGTAATTTCTGAAGCAGCCACCAGCTTTAGAGAACAGAAACACCTTGATTTTATATAAATCTTTACCTTGACTGTAAATCACATACAACCAATGTATTACAGAAATACAAATATAATGGGAATATCTGTTTTCTCTACCAGTAGCTCATTTTGCTGAAGTTTAATTAAAACTTTAGGAAAGCAAACAGTTAATTTCAACAACAGGCAGGGTCAAAGTCATTTGCAAACAGAATTTAAATACCTTTTAGAATGAAAGGTGTCAACTATTCCTCAAAATACAAGACAAAAAGCTTTAATGGAGAGGTTCTTTTAAAATATCCCTCTGAAATACCAACACCAGGACAGAACGAGTACCAGGATGTTAGGGGAAGGGACAATATACCAGCTTCCAAATACTTTTGCTGCATGAAGAGAACAACCTTGAGCACTGACAGTGTTGGCAATCTCAAAGCAATTTCTCTAATTTGAGACTGTTTTTCTTGCAACAACGTATGCATTACAATGTTGTTCAAAAAATAACTTTGTCATATTCACTATTAATTCACAGAATCTGCAATACGGAGGCACAAGATCCTTTAATGTATAATTCCACATTGAACCTAGTTTCCAAGGCAACCCATGGCTCAAATTCACAAAAAAAAATTATTAACAACCTTACTAATTGTTCCTGTCCTAAATAGGTTAAAAAAAACCCCAAAACATAAGCCCATCATCTCTCTTTACAAGGATGACTACTGGTATTGGAGAAACCAAAACAGAAGCAACATAACCTGCAGATTAAAAATAATGCTGTTTACATCTGTATATAGAAAAAGCTTCATTGCTGTCAGAAACTAAGATTCCAGACAATGACAATGACCTTATCTCTTATGGTAGCAGGAATATATGGGAGAAATGCTTGTCTAAGTCCTTTCCCTCTGAAACCCTGACTTTTCTATTTAAGCCTCTTGTTCTGTGGACTCCAAATTCATAGAATGGTTTGGGTGGGAAGGGACCTTAAAGATCATCTAGTTCCAACCCCCCTGCTGTGGGCAGGGACACTTTCCACTAACCAGGTTGTTCAAAGCCCCATCCAACCTGGCCTTGAAAACTTTCAGGGATGGGCATCTACCACCTCTCTGGGCAACCTGTTCCAGTGCCTCACCACCCTCACAGTGAAGAACTTCTTCCCTACATCTAATCTAAATTTACCTTCTTTCAGTTTAAAGCCATTACCCCCTCTCCTATCACTACATGCCCTTGTAAAAAGTCCCTCTCCGGCTTTCTTATAGGCCCCCTTTAGGTACTGGGAGGCTGCTATAAGGTCTCCCTGGAACCTTCTCTTCTCCAGGCTGAACAACCCCAACTATCAGCCTCTCTTCATAGGAGAGGTGCTCCAGTCCCCTGATCATCTTTGTGGGCCCCCTCTGGACTCGCTCCAACAGGTCCATATCCTCCTTATGCTGAGGGCCCCCAGACCTGAACGCAATACTCCAGGTGGGGTCTTGCAAGAGCGGAGCAGAGGGGAAGAATCACCTCCCTCAACCTGCTGGTCACGCTTCTGTTGATGCGGCCCAGGATACAGTTGGCTTTCTGGGCTGTGAGTGCACACTGTCAGGTCATGCTGAGCTTCTCATCAACCAACACCCCCAAGTCCTTCGCCACAAGGCTGCTCTCAATCCACTCATCACCCAGCCTGTATCTGTGCTTGGGATTGCCCCGACCCATGTGCAGGACCTTGCACTTGGCCTTGTTGAACTTCATGAAGTTCACACAGGCCCACCTCTCAAGGTCCCTCTGGATGGCATCCCTTCCCTTCAGCATATTGACAGCACCACACAGCTTGGTGTCATCGGCAGACTTGCTGAGGGTGCCCTCAATCCCACTGTCTGCGTCACCGACAAAGTTAAACAGCGCCGGTCCCAATACCGACCCCTGAAGGGCGCCACTCATCACTGCTCTCCACTTGGACATGGAGCTATTGACTGCAACTCTTTGAGCGCAACCATCCAGCCAATTCCTTATCCACCAAGTGGTCCATCCATCAGATCCATGTCTCTCCAATTAGAGACAAGGATGTGATGCAGCACAGTGTCAAATGCTTTGGACAAGTCCAGGTAGATCATGTCAGCTGCTCATCCCTTATCCACCAACAGTGTAACCCCATTGCAGGCAGCCACCAAATTTGTCAGGCATGATTTGCCCTTAGTGAAGGCATGTTGGAGGTCACCAACCACCTTCTTATTTTCCATGTGCCTTAGTGTAGTTTCCAGGAGGATCTGCTCCATGATCTTGCCACACATAGAGGTGAGACTGACTGGCCTGCAGTTCTGAAGGTCTTCCTTTTTTCCCCCTTTTTAAAAATGGGGGTTATGTTTCCCCTTTTCCAGTCAGTGGGAAATTCCCCAGACTGCCATCACTTCTCAAATATGATGGCTAGTGGCTTAGCCACTTCATCTGCCAGTTCCTTCAGGGCCTGCGAATGCATTTCATCAGGTCCCATGGACTTCTGCAGCTTTGGGTTCCTTAGACGGTTACTATGTAACCATACAGTATAGTACAAAAAAGCAAGATTAAAGCAAGGTTTATCATAAATAGAAGATAGGTGCCACAGCCCTTTTAAAATGAAAGTGTAATAAATAGCTGAGCTTACATTCAAACTGGGTGCACAAGAGGACATGAAACAGGCATTCCCAAGTTAATCAGTATAAACTAACAGCAGAAGCAATAACATTTACTAGCTTAAGTTTGGTGCTGCACAAATAGCTGAAAGCTGTTAGTGTATACTGTATAGAGTATACCATATTGGGAGTTACACACTTTCATATTTAAGTGGTTTTATTGTTACTTTTTATTCTATAAATAACACTGTAAAGTTAATGCAGATACCACAGAATAATTTGACATGTATATTTGCTCATGGAAGAACGGACTCTAGCTCCAATCAGTTAGAGCTGAATGTCAAGCTTAAGCGTGGCTTGCAAGATCCTCATTATTAGCGAAGGGCAAGTAAGTTTCAGTTTTCCTTTCAGAACTACAGATTTTGTAGAGCTGACAATTCACAAAAACGTATTTAGCACAAAAAAGGAACCCTGCAATGTCACTTTCTACAAACATACTTTTCAAAGAAAAGTCATGCTGTAACTTCCTCTTGCAACGTTCAAAACACTAAGTCAGAAGCTGATCCTTTTAACTGGCTGCAACAGAAATCAGATATTTCTAGCTAACTAAGCTTATGTTCTTTAAGCTACAAATTCTCTCTACAATGGGTAAATTGGAAGGACAACACAGGAGAAATTTTAGGACAAGGTATCAGAGTCTTCTTCACAGCTGCTGTTCATCTCTCTGAACAACAGCAAAGATATAGTCTACTTTTTTTTAAAATAAGCTAAGTGGATCATGCCACTAATTTAGTTATTTAAAAGACACTCATGCAGGTGCAGTAACAAACCACTGGAAAACATGCAGGGGTCAGACACTATAACATTAAAATATTTTTAAATTCTTACCAAAATAATCTAATTTAGAGAATAAAGATTGAGGAAGCAGCTGAAAGTTTACATGTTTCAAAGGGACCAAAACATTTATTTTATAAAAAGTAGTTTTATATGTCAGATTATGATCTTTAAGTTACCCAACATTCTTTAAAACTGTGAGAAGAGATTGGTATCTCTCATCAATACATATATTTATTTTCATACAAGTACAAAATATTACTATAATCTGCAAAATTGTTTCACTTTCCAGTCACATTTCATATTTGCATTAATTTCAGATTAATTGCCATTTCCAGCTTCTGAAGTGCATTTGATAATCAAAGGCAAATTTTAACGTGAGCAACTTCAATTTTGTAGTAATGTTCTTTAACACTAGTTTTTCATTGGGGCAGCTTGACAGAAGTAAAGGAAAAATTGTTGGTGAGAAAAATGTCAACTGCCAGTTCCTTTTAACATGACAGAAAGCAGTATTAAGAGCCTTCCCTACTATCTGTTGGTATTTGTGACAAAGACAGAATACTTTCTCCCCAAAATCGTGTAGTTCTAGATTTGCTTCTCAATCTACCCTAAATTATACGACACGTTATCTATTACTTCCCGATTATCTTAAAAAACTATTTCTTACTGTTTTTAATCAAGCGATCTTAATATCATCCTAGAGTCTCTTTCAAGGAGTATTGTCAGGGTGCATCCAACTTGAGATAGTGAAAACCTCCACCACTGCAAAACAAACCCTATATGCTTCCCCCACGCAGGTTAGACTCCCACTTGTACATCATAATTCCAGATGACACTAGATCAGTGACAAAGCACAGCTATATGCCACTGTGATTGGTGAAAGCCTGAGACAGCAAGCACACTCAGGCTCCAAACATTTATGAATACACATGGAAACTGCACAAAGGATTTTATGTTCATATTTCATTTAGTACCTTAATTAAGAAAGCTTGAGCAGCTTCAGCTTGGACTTTTCTGTTTCAAATATAATAACTATATCATACAGATATCATTTCTAACTCTTGAGACGGATCTCTAGTCATGAGGCAACTGAGATTAATATCAGAGTTACTATTTGGTCTTAGTTCAGAATCTGAATTAAACTTGGCCGAGAAATAGAGGGACAGGGAATTAGCTAGGTTGGAAGTGACATGAGACAAAAACTGAGAAGTAAAGATACAAATACTGAATGGAACTGAAACAAAGGTAAGAACCTTAGACAATAACACTGATAGATTCTTGCAGATTTCATCTTCAGCCCACTATCTGCAGGATATGGCTGTTGTGTTTGTTTAGTTAGTTGATGTACTGCAGGGCAACTGAAGATAATAATCTTCCAGGAAAAACTACTAGCCCTCTATCATTCATTTGCTTCTCTGGAGATGCATGTTTTCCATTCTTCCTGTTCTATTGATGCCATCCTTCATTTTGCTTCCAGGTATCATAACCCTCTAAAGAACAGATTAATTCATTTCTCCTCCTAAGGGTCCAATAATATATGTTGAAAAGGTTTCTAGGCTCAGGCAGGAAGAAATTAGTCTTGTATGGATTAAGTCTTGTCTGGCCTCAGTCACCTAAGCCTAAGAACCAGCTATAGCAGATGGAAGCTCAACTACTGAGATCAAAGGGTAACTTGAGCTGGCAAACAGAGGGCTACTTGCCCAAAGGACAGAAGCTTGAACTCTCCGTGGTCCAACCCCAGCAGACAGGTAGGCTGGAGCCCACATTCAGGACATTCTTGATGCCTTTCTTTCTTGTCAATCCTAATATTATTGTTACTGTCAGCTTCTTGCTTCAAATGTTGAGCCATGCAGATGTGCTGGAAAACACACACAGGATGGATTGATTTGGCCAGTCTTTCACAGCTAAACCAAATTCATCTCAACTGTCTTAAATGGTAAGGGTGCTCAAGGGCAAAGGACATAAAAACTATCTTCTGTAAAACCACCAAAGAAAAAAGGGAGCTGACTGCCCTGCTCAAGGCCCTTTTATATTCCGAATCTGGCTTTAACTTTCAATTGTTTTAAATACCTAAAATCTAAGGGTTTCTGTTTCCATTAAATTACATTTTCATATGCTCTGGCTGTAAATTTGTCCAGCTTCTTCATAATAGAATAGACTATTTCAGTTGGAAGGGATCTACAGCGATCATCTAGGCCCACAGCCTGACCAATTCAGGGCTGACCAAGTTAAATCATGTTATTAAGGGAATTGTCCAAATGACTCTTAAACAATGACAGGCTTGGGGCATCGACCATCTCTCTAGGAAGCCTATTCCAGTGTTTGACCACCCTCTTGGTAAAGAAATGCTTTCTAATGTCCAGGCTAAACCTCCCCTGGCACAGCTTTAAACCATTCCCACACGTCCTATCGCTAGGAACCAGGGGACCCTCTCCACTTCTCTCTCCTCAGAGAACAATGAGGTCACCCCTCAGCCTCCTTTCCTCCAAACTAGACAAGCCCAAAGTCCTTCAGTCCTCCTCACAGGACTTTCCTTCCAGCCCTTTCACCAGCCTTGCTGCCCTCAAGGACCTTAAATCATGGGGCCCAGAACTGCACAGTATTCAAGGTGAGAGCACACCATAAGTTACTAAACAGCCCCACTGACATAAGAAAAATTAAATTGCTTTCATGTAGCTTGAGTTAATTTAATTGAGTGCTTCCTATTGTACCATTTACTTCAGTAGGAACCAGGCATTTCACTCAGCATTGATTTTATACTGTGCTTGAACAGTTTTGTCCTACTGTGCTTGAGTAGTTTTGTACTTCTGAAGAAAACACTCAGATCAACTGTACTGGTTCAAAAGTGAATGTTAAGACTCCACTTACAATTTAAAAGTCTTTAAGGTATGAACATCACACCTTTTAGAAGGAAATAGCATAAGCAATTAGTAATCTCTCTATTTTTTTTTTTAAATCTAAGATTATACACAGAGGATGTGGGTTTTTGTTTGGGTTTTTTTTGTTTGTTTTTTGTTGTTTTTTTTTGAGGGGGAGCACTATTACAGAAAATCTGTGGTATTAGGGGAGGTCACGACACAAAGAATAGCTGGTCTCTAGGCAAATAATAGCCATTTTAAGTTTAAAATTAACATACAGTGAAAAAGCTGGATAACGTATCAATAAGCAAAGTATGAGTATTATCAGAATAGCAAAATAATGAAAGCTCACCAATTCTGGAATTTAGGAATTTTGTTTGAAAGCACCCTGCAGTCATATGTGAGTGATCTCTACATCCTTTCCCTGGGGTACTGCTTCTGCATATTGGCACCACTGCAGTGCCTACCCTCCTTTTCCCAAAAGGGTTTTTAGAAAAGTAATGCCAGTTGGTGTTACATTGTAATTAGAGATCCATGATTTCGATTTCACTGTTTCTGAAGATTAGTAACTCCCCCCAGTCTTATCTCTTGCAACAGACCAGCTCCACCAGCACTGGCGGGGTTAGAAAACCCTCTATCAGGGAAGCAAACACCCTAGTGGCCAGGTATCACCTCTGCTCAAGGAAAAGGTTCTTGTAACAGTGTAAGCAGCCAATACACAACCAACCCAACCTCCCGCCTCAGAAGTTATGTATAGAAAGGGAGTAGCACGGGCAGTGAAGCAGGAAATGAGCCCTATAGATCAAAAAAATCAGCTGCTAAAACAGAACTCACTTAGGCCCCTTCAGTTTTGGAAGCTCTCACCTCTCTCAGCCTGCTCTGAAGTACTAGAGTGACTGTACTTGCATGCATATCAAGAGTTACACTGAGAACTCCTGAGAAGAAAAATCTGTTCCCCCAAAATTTGCTTCTTAGAATGAGGAAAAATTCTGCCCACCAAAAATTATCAGTTGACATTCTTGGTTGGAGTATCATACTAAATCCTCCTTTGTCTGGCTTTCTAAGAGAAAGGTACTTTCTGTACCTTAAAATGCAGCAGCAGCAGCAGCTAGTCTCGAGAGACACACGCAATGGCTACTGAGAACTACTAAGCATGTGGAGACCTTCCAAACTCAATCAGCATAGGACCAGGATGCACAGCTGGCAACACAGGAGTGCAAGGACAGACTGCTTCAAAGCATGCTGATCTTAAATACCTGAAACCATTACTGCATAGTACCCCCCCAAAATCAAATATAGTAGTCATAATAAAACAAAGTTTAAAAACAAATAAATAAATCAATCACTGGAAACCGCCTGGAAGACACTGGAAGCCTTAAGCCTGCTTTTGCTGCTCAACCAAGGTCTAAGATACAGAAGATCAGTGTAATCAAATTTCAGTTGCAGGTGTTTCATCCCAAGAGCAGCACAAGCACAAAGTTTTCCAAAACACTCTTAATGAACACATCAGAGCAGGGAAAGAAATACACATCAACAAGAAAATAAGCCATTTTAAATAATAAGAAAGCATCTAAGGTTGTTTTCACTTTAATAACTACAAACTTAAAAACAGAGAAAAACAAAACCAATGGTTTTATAGGCAGTCAAAATCCAGGCACACCAGTTACTGTTCCTCAGAAAACAGTGTACCAAGTTTACTAAAAATGTCTAGAGGGTAGGACATTTCCCTACCACCCTTAGTTTGATCTTTTCTGACTTAGAATTTACTTGGTAACAATCTGCCTCAGCCTCTTTTCAGGGGAGGCTTTAAAATTCTTACTCTGTGTTAAAAGACACTGCATTAAAAATGTAAATTAAGTTTATTCAGAAGGGTAAATGTGGTAACTAGTGTCCTTTCAGTGACTTTACAGTGACTCATTCTAGACTTTCAAAAAACACATCACTAACATCACACACCACTATTGATAAGAGTGAAAAAAAAAGTTTCCTGTAATTTGAAAAGATGGAAACAATTTCTTTACTCAACAGTCAGTACTTGGAAAAGTTATTAAACAGAGGTCATAGAAAGGCTTCATTCTAACGAAATAGTGCTGAAAGTTTAAATTGTGGGGGAGAGAACTAGCACAATCATGGATTTCCTTTACAGTTTTTCTCAAAGTAGCTTTGACATGGTTAGCGATAGGGTAAATGTAACAAAATTCTCTGAATCTACCAGGAAACACATCAAGAGGAAGTGATGTTACCCCCTGTCCAGATCAACCTAACAAAGAGAAGAATGAATTCTTATAGTTTTTGCTTTAAGATTACCCAGACCTAAAAACAGTTTTCTGTACTACCAGTGAGCTCTGTAACTCTGTAACTGAAGCCAGCCATAGATAATTTTAAGAGGATGCTACGAGTCACCAGCCTAAATAGAAATGGAGGGAGAGGGATTAAGCTGCAGAGCAGAGACTGCAGCTGCCCCAGCTCTGCTTCCCCAGACTGCCTACACTTTCACTGGCCTAGTGCTCCTTACCCTAGCCAGCTTGTAACTGACTTGACCTCACCTGAATTTCTCTGTAGCCTCTTCTCTCATTTAGTCTGTCCTTCCTTCAACTACTGCAGGGAAAAAACCAAAAACACCACCAAGGGACTAACAGGACTGCCCATATGCAATCAGAAGGAACACTTACTATTAGGCCAGAAATATAGCGAAGCTTGGTAGACTTTTCTTGGCAGCTTTAGGAAACCACACACAAGCTAAAAGCAACAGGGTTTTAAAGGCTGAAATCAAGAATTTAAAAGCATTTGCTTGTTGCAGTTTGAAGCTATCAGACCAGTTCAGCTGAAAACAAGAAAGATTCATTCCCTGAGGAAACAAACCTGAGGTTTTGCTGATTGACTATAGATATAGAGGGAGACAATATCCATTCCTTAGCCTTGCCTCTCTACATCTTACAAAAGGATGGGGCAAAAGGGATCAGAGAGTGCATATAGCTTGGCCAAAACAAGTCATTTAGTTATAGGATGTGAACTTCTAACCTTTGTGAAAAAGCAGAACATATCATATTAAAGAGAACAGCTTCTCCCCAGTGTGAAGGTACAAAAAATAGCAGCCCAGCCATCCAAAAATCCATCCGTCATTTGTTAATAATTTGCTCAGATGTCCTGCTCAAAGCCCAGAAGCCTGCTAAATACTTCCAAGTCATGTTTGCTTCCCAAGGGTTTTATAAGCTGAACTGGCAAGTGAGATAAAAATAAGGAGAGGATAGAGGAGAAAAAGGCTGACAAAGTAAGCCTTTATTTATACATAACTTCAGGGTTTTTTTTTGTCACTTCTGGGGCTTAGGTATATGCAACATAAACTTCAGTTACACTTCAATTTTGTGTTACTTTTGCTGTGGAACGACTCAGACATTTCTTTTGTTTTTAGAATATCCATCATGTATTGGACTATTTCTTACACTTCAATATGCTTACAGAAAAGTTTAAAAGCTTAGCATCAAGAACTGAATGCTTGACCAAGATGACATTCAAAACATGTAAAAAATAACTGCCTAACTTCATAATAAACTGACATCTTGCTGCAGAATGACATCTACCATTAAATGATAGAGTTCTATCTCCTTCTCCGTCATTATTACTAACCAAAACTAAGAGCGACCCAGAAACTGTGATTTAAATCTAGCATTTGTGTGTGTAATGTCAGATCAGTTCTTCTGTGGGAGTAGTGATACTCTGTGTTACAAATTTAACACCAGTGTCTTGCACCTACACCTACATGAACATTTAAAAGAAAACTGCACAATTTAGGTTAAGCATTGCTATGGACCATGTGGACCTGGCACTGAATCCCTACAGCTTCTTAGAAAAGCACCATCCCCCTCCAAAAAAAAAAAAAAAAAAAAAAAAAAGAAGGTTATGCAGTAAATTAACTTCCTCCCTTCATCTTTATCAGCTTTGAAACAATATGACAAGCAGACCTATTTGTGATGCTCCGTGTTAAAAGCACAATTAACTTTGAGATGGACACCTATGCTCCAAGACTGGCTAATTGTATTTATGGTATTAAATATTTCATTGCCAGTCATTAGGCAAGTCCAGATTAAAAGGCCCTCTGCTCCCCACATCAGTTCACAGCAATTCCAGTGACAAGCTAAATGGAAGAGAACGGGAGGCAGCTCTTTCTCCAATGAGGAAGAAGTTATCTAGATTTTCAATTTCCTTAAAAACCACCTTTTTTTTAAGCTCTATTATCAGTTGCATGTTTTATAGTTTACAAGCTTTGGGAGTTAAGGCTTTCCAACTCCATTATTACTCTTTTTTTTGGTGCAGGTGTTTCAGAGGCCTTTGAGCATGAGTACCCAAAAAGGAAGTTTTGATCATAAGTTTCGTATTTGCTGGCAAAACACACTGGTCAAAAATATCTATTTGCTTACAGAATCTTACAAAAAAAAAAATCTGTCACAGACCAAAAAAAGCATTTCAAATCACATCTAGAGTGTCAAAAATAAGTAAACTGACATTAGAGGAACTTATTTCTACTAAATCACTTTTATTTTAAATGTCTTCATACCGTTAACACTCAAAACCTGTATTTCACAGCTGTAGAAGTTGTATTTCAAGCTAGTTTAAGTTTGAGATCAATAGTTTGCCAAAAGCCTAACAGGACAAACTCGTTAAATCAGAAACATGAACAGCCGCCACAGAATGACTTCATACTCCAGACTGCATACAGAGCAAGCACAGCCATTCTTATTTGCTCAGAAAATGAAGAATCTTATTAAGAGACTACAGACCAAGAAATCATTAACAGGTGATCATCTAAGAACACCAAAAAGACTGGAACTTGAAATGCACTTTAGTAGGAAACAAAAAAAAACAAGGCTACATAGAATATGAGAAAAACGGAAAAACATAACTAAAGATTGCATCATACAAAGTAGTAATAGTGAAAAGGAAGGAGGGATGATGTGGATAAACAACCGAACGTGAGACAGTGCAATACCATGAAAAAACAGGGACAGTGTAATCTTTGGATGTATTAGCCAGAGTCATAAAATAGATTATGTTCCTGCACTTAACTTTACCTGTCTCATGACAAGACATTATAAAAATCTGCATGCAATTCTGGTACTCATAGCTTAAGCAGATATATGGAAAGGGAATAGGAGAGAGCTATGAAGTGATTGAGCACTGATGATTTGATCAAACAACAGAAAACCAAGTCAGATATATTTATGTTAAAAAATGAACATAATACTAATTGGGTGAAAGCTATCAGAAAAAACAACTGATCATTATGGGATTCACCATTTCTTCATTTCATAAAATCAAGACTAGAGTACTTTTTAGGAGACCCATATCAGTCAAACAATGGAAGCAGGATGGCATTTAAAGGCTATGTTAAAGTAAAAATAATGCAAAATGAGTACTGGCTCCTCACCTACAAAATCCCATTGTTTGAAGTAACCTTTAAAGTTTTGGGGTTTTTTGTTTGTGGTTTTTTTGTGTTTTTTTTTTTAGTAGAATGCCAACACGTGAGTAGAAGATTGACCTAAACTCAGCTACTCTCTCGTTATCTTACTAGATGATAAATGATTTGTATGCAATGCTTACTATACTTATCTAAGTATTTCTAATGTACTGATCACAGCATTATATAAGCATTATGTGATTAAAAGAAATGATTGGTTTATCTTTTAATAAATCTAGCACCTGCTGCACTAGAAAAATATTCAATGTGCAAATTCTTTATGCAAGTTCCATTAAATTTATTTGTTCGTTCCATATATGAAGAGATGAAAAAGATGCAAGCAGTCGAGAAATCACAGGGAAAAGGCGGCTTTGACACAATACAGTAAAATCATCACCTTGAAGGAAAGATTTCAGAGGGAAGACAGACACTAGCAATACCAGTTTAAAAAAAAAAGTAAACTAGAGAGTAACTAGCTTGTAACTTAGGAATAATAACCAAGAAAACCTTTGCAGATAGGTGCAGCAGAATTCAGACAGGATAACAGTATACAAGTATAGAAAAGACAGACTACAGTAAGACAACATGATTTCTCAAAGCCAAGAAAATATAAAGATCAGTCATTTCTGGTTCTCTCATCAAGGGAGCCGTGAGTTCATGGGACTGTGAAAGCTGCAAGAGGAACTGAAAGCATAAGGAACAACAGAGAGGCCAAAGGATACATCTTCAGATCCTACAGTGACGTGGTAGCAGTAAATAACTTTTCTGGTTTCAAGATTCACATAAAGGGAGAAAGAGTTTTACAACAAATCCTCCAATACTGGTCATAGCAGTAAGTACAGAAAAGAATGGTTTCTGGAATCAAAATGTGTGCATTTTTTTGTACAGAGGATGTTTTCAATCTATTAATAAGTCAGAATTACCAATTACGGGACAAAAAACAAATACAGAAGTCTGAGTTTAAAAGCCTGTAGCTGGGTGCTTGTACAGAAGTAATTATTACCAGTTCACAAGTAGATAAGATAGATTTAAAGCCTGTAAGAAAGATTTAAAGCCTTGGCTTATAAAGGAGGCACATTCAGCAATATAGCATTATCCCACTTTGCAAAGCAGTGGCTTGTATTCACAGTAAGTTAATAGGGAAAAAAAGTGGAGGAAGAAAAAACCACAAAGTACAAAAAGTAATCAATATCAAGTCACACATTTAATGCCATCACTTGTTACCTGGATTTCTAATTCAGCAATATGCTGTTGGAGTTCAGCCACAGCTGCAATGCGGTCTGCCTCACGGAGCCGTACTGCCATCACTTCTTCTTTACTCTGAAAGTAGTAATAGATTGAAGCTAACAAATAATATCAGTTTCAGTTGATTAAAGACTGTGCACTGCTTTTACCCAAAATCATGTAAAGAAAACTTAATACACTGCTGTGTGAAATACCCTACCTATTGATAAGGTATATTCTAAAGAACACAAATTTAATTTTAACCCATAGAACTGTGTAGTCATCTAATATCAATTCTAAACTATAATAATCTAAAAAAAATAATAATCAGTGTAGTTTTGAAAATATGCTGTTATCAATTTCCAAGTCCAGAAAACAGCTATCTTGTGTTCCAGAAATGTTATATTGTAAATTAAGAAAGAGTATCAACAAAAAACCAACTCATGCTTCAACTTTTGACTTTATATATGAACAGCAAAGCTGTACAAAAGTTATTTCATCATTCTCTTTGAAAAAAAATTAAAAAAAAAAAAAAAACAAACAAAAACCCAGATATTCTCAACCTTATTTAAGTCCAGCTATCTTAATCACAATATACAATAAAGATTTACAAGACAGTTTAGAATAAAATTCTAATACCAGTAATCTACAATCAGACTCCTGGTGTAAGTATAACCTGTAAATTTGCCTATAAATGATAGGCAATTTGAGTTTAGACAAGAGAGAAGGAAATTTCCTTATTTCTATTTGATGGGGCAAGTCCTCAAGACTTCAGCACAAAACAATTAATATTGTATCAGCAGCAGCTTCTCACAACCACAGAGAGAAAGAAGTATAGATACTGAGTGAGCAAGACTTCCAGCTGGAGCACAAGTAATTCTGGGGAAGAGACAAACTAGGCTCAGGTGTACCTACTTTTATGGCAGACTGGTATAACTGCAAACTGTGGTTACTGCAAATCAGTTCCAGTATTTCAGTTATTTTAATGTCTGCTTCAAACTGACATTACTTAACCATTCTTCATTAGAAAGTTTGGCTGAGACTGAATTGAATATGCCAAAGCTTATCTACAGCAGCTAGTTGAAAACATGCTGTTTGTTTTGAAGAGGATTCCTGTAATGAAGATACATCATCTACAGGATCCAATTAACAGCATTTGTAATCAGTTGAGTCCACTTCAGAGGAATCCATCATGTGCTAGCCAAAGTTTAGCCATTATTGCTAAATTCTGCTGCTTGATTGCTTGAATGAAGCCAAACCCACAAGTCCACAGGATTGCATGCATTTAACTGAAAGCTGAAGGACAGACTGGCTTGGTTTAAGTTTGGTATCTGAGATCAGTCAGTAGTGTTGCTCGAGATGGCACTGATGCTTTATCTCTGAAACAGAGCATGTTCTCAGTAATTACCACAAAAGTTGATATAGTAGGAAAGACAAGACTGGGTTGGGGGCACAAATCTTACGTTGTAAATTCTTTAGCCAAACTGATTAGAAAGATCAGTGCTGTGGTTCAAGAAATAATCTGAAGTTCAGTCCTTGCTGTAGAAGCAATAGTCAGATAAAAAGGAGAAAACATAACAGTACACAGTGTGTACACAGTGACAGAAAACAGTTGCCGTATAGGTGGTAGTAGATGCAACTTGCTACAAAAATTTTAATTTCTGCTTATGTATTTTAAGCTATTCTTTAAAGAAAAATACAAGCTCCAGAAACAATGTGCCAGATTGTTCTGCATATAAAAACAACTGAGGAGTTGAAAATCCAAATATATCTTTTTTTGATACACCTCTTCAAGTAGAAATATCGCTACGTAGCCAAGATGTAGTGACAGAAATAAAACCAGACCATCATTTCAGGTGACTTGAACAATAGGAAGGAAAAAAAAAACCCACCACCTTAATATTTGTCTGTATTGCTCCATGACATTACCCAAAAGATGACTGAAACTTTCATCAGTTTTGAATACAAAGTTGTTATATCAATAACATGTTAAATAGCTTTATTTCAGGAATTTATACAGCAGTACTGTCTTTTCAGTTCAACCTGCCTATTATCATCTGCATTTCAAGCCAAATCTAAGTTGGTAGCAACACTATTTGGTAAAATTACAGATACCGAACCTACTTCTGAAAGGACTAAAGCTATGACAAGTCTGTTGTTACTGCTGGAGGGTAGCCCTTCACACTTGTAACATATGTCTTACATAGTAGCTATAGGACACACTGGTTTCTTGTACAGGTAGTTACTATAAAAAAAAAAAAGCCAGTAATGTTTCAAGGTTTTGGTTTGACAAGCATAACAATGTTTCTCTTTAAACTTCAGCTGTTGTTTTTTTTTCTTTTAATTCACTTCAACATTAAAATCTCATTTTCCTCACACAGTGAGATAATCGTAAGCAATCCCAAGCAGGAATTTCCTTCATTTATTGCAGTACAGAGTTGGGGAGACAGGAACCTAATACAGTCTCTTCTATAACAACAAAAAGTGAAAGCATTTGGCATGAATCTCAGATTAAGCTAAAAAAAATCATACTTCCAGTAGTTTGAACGTGGAGAGTAAGGGACAGAAAACAGAATGACAATCCTTACAAATCAATTGTCAGAGGACAATGGCTTTTTATATCCTCTCATTTTTCACTTAGCTGTATATTATAGAGATAGAAATTGGTAAGTTTTTCTTAAGTTTGAAACAGCAATAGGAAGTTCAATACCAAGTTATGCCCCAAGTTAAGGAGAGGAGAACACTTAAACTTGTGCATATTGTTTAACATGGCTTAATTTTGTTGATGACACAGCGTTCTTATTAAATCTGTAAAACATTGCTGAATTGTTTATATAAATTATTAAAGTCACAATGACAGTTCACAACAAATGTCAGAGGCAGCGGGAAAAGGGAATATGAGGGTAAACTACATGAAAGAAAGGTAGTTTCCAACAAGTTAAATTTGAGCATCTTTCAATACAGTTAGCAGAAAAACCTTGTATATTTAAACAGTACAGAAGCCTATATGGTATTATACTAACCCTCATCCCAAGAGGTCACACTCTAGTTCACAGTTAAACAGTGGAACTCCAGGTAATGTATATGCATCAAATCAGTAATACTTCATTTTATATCATAAATGTCAACTTGGAAAACATATTACAATGTAAACTGTGATCTTTTTCCTATCAGTGACTTCAGGATCTAATGTTAGTGTATGTCAGTACTGCTACTTCACTGGCTATTGACTACTGCTACTTTCAGAGAACATCTAAAAAATATGACTGGTGCTTTGTCTATTACTATCACACTTTTCTCTAACCCATGTTAGAACATAACATTCCAAGCACATTATCCCAGTGAGAATAGTCATGTATATTAACACATTAGTCAGGTTATAGATGTATTACTCTTTTTATAGTCAACAAAAACTTCAGAATATTGACTACACCCTCTCAATCTCTTAAGGATTAATGAGGAGCTTCAGTATCAAAACCCAATCAAACAAAAAAGTTATGGGTTATATGAAGAGACATGTCATCAAGATCGTGAATAGTTAAAAAAATCAATAAGAATAATCTCATTATTAAAAAAATAGCATTTAGGAAACCAGTGATTATGGTGAACAAAAAAAAAGTCAGCAGAAGCAATTTCTTCTAGTTAAGATTCAGTGTCTTGTTTCCTAAAAGCTTGTGATGGAGTTGATGAGTCAGTATAAGTTACATCTTCACTGCACTTTAGATTCAGATTCCATTGGAAACAAATCCAACTGGTAAGACAGCAAGAAAAATGAAAACCTAAAAAAAAGCCTGAAATACCTGGAGTACATCTCAGTTATTTACTGTTCTTAAATTTCTTTAAAATGGAACTGAACAACAATAAAAATCAGATTCATTTTGCTGAACTATAACTAAGGCAAAACTAGCAAGAAATTGCCAATTACAAATTACATACTGTGCCATTGAGTAATGAACACAAGATCAGCGTTTACTACACAACTAAATCGCCTAGATTAATGTATTGCCTTGGAGAAAAGAAATTACAGGAAGAAATGAAAATCTGTAAAAACTAGGAAGTGCGATGTTAAAGCAAAACTATACATATTAATAAGGATGTCATTTCACCTCCAGGCTAAGTGACAGCGATAAACCACTCAAGCTACATTCTTGATTCATACTGTCCGTGGAAGCCTTTGATGCAATTGCAGCTAATGCAGTCTTTGGGGTACGTATGGTATTACAAGCAAAATGTACATATATTGAATAAAATTGAAAAACAAACACTCAACCACTAACAGCATTCTGCATGAATGAGAATAGAAACAAGTAGTGCACATAAAAAAGGTTCAGTTAGGTTAAACGCAAAACTAAGATGTGATCATGAACAAATTATGTAACAGCATCTGCTCTCAAGTTGCCAATTCACAACCACAGTTTAATAAATGGTATTCTCATTATTCATCTCATTACAGTACTATTTTTAACATACTACTAAGTATTTAGAAATTACTGGCTGTTCAGCACTAGCTGATTTCATAAAAGGCTATTCATACATCTTCTAGAAATAAGATTTAAGTAAAAAGTTGTTTTCCTGTCTCTAGCAAATAATGTCTTAACTATAGTGATTTGTCAACTAATAGTGCCCTTTTTTGAAGTAAATCTCAGTAGCAATTTCAGGAAAATTTTCAAGAAGTTAATAGAAAAAAAGCTTGTAAGACGTATCCTTTATTTCTTGTCCCTGTTATGCACGTGCAAGTTAAAGACATAAGTTATTAGTAAATGGTTATGGATTTAGTTACAAAATTAACTAATTAAATCTGAGATTCAAACTTCAGATAGGGCTCTGTATTGTGCATCAACAGTAATAAAAACAACTCTTCTGCCCAGTGTTTTTGGGCTGTCCCCTTTAGGTCTGATTACTATTAGGCAATGACTACTCTAAAACTCCTTTCTGTAGGCCTCCCCATGCAAATAGTACTTTTACTCCCTTTTTTTGAATCTAAACTAATTCTGCAGGAATAGTTGGTACTGAAGTAATGAACCTCTTCTGTCACTAAAGACACTCGGAGTACACAGTGATCAGAATCTGTTGTGTAAGAGTGTTTTTTTATATATTATACACAGACGCTTTTCTAAGTAGAACCACACTTTAAAGAAAAGTTTATCTTTGTGGGACCACAAAGAAGCAGCTCTGTCAAAACCTCAAGTGATTTTTGTTAGATGGGAAATTCAAGATGATATTGTCAAATCAGTAAAAGAAAGTTTTGGTTTTGTGATTTCTACTTCTCAGTTAAGACACAATTCTATGCAACAATAGCAAGACAAGACTAAAAATACATATACATTAGCACACAAATAGTTTATTCACAATGTTGTTTACCTTGCATTCAATTTCTGCTTGTCTACGTTTTGCTTCATTCAGCTGAGAAAGAAGTCCTTTGTTCTGTGCAGAAAGATACTGTACCTTCCCCTGTAGGTTGGTAAGCTCTTGCTCTGCCCTTCGTAAATGGTTACTATTGATCTGATTCTGAAATTTATGACAAAAAAAAAAAAGGAAAGCAAATGCATGTTAAGGAAAGATCTTTGATATTAATTTAACTCCCCAAAGTCTGACAAGACTTATAGATCATTTACTATAAAAAAAACTTCTGATGAAAAAGCATTCAGAATTTTCTAAGTGTAATCAGAAAAGTTTGCATGACATTTGGTTTATGACCAGGATATTCAAATTGTTCTTAAACAACAGATGACTCATTGTAAGAACATTATTGCAAAGCTCCAGTACATCTGTTTTTCCTAATCTCTTGCTTAGGTAAGGCAAAGATTTTGTGAACCTGTATCCCAACTACAACAAGCTGATGCATCCAAGAAACACCAGATATGTCAGAAATAATACATGCACATTTCTCCATCCAGTGAATTGCTGAAAGTAACATGGCACCTTAAGATCAGTGCATTAGTACAAGTCACACCATTTTTATTTGAAGATGTGCATAGACCAGTACATAACACAAGAACCAATGCATTTCTGTCAAATGATAGCTAAACAGCATAGGCGTATACAAAGATGCTTAACACTGAAGTGAGAAGGACCTAACGATCTTGTGACTTTAATATATGTAATCCAAACAGCAGGACACCTATGCCCCCTACTGACTAAAATAAATACACAGATGGGGAAAAACCAACAAAACAAAAAGCACACCTTAACTGTAGTGAAACAGTATTAACACTTCAATGAAAATTTTAAAGTAGTTGGTATAGAAGTGGTGCCTTTGTCAGAAATAAGCCACCATGTGCCTTGTAGTGAGCTTATCTCACTTCAGTAGCACATCCTTACATGCTCTCCTGGTTTCTGGGATTACTGAAGCTTGTCAAGTGTTTTTGTTTGTTTAGCCTTTTGGACACAGGTCTCCAAGTAACAGTTATGTTTAGCACGTATTTCATTGGAATATTTCTCAAAAAGCCTGTTACAAATACTTCTCAATCAACAGCAAACTGTGGTTATTGATTCAGTTGAAAGTTCACTAATATCACATGAACTCACCAACTTGAGCGCACTTTCATTTCAGATTTGTTGACTTAACAACTTATTCCCTAGTTACACAAAAAAGATCTTGGCAGACAAGTTATTTTTGTCTTTTCTGCAGAAATCTCAGCAATGGTGAATCATGCTTTTCTTTTCTGGCACATGAAAGGTAAAGCTTCTGCTAAAAAAACCTGACAACATGCAGCTGTTTTGCTGAGAGTCCACCATTCAGTAACCAGACTCATGACCGCACTAGGTAGTCTAATATAAGCAATTTCACCAGATGAAAGAAAACACTGCCATTTAAAGAATTAGAACTACTATTACCAGAATCATCAATTAGGTTTATGAAATTTAAAACACCTTTAACATACTTTTGTTGTTACGTCAGTTACAATTTAATGAATTGATTCACACACATTCAGAATCTACCAATTAGTCCAAATGAGAAATTCAGAAAGCTTAGTCCTGGAAAAGACTAAAGAAGAGATGTTAAACTAAGTTGGACTGTAGGCACTAGATTTTCCCTCCTAGTCTAACAACATTAAAAAAGTGCATTTTGGAACTAAAGTCATGCCTGTAGATGGTAAAGATCATCATTGGACATCTGACACCAATTTTCCAGCATTCAGCTCAATTCACACATGCTAGCATTCAATAACATACCTGCGTTTCCATCTCCATCAGTCTTTGTTTGGTCTCTTTCAGTTCAGCCTGAGTTTCCGCTTCTCTTAATCGGACTGTCATCAGCTCATCCTGTAGCTCATTCACTGTGTTTTTTCTGGGAGGGTCTTTCCATCTGCCAGTGGTACGAGCTAGATGACGCTAAAAAAAATATACCATGGCATTGCTGATAATGCTTGATCTTTCCTGGTGTTCTCTTATTTCATTTAAGGTCTCAGAGTTATATGGGGACAAGTTGCAATAGTGCTCCTGTTTGTCCTAAAAACTAGAAATCTATGGAAACTTACTAATTTTAAGAACAGACAATTAAAAAGCTGAACACAGCCATACCGAACTACAGTAAATCAGTGAATTGCGAGTATATCCTGAGACTTTTGCGTATTTCTAGCTCTTAGTAACATTTAGTGAAGTAGGAGTAGTGATTAGGTACTTCCTTTCCACCAGAATGAGCTGGTAGCACAGGCTCTCTACCATCTATAACAACTAGGGACCAATTTATAACATACTTTTGAAGTCATATTTCTTGTGGCAGCTGCATTTACAGATTTTCTCACCTCAGTGGCTTGATCCACAATCACTGGTTTCCACTTGATCTCTACATCTCAAAATTTCTTAGTCTTTTGCTTTGTCATCATTCATTGCAAATAAAAATTGCTAGAAGTGTATTGCTACCCATACCTGCCAGTGCTCCTCCAAATCTTTGACTTGCTGCCTTAGTTCTTTGAGACCCATCAGAGCTTCTGCTTCTCTTAATTTTACCGCAATCAGTTCTTCTTGTAGTCTAGCAACATTTTCCTCATCAGGGAGAGAGCTGTTCCTCTGCAACAAGGACCATCCTCTTAAATATGTATTTGAATAAAACTGTGCTTAGTGAGACCCACTCCAAGAATACAGACATGGAATGATAACTCTTACTACTAAGCAAACATTCTCAATTACACATCCCTTGCAAAATGAAATCCCTTGCAAAATGAAATCCCTCAAAAATCTAAGTTCCTGGATATAGCAAACGTGTATAAGTATCTTCCAAGTGCCAACTACAGAAAAAAAATTACAAGGTAGTTTTAGGCATTTGGACTTCCAGACTTCCCCAGATGGTATCCATAACAAAGCATTGTTTTCACTGTTTTGCAGACATCATCAAAGATAGGGAGATAAATCTGAAAAATTTTGAGCTAGTTGATAAAAGCAAAGCAAACAAGGAACTGAAATTACACCTTTAGAATTATAAATTTTGTTTAGACTTACAGGAAAAATAATAAATGGAAATTTATTTTTGGGGAAGTAGGTCATCTGCCTTGGAAAAGGAAAAAAGATATGTTGATAAAGGAACCATCCATTAATATTTATAAACCACAACCAGTCAAGAAAAGGTCTTACAGATGAAAGCACATGAATGTTTACAAAAACACATTAAGAAAAAGTAGAAAGACTAGAGAAAGCTAAACAGAAAACAGAAACACACATGGCAGGAGTGACCTGGGGAAAGTAAAATAGTGATGAAAGCATAATAATGGAAGTCTGGGAAAAAACAGATGGGGAAAAAAAAAGGACAGTCTGCCTAACTACAATATGCCTACATCAAATCATTGGTCACCAAATACTTGAACTGTGCTTCATCACTTTCTACTTTATTTTGCAGTAGTAATTTTCAGAAAAATCAAGTATTTTTGTAGATATGTAATACTGTGACAGTTGCCAGGTTTTCTTGAGAATTGAGAGTAAAGAACATTATTAACATTAACAGAACACAGCACAATAGCCATTTATTAGCATCTCCACGTTTCAAAATCATGGGATCCTATTACTGGCAAATACAGGAAATGATAGGGTGTGTTTCTGAATGTTTACATTGCTGTCAATATAGCCATGCAAGTCCTGGGTTATTGAACAGAATTTTCGCAGATTACATGACACATAACTAACAGCAGTAAAGAGCTGTATTTGTAGGAATTTGAGGGAGTTAACTTCAGTCGCTTTCTCATTATGACAGACTGAAATACTACTGTACATCTGAGTTTGTCTGGTACACTGGAATTTCCCCCACTACTCCATTTTTTTCACATTTAAGTTTTCAGTGAATGCTGTCTTCATGCTGATGAAGGTTAGATAAAGAAACAGTCTCTTTTTGAACTCTGAAAAATACCTTAGATCATGAATTCTTATCAATATTCAGTACTGTGAAAACTACCACACTACTAGACTGTCAGACTCCCATCAAGCCCCTCAGGTAATTAAAAAAGAAAAATCTCAACTCCAGTGGGTTAATCTAATTAGCTAGTAAGTTTTGGCCACATTCTTGAGTATACAGCTCTCTAAAATTTCCATGAGGAAACATTTTCCAAAGCCAATACAACAGGATCTGAAAAGTATGCTTTATGTTAGGTCAGTTAGTGGGGGTTTTCTTTCCTTATTTTCCTATTTTACTTTGCATTTCTTTCCTTATTTTCCTATTTTACTTTGCAGTTAAGTTTTTCTTCAAAGAAAGGTAAATGTTTGACAGTTGCATTGAGTACAGCTTGAACTCTGGCATCAGTAAGTTATAAGCTGTGATGGCACCCAAAAAGCAGTAGAGATTTTGATACTAAACAGTGGAGCTATTCTTCCTCTGCCCATAATGGGACAAAGTGGGAGGCACTCAGGAACTCAAGACCTGGGAATGGTAACATTAATTCTTTCTTCCTCCCCTCCCAAACTATTTAGTTTCACATCAACTCAATGCTCACCCTAAGCCTACTGCTCTTGTTGCACAATATAATTTTGAAACAATTGATGTTTACTGTAAAGACTCCACCAGAATCCCAAGTTTTCCACTGCAGTGGCTTCAGGACCAGGAGAAAAAAGTGATCTGTTTTTCACAAACCTTTCCCAGTGCAAACAGATCTTAGGTTTTTTGCTATATTAAGCATCTTGCAATCATGAAAACACAGAAGAGAAGATTCTAGAGTACAGTTATAAGAAGAATTACAGGGACCTGTATTCTGTTTCTAGTGCTATTTTACACAGAGGGTCCTGGTTTGATTTACCTTTTCCATCTCTAGAACTTTATCTTGCATCTCCTTCAGGGCACAATGGGATTCTGCTTCACTCAGCCTGGCTTGGACCAGCTCTTTTTCCAGCTGTAGCACAAAGTCTTCACTGTATCGTGAACTGCATTTATGCTACAAAGTTTGCAGAAATATGTTTAGTATGAAGCACGGATGGTTTGAAAGGGGTTTTATATGCCAAATTTGGAGTGAAAAGTACATTCAAATGCTTAACATTAGGAACACTAGCTTAAGATCAACAAAATTGCTTACCTTATACAAGTCTATTAACATGTGCATCCAGACTGCTAACATTAAGAACCCTAACGTTATGCCTCTCAAACAACTGCACCTCCACACAGCCAAATGTGTGAGACCAAACCAAGACCCCTATTAGTACTGATGAGCAACAATTCACACTTTTGTCTCATTGTTACCCAAACTGAAAAATTCTTAAAGGATCTGTGATTCTTCTGTGATATGCAGAAAAAAGATGCTTAGGGAAGACTAGCTAATTACAAAGTTAATACAAGTATCTCTCTCGATACCTACTCACTTAAACTCCAATTCAACAGAAGCCTTCCATAATCTTGGATTTAAAAATAAAGCCATGTATGCTTCAATGCACAAACACTTTGGCTTGCCTCTTTCTTCCACTCCAACCCTTGGCTCTCGTTTGCTCACACTATACATATTCCTTCCGAGATTCTCTTCTACAGCAAGCCCTCTGGATTTAGGAGAAAAGTCCAGGCACAAGTAGCAGTATTAGCTAGCCCCTTCTAGACAGACAGCATAGGCCCAAGCTACAAAGAAACTTGATTCTTTCCATACAGGACTTACTCCAAGACTACCCCCAGACAGCTTTGCACACCCAAACACATTCCCTCAGTAATAAAAGAGCAGTTCAGAACTTAAGGTAACCCTTTCCAAACTTCAGGAGGAAGGGAAAAAGCCACAGTTCTGCTCAAGTAAGTTAATTCACTGTTAACTTATTTCTTGACTGTTGATTAGCTGGAATTAAAAGCAAGATCTATCCTTTCACTTGCTAAAGCACAATTTTATGAAACTGCATGTTTCAACAGATGCATCCAACTGAAGTCATACTAAGCATTTGTATTCAAAAGCCCCACTTAACTTTTTCCTCCAGTCAATAGTTACAAAGTAAATTTTATTTATTTCTTGGGTCACTTTAAAATGACTTGAGATTCACCACAGATTGTCAGGCTTGCTTGACAGGCCATGCCATAATCAGCATTTAAATTTCTGGTTTAGGAAAAAAAAAAAAAAAAAAAAAAAAAGGGGGTGTTGAAATCCCTGAAGCACCATTGCCTAGCTGCTGAGTATGCATAGCTACCCTGAAAATTAAGTTTAAAGGGAAATCATTTAATACATCTTTGGTGCCATTAACTAGACTGTGAAGAATAACTACTATACTTGGATTCATAGATGAAGTTTCATGCAATTAACAATGCAACTTTAAAATCCATATAGTCTTCAGTATACTAAAGATACAACTATTTCTTACTTTATTTTATGTTTGCATCAAACAATTTAGATTTCTGCATATAAAAACAGCTGACAAAATTAACAGAAAAGTCTTCAGTGCCATATGCTTCTGTTAGGGTATGACATTCCCTGACCTTTAATGCACAAACCAAAGGCAAACAGGACAAAAAAAACATTTACAACATGTAACTACAAGGTCAAGGAAATGGGTTTTCATTTATTTTTATACTTCTAAATGCCAACTAAGCCTTTCATCATGACTTAGAGTACAATGCAAATTCAAAATCTACACTAACCAACCTCAGTGTTACCAGTTGTAGCATTTCATATATATATATATGTCTACAGGGAACTATCATGGAGGGAATATATACAAAGCATTAAGAGGGAAATATAGCTCATGCAGGCAGTCTTTAGTGTCACTGAGACTATCCATTTAAGCACTCGTCCTACTTAACTGTGCAGTTGAATAAACACAAAACAACGTACAAAGATCATAGTATATTTAATATTAATTTTCCCTTATACAATACTAATTTAATTCATATTCTTTTCAACCCACATAGTGTCTTTGCCTCAGCAAGCAGTGGAGGTAGCCCTGATTTGAGTGTAAGGAGAGGATGGGTGGACAAGGCTGATGCATTTCTACAATTGCTTCATGTGATATGGGAGCATGAGTAGCATATGTAATAACATGCAGACGCAGAGAACAGGCAACAGCTCTTTCTTATTCCCTGGCTGTTTGTACAAGTTCATCAGGTGATACACACAGCAACTTAAATGGACTCTACAGTTCTTGTTCCAGATTCTGCTTATGATACATATAGAACAAGAACAAATGCAGTGTTCTTTCTTCTAGGTAAGAAGTCCTCTTGTACTTTCCAGGAAATTGAGAAAAAACAGCAGATTTGAAGAGCTGCATACATCCTGATTTTCCAACAATAAGCAAGTGTACTCTAAATCATTTTGGACTACAAAAAACTAACTAATGCTTGTCAAATAATAAGCAATGGAGAGTGTAAGAAAAGTTACTTATCCAGTTTCAGGCACAAGTCATGCCTTCTTTAAATCTGTCTTCAGATTTCAACTGCTTAAGGAATATGTTAGAAGTACTTATCTATTTAGCCACAGGAAACTTCAAATCTAGTCCTGACAGACTGGAAAAAAATACAGCCAAGATCAAAACAGATTTAAAAAACAATATTCACAAGTTCAAAGTTGTGATTTTTGCTCCTTAAAAAAACAACACACAATTTCAATAATTTAGTATATAAAGGTAACACAAGTTTATAGACAAACAATGTTTGAAAACTACTTCAAGAGCGACATCTTTAGCAAAATATCTGCTTTTATGTATTTGCCTTAAGCACTAGAATTTGTGACAAAAACTACAATGTGAATCCAGATTTCCAGGCACCAGCCAAACATTTTAACCACAGTAACACTGTTTTTCTTGGCTGTGTTGAAAAGATGTCTGTAATATAAAGCACTAAAAAAGTAGTTCTACAGCCATTTACTTCTGAAAGAAACAAGTCCTTGTTTGGCTTCACACAACTGGATTTATTTTCCCCTAACTTCTTTTAAAATCTCAGAAATAGTAAGATCTCACAGACTGACACAACCATTCCTAATATTATCTTGGCCAATGACAGACTATTACATGTAATTACAGAATGCTTGCCCAGCTAACTTTGTTTACACATATAAGCACTAACTGTAGTACTTCACTAAACACAGTATTTTTATTTTCTGCTTTTTGGTTGCAAATGAGAATGTAGTATAAAAAAAGTATATTGCAAAATAAAGTGAAGCCTTCCATAAGGATGCAACACTCATTTACAAGCATATATTCCCTATATCAATTATTATGCTCTTAATTATTATCAGTCATTTTAGCATGAGTTCCCAAAAAGAAACTATGCATTATTGAGTTGCTGTAACAATAACCAAACACATGGCTATAAATTACCTTGCGAAATGCATCTGCTTCCATCTGAATGTTTAGTCAATTAAAATTCTATCTTTACATAATACACTTGAAGAGCCTATTTAAAAATAAGATGTGAAGCAATTTTAGCTTGAACTGCCTCTTATTTCTCAGATTCAATTTTCAAACATTCAGACTGATGAACTGAGTAATCATTGAAAATTAAGAGTATCATTGGAAAAGACCAAGATTCATGTTCTGGAGGTGTTAGATTATTCATTTTTATACATCCAGCAGAAGCTACCTTTTTCATTTAGAAAAAACAGGAAAAGAAGAACAGAGAAAAAAAAACTTCAGCACATGATTATCAGGACAAAGTTAGAACACTCTGATTACTCTCACCCCTAACTCCTCAAATACCATCGTTCTTACCATGCCTCAAAAGAAAACCTTCTGTATTCCGTTGAAGTCAGGCACAGCTTCCCCCATGCAGTTCTTGATTTACCAGCAGTATGAGGAAGGAACCACCTTCCTCTTAATCTTTTGGTTACCCACCACGTCTAGAAGTCTTTGGCAAGTTTCTATATTTAAAGATTAGACATGCCAAAGACAGATTAGTACCATTCTCTTCAAAACCAGTCAGGCAAATATTTAGGTAGCTGAAGCACTGACTCCAAGAGCACTTCAGAATATTGTTAGCTTTACAATTATTTTTTCCTAGTTATCAATATAAAAGATTGTACATGTTAAACACTTTTTAAAAACCTTACACTGACAGAGTTGCTCTCTAGCAAGATGTAAAAGTTCGCATCCAAAGTAAAATTAAGTGTGACAGTTAATATGCGATTTATTATATGATCATTAGTACTATTTTCAGGTTGGCTGGGAGAAGTACTACAGCAGAACTTCACTTCCTTTCACTAAGAAACAATGGTAAGAACCACCTCTCTAAGACTCAATACTTTGTAATGAAGTCATTCTGGTTCAACTAAAAACTCCCTATAAATACTTCAGCACAGGAAAAATTAAAGTTGTACATAATAAGGGCTTCTGGTGTTGGACTTCAGTCAAAAGAAAACTCTTCTACCCACCTCTATTCAGCCCTACAAGGAAATGCTGCAATGAAGAATTTCTTCATACACACACACACATCCTGTATGCACTTTCAATACTTACCTTTAAGGCATCCAACTTATGCCATCAAATCTCATAGAACAGATAGAATAAACCCTAGATAATACTTAAATACAAATGCATAACCTTTTTACAAGGGATATGTTAGCCTTCTTAGAAATAGTACAGTTTAGATAATTGTTTTGCTACCAACAAAACAAAAAACCCTACTCTTATTTCTCCTGCCTCATGATTTACAAGTAAAAGTGGGCTGTGTTTTGTTTTCTTTTTTTTAATTCCCATAGTGTTGTTCAAAAGAGGCAGCCACAAGTATCCTTAGGCAGTTCTTTTCATACATTTCTATTCAGAAATTCATACCCAAACTTTACAGTTTCTATCATGATGAAACTGACAACTCAAGATTTGAAAAGAGGTAGATTATAAAATATGTAGGATAGATACTGTACCTTTAAATAAGTACAGATGAACTATGCAGCCATTTATAAGTTCTCTGTGCAATCATTTTTGCTAATCATACACAAAACTGAAATAATTGGAGAAAAAAAACACATTAAAGCAAATACTCATAAGACAATACAGAAGAGTATTGCCAAGACCAAAGCTACCAGCACTAGGAAGTGGCAAAAAGATTTATCAGTGTACTCAAAGTGAAATGCCAAAATTCGAAAGAATTTCATGGATTTCCACTAGGTGGTGGCCTAAGCGCACACAGCCATTGACATTTGCCGCTCCTACATCCATGCTCGGAAACAACGTTAAAAGCCCGTTCAATTACAGATCTTACTAATGCAGCAGAATCTAGGGAACTACTAATTGAAAACATATTATCTCATTCACCACGTTGTCTAAGTTAATTCAGACTCAAAACCACAGTACTATTCCTTACACTTCAAAATTAGTCAGCTACTAGGTGCAAATCCCTCTATAACCACATGGATTTACAGTTTCAGTTCCACGCATACTCAGACTATTTCCTACAGTCATGTTCAGATTTAAGTGGAGGAAAACAAGGCTGCAAAGCATGCAGGCTCTTAAATTAACTGCCCATTCTTGCATTTTACTTATTCATCTCTCCTGCAGTACCTGTCCAATCTTCTGCCCTTACAGCTCCAGTCCAGCCAATTTTGCAATCCACAGTTATCTATAGTTTTGCTCAGGACCAGTTCCCATGCCTAACCAACCTGCCAGGCTTTCCCATCATTGCTACTTAATAAGGTCCCCAGCATAATTAAAAGCATTACCTTTAAAAGTCACATTACTTATCAATTAACCAATAGATAAATATAGCATTTTAGTCTCTTTTAATAACTTTCAATTGAGTACAGGTAATTAACATGGATGCCTCCAGAAACACATTCCAAAAGCACGTGTACTATTGTAATCAGACAGTAAACAGCTGGCTACCCATGTCTATAAACATTTCTCATTTTATTTCACTTGAAAGATTACAACATATCTAAATTTTGGAAAGCATCACTAAAATATCCCCATCTTCCTAATCATAATTTCTCCATGTTTTTTTCCCTAAAGAAATTGCTGAAGTTAAATAAAAAGCAGCACTACACATTAGAGTAACAGCTCATTGATAACTACTTGCAACTATTCTAAAAGATGTAAAAAAATTACACTGAAATGCATTAAACAGACATAATAAACTATTTCTGTAATGTTGCATTTAAGTTACGATTTCTTTTCAGTCTAACAGTAAATCTCATCTCCACCTTCCAAGATGAGATACAAGTATTTCCAGAGCTTTGTTGGAAGATGTGTAAAACAAACTGCTATATTGCCTGTAAGGGACCTGGTAAGCAGCTGCAGTATGCTGTAGTTATAAAAAATTGTATTTCATACACCTGAAATGCCTAGGGCTTCAGACAAGTACTTGGATACCACTTACTTAAAACAGTATGAACACATTCACATCAACACTGCTAGTGCACAGTTTATTCAGCAAGCGAAGACTGCTGAAACTCTTTCCTTCCCTCTCTCAAGAGAAGATACTGAGCACTTTGTAAGCAGCTTAGAAAAAGTAACTTCAGTCTTACAGTAACAGTCTGAAGTCTTGTACAAAATACTACCGAAACACATAGTACATACAAACACAGTACTACACACAGCTGCTAAAAGTTATTTTCTGCTCTATATGCATATAAACCCCCACCTTTTAATACAGTCCTGTAGTTCCAAACTCGGGGACAATGCCCTCCTATTTTTGCAAGCAGCAAATTTAAGCAAGCTAGGAAAAAAAATACAGGTACACAGAAGAAACGTTAACATGGAAGAGACTGACTTAAATGAGAAGCTAGGTAAAGGCATTATGAATCTCAAATTTGAGTATTCAGAGGGATGCCATTTGCAGTGGCTAAATTCTTAGCATTAGGAGCTACCAAAGGTTTTGGGGTGGGGGGTTTGTTAGTATTTCTTCAGTGGTGGTGGAGTTTTGGGTTGTTTTTTTGTCATTGTTGAGTTTTTGGCTCGGTGTGTTTTGTTGTGGTTTGTGGTTTTTTTATTTTAAACTAATAACTTGCATCTATCCAGGGTTATGAATCTCATCTATCAGTTAAGAACAGACCAAAATATCACTTAGTCCAATTTGTGTAATTTTAAGAATGCAAATCACAATGAACAAGCATTGACAAGGACAGCACAGAGACCATGTCATGATGAGGAAAAATAAACACAAGTGAGTGAAAAAGATGAGATGATGTGCTGCCAGGCTCCTTACCCATTGCTGCTGCTGTTGGAGCTCCCTGATGGTATTCTCAGCTTGCTCCAGTTTAGTAATGGCCTCATCACTCTGCTGTTTGATGGTGGCCAGCTCCCGTTTTATGAGGTAGTTTTCCTCAGCCTCCTGGGCCCTTGTCACTTGTCCCTTAGGACATAATTTATTTTTTTTTAAGCAGTTGAGGACAAACCCAAGAAAGACTGCCTTTATGATGCTTAGCTGCTTATTTCATCAGATTGGTTTTGCAAAGAGCATAGAGTACAATTGGTAGAAAATTTTAGGACAAGGTAGTACTAAACAGCTGCTTTAGTACTTTATTACAAAGTTTAGCATCCGTTTAGCAAGCACAATTGCGTACTTGCATTCAATAAAATTCCTTTCATGCAATATTACTCAGTTGTACATGCACAGATTTAAGTTTGCAATATTCAATTTCAGTGTTAATACAGTGTCTTAGAATCCATTTGTCATAGGAATTTGTACCAAAATTTTACATTAGGTTAGGAAAATTATTATAACGTGCAGGTATTGGGTTTATATATTTTTAGTAAACAAAATTAAACAAGTTTCTAGCAAGAGATTAGCTCTATATTTATTCCAAATCAGCAAAGCAGGGACAGAGTACAGCATGCAAATATGCATGCATTAAAGCAGTTTGGGGTTTTTTGAGAGTAGGAAGAGAGTCATACAGTAAAAGACTAAAAGACTATACCTGTATCAATCTATCTGCCAAGGAAGCACTTTCCTACAAAGGAAAAATTCAGATAGGAATAAGGAAAAGAAAAAACAAAAAACAAAGGAGTGATAATAGTGACAAAAAAGACAAGAGCTGAGAGAAAGAAAATGCCCAAATTCTACCCATTTTCTGTACAAACTCTTTTTGCAAAATTAACAACTCTTCATATAAATTAAGGTAACTCAGCCTGAAAGTCCCAGGAAGCAGCCTTTTCTGCAATAGATTTAACACAGTCCATCTTTGATACAAGAAGGCCTCAAAGCCAGATTTCCATAACACTTAAAAAATCACCTACAGGAGACTGGGTATTTTTATCCCAATGGCTTGCTTCCCTAATTAACAAAAGTTACTGATACATATTCTGATACAAACTAGTAGACAGATGCAAGATGGTCTATGGTCCATCCACAACACGAAAGGAAGGCATAATTTGAGCACAAAGGAAACTCCACTAAGCACTGAGGCATTCATTCATGCAGAACTAAAGCTTCCAAAAAGATGAAACAGGAAAGTTAAATGGTGCAAACTGACAGACACAAGTAGAAAATTTCAACTATGACAGCTAATATTTTGTTTTACTGAACTCTTGCAGTAACTCACTTGAGCAATTCATAGATCCTCTTTCCTTGCCACAGTTTTGCAAGAAAGAAATTTTCATTTATGCACACTGACAAGCACTATATTCCCCCCCACCCAGCTGCACATTTTATTAATTTCTACTCTATCACCCTTGAAAGCAGTGCAATTTTTGCAGATGCTACAACAGATAACAGATCTATTTGCAGACTATCTTTGCCCTTGGAACTTTTATTAAAATTAAAAGTTCAAACTGGTTGATAAGAGCTATTACTTAGCAGTTAAGGTAAGATGTTTGTCATTAAGGTACACTAAGGAAATCACAACTAAATCATATAGGTTAGGATAAGAAAAAAATATTTTAAAAGTAAGTTTACAACAGAAGAACTGAATGTGTTTGTTCACACTTCATGATCTGTTTTTCAAATGCTGTGATGACAATGATCTTCAGAAATTCTTAATAATAGGTAATATTTTCCCATTTTGAAATGTTCTAATTCCAGTCAGAATGGGATGCTCTGAAAGTGAATTCTGAAATTTTAAGTACAGAATTTGCAAAAGCAGTAGCATCTGACAGTTCATCATGGACTTCCTAATAAAAAAAAAAAAAAAAAAATCTGATTTCAAGCCTCTGCAAGTTAAGTATAAAACAGGGATATTTACTATTAATTTGCCAAGAGCATTGAAGTGATTCACTACAGCTTTAACTTCTTAAAAAAGTCTGCTCTTTTCCGTTAATTTTATCAGCACTTCAATATTAGAAACAAAGATGTTAATAAAATTGTATTTTTGTCACAACTTCCACAATATGTCCTCGTTATGTGCATTTATCCAAACTAAATTCAGAAATCAACTAATTAGAATTTGACATAGATTGACTGTTTTTCCAAGAAACTGTAACAGATTTAACATCTGAAGTGTGACATCTTTCAACTATGTCACTCTAAATCAAATCTTTACCATTTTCTTCCCTGTGAAACACAAACAACTGTTTGCAACTCACAAGAGCATTCAATTGCATTTATTGAAAGATAGTTGCCATTCACGGTTAAGATGGACAAGCATGTTCTCATTCTAGAGCAGACCAGCTCAGATGCAATCTGTCATAGGAAGCATGATACCAGAATATAGGAGAGGCCATTGAAGAACAATGCCTGCATGTTGGCAGAGTATCAACACCAGTTATAACGCATACTTTTAAAGCTATATCCAGTTACAAAGAAGCCTCACAAAACTCTATTCCAGACTAAATCTGTCAGAAATAAGTCTTAAAAGATATCCTCCCCCCTTGTACGCAAAATTGCTACAAAAATTCAAAACTACATAAAACAAATTAATGGCAGCAGACTTCCTGTACTGAATATGAATGCTGCAACAACGCCCCTCTACTGCTGTATTTGCTAGCAATTAAGTAATCTGCTTCCATCTCCATCTCTCTCCGGTCATTAGTAGGTCTGTCATTTTGCTCCTACATAAAAACACCCAGCAACTTCATATTTTCAAAATTGAGAATCTCTCACAATAACCTCTTTTCCACCCAAGCAGTCCACTATTTCATGTAGTCTTCTGGAGTTTGAGCAGATGCTTCTAATTCAGAAAGAAAACAGTACAACAAAAGTTGGGTATGTCAAAATGTTTGATTTCATATTCTCTAAGAGCCAGACAACAACCACACTTACAAGCACTGACCCTAATTGCTTTGTTATTGCCATGTTATTTGACTAAGCACTGTTAGTAAACACCATAGATTAGCAGGAAAAACAGTAAGCTATAATTCTGAGATTTCCACTTCATATAATAAAATTGCCATCAATTTAAGTATAAATTAACACACATTAAATCTAATCACCAACATACTTACTTTTTCTAATGTTTCAATGCGCTGTTTTAGGAGTCTATTTTCAGTTCGTAACCTCTGGAAGGTAAATAGTTCAGAATTGTATTTCTCAAGTTATGAATTGGAAGTCTGATAAAAGCCAAGCAAGCTAACAATGTTTTTATCTCATCACATCTATGAAAATCAATATAAATACAAAAATAATTAGTGACCCCTTTAACATCCTTTTGTATGATGTACTAACTCAAAAGATGAGTTTAAACAGCTTGATACTGCGAAGATGAGAAGTCTTGAGTTATACGAAAGCATCTGTGTTGCATTAGATGAAAGCAGTTTGTCTGCAGGTGAACCACAGGGCTTAACCACACATGAGACTTGACTGCTTCCTCTTCATAAACAGAGCCGGACAGTCTTCACGGTTAAGGGACATGAAAGTGCACTCCCTGCACTATAGCAGGCTAATGAGATAGCTACAAGGTTTCCTTCCTTTTCCTCCCAATAATTTATGTTAAATTATATAATAAAGGGTATTTAATCTGTAAGGTTATACTGAGAATTATTTACCTCAGATGCCCCAGAAGTGAGAAAGAATTGTACCAAATTACATATTTTACCAGTGCATTTCCTGTAAATTTTAGCAGTCAGCATTCAGGTGAAGGGATCCGTATCCCTAAGAACAGAGCCGTGGATATCAGTTCAGTAATGCTTTACCCTGCCAGGCTGAGGCAGACTCAACGTGCTGCTTTTTCCATCTCCCTAAAATAGCAGAGCTTCTTAGCAGAAAAGAGTAAGTCAGAAATGGTTTATATAAGATCCCAAAGCAGGGCCTAGAAACAGACAGCTCTGGGTTGTTGGGTTTGTTCGGAGGTTTTTTTTGTTGGTTTGTTTTTGTTGGGTTGTTTGGGTTTTGTGGGGTTTGGGGGGGGGGGGGGGCGGGGAGCAGGGAAGGATTTGAAATAAGTTAAAATACTAGAATCTAAAGATACAGTTGTCTTTCAAATTATTTTATTCCGCCCTATTCTGCAGAGAGCTGTCATTTGAGTCCTGCAAATCTTCTGGTTTTGGATGCCATTACAGCAGGTCCTAATGCTCCTAACTGCCTAGCTGCCTGTTACAACAACAACAACAACAAACTGCCTAAAAAAGCCTGGAACACGTTCGTGCTCCCTGGTGCATGTCACTGAATTTTTCTGATGAACTGATGCCTTAGAAACTGATATTGAAAGGCAAAATTACTAGCAGTGGACAGGAAGAAGGAAGGCTGTACCTCACTCCTTCTATTAAGCTTTATATACTACACTTGCCCATCATTTCTCCCACTGCCTTTTTTCATGGAACTGGCTAAAAACATGACACAAGGAAGCAAATCCAGATCAAACACCATGCTGTGAAAAACAATGTGAAAAAGGAAAAAAAGCAGCAAAAGCCTGTTTATGTCACAAAAGCAAAAAGATGCAGTGATTAAGTACATACAGGAAGTAGGTCAGTTATTAAAAGGGAAACAAACTGCACTTGCAGGGTGGATTTTTCTACATTATGTATCAATTGCAGAAGCTCCAGAAGAAAGAGTGACTGTAGACAGAAGAATCTTGGGTCCAGTGCATAAGAAAAATCTAGACCTCAAAAATCAATGATAACCACTGAAGAGCATTCGGATAAATTCTACCTTCACATATGTCTTATAAACCTCTTGTGTGGGACACCTACATCTAAACCAGCATATTTGGCTACATATACTCCACATCTAGGAATTAAACTGATACATAAATTTGAGGCTCTCTTACTTTAATTTCAACTTGTTCTTCCATTTCTTTTGTCTTTATTGTAGTGTATTCCTTTTCTAACCTAAAAATTAGAAATAGTAAATTATGATTACAAAAATTGCAGATAACTTACTTGTTGGTGTAGTACCTAACAAACAACAGTAGAACAGAGATACAGATTATTGATATTTCCTCGAAGTGGCCACTTGAAATGCACACTTGTATATATTTAGACTGGACATTAGATTTAAACACAAAGAATTCTATAGATATGAACAGATCTGAACCAGCACTTCTGAAGTGCAGGTGCTTGCTTGTATATGTTTACAGTGGTAATGATTTGGAGCTACTCCGTAATAACCACTCAATGTAATTATACAACAATCAATTCAATAGATTCAGCCAAAAGAAAACAGAACTTGGAAAGCCTCGAAGACAGAAAGATGCAAAGAGATTTCAGACAAATATCTTAAACATATAAAAGAATTTTGGTCCCTCTCCACCAAACACAAAATTGTCCCAACTGAAAACGGCAGCAACAAGAAGAAACAAGCTCAGATAAACAATACCTCTACAGAAGGCAACCAAGGAAGTTTAGACTTAGAATGGTAGGATTTTAAACTACATGCACTTATATTGGCTTTCAGAGAAAATATTTTTCCTGGGAGCTTTATTACTACTTCTGTTTCAGGGAAGACTGGTCACTCTACAGCACTGACCATAGGCTGCTGACAGAAGGATTGGCAAATTCAACTTGAAAGACCCTAGCACAATCAGCAGTGTAAGAACAGTGAATGTACAATACATTACAACCAACCGGGGAATCACCAAAGTTAATCCTGGAAAAGCACAGTATGTGCAGCTTGGCTTATCAAAACATAATTTACCAAAGGCAAAAAGAGAAGACATGCAACTAACCTTAAAAAAAAAAAAAAAAGGTAGTATTATGCTCAGGATTTCAAACCCCAAATGAAAGTTATTTTAAAATTATCAACGGTATTACAAAGTTTCATCAATTTATATTTTAAACAGCACTAATCTTGACCATACATGCACTCTTTAGCACTGTGAATACTTTTCCAGCTCCCGAGAACTAGTCTTAAGAATTTAGGCCAGATCATAAAGTTTAACCTCCTTTCCCTACTTCACCCTGAAAAAACCAAACAATCCTCCCCTCTTCCCCCCCCAAAACCACAGATACCCCCAAACACTGCTTTTTCTATTCAGATCCTGTTTACTGAAGTGCTGAAATTCCCCATAACTTGCAGCTTTCCTCAAAAGCTTTTTAGGTTATTTTTGTAAATGAGATACAGCCTTATTATATTTAAGAAAAATAGCAAACACTAGAAGAATTTTCTTGCAGACAGAACTTCAGTTTTAACTGTTTATAGTATAAAACACCAAAAAATTTAAAAATGGAAAATTCAAAGTTAAATACTGATTAACTAGTTTTAAAGATAAACAAACAGTAGCTCTTAGCAACAGTACAATCTATTTTCTCAAAATGTGATACCTACTTTTTCATCTTTTTTGCATTGTATTTGACTTGGTAAGATGCTTGGATTAATTTGTCTGGACCACTGTCAAACTGATGTGGAATGACCTTTTGAAAGTGCTAAAAGCAGAGCACAAGATTACATATAATTAATAGCTGCAAGCAAATACACATACACGCACATTACACATTTCAGACATCTCTTAACACTTATTGTAGCCTTAATTTACCTGTAACATTCCTTCCATGTCAAGTTGCAGTAATTCTGCTTGGTTCATCTGAAGTACTGCTAAACCTACTCGAAATACTATCTCTAAACCCTAAAAACAAAAGTTAAGAAATATCCAACAATTATTCATGGCATTGTCAACAGTACAGACAGATTCTATTTACTAATGTAGGAAATCTCACCCAGTTTCCCAAACAAGCAAAAGGGCTACTGAAAAATCTCCCAACAAATTGGTTCTGGGTTTCTTATTTTGTCCCAAGGACAAGTAGTCTGGCTATTTATCCTGATGCCACACACTCCCCTCAGAGAGGCTAGTGCTGAGGTAAAAACTCTTAAGTGACAAGTATTCTCTCTGTCAGCTTTATCAAACATTTTAAATTGATCTAGTACAAAAAGCCCCAGGTACTTCTCAAAAAAAGCCATTTTAATTTCAGAGACATGGTACAATCAGTTAAACTATTTAAACAGATACAAGGGAATGTCTTGCTTATGTACACTACATCTTGGACATTCTTGAGTGTAAGCTGAAAGGATCCACCTTTGACTTACTATTTCCTAAAAGATGATTGCAGAGAAAAAGCATAAATAGATCATAAACTTTGGTTTGTTACCAGTCACAACCATGCAAAGCTCTTAATCCTACATACAACTTGGGTGTCTCTGTACCAGTGACACTGAATAATTCCATAAATTTCTTTGGCTACTGTTCATCATCTGGACAGTAAGAGATGCCAACACTCCCTCTTCTTGGTCTGCCTATCCCCATGGAGCTTTAACTTTGGCCTGAAAGCAGCATTACTTTCTACCCCAAACTTACTATAACACCGAGAAACTGATGTCCCTGTTGTATGCAATGCTACTGCATTGCATCCAGAACTGACAGATTTGGTAGCTCTTCAACAGGCTTAGAGTACAAAGTTGCATACAGGACCTACATTCAAAGATTTAGTTGCTCTTCCTTGACAAACTACATAGACATCTTCCCCTACAAAATAATCTGATAAGGACTAAAAAGCAAGACTATTTGAGATTTGCTCATCATAACAGAATTTATACCACTGCCTAAATAACTACTTTGAACAGCTACTCTTGAAATAGAACATCTGAGTATTGAGTAGTTACCTCAGACATAAAGATATCAAATATTCTCGTTGCAATTGGTAGTGGAAAAGTTGTAAGGAATATAGTTAAAAACCATGACGAGGCATACATAGAAGTGTGGAAACTCTGAGACTGAAAGTGCACATAAAGCTCTGGAAGATGCTCCTGGAAAAGAAGAGGAAGAAAAAAATATACATTAAGCTACTGCTGGTAGTTTTAGCATGTCCATGTTTTTGACAAATTTTGAATAAAAGAAGAAAAGAACTGATATTTAGTATAGACAGCAGCTTCGTAACACAGGACTAGGAAAGATACTACTCATCATTACAAAGAACCATGCAACAGCAGTCCCAGTATAGAATGCCCTACAGCACTTCTACCCCACAAAGCACAGATTACAAAAACACTTCCCAATCTTAGTAGGTATTTACAAGCTTGTGACTTCCTAAATCATGTCTAGAGTGGGCTACAAAAAAGAGCTGGAAAGATCTAGGGTATGGCCAGAGACCTATACCTTATTTTCCTATGTAAGATCCTGCCCCTCATCATCATGTTAGGAACTGGATCACAAAACACAAACCTATTTGTCTCTATCAGCCTGACCAGGAAGAAAAAGTGTTCTGTGTCCCAAATCTGAACAGAATTTTAATTCCATGTATGAGGGTGTCTCCCAGCTTCCATCTTTTAAAATAGCTATAAATTGACTATGAAAATACTGACTTTCATAATCTTCAATTCTTAGGCTTAAATGGTAGCAATACAAATCCTCATGCTTCAGTGTTTAAAGCCAGCCACTGTCTGCCAAAGGTTAAAAAAGCAGACCACACAGCCACATGCATTTACTTCTGAAGTTCTGAGACTAACTACTGTCAAGAGAACAGCCTACTAGCCAACAGACATGCCTGCTTTTGAACTGTAATTCTCAAGTCCTTATTAATAGTTACTGAATAGGAAGTTTGATAGATTTTTGTATGTACCTGTATCATGCATTCAAACTGGTACATACAAAGGCCCAGTTCAGCCATGCTTGGTTTAAAGAGTTCTCGTAGTCTGTAATCTTGCATTAATTTAACAAACACACAGAATGCCTCTTCTTCTGGCATCTATATTAAAAATAAAAAAGCACAGTAAAAACTCTGGACAAATGTAAGGATATAACAAGAGTAAGTGCCTGGGAAGGTTTAGGGGTCTTTTTGTATTTGTGCATGCAGTAGGGTTTTTGTGGGTTTGTTTTTCTGGGGTTTTTTTTTTGGTTGTTGTTTTGTACAATTACTATAATGAACTTTTGTATATATTGAATTCTATCAAGTGATTTGAAAACTGAAATGGAGGTCTGCAAGTTTCTTATAATATACCCTACATTGTCATAAAACAAAAAGCAGTAATACAAAGGCAGCTTCGAGATTATCAAATCAACTGTGAAATTCCATTTGAACTGAGGAGATTCAATATAACAGAATTGAAATGAGAAGTCTGTTAACAGTTGAAACAATATTCACCAAAATGGCTTGCAAGTCTGCAGTCCTACCTTAGCTCCGAGAAATAAATGTATTCTCCCACTCAAAGACAGTATCTTCTTGGCAAACAGAACCACAGAGAATAAATCTCATTTGATTCACAGAGTAAACAGCTGCCCTTGACAACTCCATTGTAACAAAATGATGAAGGAAAACTATTATAAAAATTCACAATAAACCACCACAATATATTATGCATTCAAGCAGGGATTTTAAAGGTTCACATATTTTTAGTATCATTTTTACCTGCATAAGCAGTAATCCAACTATAAAAGCGCTTCCTTGACAGTATCCAACTTCTCGATCCACCAAAGAATAAGCCTGGGAAATACAGTTTTAAGACGCTCAACAATTAAAACCTCATTAACAATAAAAAGTAATCATAGTTCATGCTGTTGTTTTGCTAATAAATTACTCTTCCTCTCCCAAATCCGGTGAGGACAGACATTCTATTCAGAAGTTTTAGTCAGATATTCTAGTTGCTACCTGCTGCTACAACGGGGTATGAACTCTGCTCTCTGATAGCCTACAAATCTAAAACTAAGGCATACCTTAAAAAAAATGCATACAGTTTTCAACTACAGGAATTTGCCAAAAGATAACAGACAGCTGGCATACAAACTGCACAATGTTACTACTTTTATAGGAGACAGACCAGACAACAACAGTTCTTTTTCAGAAGAATTATGTGCTGCAGTTTTATTTACAGGTGGAGGAAATGCAGTGACTTCCATACATATTGCATCTTCATTTTAGAGTTATGGAAGTCACTATGATTTGGAAATCGCCAACTTTTCTGTTGAAACTACGGTGTATGGAGAAGTCTGTCCTTCAAAATTTAAGCTCTTTATACAATGAAGAAAAAATAACGCAAACTTAATTTTATGGTAGCATTCTTATTTTGTGCTTGGGCGCTGTTAAGAACTGCACATCAGCTTGTACCTGCCATTTGCTGCTACCCCTCGCAGGTTCACAAACACTTGAAAACTGAATGCTAGTTCTGATTTAGTGTTCTTGTCTTGGTCAACATTGTTTACTCCATTTCACAGCACACTTTATTCCATTATACTGTGAGCAGTTAGCATGTGACTTTGTTGTAATGCAAACTTAGTAAGTTTTTTAAATCTCTTATAAAGTAAAACAATTAACTATAGGAATACCATATTTGAAAGCTATCTTTGAAATTGGAATGTAATTTGTTAAACCATTCCAGTGTCAAGTAGAGTAAGTTTAAAAAACAAACACACGAAACTGATGCAAGTTCACTATATACAAGGCAAATTATTTTCCAAACTTTTGTGCACATTCTTGCTAATGTATTTTCAAGGGCTAAAATACTGACTTACCTTCATTACGTTGAACAAGACCTCCTGTCCAAGGCTGTCTTTTTCTTTAAAAAAATCATGTTCAGGGTATGTTCTAGCAATGTCCCTTCTTATTAATTTCTCACAAGGAGATGTCATTTTCAAAAGCTCTGAATACTGATCCTTAATTGGCATGCTTTGAGCACTGCATAGAAGTTGCCAAACAATTGCTCTGAAATGATGAGGTATCCCTTTTCGAACAAGCTCCTAAAGCACAAAAAGACACAAATTCATTTATATTTCCTGAAAATATAAACATAAGCCTACAGAACAAAACACTTCAACATATTAAGTTCCTCACAACTTCAGAAAATGTTTACGTCATGTCACAAACCAATCATACAGTTTATAACGTGTAAACCTCAATTTTAGTTTAATAGATTGTTAATCTAACAAAAGTAAGGAGACACTGAATCATTTTTAGTGGCTCAGTTAGCTAATGAAAGTAGTCCCCTATTCACAGTAAGCTACTTGAAAAACTGAATTTTTCAGTAATTTTAAACAAGAGCTCCCATTAGCCAGAAATTAATACAGTTATTTTTATATTTCACAAATGATGACTGAAGATAACACCCTTTATATTTGCAGTGACTGAGATATAAGAAATCACCAATTAAAAATTATTTCCAAGACAGGTAAATGATAAAAAGTGAAACTAACTGTAGCACAACTGCAACAGAAAAATTGCACAGTACTACTATCAGAAGTCATTTGACAAACTTGACAAGTTGTGTCTAATTTCTCTGGTGTGTCAGTATTTCCAAGTTCTTTTAAGAAAGTATTTAAATGTAGTTTCAGACACTGGACCAAGAACACATTAAGTTTACATCTACTGAATTAACTAAATTTACTTCATCTTCCCTGAAAACAAACAAACAAACAACAACAAAAAACAACCCCCCAAAAAAACCACCAGCTAGGTAATATACAATTCAAATCTTAGATCAGTAGATCTATGGTTCTGATACATGGCTTTTCAGAAAGCACAAGCAGAAAGTAGTCTTGTTGCTTGATCTGAAAACTGAGAGAAAAGTATGATTCAGAAGTTTACAGACTCTCTTAGTGGTACTTCTGCAACTAGGATCAGTCTGACCCTAAAAGATTGTCTCTTCAAGGCAAGAGGGTTCCTTTAATAATTTTTTGTACCTTAAGAACTGCTATCAAGTATTCTGTCTCCTAAAGGATAGTTTCTTTCACTAGTATTCATTCTGAAGCCAGAGTACTCTCCTATTCTGCAAAGCTTCCTCTTTCTTGTTTGTTCCAAATATTTCTCCTCCTTCGCCAAACATTAAGATTAATTAATGCAACAGTGATAACTTTGAAAGAGACTCTTGCTTTCAAGTTTAGGTTTTGTTAAGCTTGAACACTACTGCAGGAGTTTTGCATCACTGACCTCAATTTTCTAATATCCCCAAGATCTCCAGCCTACTTCAGAACCATCCTCGAAACGTCATTCCAACTATTTGTCCTGTCCACAACACAACTGTGACACCCTGTGTTATTTCTTAAAAGATTTCCAACTCCAACACAACAACCCTAACACATTGGCTTTCCACATCTGTCTCCAGCTATCATTTGTCAACAACACACTATCAGATTGTAGATCAGTCATCTAAAGCCTCAAGGGCTACTAATAGCAAAGCATTAGCAAGTGGATCAAGAAGATACAAATTCTGAAGTGGATCAGGAGATACAAGGATGGAACACATCACTTCTGCAGGAAGATATCCACACCTACATCTAAAACTTAAAATACTTGCCAGATATCTAATAACTTAAGACCAGTTTTTACAGCCAAGACAAAAAAATACCTATACTACTTAAGTCATACCTACTGGCACAATCAGGAAGTATGGATGTTCTGGTATTCCATTGTAAATGGAGAGTGACACAGTTTAGGCTGACTTTATGCAAACAAAACAATAACAAAAAAAAAATATTGAGAATTATTTAACCAGCAAATGAAAACTCACTAGCAATGTAATTAAATATTTACTGAAAGTTAGTCACATACTCCCCAAATTATACTTGGCCAGCTGTAAAAACAAGTGATACTTGTGACACTTTAAAACATTCAAATGGAGGCAGTTCAAATGAATTCTATCCAACCAGATCTACTTATTACTATCTCATTTCTCCTTGCTCTTGCCGGGTTCATGTGGCCTTCTTTTCATGGCCTTTTGGGACCACCTTTCCAGAAACCGTTTTCCCTATGCAAGCAGGAAGTCTTGAATGCATTTTCTTCCCTTGTTTCCTCTCTCAAGTCATGTTCTCTCTTCACAACTGCTTCACATAAAAGATACTTTACTTTAGCCCATTGTTCTGCCTTCCCACAACCTATTCATAGACACACATTTCAAACTGCTCAAAAGACCCTGAAATTTGTATTCTGCACATAAAACTACAGACTAGAGCCAATAAAGAACCAAAGCAGAACAGACTTGCCTACGAACAAAAAAATCCCACGCTGCTGTTACTTGCTGCCTCTGAAACATGGATATGTTCAAATGCCCTAGATGCTTTTTAGTTTGAATTTAAAGTGTAATTGAATTCCACTTCTGCACATGTCCACAACTAACCCAGACTGGACACACACTGGTCAAAGTTTGTTCGATCCACTCAATTTAGAAACAATGTGTTCTTCTGCTTAAGGTCATCCCTGGGGTCAAAACACTTGGCATGCACAAAAAACCTAAACTCATCAGAGCCTCTTACAGTAGAATTATGAGCTCTTCTAATAAGAATGCTTTAAAAAGGCAGCTGCTCAGTGGGAAAATAATCACAGCATCCAGCTATCAGATGCCCTTATGTGGTTTTTCAGTAATTCCATTTTGGAAACATGAAGCAAATCTTCCCTATATTCACAGAAATCTCTCATTAGAGGTAGACTGAAAGCTTTAGTATTCAAGATACAGTAAATGCATCTAGTTTTCACTAAGAGACAGTTGCTGGGCAAAACTGTTACCAAGGTCTGGTAACAGTTACCAAGGAAGCACTAGGGCTTAGGGATGGAACAGATTCAACTGGAAGCTTCTATTACATATTTATTTAAAAAAATATAAGACCAACAGGAAGATAAAACAGTATCACTTATACTACAAATATATCCTAAAAAATAGCGTCCAACTACTACCTTAACTTGCTTTTCTTTCTTTTTCCGTACATCTTCCCATTCATTCACAATCCTCCCCCACAGGATCCATGAGTCTTCTTCAAGATGGCTCAGATTGCTAGAAGCTGATGAACTAGACACAAGAGAAGATCCACTATTTCTTCTCGACCCATTTACTGATCGCAAGGATTTGCTATCTGTTTCCAAGAGTCTGCAAAGACAGCACACAAAAAACAAATTCAAATTCTTCTAATCACAGGACCACACTATTAATTGTTTGTTTAGAAGTCAATTCTTCCAAATTCTTTACAAAGGATGCACCCAAAGGTTCAGTGGAACAGTTTTCCCAATATCCATTTGTACTAAATTTGAAAAGAACTGGTCAATGTTACTGTTTCTTCTTGAGACCTCAAGTAATTCTGCAGACAGAAGAACAGCTCACATTGCAACATTTCTAGAAATGGATAAAAATGTCACATCATGCATCAACAACACTAAGGGAAGTTAGATTTTAATACAAGTGTTTTGTGGTCTTATGATCTAGATCTTAATACATAAAGATACCAAATCAGAGAAAGTACGGAAGCATTGCAAGCCCAGTGCTCTTTTACACATTCATCAACTGGAGATTAATAGCCCTACAGGGAAGATGCACAAGTTTTGGTTTGAGGCATAAGTGCCAGCAAGAGGGCTTTGATTTTACTAGCAACATAAAAACCATAGCTGTTGTGCATCAGACTGACAAAAGGAACATAAGGAAGTTAAATGTCCTCAACAATAGTGTCAAATGTCAAAGTACTGCAAAAGAGACAGTAATTTTAAAGAAAAGACAAAAAAATTAGCCTCCTAACAGTCTACCTGACAATGTAAACGCAGACAGAATAATTAAAACCTGGAGCAATTTTAAAACACCTGACATTTGCTGACATCTGTTCACAAATCAACATGGTGTTTTATAAATGCATGGGAAAAATCTCAGACCTAAAGAATGAGGACCAGGCAACAAAAGTGGTTAGTATAGCCGATGAACACATAACTGAAGTGTGGAGTTCAGATGCAAGAACTTCTAGGGTTATCAGGCAGCAAGGTATACATAAAGATGTGCCAAGTGCTAGACAAGCTGCTGAAGAGATTTCCCTGTTAGCTTGTTGCTATGGTCATCAATTTTCCAAGGAGCTGGGGACTCCAGGCAAAAAGGCATGCTTTGGTTATCCTCAACTAATATTGAGCCCCATAACCAGGGGGAAATTTTTTAGACAACATGTTAGGTAAGAGCAAGAATTCAGACTAACTTGAAAAAGTGTTTTGCTATACCAAGAGTTTCATTTGTGCTTTAACTTCCAAGAATTCCAACGTCTGTAAAACAGAGTGATCTGGTTGAATAATTTCTCAACGCACCTGCAGAAAAGGTAACATGCCCCCTCCCTGCCCCCCCCCCCCCCCCAGCATTTCAGCAGGGTCAGGTTAGGTTTTAGATATTTAATAAATTATAACCTGAGTTATACTGTATCTGAGAATGTACACAAATCTCAGCATACCTACAGTTTTTAAGCTGTCAACTACGATGGAGATATTTATACTAGCTCTCCCTGTTCCCAGCTTTCACCTGCTGGTATTTATGGAAGTTGGGGGAAAAAAGTAAGTTAATTCATGAAGACAACAAATACAGACTTTGCAGTAGTATTTTGTCTGGAAAAGGATTAAATCGTAATGCCTTTGGAAAAAAAAAAAACCCACAAGATTTTTCAAGAACAATTTTAAGTTAGTCCATATTAATGGAATGCAGAAAAATCTTCTTTTGAGGAAAAAATAAAAAAAAAAAAACATTTTTAATGTTTAGAAACCTGGCCTATACTGATCCATAATGAAAATTTACAGTTTGGAGCTCCTCCTCTCCACCTGAGATAGTGCCTAAAGATCAAATTCGAAGTAATCACAGAGGAAAAAAAAGCACAGAATAAACATTACAATTATAAAAACAAGGTTCTAACTAGTCACTTTCAGCTTTCATAGCCTTCTATAAAAGTTACAGTAAGTTTCTGTAATGTGACCTTACCTGGATAAACTCATTGTCCTTAGATTTGAAAATGACAAGTTCTTTTTACAGTAAGTAGCAAGTTCTGTCGCATTTAGTCACTGTTTTCTTTCACATAAACTTTATAAATGATTTACTAATGCCAAACAGCTCCACAAGGACTCTGGACCAAGCTACCTCGTTATTCTGAGGGAACTTTCAGTATAATTGGATTACAGAATGCTACAAGACATAACTTGATAGAATTTGAGTTCTTTCCCTTTCTAGCTATTTAACTAATTAATACTTCCTTATTGAAAAAAAGCCAACAATGAAAAGGAAACCTTTAAAAATATCCATCACCAGCAATTCTTCAAGCAAGCAGAAACAAGAATAGTTCCCTGTGTTCAGAGTACAATTCCTTGTCAACAAAGTGCCACTGTGTTAAAATGCAGATTCAAACTGTTCTGAGACTACAGTGCACCCAGCATAAGAGCATCAAATTTCTGTATTAAAGCATAATATCTCACAAAAAGAGATACACTTGATAGGATAGCCTCTAATTAGAATTCACACACAAGACTAATGTGGGATTGAACAACAGGTCTGACTAAAATTAAATAAAATAACACAAGATTTGCTAGATTATTTACTAAATGAAGAAAGCTGACTTGAAAAAGAAAGCCTAGCAAGCCCAAGCTCACATTCTTCTTTCAACAAGCAAGCTAGTCTGTAGGGTTTAATGAGATGATTCTGGATGTAAAGACATTATGTTCCAACACAGATAAGCGGTCCAAAGAACAGGTATAACTGCTTTTCAAATAAAAGTTAGTCAGTCTTGAACAGACTGGAATGCCTGAGATTAAATGCAAATTAACTTTCTTAAAAGCACTCTTAGCTCATTTTTTTCTTCTTTTGATAAATTTTCATTTGCACAGCAAAAATTACATATAGATCACCTTTGAGGGAGACAATCTCATAAACCACAAGGAGAAGAGGATGAGGTGGTTCTAAAAGCTGCCTTCCATTCTCAGTCAAGAACTAGACAGATACAACAAATTCCCTTTAAGTTGTATTGCTATTAGGCTGCAGAAAACAAACATGAAAGAAGACATGCCAGGTGACACAATGGCATTAGCTCCTCCTTCTCCCAGTTACTCCTCTCCTCTACTGACTACCCTCATAACTAAATCAGCAGTGTAAAAAAGAAACAAACAAAAAAAAAACCCACCACCAAAAAAACCCAAAAAACCACGGAGTACCTCAGCTGCCTCAGTGCAAAGTCCAGCACACTAGCAGAAGCTGGAACAGAAGCTAGATTGAGCTAAACTTTCAAACTCCGCACTTAACTACAGCACAAGGGACAGAAATCTTCAGTAGGTATCACAGCCTTGCAGCTATCCACTAAGTCTAAAACCTATTTGGAGCTCAAGTTCTCCTTTAGAGTCAATTTCTCATGAACTACTGAAACATACTTGTCAAGTATAACCAAATTTTGCAAGAGGCCAGACAACTTAAAAGTCCCACCTCAAAAGTGCAAATAAGTATGGGTTCTAGAAATGAGAAATCTTACAGTCCGATTTTATTTCTTAGTGAGATCGCCAATTTGCAGCCACTATGCACGTCAAGAGCAACTGATCCAACTGAAAGTTGCATCTTGAACTGTAGATGGTGCAGATAAATACACGCTCATGTTGCTTACTATACGAAAAAAAAAAGCCAGGATGAACAGAAAGGACAGATTAGGAATTTACTTTTCATGAAATTAAGAGATTATGCATCTGCCACCATTAATGTAACAGCAGGAAGATGGCTGTTCTATCTCTAAACATAGCAGGTTATATAGTAGAAAGCAAGAACTGGGTAAAAATGGAAAAAAATACAGAAAATGGAATTCAGAAATCTTTAAGATTTCAAGAAGCTAACAGAAATTTGTCCTGGTTTCAGCTGGGACCGTTAATTTTCCTCCTAGTAGCTGGTACAGTGCTGTATTCCGGATTTAGTGTGAGAACAATGTTGATAACACACAGATGTTTTAGTTGTTGCTAAGTAGCACTTATCCTAAATTAAGGATTTTCCAAGTTTCCCATGCTCTGCCAGCAAGCAGGTGCACAATAAGCTGGGAGGGAGCACAACCAGGACAGCTGACCCGAACTAGCCAAAGGCATATTCCATACCATAGGACATCATGCTCAGTATATAAACTGGGGGAGTTGGCTGGGAGGGGCATCACTCAGCGGGTAGTGAGCAATTGCATTGTGCATCACTTGTCTTGGGTTTTATCTCTCTCTCTTTTTGTTATATTATTTTTCATTACAATTGTTATTATCATTTTATTTCAATTATTAAACTGTTCTTATCTCAACCCACAAGTTTACCTTTTTTTTCCTAATTCTCCTCCCCATCCCACAGGGGGAGGAGGAGTGAGCAAGCAGCTGCGTGGTGCTTAGCTGCCAGTTGGGGTTAGTTTTGGTCTAAGAAGGTGAGGAGGTTATATGAAAGTCTTATCCCTGAGGTACTCTATTTTAAATTGAATGCTGAAAATCACATGGGTCCAGTGTAATTTCTTAGGATTAGAGGCAGCTATAAACAGTCCTGTAAAACCAGGAGAGAAAAACACCTTGTAGAGTTCCACAAAAACTAAACTTGTAAAAATATAGCACAAGAACACAAGTTCTTAAACCTTGGGGCCTTGAAACTGAAACGTGCCACAAAGTTTTACCTAATGCCCCTTTAACAGCCTATATGATGAAATTGCAATAAGCCAATTTCAGTCTCATTACTATACTTTGAAGACCAAAAAGTTTTCCACTCACCTGTTCTGTTCCTCAAGTTTTGCAAGTAATTCTAAGTCGTCTGGACTCAGCTGTGTTGGTGAGGACGGTGATAACGCGGGTGTAGACAGAGTGGTAGAGGAGGATGTAGTGTGTAATGAGGCAGATGGACTTGCCACCTGACTGGCCATTTGACTGACGGTGTGCGATACAGTGTTCTTCACCCATGAGAGAGTAGAGCTCAGCTTTCCTGCAACCTTGTCTGTCGCCACCTGTGATGACAAAGAGAAGAGGATGCAGTAGTTGTCTTTTGTTAATACCTTTTTTTCAGTAAAAGTGCTGCACTGAACAAAGGAAAAAATATACAATATGCACAAAGTGACATCAAGATTATTTGTTTCTCCACAACACCCAAGGCTGTCAGAAGCAACACAAGCATCAATAGCAATACAATATTATAGAAGTAGTAACATGCAAGTACACTGCTAATCCACAAAGAGAGACTCGAAGGAATTCCTGATGTATACTCACAGAGCTCATTTCTGCAGTACAGAAATACCACAGGATCCAGGATCAGCTCAGACTTCCCATTACAAAAATAAATAGAAATAAAAGCTTATTTTAAAACATCTTGATAAACTAACAATGGCACAGAAACTACAAAAATAGATATAGAAACAGTCAACTATTTTTACTGATGCACACTGGACCCGTACAAGTATATCAGTATAAACACTCCAGACCAGGACACAGGAGCCGAGGCACCACATTTCTAATCCACATCAAAGCCAAAGATCCTCTAGCATCTGCCAGCGTGCAGAAAACAGTCCCAAAGAATTTATGTCCATGAATCTACAACAGCTCCTGAATGTCTTACATTAAGGCCTCATGCTGCCAGCTCTTCTCCTTCCTCACTTTCTCTTCAGGTCACCCCTACAGCAAGTGTCCTTGACTCCTTATCCCACTACCAGCACCTGGGGTTTGAGAAGGGTCCTGGAGGAAAAGTGAGAGGTGCTACTAGAGCAGAAGGGAGCTCTAAGCAGACAGTTGGGGAAACTGCAGGTCCAGCAATGAGGAGGTTAACTGGGGCTGATCATACTGTGCTGCTACTTCTTGACCAGTGTTACAGGGTAATGCAGCCTAACAGATTTACTGGTCACTACAGAATAACCAACAGCAGCCCCTGGGGGTATTTTCTGATTAACCCCTCCCTAGAGCTTCCTTCAGCAACGGAAAACGTAAGAGGCTTTGGCCTACAGTGATTGACAACAGAGTTCAATTCTTCCCTGGCCAAACTTGGAGAAAATCTAGATGTACCTTAAAGGAAGAGCTAGCTACCTAGCAAAAGGTTAAAACTTTTCAAAATCAAGGTTGAGGAGGAACTTCCTTTGAAGTGGTGCTACTGGCAACTATTTATTTTGACCTTTGCTGACTTCTTCAAAACACCAAATCACTCAGTGGTTGTCACGAACAACCTGTCTGCAGTACAGCCTATACAATAATTGCTAAGATATTAAAGACACTGAGCTACAGGAAAAAATCCCTTTCCGAGATCCTCTAATAGAATCTAATTAATGCAGAATTTCAGCTGGAAAAACTCCATCTCAGCACACTGCATTTATCTGAAGCACAGTATATAGACTGACTGGTTGCTAAAGCAGAAGCTTTTATATAGATACAATACTACAATGAATTTTTTTGTGAATCAAATCCAGCACTGTTTTATTTTCACATCATATCAAAAGCAAGACACACCGAATACCTTCAGAAAACAAGAGGAACACTACAGGCCAAACACAAAACAGCAGTACTCAATCTTCCCGCTTTCTCTCCACCAGCGACATGAGACTTCAGAGCTCTCCTAGAGGACTGTGAAGAGGTTTCCCATTTCCATATGCTTAACATTCATTCTGGAAATGGTAACAGATTTTGCTAGAAATCTTCAGATGCAGGGATACAAACCCCAGGTGGGAATGGTAAGGTCCCAGCGTAAGCATCCAAAAGGTTCCAGTTGGTTCTTATGTCACTGTTAGACAGGAAAGCTCAGGTATATCAATATGTTGGGGTTTTTTTTTAAATAAAACAAACCAACACATGATCTTTTGAAGATAATCTTTGATAAATCACTTCAAATACTAGCAACCGACACCATTTCTTATACAAGAACTGAATAAAAATTGCTGGAGATTTCAAAATCTTAAGTTTAATACATGCATTAATACTACACTCAGTCAATATCCTTTATTCTCTATTGCTATGAAAGGATAAATTATTGCTGTTTCACTCTGAATAAAACAGCATTATGATAAAGGTAACTCATACATCTCACTTAAGATTATTTTCTCAAAGGCTTTAAGCTGCCTAAAATATGACAAGTAATGCAACTATTGCAAAAATAAATGCTGGCAGAAACAGGGCCAATCTTAACACCACAGCAAACATGACTACCATATGCAGCAGGTTTTAAGAGTCATCCATTCTAAGAATCTTACATAAAATATTAGAAAAGCAGTGATTTTGAGTAATACCCTATGTGACAGAAACAGGAAGAGAAAGTATACAATCAGTTTTTATCTCTTTACAAAGTACAATAACTAGGAAGACTTAAGGTGAAAAAGTAAATCCAAGCTGAGTCTGGCTTAAACATTTTGAAGCTTATATGTCACATTAAGATAACTGAAGCAGGAGGTGGGTGGGGGACAGAAATCAAGAATCTTACTAACATTCATCCACCAACACATCACTAGGCATTAAAAAATTAATGCCAAGGTTTGTAGAAGCCAATTATGTGAAGAAGAATAATAAGAAAAAGTATGGTCAAGAAAACCATGCAAGACAGCAGTTAAATCAGAACAATGGGTCTAACAATACTACTATTTCTAAAAGCAGCTCAGAGTTTCATTAAACTGTATTCAGAGAATTAGTACCCAAAAAATATTCTTAAGTCAACTATCTGAAACCATTAACACACACAGCAAGCAAAACGTACACTGCGAAGAGCAGATATTTGAAGGCTGACAGTGAAGTTTGTATCAAAAAGAATTCATCCGAGGAAAAACAGCTATGGCAGTCACCCAGGGCCCAGCTAAATTGAGAAAAAAAAATTCTGTTCTAATAGCTAACTAATAGTCAAGCCTACACCCCTTTTGCCAGGCTTTTCCAGGGTTTCCTAAAAATCTAAAGCCAGCTCTCTTAAACTGTCAGCATCAGTGAAGACTCCTGGACCTAGACATGAAGGCATTTAGCTATCAGTTCGTTATCCACCTCCCTAAATACAATAGAGTAACAGGATTTTTATATTTCATCATTTCACCTATGTTAATTTCAAAATTTATATTCAGTGACAGAAGATTTCATAGAGTTATTCTTTGACAAGTGACAAGGCCTTCCAGAAAACAGGTCACACCACTGCTCCTATCAACACACACACAGTGCTCCTACACCTACCTTTCAAACTCTTCCCCCTTCTCTTGATAAAGAATGAAAATCCCTGCTATGTGTCATAAGCTTTTCAACTCTACGTACACCGTTCCATCTAAGAGGGTAGTTGTACTTAGCCGTCACTTAACTACAGACCACTGCTACTTCCTGCCTTTCCGCTGACAGTCCCTCCAATAAGAAATCTGTGTCCCACTACTAAGACAATACATAGACTGTACGGAAGTGAATCCTGCTGACTCCCACTACTACAGCAATACACACATGTAGTACAGAAATTAATCCTACTGACTCCCAGAAGATATGTACCTCTTTCCACTGACAGCACAAAGGAAAGAGCTAAAGGTTTCACTCTAGCCCCTTCAGAGAAACTGGATCTCCCCCAATTAAAAATCACAGAGCTATCAAGTTGTTGAAATAAGTCCTTCTGCCTTTAGTTACACCAATGAAAATAAATTCAGTATGAATGATGGCAGACACTTTCACCGAGTATCACCAACTCCAGGAAACACAGGAAAATCTGTATGAGCATTTGGTTTAACACCTCCCTGCTTCAGAGACGTGATTTTGCTTAACACAGCATTCTGGAAAGACTGAAAAAAAAAAAAAAACCAGTACTGTTAAACCTTTAGTCTTTTCTTTGCATTTTTGGATGGAATCTCCTCAAGGCTTTCCTAAACAAATGTTTCTTTTAAAAACTGGCTATTATTTAACCAGTGATATTTCTGCAGGCCTGCTGCAGTGTCTCCCTTTTGGCTACAACGAGGATACTCTGCCCTTCAGTTATGAAGTGTCCTTCCCTTTGCTACTCTTCGTTATTGTGGAAAGAGATCACAGTCATGTGCTGAGCTGGTTGTAGCATTAACAAGGCCAGCCAGATACACCACAGTGCCCATCCCAAAATCTTAGCTAAGTCACAGTGACAAATCTAACTACACATGAGATAGGACTTTTGCCTTTGCCATCACCCTCTCACTAAGCATATACGCACCTATGCTGCTTCCACTCCGGTCTGCCTTACCTTACCACTGGAGCACTCCCACTTGGGAAGCTGCTCTACCTGGTGCCCTCCTGTGCTACACCAGGTACCGCAGGCAGCAACTACACAGACAGCTCAAGCCCTGACTCTGCTCCCAAAGTCCCAACACTTACCAGGTCTATACAAGCTCTCCATCCCTTCAGCTAACCAGCTCAGGCTGGAAGCCCCCAATTAATGGTACTCTTTGCTCAGCTCACCTCAACCAGTTTTTCAGCTATGCAAAGAGAATTGGTTTCCTTTTTATTCCCACCATTTTTTCAGATGCCGAAATTCAAGTTATATTTGAAGAGCATAAAAGGCAACCTACGTTGCCTGGGAAGCATGCCAAATCATCCAGAGCACCATCAAGATGATCAAGCCATTACTAATTATTACTAACGTGTGATCAAAACCAGACTCAACCCATTTTAAAAATGTGGTTTTTCCCCAGAGGGCTCTCACTCAACAACCTGCCAATTAATCAGACTTTGAACGCAAATGCTGCTCCTGGCCCACTCCTAGGGACACCAACACTTTCCACCGAAGATGGCCAGGTCTGCAGACAAGCAGGCAGGGGTACACCTTCTTTACCTATTGCAGGAGGACACAGGGAACTGAGCAGACGTCATCCAGCTCCAAATCAGGCTCCAAGCCATATTAACAGCTACACTGCTCCCTGTTTGCCAACAGACCAAGAGCACAGAAAGAGTTCATTTGCATCTGCCTGCCTAAGACCATGTAGATACCTCCTAAATATATGTGTGAATTTTTTAGTCTGAAAATGTTGATCTTTAAAAAGATAAGGGGGACCAGACTTAACTACTAAAGACTTTCTACTCCGCTGCAGTTTCCAGTGAGCAAAACAGAACTACCAGCAATTCTCTCCCATCTGGTCAGTCATCAGACAAGGCACAGACCTGTCTGCTACATACTTTAAGGTACTGCAAAGATAATAAATACTTCTATTGATCTTATACACAGATACATATGACATGCTGTTTATATATGCCAATTAAAATACATAAAAGTCAGTAACTCAACTTTATGTTTAGTATCTTTAATTAGCTGCTGATTACAGTGCTTTATTAGCAAGAGGAAGTACAACACTGTGTTCAGTTGCTCACAGGAATACTGCAGTGGGGCAGCATATAAAATACTTTTAAGTAAGGCTAGCTGAAGGTAGACCACAGCATCCCACATTACATGCAATTATGTGAATCCCCTTCCCTGAGAATCCCAAGGTATTGTGCAGCACCTTATAGTAAGCCCAAAAATGTTACCACCACATATTTTTGCATTTTCCAGACAGACAGTATCTGTTTTTCTAAAAAAAAAAAAAACAAAAAAAACCAAACAAACAAAAAACCAAAATTATTCAGATTTATTTTAAAAAAGGTATTTCACTTACACAATGAATTAGCCTAATACCTATATTGTGCTCCAAGTTACACATCCTGTTTAACCAAAATACTGTCAACTATTCTTACCGTATGACAAAGTAAAAATAACTGCAAGCCTTACACAAACACTACTGTATATATTATATGCTCTCTGGTCTTTCTTCTCTTCCTGGAAAGAGAAAGAAATGGGAACTTCCAGAATACAGGAAGTAATCCTCATACTATCCTACATATAAAAAAAAGTCTCACATATTTGGGGCTGAAATTGTGTACATGATTTTCAAGCCAGTTATATAGCATTCCATGGACCCAGTCTCCTCCTTGCTTCAAAAAAGTTAATAGCATTCTAATATCTGAAGAATAAATTAAACTGACTCAGTCAATGACATATGCAGGAGAGGTAGCTGGTGAATCACGCTGTTATCACGCTTCCTGACAAGATAAAATCCTGATTTAGAGCTCAAACATGATTTCACTATAACCTTCATCTAAATATTTTACACTACAAATTCATATAAATGATTTCTGCTGAAGTCTGAGGAAAAAGTCCCAATTTATTCCCATAGTCCTGGTCTTTCTTGTAGTATCACCTAACAATAGTCAGGAGTATCATGGCTAGCATTCACCAGCTTCCATTTAACTTGGTATTCACTAGCTCTCCAAGTCTTCCTAACACAAAGAATAAAGCAGTCTAACATTTTATATTGTGTAACTCCTAAGCTATCAGAAAGCTTTCTGTAGTATCATTTAGTAAATACACATTCTTTAAAAGTCATCCTCAGACTCTAACATGTTGTGGTTTTGATGGTCCCAAAAAATCTGAAAGAATAAACTTGAAGCTGCAAGTTCACATACACAACATAACAATCTAATACATAAGGTGTTTTAAGGAGACACTTCATCAGCAATGTTATAGTGATCCACTAAAGGTTGAAAACATTGCTCAAAGTCATATGAGTAACATTTCAATCACTGACCAAATTGCATTGAATTCTATTGAATTCCAAGAACAATTCCAGGTTTTTAATTACCTCTGAACTCCAGTGTGGTTTACAATCTGTCAAGCATTGTCCCAGTATGCTAGCTGAGGAAACAAACCATGGTGCTTTTGCAGACACTATCTCCTGTATGTCTAAAGATGATCCTTTATCAAACAAGTTTCCGATCTGACAGAGGAATGTAACAACCTCCAGGAAACCACAGAGAACTTCTTTCAAGGGGAAAAGAATTAGATACAGTGCTTTTGTACAAAAGATGGCTGAGAGCTCCTCAGAGCTGCACGAGAAAATACTGAAGAACTACAGTAAAAACCTTTAACAGGGAACTTCCTTTGTTTCTTTGTTCTCTTAGACCTCGGTTTGGGAAACATCTTTGTATTTGAGGTTCAGCACGCCAAGTTACATGCAGATATACTTGAAGGACCATCCCCTTGGCTAACAAAACAGAGGGAAAAATCAGATTAATCAGCTAAAATAAAGAACAACTCCTGCAAAGTCAATTTATTCATGCATTAGATGGGAAGACTTAATTATTTTTTTTCTTTTCAATAAAATGCAACTCAATCATTTCACTGGAGTTCAAGTATCATCAGGCATTATAAAAAAATAACACACACTGAAAGACACATATGTTTATCATTAATGCTCCTTTCTACAAATTTTACTTTCCCAATCATTCCCCAATGCCTAGCTTCCTTAATGTTGCCTTTAGCCAACTTCCTCCTGGCAAGGAGCCAAGACTAGCATCTAAACTACATTAGAGCAAAAATAAACAAACACAAGTATATAAATGCAGTTAAATTTACTAAAAGCCTTAGATCCATGTTTTGGAAGGAAGAAACAACTAAGTCATTTTTTTAAATGTTCTCTATGCGTTAATTAAAATAAATGTTTTTAACACAACTCTTCATTAAAAAAGTATACAAAATTTGCAAGGAGTTGAATTGGTAAGTTTAAAAGGATCTGGTATCTGACATGAAAACATAGCATTCCATGCAACATTTGTTTTTATGTACTGGCAGCCCAAGTATTTTCTAGGTGTAATTCGCCTTGTTTATAGAGATTAAACTTAAGACACAAGCTACAGCCTAGAACAAAATGCTCATCTCCTTTTTACCAAGTTGTTCATGGTTCCCTTTCCAAATAGATGTATGAAACAAGACTTGATGGAGAAACCAAAGAACATGAGCATGGCCTTATGGAATATGGTAATACCTGAAACTTTATGCATTACTTACTAGAATTTTAAACAAATAAGGTGACAGAAGTTGGCAAGACCCTACCTTCAGGATATTACTCTTCTTTCCTTTAAATGACCAGCTAAAAGGTCAACTTTCTATCAATAACACTCAAATTCAAGAGAGTAAACCAGTTTCTACATGACTGACTGATAACCAGCTTTACTTTTGAGCTACAAACTCATTGCAACCTGCAGCTGCTGACAGAGAACAAGAAATAAGAGGTAAAAGTTTTAGAAGTGAGAAGTGTAACCAATTTAGTAATTTTCACACAGGAAAGTTGTCTAAACTATTCAGTAAACATAGCAGATTTAAACACAGGTGCATACCTCAATAGTAAATTCTTTTAAGACAATCCATACCAACCTCTGTGGTCTTGCAGCAATATTTAATTTTGCCCACCGATTTACTTAGTATATCCATGACATGTCTTGACAAGCACTTACAGTGTAAATCAAAGCAAGCATATTTTTTTGGCTGTAGGAGGGTCTTCCTCCATGCTATCGAATTCTTTAACAGTGTTCCTGCAGCTTTTTCTGAGCACAGCACTTAGAGAAAACTAATTTTCCACAGTTATTGACTCAAGAAAAGGGAGATAGCTCTTCAGAGAAATTACGTAACTACTCATCATCAAATGAAATCAGTTATTTTCTGGTTAGTTGACCACTGACTTTTATGCTTTCATTTGGAAATAGGGCCTACTTTCTTCTTTCAAAAAAGCCTACTAGTGGAAAATTGCAAGGAAGCTCAATGAAACACAGATGATTTTTAGTGCCAGTCTGAGACCAATAAGATTATGTAAAAATCCCAAGCCCATTTTATCATGGTTTCTAAGTGTCTTATTACAGAATTTTAACTTGCCTTTGTCATTTTGTCTTTAGAAAGACTGATCACAATTCTTTTTCCAAAGGGCTGAGAAATACTTCCTAAAGCTTCAGCCAGACCTATAAAGTTCCACCACTAATACATTCCAAGGGGGGGGGAATTACTTTGCTTAATGGGTACTGGTTTTTAGCTCTGCTGTTTCAGAGAGCATGGAAGTTGGGATTTTTTTTTATTATGCCTGAAAGCAGTTCACTGTTTGAACTATAATTGAACTATATATGACCAAGAATACCTGAAAAACAAGAGAGGTAAAATTAACTTCTATACAACGTCACTCTATATAGTGATGTGGACACTACATGTCCAAAATGTCTAGCTACAAGTTTCTGACACCCATTTTAAACGACATTAGATAGTTTTACCCTTCTATAACCAAAAGTAACAGTAAGCTCTTCTAACATCATCTTAGTTACAAGTGCACGGTCAACTTGTGGCAACAACAATCCACTACTAAAAGACTGGCCCCATCTGCCAGTCTGATGAAACCAAAGAAAAAATACATAGTTAATTCAGTATAAGATACTGGTGAGTCAGAATTATGTATCATCACAATATAATTATACTTTTTTAATTTAAAAGAAAAAAAGGATCAAGAACACGTTATAAGGTCATCAAACAGGTATTTAATGCTATGCTAGAATCGCTAAGACTTAGTCATGACAGTAAGGCATAAGGAAACTCAGGAGTTTTAAAAGTTCAATAGCTTACCATGTAGCAGAACACATTATAACAACCTACTACCAAAACATTAAGTTTGGGGTTGGTTTTGTTGTTGTTGTTTTGTGGTTTTTTTAAAAGATTAAACTGTGGAAGTAAAACCAATACAAATCTGACAAGATGACAGATTCTGGTAACAAAACCAATCAGACATAAGTAACATTTGTTCAGATGAAAGAAAATAAAGATATTTGGTAGCAGCTTTTGACTGCTTCCCAAGTTGGAAACTAATACAAAAAAGGTTAAGTGTCCACAGTAATTCTGTCACACCACCTTACTTTTTGTGCAGAATAAAGCCCAACCCCAGTATTGTACTACAACCCCAAATACACAATAACTGCCTCATTGGGATTTAGCATTACTTTTACACACAATTACCAAAGGTGACAGTTATGCAGCCTTAAATAACACGAAGACCACAGCATGATCGCTGTCAGCATGACCAAAAGGCGATCCCATTCTTCACTGCCCGAATCCTACAGCAGGCACAACACTTCCTAGGCCCTCCCCAAAACACCACTTTATGGCTAAGTGAATAGTTTCCAGAGTTCACAGGAAGTTAAACAACATTAAGAGTAATTAAGGAAAAGCTGCAACTCACTAAATCACTTCTGCTGCTGCCTTGCGAGAATAGTTTCTGTGTACACGCATACAACAAAAACACATCACAACTGCCTATAAAATGAGCAAAGCAAGACAAGAGCCCCTGCACTATTCCTAACCCACTACCAATTTATTCCAATCGCCACTTGCTGGAGAAGGAAAGGGCGCGCTGCAACTACAGACACTTAAGCAGACAAGACTACAATGAAAGCAAGACAGTAATCCCAGTTTCAAGGAATCAAAAACTTACCAACAGATGACGTTGGTTGTTACAAATCTGGAAGACACAAGTCTTTAATTCAGCATGCTATCTACAAACTTAAGTGACATATTCAAGAGCTTCAGAGAACATATCTAACAACTCAAAATTACATGCTACTATAATATTTACTATTTGCGTGGGGTTTTTTCAAACTGTAACTATTTTAATTGGGTCTTAGAAGAAAGTGAGTTAAGAGTACGTAATCAAGGCAAGTATAAGTTGTTTGAGAAAACAACATTCATAAAGTCAGGATTTGTTTTCATTTTTCCTATTCTCAGACTACCAGAAAAGATTTTTCTTTTAAACTATGCATTTGACACTTAAAATGACACCTAAAATATTAAACTGGAATACTTCTCTTCCTTAAGTATTAGAAATTTACTTATTTTTTCTACAAGACAACAAACCAGGAAGAATAAGAAAATGTAAACATAATATTAAGTATGTATACTCCAACTTAGCTGTTTTCCCCCTTCTAAATCATGATATTAGAACCCTGAATTAGCAAGGTAAACAATTTCGTCTTCCAAAATTCACTGACAAAGGCCTTTTCTTCCAATTTTTATTACTTCCCCATTCATTACCAATCCTACCCAGAGAACAAACTGACAGTAATTGTTTAGGCACGTCACTTCCCCCACCCCTTCTCTTGCAAACTTTGAAAGGTTTTCTCCCATCTCCTCCTTTCCACAAACCCCATTTCTACCATTCCACTCTCCAACCATCTCCTACTCACTTGTTCAAAATCAAACAAGTCCACAGAAGACAAACCAATGGAAAAAAAGAATAATAAAAAAAAAAATCCAAGCCACCAAGCTGTAGCTCAGGAAGTCCCTAAGCCTCAGCCTGCAGGAGGCTAGGAAGAGATATGGGGAGGAAGTAGGGCTGTTCCATTGAAGCTTTCTTCTCCAAACAGCTGCTGCTCTCAGAGGTAGTTGGGCTGGGCAGACATTCAGTGACAATCACTACAGCTGCTCTCATCCCAGTTCATCAAATTCAGGCAATGCTGATTCATAATACTGAGTGCTTTCCTCCTGATCATGACCCTCTTTCACTGGCCATCTCCGTTTCCTCTCCTAATCCTTACTTGAAAAAGTAATTTGTATCTACAGATTTCGAAGTAAGCCTTAAATCTTTATAAGTGTAAACACAGAGCTGTACAGTCACGATCAAAGCAGAAACCACACATTGAAAGAAGAGAAATAAACAGGCACATTTATGCAAAACACTTTTTAATACTATCTACCAGGAAAAAAAACCAAGGTCCAGTTACCTACTCCTTTAGGCAGATAAAGTAAAGCGAATTAAAAGACAAAAGGAGAAAAGTTTTGAGTTTTTTGACAACTGCTTTTGGAGATAAGTAAAGCATAATTGAATACTGTCAGTTCTTCTCTCTATGAATCTGCCTCCTTTCTACATCTTTTGTATGTGACCTTTGGGGAAAAACAAAAAATTGTCCCAGGCTGACGTGAAAGACTATGTTTTGATACAGTCAGTGTTAATGCTAGCTCAAGCTGGAAATTCAAAATGGTACGTCAACTTCACGTTTGCTGTAAAACTGCTCTGATGAACAACGCGGAAAATTAGCGGGAATTATACGGAACTACAGAAAAACGACACCAGGAATTAAAGCTGGAATACGTAACACGTAGGCGGAACATCAATATCGACTTTTTACCCTTATTATATAAGCACGTTCGTGCAGATGCAGCAGGAGGTGCTAGTAAATGAGCTCTCCGAAGCAGCGCTTGAAAATCGCCTCTCAAGAACGAAAGACCCACAGGTTCCTGCCCGAACGTGACTTCCATACAACCGCGGAAGCAATCGCCCTCCGCAGACACGCCCGCCGAAGTCTCCCTCCCGCGGGCCGAGGGCCCCTCCCCACCGCCGGCACCCCACGGCACTTCCATCACCGAGTTGCCAGCTAACCGCCCGCGTCCCCGCGGCAGCCCAACCGCCGCCGCCGCGGCCTGGGGCACGGAGGGGCTGAGGCGCGCCGGCCCCGCAGCCCCCGAGCCGGCGGCCGGGCCGCGGGCCCCGCGGCCTCCCGTCACCGCCGGCCCGCCGGTCGCCGGAGGGGAGCGGGCTCTCCCCGCCCGGCAGCGGCGCGACGCCGCCCGCCGCGGCAGGAGGTCCCCGGGCCGCGGGCGCTAGGCGGGGGCGGACGGCGGTGCCCGCAGGGCGGCGACGCCCCGCCGCGGCCCGACGGGCGGGGACGGGACGGGACGGCGCGCCCGGGGTCGCCGCGCCCCGCCTAGGCCCGGCCGCGCGCCGCCCCCGGCCCCTCAGCGGCGGGGGCGCGGGGCCGGCCGCGCCTCACCTTGGAAGCGTTGCCCGCGGCAGGGAGGTGCGAGCATCGGCGTCCCCCGCCGCCCGCCGCCGGCCTCCACGGAGCTTCCCCCCCCCTCCCCCCGGCGGCTCGCCGCGCTCCGCCGGCCCCGGCAGCCGGGCCACGTCCCTGCCCGCGCCACGCGCAGGCGCACTCCGCCCGCCGCCGCCGCCGCCGCCGCGAGGGGCAGCCCCGCGCCCCCTGCCCGCCGCGGGGAGACCCGCCGGCCCGAGACGGCGGCGGGCGGGAAGGGGCGGGCGGCGGCTCCGCCTCGCCGGGTTCGCCGCCGGTAACGGGCGCGGCAGCGCTTCGGGTAGCCGGGGGCGGGGTCGGCCGGCGGGAAGGCGCCGGCGCTGCTCCCGGGCGCAGCCACGGCTCCCCCGCTTCGCGGCGGGGTCCGGGCTCGGTGCCGCTGGGCCGGGTGGCAAGCTGCCCTCGCAGCCGCGCAGGTCGCTCGTGTCCTGCCTTCTCGCAGGTCCCCCCCGTTACGTCTTCGCTACTGTAAGGCCCAGCCCCCGCCTCGCCTGGCCCCGCCACCCCCCCGCGGCCCCGCCGTTCACAGCGACGGCAGAGCGAAGAAGCCGCCGCACCGCCTCGACACAAGGCGAGGGCGCGTCGCACCCGCTCCGTTCAGAGTTGGCTTTTTTGGGGTAGACGGAGCGTCTGCCCGGGGATTGCCACAAGGCCGCCTCCACGTCGGAAGCCGCACGTAACAACGCGTTCTCCGGGAGCACCCGACAGCCTCAGGCCAGGCGGGCCCTTCCTCACGAGCGTGTGTTAGACACGTTTCGGCCAGGTGCCGGTTAGGTTACGCGAACAGTTGAGAGACTGTCTGCCCCGAGCAGCTCCCCGTCTAATAATGGGCTCGTTTGCCATCGTCCTTCTACAACGAAGGATAGAGACTGCTAGACAAAACCGCACAGAAGTTTTCATTTCTAAGGATTCTAATAAAATCATACTTTAAAAAAAAAAATCCGATGCCACCAGAATGCATACAATACTCTACATACTGCTTTATAGCCAAGTACGCAAAGAACACGCTCTTAAAAAAAAAAAAAAGTAAGCAGCAATGGCAGGAATAGGTTATAGACAGGCCTCCAGCATAACATTTTTTTTTTTTTTTTTTTTTTTGCTTCAGTAAGGCTATCACTGTTGCAAATGACAGTAGGAAAAGTAAAATTGCTACAAGTGATCACACAGGTCAGTCCAGTCACAGACAACAGCCTTACTGCCTTGGGTCCCCTGCAGACAAACAGGGAGAGATGCTTACAGGAGATGCCACTGAAGTACCAGTTTCATCAGTCAGTCTAAGAGACTTCTTCCAAATAAAAGACACTGCTCTAAAAGACCCACATGATACCTTACTCTCCAGACCATAGTCAGGTAAAAACGCCACATACAACATAACAGAAATTGAGAAACAGCATCAGAGAAAAAAATGTAAATATACTTTTTTCTTATCAATAAGTCTTATCAGTAAGAAGTATTTTATTAAAGCATTGAAAATACTAGCTTTTACCTCAACAAGTTCAGAGGCTCTATGAAGAGCAGTCACCCTTTCCACAAACATTATCACTGAAAGGGAAAGGAGAGATTTGCCCTGAATTTGTAAGTGATTCAGGGGTGGGGCTAATAAGCTCAGCTGGAGCCTCCTTGTTTCGCAGGGTGACAATGGGCAGGAAAGCATGCGGAGTTGTGAGGGGATAACAGGCTGGTTTTTGGGATGGTGAGCTATTTTAGGAGCAAAACGTCTTCTTACGGAGAAGACCAACAAATTGATTTTATCGTTTCTTGTTTAACAACAAAACTAATGGAGTCTTGCTTATACCCTTGACTGTGAGGCATTTCTCATCAAAGTAATTGCCTAGCAGTTGCCAGCAGGCCCTTATTGGAGAGCACAAGTTTATATGCTAGAGAGTAGCTAAGACAATGTGCTCCCCTAGAGTTACTTTATGTAAAAATTGAAAAGCATGTAGAATGCTGAACTTTCTAAAATGCAGACTTAGTTAAATAATTTCTGAAGCTAGCAGATACCTACCTGGTAGGAACCATGCTGGTACTTGCCCGGCGTAGGAGACATTTATTATTTCTTTCATTCTCTTGAGGTCATTTATACCAAATTAATAACTTTAAAAAAGACTGGTATGTGTATAACAATTAGCGTAGGTTGTTGGGTTTTTTAAGTAAAGTCAATGAGGATAACCAGACAAACGCGTCAGGAACAAAAGATGCTGGCTTTGTGCATTCTTCTCTGACAATGTCAAGAAATCTGATGCCGCTTGACCTGTTTGTCCCAGGATACATACGTGTGTGTGTATATATATATATATATGTGCAAGTATATATTCTTGCTTTAATTCCTCAAATATCAACTATCCCAAGCACCTGTAATTTATTTTAGGAACAGCATTCGACTGGGTTTTGTTTGGTTGGATGTTTTCGTTATTTTCTGTTTGACCAACCGTGGGAATTTTCCTGAGAAAGCGATGGGAATTAAAATCCTATAACACTTCCATAGCTGGTGATCTGGGGGATCAAATCTATTGATTTTTCTGTTGTCAGCATGCCTCTGCCGGGATACGTCCCTTGCAAATCCCTGCTTAGGCAGTTACGAAGGAAGACTTGGAAGCGACGGCGCGTTACGCGTAGGCATCAGATGCCGGCAGCGTTATTTTTCCTCTGAAGTGTACTTCCCTCACCTGGCCCGAGGCACGACCCGCTGCCTGCAGACAGGACGAAGGAAGCCCCGCCCGCGGTGCGCCGGCCCGACCCCACCCCGCAGCGGCCCGCCCCCGGCCCCCGCCCCCGCCCCCGCCCCGCCCCGCCCCGGTCGGGGGGCCGCGGCAGCGCCGTGCAGGCGCTCCCCCAGGCCGGCAGGGGGCAGCACGGCGGACGCCGGGGACAGGCCGGTCGGCGGCGCCCCGCCTCGCCGGCCAGCCTAGGAGCTGCGGCTGCGCAGTGGGCGCGGCCTTTTCCCCCCCTGCTGCGGAGCGCAGTCGTTGTGCGGAGCGGGCCCCGGCCTAGGCCTAGACCGGACAGTACCTGGCACGATGGTCAGTACCGGCCCCCGCGGGACCCGCGCGGCGCGGGGGAAGCTCTGCCCGCCGCTCTGGGCCCGCCGCGCGCCTCTGCCCGCCCGGATGGAGCCCGATTGGCTCGGGCCCGGGGCCGCCGCCGGCGGCTCCAGCGTGGCAATGGCTGCCGCCAGCGCCGGGGCTGCGCCGCGGGGGCGGCTCGGCGGGGCCCCGGCGAGGCCAGGCCCGGCCCGGCCCGGCCCCGCCGCCGTCCGCGCTGCCGCCCTGGGCAGCGGCCTGCCGGCTGGCTGGGCCGGGCCCGGGCCGCGGACGCGTGGTGGCGGGCCGGCGTGGGAGGGAGCGGGAGGTGGGCGGCCGGGCCGGCGTAGGAGCGGGCCGGCGGGCGGCGAGTCCGTGTCCGACGGAGCCCCCGCTGTCCGGGGGGCAGTTGGCGCCTGGCGGGAGGGTCGGGGCGTGCGGGAGCCTGAGCCCCCGCCCGCCTTCCTGCCGCGGCGTTCCGCCTCTGAAACGCGGGCAGGTGCTGGGCAGCGGCCGTCCCGTCGGGATGTCAGCAGGGCTCGTTGTCCGAGCCGAGCGGCGGGGGGGGGGCTGCGGGAGAAACCGGCTCCGTGGCACAACTCGCCCGGGAAATAACTAACTGGTCGTGGGGGAGTGCCTGGGAGTGAGCACGGTTAGTGCTCCGGCCCCTGCAGAGAGGCGTCCACCTAACAAATACGGTTTTTGCTTTTCTCCTGAAAGCGTGTCAAGTTATGGGGAGAAGGATGTGTTAGTTCCTGCGGGAAGGATAGAAGTTCTGGGCTTTGATGCGTTGGGGTTTTTTCCTTTTTTTTTTTTTTGTGATGCTTTTTTATCTACATGTATAGGGAAACCTGTTGTTTTGCTCCTGATTTCACCACGGTTTTAATTATAGCACATTTAGTGAGAATGGTCTTGGCTTACACAGTTTCATGTTAATAACATCTGGTTATATTTCTTATTCAAGGGGTTTGTGAAAGTTGTCAAGAATAAGGCATACTTCAAGAGATACCAAGTGAAATTCAGGAGAAGGAGAGGTAGTGTTAAATTCCCTGTAACATATAATTAAATGTCATTGGTGAATATCTCTACTTCTTTCACACGTGTTTTCCACTTTTTCAGAGGGAAAAACTGATTACTATGCCCGCAAACGTTTGGTAATTCAAGATAAAAACAAGTACAACACCCCTAAATATAGGATGATTGTGCGTGTTACTAACAGAGACATCATTTGCCAGGTAAGGTCTGTGGTGCTTGCTTCTTACTTAACAGCCTTCCCTGAGTGAAATAAACTGAAAGGGGGATGGTGAAAGCACCTGATCTGAGCAGTTTTTATATTGTAAAATAGTTTCTTAGAGCAGAACAATCTTTAACGTTGACACAACTTCAGTTATAAACCATATTCATGATACAGAATAAGTTTTACTAGTGTCGACATTTTTCAGCAAGGTTATTCACAGTGTGAGATTGTACTGTTTCAATGATGGTGAGGTAAGTAGAAGATTTTAGGGAGAGGGCCTATTTATTTAAAGTGCCTTGAAAAGAGGGCCTTTTTGCTTGACTGAAGACAACAAAGCTGACTATGTGACCTGTCAACCTGCATCAGCTATTGCACTGTATCTAAAAGCGCCTTCTCTTTTTGAGTTTGTTTTTTTTTTTCCTGTGATGTTATGTGGATCATATGAAGCAGCTAGGCTTTCTGATGGCTTGCCTGTGAGATTAAAGGAGACTGGCAAATAAGAATAGTAGGCATTTTTTTCATGCTTAGTAAGTTTGCAGTTGTGTGTTGCATCATATGCTGTTTCTTGCTGTGGTTCACTTTAATTTTCGGAATGTTTTGACTAATTTTGAAGTTAAAACCAGGCATGTTTGTTCTATCATAAATACGTGTTGTTAAGCTCAAAAAAGAAGCAGCTAGAGAAGTTTAACTGTTGTTTCTTTTTTCATAGAGTAATTATCTGTTGAGAACAGTGGAGAGTGCTGGTTTTACAGTCAGTTCAGACGAAGCTTTGTGACCTTGACGAGGTTGTTTTATCTTTGAAACTCAAAAATCAGTGGTGACAGGCGCTTACCATCTGACTGATAGTCCCTTTCCAGTATGTAGGAATCCTGCAAAAAGGGGACAACTTTTGGATGTAGAAAGGAGGTGTGGGAGTCAAAAGGAGAAGGTTCTGTATGTGAAATGAACAGTAGAAACACATCTGATAGTACTGCTGTCTCACAGGAGACCCCTGAGATGATGAAAATCTCAGACCCAATAATAAAATCATTCCATAAGGTTAGTAACAATGTAATCACAAACTCGGTATCAGATGCTTTTTGCATTTTTCTGAGGTGTGTTTTATACTGTGTTGTATGAGAACTACATGCAGGAAGTGGGACAGAATCTGTCCACATCCATAATGATTCTTTGAAAGGTTGCTTTTGTAGTCAGTTTCCTGGCCTCTTGATGTATGTGAAGAGGTAAATAAAAGTTGTTGCTGGCATACGCTTTCTCTGGCCTAATACAGATTTGAATTCTTTGCGTCTGTACTTGAGTTAATTGTGCCTTTAACACAGCCCCTTGAGCTTACATGCAAAGGTTGGTAGTTTGCTGGACATTTCTATACAGAATTCCTATCAGCTTAAGTAGATGTCAAAAAAGCAATAAATCAAGCCCAGAATTATTGTGAGAACACTAACATTTGTTTTGTTGTCAGATTGCCTATGCCAGAATCGAAGGCGACATGATTGTCTGTGCTGCTTATGCCCATGAGCTGCCAAAATATGGTGTGAAGGTTGGCCTGACCAATTACGCAGCAGCGTACTGTACAGGTCTGCTGTTGGCACGCAGGGTAGGTATCTGTCAGATTGTCTGGAAGCTGCTGCTCTGTTTTTCTGGTTTTCTTACAAAAGGGAAAGCCCAGTTTCTTAAGTGGCATGTTAGAATAGATATCTGACTCTGTGGGCCTCTCTAAATAATAACTTTGCTCTTTACCATATAGATTTGATGGCCTCTTGTGACTGTCAAGTCACAGTGAGAAGTATGACAGCAGTTTCAACTCCAGCAGCCTGCTTTTAAGTCTCAACACTTAAGTTTGGTGGAGGGAGGGAGTCAGGATAAAAATGTAAGAAATGTACCTTTCAGAGTTTGAAAACGTATAAACAGCATCCATCCATTTTCTATACGAGCTCTTGAGTTCACTGGTGTACCTGTTGGAACAAAAAGTTGAAACTTAACAGATGTGCTTACAGTGGTGGTTGCTAAAAGCTTTGTTATTAGTATGGGGTGTATAATTTTTGTGAAGAAATTTGTTAAAAACATGAAGATTCTACTGCAAATTCATGCTTTAAGGTGATTGTGATTCTTCGTTTTGTCAGTAAATGGAATGAATTTGAGAAGTGCTGCTTTTTTTTTTTTTTTCCTTCCCACAGCTTCTGAATAAATTTGGCCTTGATAAGATCTATGAAGGCCAAGTTGAAGTGACTGGTGATGAATACAATGTGGAAAGCGTGGATGGAAAGCCTGGCGCTTTCACATGCTACCTGGATGCAGGTCTTGCCAGAACTACCACTGGAAACAAAGTCTTTGGTGCTCTGAAGGGTGCAGTGGATGGTGGTCTGTCCATCCCTCATAGGTAATTAGTCTGTTTGGAAGAATTCCTTTAGAATTAACCTGAGATGCTTCTGTATGTGACAGGGTCACTTTATGTTGAAATAATTTTGTTATGATCTGGGAATGATTATGTAGCCTAGGTTCTGGGGTGGGGTTTTTTTGGTTGGTTCATCGGTTGTTTTTTAATCCACAAGTGCAATTTCTGATAGTGTTGCTGGGAATCTTGTAACTATCAAGAGATGCTATTAAACTTCAGAAACTAAAGAGCCATCTTGTTATTTTACTAAAAATCATCAAATGATTGAATGCATTTAAGTAAATATCCTTTAATAGTCTCTTGTTTTAAGTCTTCAGCAAATTGTGTATTAATTTCACTCTGAAAATCTGTACATATTGGGTACAAAACCATTGACATTTGCTACAGTTGTCAGTACAATAGTAGGTCTGAGCAGTCCACCTGTACTTACAATTTCCATGTGGAAGTTTTGACAATTCCTGTCATAAGCTATGAATGAACGAATGAAGATTTTTGGCAGTGTTATCTCACTGATATTACAGTTGACTGCTGCTTTCTGGTAGCAGCAGTGGGGGAAAAAAATCTGTTGTGTATTTTCCTACCCTCTCCCATGCTGTCCTAGTGGTTCTTGACTAATTGTCCATTTTTTTTATTTGGCTGCTACATGATGATACTCCCAATGACTGAACACTCTGTAGTTGGTCCATGGTGTGTATATGATGTACTGCACTGTTTCAAGACGGGACTGATGGCAGCTGAGATAACTTAAAATTTCTATTTCTTAATTTGCTTTATCTTCATTTTTAATTAGAGGGTCCTGTCCCTCAGTTATCTGTAGAAAAATCTGATGTACTAGTTGTTTCTGTAAGGAACCTAACCTCTGAATTAGTGTGTTTGGCAATATATCTTAATCTGACTGTAACTGCTGTTTCACAGTACCAAACGTTTCCCTGGTTATGACTCAGAAAGCAAAGAATTCAATGCAGAGGTTCACCGCAAGCATATCATGGGCCAAAATGTTGCAGATTATATGCGTTACCTGATGGAGGAGGATGAAGATGCTTACAAAAAACAGTTCTCCCAGTACATAAAGAACAACGTAACACCTGATGGGGTAAGATTTACCTGGCTGGCTCTTGTGCATTAATAGAGATGCTGATAAGTCTTGTGTAGGGACTTATCTAGTAATGCAAATAAGCTTGATATGTAAAATAATGTGATTCATGTTGTATGTTATCAATGCAAAGAAAGTATTTTTTCCTTTGTAGATCTTTTGAAAGTGAGATCTTTTTTCTTGCTGTGAAGCTTAACATTCTGCCTATAAATCTAAGCTTACAGGACTGCATTCTAAGCTGGACTGATTCCCTTCCCCCTCCCCCCTCCCCCCCCCCCCCAATATGGAAATTAACTTAAAGTTTCTATACATGCTCTCTACTCAGTCCTAATCCTGCACCACAGCCTGTCATTTCTGCAGCTGCGGTGGCTGCAACTGTGAGGATGTGCTCTATGTCTAAACTGTTTCATGGTTTGTGTGACCCTATAGGTAGTTCTAGGTCCCAGGTGAATACAGAACAGCCCAAGCTAGCTCTAGTGTAGAAACTAGCATATCATGAGATTACAGAGAGTGTAATACATCTTATTGTAGTGCTACTTTTAGAGTACTGCTTACAAAACACTGGAAGATACACGAGATTAGCAAGGTGCTTCTTTCAAGTGTTGAACTCCCTTCAGATGGCTTGTCTTGCGGCCTGCAATATTCTTGCTTGGTTTCCCCACTTACTAGTTGTGAAGCTTGCAACAAATGTTCTCCTGTCCCCTTTTTAGGCGATGCAAAACTTGTCTTCATCCTTTATCCCTTTATTGCTATGGGGTTTGGGGTTTTTTTGTAAACTTAACTAATTGCTAACTAAAAAATAAGTAATATATTGTAAATGCCAACTCCATCTATTTTACTAAACAATATTTATAGCTTGTAGTGCAATGAAGTGAGTCCAGGACTTATGTCAACAGCTAGACAGTTATTCTTTATACATCTAGAAAACTTTTCACAGCTGGGATCTAGTGATCTTAATTAACCACCAGCAATGGTATTCTTAAAATTGGTGCCATTACAGAGCCATAGTTGTCTTTGGGACAGAGCAGCATTATTGCATCCTTGGGGATGATGCAGGGACTGTTATGGTTCTTGCAAGACTTGTTAATGTGTAGCTGCTTTCACAACTTAGACTTTTTCTCCCTCTTACTAAGCAACTTTGTAATGTGTAGGGTCTGAAAAGTGTTAAGATTACATGTCTGATGACAGACTGTGTGTGGAATAATTTTGGTTCAATAAGTAAACATGAGGATTCTAAGTAGAAGTAAAATAACTTTCTAGACTGCCTTTTAATTTAAATGCAGGGAAGCTATGGCACTGAACATAGGCTTCAGAGGAAATTAGTATTTCAACTGCAAGATGCTAGCCTCTATTTAGGAGACTTGTAAGTCTGTAGTTGCTCTGTGGCCTTGATTCCCTAACTGTAAAATAACAATGAAATTACTTTTTCCATTTGTAATTTAAATTGTAACATAGTGATCATAAGAATCTCAGTATACTGTGGCAGTGATCTTCTGTACGAAGAAAGTGTTTTAAAAAGTTAAACACAAAATTAAAAGCTGTATTGTTATGATACCAGAGCATGCACTAGAAACTGGTAAGGGTATCTTGGATTTTTTTATACGATCCTACAACTGGACTATTATATGGAGAATTTAACAATTTTTTAATTATTTTTTTAAGATGGAAGAAATGTATAAAAAAGCCCATGCTGCTATACGGGATAATCCAGTCCATGAAAAGAAGCCCAAGAGAGAAGTCAAGAAAAAGAGGTAAAACTCTCATCCTCTTTAACATGAATGTGATTTTTCTGTTGAAGATAGTTTAGCTATATTAAAACAAGTAATGCAATCCACTTTCCAGTTTTCAAAACTCACTTGTGTTTTAGAAAGATTGAGACAAGCATTTCTCTGTAACTTCGTCAGGAGTTAACTTCAGCAGTAGGAATCTAAAATTTTAAAAGTAGAACATGCTTGTGGCCTGCATAGCTGGAACTCTTTAGTGTGTATCATCAGGTCTTAGTGTTTTCACTGCTTCTCTTCATGTGAGGGGAGGCTGACTAATTTGTTGTGACTAAACTATTTTGATTTTTCAGGGGTCTGGGAGAAAAGAAATCAAGGCACAGCTATTGCATTGGGCTCAATATTGTCTATAGTCACAAAAGAATACTGAGCTTGAGGAATTAAACTGCTGCAGTCTAACTATGCCTTTTTGTGGTGCCCTAACTACAGCCTTAAATCATGAGGAAATAAAGCATGTTACAGAAGTCGGAATATGTTCTAGCATAGCACTCTTAATCACAGCTCTGGTGCACTGCAGCTTGCTTGACCACCTCTTTGCTTATTTCTGTGTTGGATGTAACATACACTGTGCTTACATTGCAGATGGAACTGTCCCAAGATGTCCCTTGCCCAGAAGAAGGATCGTGTTGCTCAGAAGAAGGCTAGCTTTCTCAGGGCCCAGGAGCGTGCAGCTGATAGTTAAGACAACTTCCACAATTTTCTATGAAGCTTTGGAAAAAGTGGCAATAAATTTATTGAGTAAGCAACTGTGTAAGACTGGCTTATTAATATATCTTAAAGATGCAGAATATTTTTTATGATCCAGCTCTTCTGCAGTCTTAAAGATTTTTTCTCCCCTTTCAAAGTACTGTATGACTTGAACTCCTTCACAGAGAAGTGACAGACTTGAACACCAAGGCTGCTGCATTAGAATAATCTATTCTATATCCTATTTCTATACGAAAATCACTTTAATATTTGGTGTGACTGTCAGACCCTAGATATAAGAACCTGCTGCTTCTGACTACAGAAAGATTAAGTTTTTAATGGGTTTACCTGTCCTTCACTAATTTTTTTTCAGCATATTTAATGTTGGGGGGGGAAATCTGTATGGAGCTTAAGAAAAAAGAAGTAGTCACAGTAGGATTTAAAGCCTCTGCCCAAAGACAGCCTGGGCTTTCAGGAACACAAGTGGCAACACTACTTAAACTGTACCTAACACTGGAATACATGTCTAATTGAAGTATTTAAGCTTCCCCCAGTAACTGAAGTAAGCATTCAGTTCTAGGCTGTAGCTGCTACTGAAACAAGTACTGTTTTAAGCTGAGTTCTTCACAGTTAGTGATTAGACAAAAGTGAATATTCTTAAGTTGCATAGAGATGCTTAGTTAGAGGCCTTCACTTGCCCCTATCCCTTATTTTCTCCTACATCTCAGTTTCATAGGCACTTCTAGTTTCTTTATTTCCCATTAGACTTACTCAAGTTGCTTGTCCACCTAAAACATGAGTCAAGGAGGCTACACAGAAGAATGTTTTGCTTTAAGGTACTGACAGAGGGCAACGACTGCTATTGAAAAAGAGGCCTGTGATTTATTGTAAACAAAACTCTATGTTTTTTTTTCCCAAATGAAAACTCCAACTTGATGCAACAGCAATAAAACTGAAGGTTCTGTACAACAAACTGCACTATGAAACTTATTTTCCAGTTGTTTAAAATACCCAACATCATTATGGCTTCAATAATCTTCTCTGCCCAAACCGTAGTAACAATTACAGTCAGATTTTTCCACCAGGAACATGACCACTTCATACTTGAATGCAGTGCTAGCTACAAATACTTACTAGCTCATAGTTGGCAGATAATAATTCACAGTAGCATATTAATTCTTAAACTAAACAGCTGATGTTTACAGAACAGTACACTCTCAACCCAAGCTGCATACTATTACATATGGTATGGAGAAATTACTTCATATTCAACCTGTGTTTTGGTTTAATCATTGAAGGAATGCATTTGATACAGGATACCTAAAGCAATTAATGTCAAATATTCAAATAAAGCTTGTCCTTCTTACTGATGGTGAAAATTAGGGGGCCAGGATTTAGCAATATATGGATGACTGCCATTAAAATCATTATGGATAGAACTACTTCATTCCTAAAACATGTATAAATTAAACATTAACAGATAAGTGTTGAGCACAGTATTAAGGTGTTTTGTGGACATCCACTTCCACATAATTGTTTCTCAGATTTATATCTATGTTCACAACAGGGATGCAGATTAAAGGTGGTACAGTGGTCATGCCATGTGGAGTGCCAGGATCAGATGGTGTTTATTTACTCATGACTTGAGACTTAACAATGACTCATAGATGCTACTAGAAAAAAAAGAATTGAAACAGACTACAGCTCATTTATGTTCCACTTCATTCCTAGCTGTTACTATCTCACAGGCTCCCATTTAAGCAATATTCCATGATCCTGAACGATCCAGCTTCTGTCCTACAGTTCAGGTCTAGCTCTGGCTTAGATACTTCCTGCAGTAGTTCAAGAGTATTTAAGTAGAAGGCTGTAGCTAAATGTGGAAGAACAGTAAAGAGTCAAGACTTTATCCACAATTATTGTTTCACACATGCATACAGTAGATTCCTACACTATGCAAGCTTTCTTTTTTAACTGTTAGGACATTTCTACTACCAGTATTTTTAAAAAGTAATTCAGTTCTTATACAATAGCTTAGTCCACAAACTCTTTACTTCTCAATGTTTGCTACAGCTTAATTTGGGTTAAAGGTTTCAACTAAAGTACAGTAATCCACAGTTTTTGAAACAGATGTTGATATTGCTGTTAGACTATATACATGATTTTAAGAAATAACATATTCTAAAATTCTTGGCTCCCAACATGGTTCACTGTATAAGGACTTAATTAAAAAGTGTTGAACTACTTAAACATTCAAGATGTAAGCATGAGGTAACAAGGTGTAAACAGAATCTGATTTAGGTCTCATATTACAACCTGTCAGTTCTAGAATAAAACTCTAATTTTCCACAGTTTAAAAATTATTTATGTGCAAATTCTGCCATGCCAAAGTATTAGTAAACTTCAATCTCACAGTTCAGTTTATTCACAACAGCAGCTTGGACTCAAGACACATTATTTGCAGTAGTGATGGTTCTTCATAAAACTACTTGGGATAAAAATCTTTTGCAGGTGTTTCACAAGTGAGCGATGATTTTCACAGAGTTGCAAGGTGTTCCATCAGTTGATGTGGTGGCACAGTGAATACTTTCACCCTGTTCCAGATCTGACAAAGTACACAAAACAGTCAAGCATGCAGGGTTTTTGTTTCTGTAACAGCACTGGAACACCAGAAGCACTTCAGGCCTCCGCCTGATCATTCAGTGGCATGTTCATTCTTTGAGAAGCCCTGTCATAAGGTACTGACTGAAGGGCAAGAGTCAAAGAGCCATTAATGAAATCTGAGTAAAGAAACATCTTTAAAAAATGCTGCAGATTGTTTTTATCAAATGTGGTAGGCCACCTCCCATGGCAGGCATCAATATTATCTTCTGCTGGTGGAGAAGCTAAGAATCATTTGTATGGGAAATTTTTTTCCACAGTAAAGTTTTTAAGTTATTGAGTATTAAAGAATGCTCCATTTCCATCTGACTTGCTGTGACTTTAAGGGCAATACACAAGTACAGTTGTTTTTCTAGTTCTTCATGGATATCAGAAGGAGCACCACGAAGCAGATAGTCTTTAAGTAGCTGACAGGCTTTTGCTAAGTTTGGCTGAATTACTTCTGTGGTACATCTCATTTTGCTTTGGTCACATAGAGTTCTACAGTCTGTACCATAAACACAGTCCAAATCTGATTCACACTGACGATCTTTAATTATTTCCTTCAAATTCATTTCTGGCACAACTTTTCTCATGTCCATCATTTTCAAATCATATTTATCATTATATCCCAAGTTTTTGGCACTTGTATCACACATAAGAAAGTTTCCATAAGGTCCATGGAAAATATCTTCCACAAATTCTAAAAGCCCTATAGCTATTTTTGCCTTTCTTGGCCACGATGGAGTAAACCACTGGTCCATGCTTCTTCTGAAGCCAGCGGGAATGACAAGTTCTATAATCCATGGAAGGCTGATTCCATAGAGAGAGGTATATTCAACTCTTTCAGTCACATAGAGATCCCCACAAAAACCCATTAGCTTGGGAGTATGTTCTTTATCCTGCAAGATCACCATTAACAGAAACTCATCTAGCTGCAGAAGTGCCCATGCAGATTTCGCCTCTGGCAAAGAAACTCTACCATCTTTGTTTCCATCAGCAAAAGATAGGATGAGATTAACCAGTTCTGAAAGATTTCCTTGTTCACCCAATTTTGCCTAAAAGCAACAAACAAAAATGATTAAATATTAGTTCATTAACTACCACCAATTCACCTGTCATTCTACCTCCTGTTATTCTCCTTCTGTGGATAGTATGGTAGGGTATGTTATGTTCTAGTTTTCATTAGTTATAGATGTTACAGGACTTGCTCTCAGATGCCCAACAAGCTTCCTTTTTGTTCTGTTTACAAAGGCACCAAGTATATGATCTTCTGAAAGTAATAGTGTTCTTTGCATTTCAAAATGCAAGTATTAAAATTCAAACATTGATCTTGATCAGATCAGTCTTCAGAAAAATCGTGTCACGTAGCTTGTTAAAAATTCTCTTAGAAAAAGTATGTAGAATTCAAATGTTTAGATCAGGTTTAGTTTTCAGCTGATTAAACCTTACAGGTGTAAAGAAATTACACTACCAACAACTACATTTTGGCCAACTATAAAAAGTACCAAGACACACTGGGTACAAATCCCATACAAGTGTACTGAAATACTTGATTTTGTTATTTGATATAACTACCTCCATTGTATCAACACAGAGAAAGAAGCCATTGCTGGTATCAGAATTGTGACATTTTCAACGACCACCAATGCACACAAAAGGTCAGATAAACTTTCCCCAAATTCTCCTAAAAAATACTCAAGAACACCTGCTCCTCACCCATTCTTAGAGACAAAGCTACTGTAACGCATGACAACTGTTACCAGTTTTACGTAATTATGTTACATGTGTGTGCCTGTGTACACACACATGCTCACTCAGCTAGAACAGCATTATTTCCATGACTGGGGACTTAGGAGCTATGACAATAGCAAAAGAATTTTAAGAAAGAAAACCCAAAATCAGTATTGACACAGCATCAAAGTGATTATATTATGAAAATTCTGGGGTAGCATTAAGGCAATAGAAATAAGTATTCCATTAACGTAACACAGAAAGAACTGGGAGAAGTATGGCTGCTCATTGTAGTTGGAGAGATTCCTGCTGCTCAGTTAACATAGTAGCTCTTCCCAAGCATGAACAGTTTTCAAATTGTGCTTCAGTCTTGTACTTGGTTACAATAACCCCAAAAGCAACAAAACCCCCCCATATTTTTACCATATTTTCTATAAAAATAGAAGTGAAAGTGGTAGACATGCAAGATGCATACCAGCTTCCATCTGTTAAAAAATAAGGAAAAAAAAATGATAGTTACTTCAAAAACTTCAAGATAAGCATATCTGGGAAAAACTGGTTTTGTTCTGATTATTTTTCTAACATGCACTTGAACAAGGCTCATACAATAGGGCATTTTCTCCAGCTGCAGGAAAATAAGCCTTTCTATCAAAATAGAATAAGCAAGCATATACTTACTTTAAAAAGCCCATATACCATTTCTTTGAATTTCTCAACAGTAGTTCCTCTTGTTGGTTTATCAAAGAGGACTATTTCCTTCCTTGGTTCTGGGTCAGTACCAAAATCAAGTTGAGCAGCTTCTTCCATCTGGCATTTTATAACACCTTGCAGATTTCCCCAGATTCCTAAATACATCTATGCAGGAAAAGAGGGAAAAAGGTAAAAAACACTGTAGAAGTCCATCATCTAAAGACCACCTGTACTCCAACCACTACTTCAAGAGTCAGGTGGAAACACAGAGTAGAAAACAGAGTCCTGCATACAGACGATGCACAGAGCACATTCAAACAATGGCAACTTCAAATACAATACACTACTGCAGGTACTTAGGAGACGCTACTGTCAAAATACAAAGACAGCTTGATAAATAGTATATTGGCATTACTATCACCTTTGCATAGGTTGTGAAGAGGCTGCTGCTTCTATTTGGGAAGCAGAATAGCAGAGTAGTAGTACGCTGTACAAAAGTATAGTTATTCTGCCAAAACATGGAAGGATCCAGTATTTATCTCATATATATATGTTTCTAAAATATATGTACTAGAAAATAATAATATACCCCTCTACATATAGGAATCATATATATTAATAAATACAGGTATATTATATATTGGCGCATATTGTATATTATTAATAATATATATTATACCTATATATTCTACATATATAGGTATAATATATACATATATAAAAACATGCTCTGCATGTCACAGCAAATAAAAGTTTGAATTATTCTGTATTAAACAGATAGAGCTTGCTGACACTAAGGTCTACTTGATATTCCAGACAATGACATTTCAGTGGGAAATAATAAAACTAGGCTGGATGAGTAAAGCCTTACCTGGTTATTGGGCTTTGTTGACAAACATTTTCCAAAATACAATGTTTCTTTAGCGCAAAGACTGCTACATGCTGACCCATCAATAACTCCAGTCTTGTATTTATCACACTGAAACAAACAGGGAGAAAAATATTTAACAAATTGCCCAAGAAAGGAGGCAACAACTGTATCTCTCCCAACACCCAACCCATGAAAGAAAAATTTAAGAAAACAATTTTAATAACCTTATACCAAAACAATGTTAAGAAACATAACTGGCTTTATCTGTAACTGAAGATGTAATCTTACTTCAGCATGATGGAATATCAGAATTTGATTAATTTACATGTGGCACTGACTGAGCTGGCTGTGGAATTAGTCAGGACAAACACTTCAGAAATCTATGGTAAACATACTTACTATTATTTTCCTACAGTCATGTCCTCTGCATAGTTCTGTGTAGGTGGAGTACTGAACATACATAACCCAGCTGCCAATAAATACTACTAACCAAGAAATGAAGAGATACTTCATTCGCATGTATGAGAAACGTACCTAGAGGACACAAAGAGAAAATATTCTTTGTAATTCATTCAGCTATAGTCAGAATGATAGAAACAAACACGATTTACTATTTCACCTTTAAAAATCTGACTTCCACAGTGATAAAGTAAGTGGACTGTATTACATGGAACACTTGCTTCCTTCAGGGGAGGTGGAAGAAAAATTAAGATACAAATAAACAGAAGAAAAGGTGACAGACCCTCAAGTCTGCAAGAACCAATTTGATCAAAATCATAAACTATCAAAGCTCTACTACTTCCATTTTTCTCAGAGATGAGTCACTTGTGTTCTACTTCTGGTAAACCAAATCCAACAGACCAGGAATGTGGTCAAAAAATAATCTGTGTTAATGTATAAATATAAACAAGGAGCAGGGTGGGTATCAGGGACAGGTTCCATGGACTGAAGTCTCCCACTCCTTCCTTGAAATGACACCATATAATTATGCAAGTAAAATTGCTCTGTACTAGCCTCACCTTCAGTGGTCATTCCCATAACTGTATGCAAGACTTTACTGTTGTTTCTGTGACCTCACATTTACATTTTTCACTAGTGACAGAGGAAAAAAGTATTTATAATAAAGAGTTGAGGGAGGGCTAAGTGCCTTGTAAGGGAGGAGGCACATTTTGATCATTCCCCCGTTCTGAGTCTGGTGTGCTAACAGTTTGATTTTCATACATCAGGATTAAAAAGAATTAGAAAATCATTATCAGCTTTAGCAACAGGATATAAGGAAAGTGCATGAGAACAGCTATATCAGGTCAGTATGAGATCCATTTCTGTTAGTATCCTGATCTTCAGCAATAGCTATAAATGGATGCCATCAAAGAATGAGAACATATAATGTATATGCCAAATGTGCTCCCATTTTCCTTTAGAAGAACTTGCTAAGCCAGATGTGATTTGCTATATTTAGTAAATCTCAAACCATTTATCCTTCATGAACTTACCCAGGCTCCCTTAAAATCTACATAAGCTTTTAGCATCCACAACACCCTTTGGCAATTAATTCCACAGGTCTACCATCCACTGTACTGAGGTCAGGGACTGGACTTAATTTTGCTTAAATCTGGTTCATGTTAGCTTTGTTTGAGATCCCCTAGTTCATGTATTGGAAAGGATAAGTTATCAATTTCTGTCCACTCTTTCCACATCTGTTATGATTTTGTAAGCCTCTATCGCACACCTCCTGGCCAAGTCATCTCTTTTCCAGATTGACAGGTCCTAACTTAACTGTTCCTCATGAAGAAACCATTCCATGTGTTTGGAAAAGGTTCCAAGAATGGTAGTAATGATAAGCAGTTTTGCCATCACATACATAGATACCAAATTAACCTCTCACACACATACTAATTTCAGATGGCTCCATCTGCATGGGCAAAAAAGCACTGAAATAATTCCAAATTACTACAATTCAGTAGTAATTATCTTAAATCACAGTAAATTGAATACATGCTGTCAGCTTTTAAGTATTTTATATTTTAGAAAAAAATAATGTTACTAAAGCAAATAATCTTCCACAGATATAGGAATATCTTCAAAGATGCATTTCCCCTTCTAAATATATAATTTATTTATTTTTAAGGAAAGTAAGATCAAAGAAACAGTTCTAATCAGTTGAATGGTAGCTTGGTTTAACACCTATTCCAAGAACTGACTATTTCAAACCCTAACAAAAAAGTATAATCCCTAGGTATAGGAGTCCAACTCTCAACCTAGAGTGGTTCCAACTCTTCCACTGTAATTGATCTTGTGATTCAGAGTATACTTTCACACAGGCTGTCGCTTCATCCGAAGGCTAAAGAAGTATATCTTGACCCCATATATTTCTGTAAGGAACAGCAAGTCTCAAAGAAAAGAAGGAATGCAAGAAACAGCACAGAGAAACAGCTAGGAAAGATGATTCTATATGGCTCAGCCCTTAAGTTTATATCCTATTACCATTCCATTTTATAACATAATGATTTTAAAAAATAAATGGGTAATTGTGAATCAAGTGGAAGGTGCACACGATGTATTTTAACACTTTCAAATGTAAAAGAACAGGCCCAAATGCCATGTGACTCATTCTGTGAGAAAGACTGAGAGCCTTTTGGCTGTATTTTGAAAGAAGGGGTAGACGCCTCTTATGCCCAGACGATCCTAAGATACAATGCTGCCAAAGTCAAAGGCCTCAGTCCAAGCAAATCTTAATCCCCACCCCCTCACCCTCTACCCACCCCCCAACAAAACCACCAAAAGGCCCAAACCAAATAATGCAAGAAGTTAACCCAACAAGTTACACAGAAAAGCCTGAGCATGCTGGTATGGCCTTTAAACAGTTCTGGCAAAAGTATTTCTCATGATGCTTTACATCCCTTCAAAACACGAAGTACCATGAAATTCCATATCAAAATAGTGTTTGTGGTTCCAAGATGCTAACAAATACACATCCACAGTCTCCAAGAATGTAAATTTAGATAAAAAAATGGGTGAATGCTTCTCCTGAGGACAAGCAGAAGCAGATTAACCCACCCAAGGCCTCACAGGTAATGACTCATACCTAAATCTAGATCTCAAAAGTCAGTCGACAGCTCTAACCACAATTTCATATTTCTCTCCTTCTACAGGAGAAAAAAAACCGTTTTAAAGTTGTCCTTATGTGATCTACTGAAGCTTGTTCAAATCTGCACATTCTTTACCTTGCTCAGCACAATACTTAAAAGCTTCAGTAAAAAATTAGGAACATCACTAATGTTAATTTAGGAACAACCTTAAACTTCAGACATCTTATTGAAGTAAATGAGAGTTGTAACATGCGTGTATAGAAGTCCAACACAAGATGCCCGACTTGAAAGTGGATGTTTACTTTCCATAGGATCATATATATTTACACTTGTCCACTTTATCATCTCAAAACTTCTTCTTTCTCTTCAACACCAGTTCTTCTGCCTTTGAGTAAATACTGTAGTTACAGCCCAGCATCTGGAGATTTAAGAAAGTGATTTCTATTTTCTTTAATATACCAAGCTATAATTTTCTGTATTTCAGCTGAAATATCACAAGATGATCTGGTCATACAGCCACAGGAACTTCAGTGATAAGCAAATAGTTATCATCAAAACTCATTAGTGTCATATTCCAAGTTTTTCTGATTTTCAAAAGCAGAACCAAAATACAACAATCACATCTTTGGACTTACTTAGACTGCAATTTCACCATACAAATTGTTCAGTATGGTACTAATTGCTTTGTCCCCACCTCTTCGCATCTCTATACCAAAGCCCATTTTTGTCATAATTACACCCAAAGAACTGTTTGTGAGTCTATACCACAGATGAAATCAAGGAGTTGACCTGATTCACAGTACAAGCCTGCAAATAGTTGTGTCAGCCCAACCACAGGATAGCACACCTTGGCAAGACCAGTAGTAATATTCTGGAGTCATTTTGCTAACATTTTAAACCTATTTGCCTTATTTTTAAGTCTTGTTCCTCCACTGTCTGTGCTGCAAGTGAAGCCAGTTTAAAGACCACCACGTACTGCAAGCAATTTTTTTTAACCATTCATATTGTAGATTGTTGGAGAGAGCAAAATGAATATTCCTTTCTGTAATATACATAGTATATTCATACACCAAAAAGTCACTTAAAAACCAAATCATCGTACCCACCCACAGTAAACCACGTTTATAGAATTTTTAAACATCCATGATTAAGTCTAAATATTAAGGTTTATTATTATTTAATGTAAAGGGTTTGTTCATGCTGTCTAAGAACTACTATCAGAATTTTGAAAGGCTCGTGCTAGTGTAGATGTCTAATAGCTTAATGAAACTACACATATTTACATTAAATATAGGTTAAGAGGAACATAGAATACAAGCACCCAAACCCACATTTACTGGGAAAAAAAAAAAGAAAAAAAAAAGAAAAAAAGAATACTTTCAAAGATTTGGGCCACTTTAATAAATGAAGTGCTTGAGTACCCTCTTATTTATACGTAAATAGAGAAGGAAAGGCAGGAGAGCACTGTACAGGAACATAGGATTGTCATGCTAGACTACATTAATGGTATACCAATAAAGATGCTTTGAAGAAAGGGGGGGGGGGAATCCCATCAAGGAATTATCAATGCAAATTTAGAGACAAAATAATCAAATATTTCATCACAAGTTGTTGATGTAGATCACGTTTTCTTCAAAATAAAAAGCTTTCTTAACCACAGGTGACTGAAAGCTCATCATATGCACCATTATTTCACTGCTGGAAGTCTCTGACAGACACACCTAGGAGAAGTGAACTTTCTGTAACCAGGAGCTTGAAATGCCTCATACCCTTGGTCCCTCCAAATCAGGGCTGAGGTTAGCAAGGGGCCAGTGTTAAAACAGAAAAATTAATAAATTTGTATCTAATCTATGTTTAAGCAGATTATTTCTGTTTCCAGGACAGCTAGCTCCTCAACTGTTTAAAAATTTCAAACTCTTTTCCAGCTTTCATGAAACTAAGCAAATGTTTTATTGTGAACAATCAAGAGTTCAGCTGAGAAAAGTAAAATTGAAAACTTGATACTGCTTCAGAGTGAACTCTCAGCCACAAGCTGAAAGCTTGGAAAGCTTATGGAGGGAGACCCGGGAGGGAACAGAGCAAGTGGGTTCCAGAAGACGGCAACAGGATGAACAATATCACCTAGCTTTAAAATGGAAGGACAACACAAAACTGCAGATGTAAATAAGTCAGTTTTTTTAACTTGAAAAACTCCAATAATTTATGAGTACTTATAAAAATAGGACAAACAACCAGCATGCATTACACCCTTTCCTCTTGGAAGTAATTCCAGAAAGCTCAGTTCCAAAACACCCAAAGGTTATTCCAATCTATGCAGCTGCGGTCCTGCCGCATGCCTCAGCTGTGCATCCCTATTCCTTCACTCCTTCACACACACTCACTTGACATTGTCTTAAAACTACCTAGTTAGAAAAGATAGATACAACTGCTTTTATTGTGGTGATAAATCTTGACCAGATAGTTCCTTCAACCAGCTCTTCTTTTATGATATTTCATTGAGAGTGTTGTAAGACAGGAATAGTTTCTGCTATTTTCCTCAGAGCCACAAAGACCTTAGTTGGAGTAACATGTAATTTCCTCTGAAGCATGGTATCCACAATATGGATACAAACTGGATGGAGTACAAAAGGAGACCAACAATAATGCTGTGTGGTTTACAGCACATTTAGAAACAGCTTAGAAAACGTATGAGGAAGCTGGGGGTAGGGAGGACAGAATAGCCAAGAAAACAAAACTGACAAGCAAGGGGCTGGGTAGCAACAAAACAAAGAAATACCATACATAAGCCTTTCCCACGGAAAGAACACTACTGAAATGACAGAACTGCAAGACTTTCAGTGCAATTTCCTAGCTTAAATAAAAAAAAAAAAAAGAAAAAATACCACACCTACATGCTTACAACATGAAGAATCACAAACTTTCTTGCAAACCACACTACTTGAACAGACTGATGAAAAGCAGAAGTCATCCTACATGGGAACCAGCAGTAAGTGAGAACTGATACTTTACCAATGGGTTCAGAAACACTTCCCCCACCATCAACCCCTACAGAAGAAAACTGAAATCTTAGCTCAAGCCCAGGTGGACTCAGCCTCATCTAGTCTTTCTTCCAGGGCATTTTCTGTATTTAGTCACTTAAAATGTTCACTTACTAGTGTTTTTTTCTTTCTAGTACCCATCTCAAACTGTTTGCTTAGCCAGACTTAGTGTCCCCCTCTTGAACCACACTTTATCTGCTATTCTTCATCTTCCAGTTATTTCCAGTCTATTTCCATCTGATCCTGCAACACTGTCCTCAGTTCCTGGCTTCCTCCACTGTCTTCCATTCTCAAGTAAGTTTCCATCACTACTCAGTGCCTCATCCACTTCAACTTCTTCAGCACAACTTTCCTACTTCAGAATCCTTGTCCTGAACTACTGCCCATGTACAAAATGTGCTTGTCATCCACAAGCATCCTTCTTTCACACCTCTGGGAAGCTAGCAGAGGTGGTGTGGCAAAGCACTAGGGGAGTACCTCTCTCCCTGTTCTCACTTCCAGAACCAAAAGAAAGCTGTAAGGAGAACAGATGGATTCTTTGCATAGTTTAGTTCTTATACCCACACTACACAGAATAAACCAAAACAAAACCAGAGAGATCTATTCTTCCCCAGTAGATCTGTCCCAGGCAGAGCAGGTTACCAGCCCTGAGGCAGCCCTCCAGCAGAGGTCTCTTGAAACACAGTTTTGAGCTGAGAGCTGAACCAAACCAGTAGATAAAAACATTTAAGGTACAGGATTGAGGGATCGCCTAACCTAGATCAGTTTTGAGCATACAATCAGATTTTCCTCAGTCCATCTAGAGAACACAATGGGCTTTCTTCTTTACTGCCTTCATATTTTCTGCTGTTTGAAGGATACATAATGGTTTTAGCACTCACAAGTAAGGACTACTATAGTATAGTCATGTAGGTTCAATGTCTTCTGTAATAATTTACTTATTTTCATTTGTTCTTATACCACCTAAAAACTCATGGTTTCATAACCTAGAGTTTGATTTTTTTTACTAGCTTCAACATAGTAATAATACCAATGAGTGCCTTGTAGTATAGTTCCTGAAATTATCTAACTAGTTGAGTCATTCTTCTATTTTTACTTTGGCCTAACATTTCTGTAACTAGATACAGCATCAAACAGAAAGAATGACCTTCTTTGCCTTCGCAAGCACAATGAGATACAGCAGCATCTGAAGAGAGGTGCTAAAGCTATTTGTACTTAAAGCATAGTATTTTGATAAAATAAGATCATATTCAATTATTGATAACTATGCGATGAAGGCATGTTCATTAGGGTTTTTTGCTCATCTTTTTGTCAGGATTGACTTCTAGTCAACTGAACAAACTGCTGCCCATTATTCCCACTTCCACTCCCTTGCCCAAATCCTCTGGCAAAGATTACCACCACAGAGCAGAGTCTGTAGAAACAAACACAGTTTGGTCTCATACTCGAGAATCATCCTCTACATGAAAAAAAACATTTTCACTGGAAGTTTCTAGTAGTCAAACAAATAATGAGCTGGAGTAGCTAAGGTATGGGCGCATGCTCACTCTGCCACTTTAGTTGTATGTATAGTAAACTAACAGACCATGGGGTCAGAAGAGCATCTTGGACTACTCCAACAAAACTCCACAGAGCTCAGCTGTTAGCCCCCTTACTGACTATGTACAATTAAGATGTGCCAGGCTGAAATGAGAATACCTGCACTGGCAAAGGCTGACTCAAACCATCCTTAACTTCTTGCATGCACACTGTCACAGAGTTAAGAAATTCTATTTTCCATCTAAATATATACTACCAGTGTAGTGTTGTGAACCTAACCTCAGACAACATTTCATCATGTATTTCATAAAGTAAATAAACCCCAAACAACCATCACACACACACACAGAACTTGAGCAACAAAACTCTTGAGCATCCAATCTGAAAAGGATGTATGTTTTTAAACAGCTTATGGTATTCTACCCAAATTTGCTGCCAGAAAAAAAAGAAAAGGAAAAAAAAAAAAAAATGATCTTGTTTGGATTTTTAGGTAAATCCTCTTCCTTCCTACCCAACCTCCCATGTTCCTTACTCAGCCTAGAGCTGCTGAGATAACATTATATAGAGCAAGAAAGAATGGTAGTCTCCTATCTTCAATCTAGCACTTGGCCTACAGCAGCTGGAAAAGCTGACAGGTGACACTCCTACACATAAAAGCTTTCTCCAGAGATGTGTTAGGGTTTTGGTTTTGCAGGGTTTTTTTTTTTGGTTTTTTTTTTGTGTTTTTTTTTTTTTTTTTTTTAAATAAACCTCACTATAGTACAAGCATCATATTTTAAGAATTCATTAACAAAGCTGGGTGTTTTCTCTATCATCTCATGTACTTTAATTTTCAAGTGTCTTTTATTTATGAAGTTTAATTATGTTCCTTCAAATTAACTTTTTTGATTCCTACCGGAAGTCATCTCATATCTTGACATAGCCCCTGCACATTCTTGAAGGAAACACTTTCTCTGCAAGTCCCATTTTTTCAGATAAGTCTAGGTACTATTTCTTTCAGAAAGTAAATAAAAGCACCAGTTAAAAATAAGCTAAAAAATGTTACCAATCTAAGCAGCATAATTTAATTAATTTAAAACATTTAAGTTCACAGCTTTCTCCTTTTAGCCACAAAAGGGCAGGCTGCAACACAAGGGTAATACCAACTATGTAGATCTTGGGGGGAGGGGATCAAATTAACACAAAGTGTATTCAATTACAGCATTTCCTACTTTTTTTCCTCTTCGAGACTGCTATGTGGAAACAAACTGCATCCAGAATATCTATTCTTGCAATATAAAAGAACCTAACATACATCGCAGCAACACTAAAATTCTGTGCCGAGGAAACACATGCATGGACATCAATGCTTACAATCATGCTGATAAATGTTCAATGTTAGATTTACTTGGCTTCTTTAGGGCAGGGTATAAGGGACCTATTCATGTGTTCCAAGTCCCAGTTTACCCCATATCGCATTCTACATAGTATTCCAAGTATTTCCTTTAAGTTCTATTATCCAAGTTGGAAGACAAGGAACATAAGGGGAAATACTTTTTTTGCTATAAAATGGACATTGCCCCAAAACAAAGTAATCAAATCAAGACAGAAGCTATAGCAAGATACCTCTTTTCTTCTGATAAGCTCCACACCTTCTGGCAACTTTAAGTGCTTTCTCTTAAATGCAATTTTTAGTTTTATTTCTCCAAAGAGAAATATGATTTCCCAGATACTATCACAATTTGAAATACATTCCACTTTGATACCCAACACCATGCATAAAAACAATCTGTGACAAAAATTGCATCAGTACAGAGTTTCTGGGTATGTTTACTTCGACTTACCAGCATGTCTTCCAGGGCTTTCTAGCTCACAGAAGCAAAACCTGGATCTCTAACTCCATCACACACACTTTCAGAGATTCAAAGTAACATGAGAACTTATTTTATTTTGTGACATTCTACCCACAAACAAGAAAGGATACCAAACAATGGCAGGCAGTTTTCAGTGATTCAAGCAACATCTGTGTGAGACAGAAGCTCATAAAACTTAAAAACAAAACAAAAAAAAAACACAGGTTGCAGATTATTATGAACAAGCAACCATAAGAAGGACACAAATGTCATTTACAGATACTAAATGCAAATACAGGAAGGATTACTGTTCCACAGCTGCAGTCAGTCTGGAAAATAAGCCCGCAGACAACAGGATGCTTGGGGCAGAGATAGAATAAGAAAGATAGGAAAAAAGTATTTGCTTTTCTTTAATTTGAATTTTGGTTTTAGACATGAACCTTTCATTACTATTCAATTACCCAGTCCTTACTAAAATATTGCAGAACACCTACAGGGAGAACTAAAAATTATTTTATCACACCCTCATTTCTGCAGATAATTCTGACAATGGTCTTCCTAAAGCCTGTCACAAGACTCTTCTCTACAAAATGTCTTCTGTTTTCTGTCTGAAAACTCTAATAAATTAACTTCCTTCAGTATTTTGCCACACATACCTAAGAGGAAGCTCCTATGAATCAGGAACCATAGCAAAAAAGTGCTAATGATTCTTTCATCTATTTGAAATATAAGATACAGTTATTTACTTTAGAGACAGGTTTTGTTGTTTTGTTTAGTTTTTAAACTATTTCTAGTAACCCTAAGATTGTAGAACATTAATAATGTAGCACAGTACTGGTAAAACCTGAAAAAGATCAATAGAAATAAATGTGACAATTTTAGGCAAAGCTGTTTCATGTGTAAAAACTGCTTGAGAACCAAAGTTTCTGGGACAACAAACCTTCTCAATTCCTCAAAGTTTCTTGCTGATCCCTTCCATCAACGTTTACAATACTAAACTTTAAACCAAAGTGCTATTTAATGCGATTTTGTATTACATGCATACCATTTAGTACAATATCAGAGACCAGCAGTGGTCTGCAGGCCTTAGGACCACTGCAGAGTATTGACCATATTCATAATACATGAGAGAATACTGTATATATGGGTTTATCTAAATTTGTCCTCCTTCTCAGGCAGAAAGAGAATGTGTTTGGGCAGCAAATCCTCTCCAAATGCCATCTGACTACATCACATACTTGGCAGAAAGTTCCAGAGTAGCTAGATTTATTTTGGTCTCAGCACTGTGCCAATCCAGTCATGTAGCTTTTGATTTGTGAAAGACTTATGTCCTGCCAGTTCAGAGCATGGACAAGAGCATACATCTGTTTACAGAAGACCACAAGGTTCCACTCTCTTTGATTCAAAGGGAATTACTTTTTTAATAAGGACTTCCTTATGTTCAGCAAAAGGCTGAACCATACATTCTTCGCATACATTCCCCCTATCAAATTTCCATTTCCTCCCCAGAAACGGTCTTGTGAGTGTAGACACGCTTAGCCCACTTCATCTAGAAATGTCAGAACTGATGTGAACGTGCTGTACTAATGCAGCAGGGAGATGGATTTACTGAGCCTGGTTAGGTCACATGTGTGCTAATGCACCCTGAATACAGTGGACTTACTGCACATATGCTACGCAGACCATTTGAACATTTCCGAGCAAGAAGTCCCAGACAGAAATCAGGGAGCAATACATATAGACAGACTTCATTTGGAATCATGACAAAATGCTAGGAAACTTTTAATAAGAACATACTCAGGGCAACAGAAGGACTGAGAGTTCCAAAATTATCAAAAAAGGAAGAAAGTGTTCAAAACCAGGAAACACAATTTCTCTTCTCAGCTCTACTCTTCAATCAAGACTTTTAAATATGAGCCAGGGAATGCAAGAATGAAGGAAAGCACTTGTAATGCTTAAAAGCATATTACAGAGTTGACTTCTTCCATCACTTGTATATTCTACAAAGTCATGTGTGTTGAATAATAAGATATTCATCCCTTGGAACAGAACTGGAAAACCACTTCTGGCAAAACTCAAGCCTGGACGCACTCCAAAGCACATGGAGAGTAGCGGATCAAAATGTAACATAACTTGCCAGTTTTCTGGTAAGTGTACTTTTTTATTTAAAACATTTTTATTGTTAGAGTATGAAAGCGTTTCTTTGTTTAATAGTATAGCGAGCTTAATTCTGTAAAGTATTCCACATAACCATAGCACGCTAATCTCCAAATCTGAGTTGCTCACTCCATTTGTTTTACATACTAGCAATAGGAAAGAACAGATTAAAAGAAAGTTGTAGGTCAATCATGTTAGAAATCCTGTTTTGTTCTCTATTCAGGTTGGTTTATGGATCATAGGATGCATTTCAGGTAGGCTGACATGATGTCTGAGAATATCAGCCCACACCGCCTTGGATGCCATGTACTGGACACATTCAGATTTTAAGAGCAGACAGTGCATACTTAAGATTATGCTAGTGTCTCGAATTATTTGTATCCTGAGTAATCAAATTGAGCAAACAGAGTTGGAGATATCTTCTGAAATAAAACAGAATAATGACCAAGATGGAAAACAGGACATTTCTCCTTAAAAAGTTAAACAAAACCAAAACCAAAACAAACAACAAAAAAATTAAAACCCTAGAAGAAAGAGATTACATAGAACATTTCTGTTATGTAGGGCTTTAAAACCTGTTTATTCTTTGGCCCTTCAAAGACAGTCTCTTATACATTACTGAAGTCCACAGGACATCTCTAAAGAGTCTGTAAAGTTGGCTCAGTCTCTCCCAAATTTGGGACACTAACCTCTCCTTGCAAAACGTAAAATCCCAACAGTATTAATCACCCAATTGCAAGATCCTATAAATACAATTAGATTTTTCATTTTGATAGTATTTAGTAGTATTTTAAAGTTTGTCAGGTTTGGGTTTTCTTGTTTGTTTATTTGTTTTACAATTACATGATTTGCAGTCTAAGCAATGAGAAAATTTTATATCTCAGAGTTACCGTTTTGTGACAAAACTTTAACATTGCCTCTGTGGGTCCCTAACCACTAGGTTTTGGGGTGAGATATATCTAAGAGTTAGTGCTGCTCCTTTTACATGACCTGACACTTGGCAGTACATCCTTCTTAGCTAGAAAGATCATCAACTGATCACCTATGGATCTAACATTCTGCATAAAAGCTAAAGAGCATGTAAATTAATAATAACAACAATAGAACATTTGCCATAGAGTATCAGTTGCAAACCTATTACAGCAGAAAAGCTAGAGCAGGTATTAAGTTCCGACTCACAGAAACTGATGTTCTGTCAACTCACTTCACAACAGTTTTCAAAAAGTCTGCAACACCAGCCAACAAAATTTGGAAGTCACTCAGCAATACCACCCATTGTACAACCATCTTCCCTGGTGTGCTACTTGAAATATTGCATAGCAATACTACACAAATCTTTCCATCCTGCTCATAGCTACATCTCAGTGAGTTACAGTCTAGCATTTACTTAGAGAGCATTGGCTTCTTTGGAGACAAATCTCAACAAAGCAGTTGCAATTAGTATAGTTAAACTATGATTGCATTTGCCATGTACCAACAGTAACCCACAGTGACAAGAAAAGCCAATATATTGATAGCTTGCTGCCATTCTGTGGATGCACCAAATATCAACATACATTCACTGTTTAACACAGAAAAATATGTTAATGTTCACAAAGCCGCTATTAGATCTCCTAAAACAAATCTGTAGAATATTCAAATGCAGCTTCCAGTATAAGAAAGCACAGTGAGATTTTTTTTTTTTTTAATCTGCAATAGAAACAAATATTTAACTATTTTGGCTTTTCTAATAAAAGCTTTTGCTCTCTTCCTGTTTCTCAGCAGATTTTAAAACAACATATTTTACTTGAAAGGCCTTAAAGTAAACGTTGAGAAGAATGGAAAACAATGTTATCAGACATCACCATATAATGATCAGAGAGACTTACCATCAAGGCAAAGGAGGCAAACAATTTGGAGAATCCTAATTTGAAAGGTAGCATATAGATCATTAATTCATTTTTATTCGTATCAGAGGCTTTCTGCTATGGGAATCCAAATGCTGTACAAGTATCTACTTCAGTAAATAGATCAAGAGTAATCTTTTCTGGTCTAAAAGCCAAGTGATACTGACCCTGATTTGCAGATACATATCATAAAGCAAATACTAAAGAGGGTAAGATTATAGCTGTATCTGTACACTTCTCCTTAAATGTTACATCCAATTTCAGGTACTTCCAAAATGAGAATAAGACTGAAGAGGTTCCAGACTAGGAGGAATTAAAATATTCCAGACTTAAAAACGCATCAAGATGTTTACATTTTTTAATCCAATGATCATAAAGCATTTCATAAGATATCAACAGATGACGAACATATAAGAACAGTAAATATTGTATTTACCCCCTCCAACTCAAAAAATGCTCATTTTAGTTACAATTTAATTAAAAGATAATGCAACAGATAAAAAGGAATCCTAGAGAATAACCCTCAAAGTAACACAAGGTCACAACTGACTAACATTTCACAGAACTTCCCACTACATTATAGCTACAGTACTTTCAACCAAAACATCCTTACACAGGTAGCTTAAGTAATACAAACATGTACCCGTGTATGTAAACACAGAAGTGTGTCTATGAACGCATACACAAACGCATGGAGCAACTAACTACTGGACAGCAGAAGAAAAGTGCCCGACATTAATTCTTTTAGGACAGGTGAAAAAAAAAAATAGGTCTGTTCATGCAAGCTATAGTCCATCCTCTGATGGGATGGATATCCACAGCACCGGCGACAGGTGTAAAGAAGAGATATGTGGAGAAAAGCATAAGGCTTCCTCCGGGCCCTGGCAATGCCGCCGGTGTAGCTGCCCAACCGAAAATCTCTCGTGAGTCCGAAGGGGCCGAGGGAGCCGGCGAGCAGGCTGCCGCGTAACAGGTCCTGCCGCCGAGCAGCGCGGGCCCCTCGAGGAGGACGCTCCGCGGAGCTCGCTGCACCCCGGAGGCGGCAAGAGAAGCTCGATCCGACCGGCGGGAGGGGCGGCAGCAGGCACCGCGGCCCGCCGCCACCTGCACCCGTGCCCCGAGACCTGCCGCCAAGGGGCCCGCCGGCCGCGGCTAGCGTCAGCCCCGGCGCCGCAACCTCCCGCCGGCCGAGCCGCCGAGCCCCAGCGCCCCGCAGCCGAGCCCCGTCCGCCGCCAGGCGCCGGCGGGAGGGAACGACGGCCGCGCCCGCGCTGTGCCGGGGGAAGCGGCGAGCCCTGCGGGGGGCGCCCGCTCCTGAGGTAACTTCGCGGGGGAGGGGCGGGGGGGGAGACGAGAGCCGGGAGGGAAGGGTGCTGGCGCCGGCCCGACCCGGCCGCCGCGGGGGACGGCTCGCTGCCGGCCTACCTGCACGTAGTGGGGTTTCCTGAGCCAGGCCCCCGGGAAGAGCCGCCTCGCCATGGCAATCACACATCCCCGCAGCGGGCGGCGATCGGAGGCGGAGCGGTGAGGAGCGCTTCCCCGCCTGCCGCTGCAGCCGCGCCGCCGGCTCGGCACACGCGCGGCGGCGGCGAGGGAAGAGGAGGCAGCGAGCGCGGCAGCCGCCCTCCCTCAGGCACCGGCGGCCGCCGAACGACAGCAGCTGTCAGCGGGCAAAAAGGGCGGGCAGCTGCCGCCCCTGCCGACGCAGAAACCGGCTCGCGCCGCCACCCTCTGCTTAAAGGGAAAGACGGCAGCAGCTGTGAGGGAGCGGGGCGGGGCTGAGGGGCGAGGGGGCGGGGGCCGGGGAGGCCACGGCCCGCCGGGGCCCGGCGGGCCGTGGCCTCCCCGGCCCCCGCCCCCTCGCCCCTCAGCCGCGTCGAGCCGGTGGGGCCGTCAGCGTGCCTCTTCCCGCTCCCGGGCTGTGAGGGGCAGGAGCGGCGCTCGTCGAGCCGAGAGCCGCCCCCGAGTTCCCCTCCGCGCTCACGTCTGCCAGAAAGTGCTCGGGCCCCTGTCTGGGGACAATTATAAAGAAGTCAGTTAATAAATAACGTGTCTCATTGATTGCGAACAGGCTCCCGTCGTTTACTGGGCAGGGTATTAAAACCAGCTGCGGGCCTGTTACCGTCTAAGAAAAAGAGTATTTCCTCCAAAATAAGGAGGGAGCATTTGCCTGCCCCCGTATTAACACAGATGGGGGGCATCAGTCTAATAAAGCGGGGAAAAAATTCTCAATTGCTCCTTCACCAGAGGATCTCTCAATGCTTCGCATGCTATGAGAAGTTCCAGTCCAATTGAAATCAGTGGGAACACTGTTAACTTCCAAGTAAAATCGCCCTTTCTTACAAAAAGTTTTACTTTTGTTCAGCCTTCTTGTGTTTATGTGACTTGTTTTGCCACAATGTGTTCAGCAGAGTCAAAGTCAGAAGCTGGGAGTCTCCTGTTCAGATGCTTTTTGGCTATGAGACTTTGGGCAAAAAGATGATGCCACAGTGTGCAGATAAAAATAATGAGGAGATGAACGTAGCGTGTTATGGCTTTTGGTATTCAGTACGCTTAACAAGGAAGGCTGCTTTGTTGAAAACATGGGTCACAAAAATACTGCTGTAAGAACAAGTTACCTTCTTCTGGCAGGGCTTATTAAGGAAAGATGTGTATCTGGAAACCAAATGTCAGGAGCTCACAAAGTAGTAGAACTCTGCAGAATTTAAAGAGACTTGTGCTTTAAGATGCAAGAACAGTCTGCGACCGCTTTTTGAATAATATAATCACTGCCAGAGTCACTCTGAAGTATAAATCTGAAAATTAATTAGTAAGATTTGGCACTCCTGTAAAAGCAATCCTGGCTTTAATAACAGCCAACGACTCTCGCAGTAAGGGTGTTTTCTTCTCTTCCTATTCAGGCAGGCCCAGATGGCCGCGCTTTCTGCATCACCTCCCTCTACAGTTCAGTGGTTTGCACAAGTTTAGCTAGATTACAGGCACGCAACAGAAAGGCAACAGAAGAGGAGACCCCAGAGCAGACATTTAAATGTTTTGCTGAATAATCTCAAGCCATTACTTCATCCGGTGCTCTATGCCAACCCTTGGAATGACAGACTGGAAATAATCGTGAAATGTGGGTCTCCCACATGGCTGGCAAGGATCTAAATGTTTCATTCCTGTTATGTCTGGATCCAAACAGTTCTTGGCATATGTTCATTAGGGGATATATTTTTCACTTAGTACATGAGATCTTTGTCATCTGTGAGATCAGGGGCTTTATTCCAGCACTGAAGTGTTTAGTTCTTCTTCAAGTATTTTTTGTGCCCAGGCTCTGATAAATGCTAAAATAAGGCCATTTCAGCTCTTTTCAGCTACCTGTTAAACACAGAATTCCCAGTTAAGCCTCAGTGGAGGCAACTCCCATGAAAAGCTAGGCCATGTAAGCCAGAACAGTAACAGAAAAGGTGTAACATGCACTGACTTGGCATTCAGTGGGTGTGCAAAACCAAAGGAATATTCTAAAGACTGGGAGGCAGATGCAGAAAAGCAACAGAGGTAAAACATAAATCATACTGATGTATTATTTACTGTACAGCCTTTCCATTCACACATGCCTTTCCATTCTGCAGTTCACACATTATCCGTTTTTGTATGCCAATGCCAAAACTTTCATATGTTTTAATGCCTAAGCAGTATATGCTGATTTATTACTACCTGTTAAGCTTCCTATCCAGCTATATCAACATTGAGTGTTGTTATTCTAGCGTTCAGGGTTTGTGTATAAGATAGAAATCAGCTGGCTGATTATACAAGTGCAGTGTTTGTCACTCACAATGTCAAAAGGTAAAAGTGATTTTACAATACCTTCTTATCTTCACCTTCAGTTCTATGACAACTTGAAGATTATTGCATACTAAGAATAACTCAGAAAAACCTAAGAGAGGTTACATGTGCTGAAGTGTCCACAAATTCTGGACATATAATGAATGACAATATGAGACTAATGAAGAGAATGGAAAACTACAGAGAAGAATCTGAATTCTTCAAGATACTCAGTATAATGTGCACCTTTAAAAATATAATAAAGAATTTTATCCAATTTCTTTTGAAGGAAAGTCTGTGTTACTTGAGCAAGTAATACAGGTTTTTTAACATTAAACAAAAGCTAAACATTAACTTATTGCAATGGTGCTGGACTTGCTTCTTACGCAGTTATCTGAAGCAGCAGTACCCACATACCGACTTAACTCAAATGCCGTCACAAGAGACTTCATGGGAAATCCTCAGGGTTCACACACTCTCCCCACCATCGTATTAAATGCAGGGAGCCTCTGGCTAATGTTAATAATCACAAGACTTCTAATGTTCATAATCACAAGACTTCTCTTTCTCACAGCAGCTTTACTAACTCCCAGTCTGCCTACCATGGCTTCCTGGATTAGTGCTCTTACTCTTTGGATATGTCTAAGAAATACTCTATGATCCTGGGCAGTGCCGCAGTTTTAAAGTATTACAGCACCAGTAGGAGTGGAATGCCCTAGTATTTGCCAGTTGCCATGGTTTGTAACTACTTTTAAGAAATATATTTACACGATATACAACATGGCAATGATTTAAAATAAAACCACCTGCATTTCCTAAAATAAAGTCTACAAAAATTTAGAGGTTTTTCTCTCTTAATATTAACCCGCTGTCAAGGTGCTTGCTCAGAGATCTGTCTGGGAATCTGTTTTTATACAGACCCTACTTCCTTAGGAGGCCTGTCTTTCTGGAAGAGAATGAAGATCTGGGGACACATCCAACCTTTAGACCTAAACTTTCCCTCATGTTCCCTTCAGAGTGAGATTCTATTTCCTTCCCCTCCTGCAAATTTCTGTGAACTCTGATTTAATCAGTATGTTACTTTAATTTTATCCTAATAGATTATTTCCTATCACATTCAAATTCTTATAAATGCTAATGCTTGTAGTGCATGAATAGGTGGAGCCATCTCTTACCCAGAAAGCAGACAAAGCCTGTTAAGGATTCCCTTGTGGCTTAACTTTTTATAAACAAATCATTCAGCTATTTGAGGAAACAGACTCTTCCAGCCAGCAGGTTTCATTTCTAAGGCTGTATTTACATGGTCACTTTAATCTCACATAAATCCACCCTGCTGCAGAAGCAGATGGTGTCACCTTCTTCTCTTGCTCTTGCTGTTGATACCTACCTTTTCCCTTGTGCCTTGGGCTGGCACAACCATTTCTGTTGTATAAAGAACTAGATCAATGACCTGAACTAAAAACTAATCTTAATTCTTTTTTCCTCTGAGTTAGGTTAGAGCCAGTCCAATTCCTTTCATCAGTAGCTTGGATTTATGCCAGAGTAAAGTGGCTGTTTGTAACCACTGAAACTTTTATCTTATATAAACATATCTATATCAAAAATCATGTTTTAATACAGTCAGATAAATGACATAAATGTATGTGACTCATTTGTAGCTCTTGACTGAGATTAGATCCAACTATTATCAAACGTTCAGAGATGCTTGTGGTACAAGTCTTTGCTTTGAAAGACGCAATGTCTACTGTTTTTTCTGGTATATTGTTTAAATTCAAAATGTACTAGAAGACATCACAGTTAAAAGGTCTTAATAACATAACATGTTGAGAGTAAATAGGTCTTCATAAATTCAGAATAGAAAGCTTTATATATTACAGTCCTTTATATGTTAGAGGACTGAGGAAACTCCAGAAATACTCTGCTCAGAAGAAAATATTTGAAGGTAGTTATTACCTCATTAATGGTCAATTGTAAGCAAATGCTAAACAACAGTTCACATTTGTGTTCTCATTGTTTCAAAGTCCACAAAGACAACACAGTTCAGATTCAATCAACCAATAAAATTAAGTTTCTTTGTACCTATTTGTCCTTTCAACTCTATTTCCTCTATTAATTGCTGGAGTTAGGAGGTTCAAGAATTTTACTCAAGATTAATTGGGGTTATATGTTAAAATGCGTGGTCAAAATACACTTGCTAGCATTAATCTATTCCTGGTTTTGAAATAACTTTATCATTTTCAGACAACTTACTTTTGCCTAATGATTTTTAAAATGTACCCAGCTTCCAACATGGTTATTTTGCTAAATTACCCATGCTGTTCCCTTTTTTGAATTAGTGGCAAAATAAAGCTATAATCTACTATGAGCTTCTGTTCACATTACTTGGAGTAAAATACTTGTTTGTTCTGTTTATCTTATGCTCATGGTAGTCATCTGTTAAAAAACCCAAACATTTTTATAATCGGAATGTTGGAGTCTTAATTCCTACTTATGGACTTTCCCATAAAGATAAATATAGTCTAGCTCGCATTTTCTTAATGCCCTTACTGCCATTTCCCAAAACTTCTTACCCTGAGTTACCACCTCTACCTTCTTCCTTACTTTATAAGGTAGCTCAGAGAGCTAGGAAACATCCAAGTTCTAGCCCACACTCTTTCAAAAATCCTACTTAGGTTCTAAAGACTGGATTCCAGTACTGAAGCTAGTAGACGTTGATGTAAGAAAGTCAATGATAAGGAGATGTCAGCAGAATTCAGTTCAGAAAGAAGATGTTCATTTTTAACTCCTAAGGAAGTTTAGTATTGGAACAAATTACCTAGCAGGGTAGTACATTTTTCAACACGTGGTGTACTTAATTAAGAGCTCTGACTTAAGCACAATGTGGAAAACAGCTGCAATGGTTTAATGCATTGCTACCCCCAGCTGTCCTGCCATCCCTTCTGCCGGAGGACATTTCCACAACAGAACTGCTTCAGTTCACAGTCTAGCATATTTGCCTTAATTGCCTGTGAACATCAGGTCACGCTACAATGCTGGACCGTGAACCTCAGCTAGTGATGTACAGATATGCCCTGCCTTCTGCCAGCTAAGGTACCAAGGAGAAAAATGGGCAGAAGAGCAACCACAGGTAACGGAGCTGCTATGTGAAGCCCTTCCCTCTCTTGTCCTCTACTACTTACACTTACTCTCATGCTGTTCTCCCTCTTCTGCCGGGCAACTGTTTGTGTAGCTGAATGGTTAACTGTTTGCTGAACCCAAATTAAAAATAACCTGGAAAAAGAAAAAAGCTACATCAGTTCTCTGGTTTGATTCCGCATGCCACTGCGGACTGTCATTCACAAATGCAGGAGTAGGTTGGCATTCGGAAGAAGTGGCAGGAACAGGAACTGCTTAAAATTGGTTAAGAAGAAAAGCTCTTCAAATCTGTCCTAAAACTGATGTCTTCTTAAAATACATATTCCAGCCCAGTGATTTGCTGGGCAGAGTGAATGAATCATTGTGTTATGTAGGAATTTGAACTGATCATTCCTTCAGGCCTTAAATCATACATAAGTAAATCTGCTTCAGTTTGCAGGCTTTAATGAAGCTGAGAATCCGGGCCTGTGTGCAAGAATTAGTACAATGTACTGGCATGCCTTATCCAACAGTCTTCTTGTTATTGGCAAAAAAATTACTCAAAATGTAACACTTTGTCTTACTTGTTTTGCTACATTTAAAACCTGTATAAATGAAAAGCAGAATTTTGTACTGAATTGTTAGAGGATTCTGACTGCACCCTGGAAAAGCAGTAACAATTAGCAGAAATCTTCAGGAAATAAGTATTCCCATTTAGGAAACCTCTAATTGTAAGGATTATAAATTTGTAAGGTCTAAATCCTTTTTTTTTTTTTATTGGTATTATCTTATTAAAATTGGTAATTCTGAGGTAACTTGTAATACATGAACTTTCTTAAAAAGCTTATCACCTCTTATGAAGGAAGCACCAATACATTGCTTAAAATCCAAGCTGTTTACTAACTATATGTAGAGTTGATCTACTGAAGTATTCACCATTGTTTTTTCTAGATAAAACAGTTTTCACTTCCCTTTAAATAACCAACAAAACAGCCATACGGTTAAGTATATTCCTGGCATGGAGCAGGTGCCTTTCTTTGATCCCTAGAGTAGGCAGTCTATTGAATGTGTATCAATTAATTCCTGTAGCCTACTTTATAGAAGGTACTGTGGGATTGTTGATAGAAAATATCCCAGTAGGCATAAGGTATTAATTGGATTATTTTAAATTCGTCAACTTCTAAATTTCTACAGTACTTAGCAGCAATTCTCACTAGAATTACTAGAATAAAGTAAAACTATTTTATAGTTAGAATGATTATTTTAGAGTTAAAAATGCTGTTTTAGGCAAAGTATGGAACTGCATACACACACAAATTTTCTTACATCATTAAAAATACCCAAGCAGAATAAATTCAGTAGTCTAAAATATATTCTTTGAGTTCTTCTCTGTGTAATAGTACACGTTTCTGAACAACAGATGTTTTTGATCCATCGATACAAAATAAATGAATGACAACGCAACAACTACTAGGTTACAGCATTTCTAAAGGTGTTTTTTCCCCTAATTGAATGACAACAAGCAATTTGGAGAAGTAACAGTTTAAAACTCTTTAAGTAAATGATCAAGCTTATGCTAATATAGCATACAGTATTACATGTATGTATATGCTTCATTTAACTTTGGGGAGGTTAAGTATCACTGCAGTCATAGATTGACTACATCATATCAATATACTATAAAAGTACCTTGTCAAATTAGTCTTATGCCTGGTTCCTGCAAGGCTCTGCAAGCCTGGCTCTGTGCAGTGCTGCAGCTCTCACTGACCGGTTCTGCCACAAGGTTTTTCAGCAACACTGAAGTTCAGAACAGAAGTATTTTTCCCCTGCCCCCTCCCAGCTCATTTTATATCTGTGTCACAGTCATCCCTGCTCCCACACCCCCCAATCTGGATAAAACTGTTTTGAGACAGTCTTATAACCTAGACAATCAATATTATTAATTTTATTTTTTTTAAATTAGAGGTTATTTTTAACCCAGACTGTTTCTGTGGTGAAATTCGCAGCACAGCTGAACAAAGATCTTGACTGCACTAAGGGTGCGTGGAGAGCACCTGAGAAGGATGTTATTGTAGGAACTTCTTAAACCAGCCCAACTGCTAAAGAAAATGCATAGTGGAACTGCAACTAAAGTAATTTTGTTATTTGACGATACGGTATGTGTAAGAACATAGGCCTCAAAGATGTCTTTTAAGGTTGCTCTGCATGAATCTACACCAGAAGTCATGCTATGTGATTCTTTGCTTTTCCTTTAAAAGAAACCAAGGCTGCATTTTATGTACCATTAAGGCTATTAAAAATAGCTGTAATTTGTCTAAATATATAAAGAATAAACTATGGCAGTTAATTAAAGCATTTATTAGCTCAGAAGAAACACATTGAAAATATGTCTTTTGTGATAAACTGAATATATTCAGTGCTATTATGGTGAACAGTGCAACTGTTGTGCATGTCCTGAGTTCTCATTGTACTCTTTCCAAACAGAGTATTCAAATGACAACACCATCACACCTGGACAGAAGCTGTAGCAGATAAAGCATTTTCTTTTGACCGAGCAGCTAAGCAGACCCTTTTCAGATCTTTTATATTACAAAGTAGTTCCACAAAAGGAGATTTAATCCGCAAACCCACATTTCCAACCTACAAAACCAATTTGGGTTTGGGATTTGGGATTATACCTGCAAAAAATTAGTAGTGGGTGAGGTAAACTGAACAGGTCTTTGAAGACACAGAGTCTTTGTTAGACTTTTGCACCTCTAATAAGGGTTAACTGATAGCTGGTCAATGCAGTCGTATTTGGCACAGGCAGTGCGATTTCTCTGAAAATATCTCAGAAGACTACAGATATTTATTTTCTATTTTGTCTTGATATGTACTAAATAACTTGTTATTGTTTAGGTCAACTTCGATGTGAGATTTGCAGAGTTTTCATTCAACTTACTTTGTGACTGCCTCTATATACACTAACAAACAGACTTACTGTGTGCTGACATCAAAGCTGACTTTCTTTTACCTATGTTTTATCCCAACTTCTTGTTCACATCCTGCTACTGCCCACATAAAACCCCTTCTGTACACTATTGTTTGAATCTGGACTCATTTACACAACTGAGGATATAGGTTTATGTCCACTTTTACTTCAAGTCAAACTCTAACCACAACTATTGTTCCCCATCAGAAACTGATGGTTACAATTTGGTTTAATTTAAAATCAGAACAAAGTGGAAACCACACAACTTTTCCATCTCTTTTTTTTTTGTCATCCCTTTTCCTAGTCATCATGTATGATTCAAAGTGATTCTAAACAGAAGAATATTACATATTCAGCCAGTGATTAATTTGTACTAAATTTGCTGTTTCTGATTAAAAATGTTTTTAAATAAGACCTTGATTTACAGGTCTAGCAAGTAAGAATGCCCATTTCATCACAGGGTATCCACTGGTAATTAAATCACACCAGTAATTTTATACAGCATTGTATCTTTACTAGTATGATAGCACTGTCACACACGTTTTACATCCTAGAACCTGCAGTAAATTAAAAAGTCCTTGGAGGCCATCGCTACCTGACCTCTTGGTCTGCTGAATTCCAGGAAATGCAAAAGAAAATCAATTCTACTTTTAGCAATCACCTGTACACTAGCGCAGTGTCTTGTTAACGCTTGCCTGCATTTCCTCCTATCCTTGGCAAGTATGGCTCTAGAATTGCTCCTACCTGAGCAATCTGAGACCATTGGTAAAGGCCCTGAGAGAGGCAAACTGACAACAGACTGTTGTAATCTGAAGGAGAATTTAACTATAGCAAACTGACTTCTGAATTAGATAATACTCACACATACTTAGTACACTTTCCCTTTTGTGCCTTGTCTTCATAAGTTTAATTTGTCTCAGTTTTTTAGGGTGTTTTCATATGAGCAAGCCCTTTGAATGGGGTCTTTCTCATCCTGAAATTGTCTTCACATCTGGTTATGGTGGGTCTGAGTATTGCCCTTTGCATTCCTCATAGGCAGGAGAATGGACTTTGATTTACTGTAATGGAGCACAGCAGAGCCATTGGGACCCCGGTATGGCCATCAGCGCTGCCCAGGTTGGGAAAGCATGTGGTCCTCAATTCCAGTTAGGCTGAGGCCACCACACAACGCTTTTCAGTGTCAGTGAATTCACAGGGCCAGCATGTCTACTTGGCAGTCCTGCCTGGCAAACTTCTGCTCTCCCAACTAAAAAAGCAGCTCATTTGTCCCATAATCAGAACAGTTGTCACTTCATGAGCTGCCCACGACCATGGAACATGCATTTGGCCGTCTGAAAGAGAGATGGCAGTCCATGGGGTCAAACTGGAGGTCAGTTTATGTTTCCCTGTTGCCTTGTTGTAGCTGTTTCATCCTATAACTGGAACAGAGGAAGAAATAAGCCTCTTTTCTGAAATGAGTATTTTTATCGCCTCCTCTGCTACCTTGGTTCTGTACACCCTCCTCAATGTATACATACCGTCAGCTCCTAGACTCATGAAGTTACTGCAAGCTGATCTGGCTGAAAATGAAGCCATTTTCATATGTACATATATGTGTTTTATATACATCTATGCATTAATATTTTTCCGCTGGAGCAGTTGACTGACCTGCCACATCTGCGTGGCCTCTGGCATAGCAGACAGCCACCACGGCAGGCCCCTGAGCACAAGTGAGTGCAACCTTAGATGGCAGCAGCTGCCGGACAAGTTTGGCTGGGTCAGGAAACTCTACCCTTGGCTACAACTGCAGAGAAGAGCCGGACTCGCAGCCCCTCGCTGGGGCTTGCCTCCCCACCCCCTCCTTCAGCCCAGGCCTCCCCTGCCTCCGCGAGGAGCTGGCCCAGGGGACTGAACCAGCAGAAAACCATTTACTACTGTTGTTGGGTTAGTTTATACTACTTAGTGCCATGAAGCAGGTCACTGTAATGTCAGAATTTACCGGACTTCAAACAGCTGTGTTAGCTGGATACTGTCATGCTGCACTGTTCAAAAGTATTCTGTCTCCATCTTCATCAGAAAAAGAGATGCTATTAGGGAAAAAAATAAGAGAAGTGAGGGACTTTCCATCTGAGTGGGACTTGGCAGGTCTGCTGAAAGCTTGTGAGAAGGCCCATACTGCATTCCAGGTGGTGGGAGAGCAGAAGGAATGCTGTACTAATTCTCCCTCCGGCCAGACTGATGTCCAGAACAGATTTTTCACCACAGATGAAATGGCAATATTCCGCCATGTAACTGTGTCCTGAGGGGCCGTTAAACATTTCTTTACTTCAGTTTAAGAGTTAAGAGGTAAGTCTGGTCTGTACTGCTACAAAATTTAACCACACAAGGGCTGGAAATTCTGCTCTAGCAGACATTTTTACAGTTCACAAAGGAGCATAGATACTGACGGACAAAACCTTGCCATAAAACTGTATGGTGCCACAGCCTTCAAGCAGTTATGATACAACCCATCACAATGTAAAATATTTGAGACTGCAATTAGTTCTGCAGATCCGTAGAACATAGTTAAAATGAACAAATAAAATGCTTGTTTAGGCTTTAACTCTGAAATGCTGACTATGCATTTTAACTCTGGTCACTAGAGCTTTGGTAACTGCTTTCAGATCTGTGCTTAGAGAGTTGGGGAAGGAAAGCATCACACCGGTGCATGACTGAATTCTCAGGGAGTTTGAGAACCAGAATCTCTTTCTGATCCAGGCAATTAACCAAAATTTCAAGTCTTGGCAGCTGTTTGTTTTCTGAAAGAAGGTGATTATATGACCACGGCAGCACAATGACAGTGCAGAGAGAGTAGTAAACCTCTCTGAAATTCCAACTCTGAGTAATAAGCTCATATTTTTATGCACTGGTCTCACAAGAAAAAGACAGGAAGAAAGATTACTCAGGACTACGCTTGCATACCTTCACAAAATTCCCACTAGCTAGAATAGTAATAAGCTGCAGTTCTCTCACAGCTATTTTCTGGACGTAAAATAATGCTACATATGCTTATAAGTCTTCAATATAGAAAAGACAGTATTCCCAGTAAGAACACAGTAACTCATACATAAGCACGCTGAGCAAGGCCAAACCTAGCCAAGCGCTTATTTTTTTCCTTTGGACCTCACTCGCTGTCTTCAGGTACAAAAAAAGCATTAGTATAACTGAGATAGATGAGACATATACTCTCTCACAATAAAAGCCTTTCCCACTCTAGCTAGCATACTCAAAGATGTTGTAAATAATGTAGAAACACTATGTCTCAAGCTCTTACTATTTCAGTCCTTGACTATCTCAGTTTATCACAAGTTTGGGTTTTTCTTCCACTGTTACACATATGTGAATCGAGGGACTGCTTCTTATTCAGCCACTTCCAGCAAACAGAGAGATTTCAGCCATGACCGGGTATGAACTGCAAATTAGGAATAACTAAGGTCTTATATTAGAATTATGTGAACATTTAATAGCTTGTAAGTGCTTTGTGAACTATAGAGCACCTGAAGAACTATCTATCTACCTACTAAAGACCACTCAGTCATACAAAATCCTGACTTATGTTGTACAAGTAATTTAAGAAAGGTTACACATCTGTAATAAATTTTTAAGTGAATCAAGTATTAAGGACTTTTTAAGTTGCAGCATGTTTGACACTTTTTCAAGCATCTGAAGTGTCTGTTACTAGATGCAAAGCTAACACCCATAGTTTTTGTTTTTTTTAAGTCTTTGATGCTATGAGTAATAGTGCCAGGGAAGGATTTAAGGTACAGTTAGATTGCTCATTGTTACTTTTTAGAAGGTAAACAACCTTCTAATGGTTTTCAAGTTTAAATGTGGCTTAGTTCAAAGGCTAATAAAGATTGTGATACAAACAGATCATATACTAACCCACTCAGTAATTGCTGTTTAATGCATGTGTTGCAGAAGCACTTTAGAGACTTAACAGTCAAAAATAGGACTGCAATACTCTCATAATATTCTATCTTCAAAAGTTACAAGCAGTAGATTGTTAATATTAAGGAGATAAGAATGAAGAAATAATTGCTTAGGATTAGTGGTGCAAATATGTTGTTTTTCTGTACATTTAATTTAACAGAAAAAAATAGTATTTGACTGGCTAAATTGGGTCAACAATGACCACAATAATGAACACATTTAAAAGGATATTTACAGTTTAAGATTCATCAAGCAAGATCCTGACATTCACAAGAAGATGATGGAGTACAGGACAGTTTTTACAGGATGTCCTGAACTCTGAGAAGATAAAAAAGATGGGAATGGCAAAGTTCTTGTACTAGAAAAAAAGGGTTTCTGTGTGAAGAGCAGTATAAGAGTACCTTACAGCCAGTAATATTATTTTCCTCTGTATTGTTGATACATGAGAATGAAAAATTATCCATATTCCTGTCTATAAAAATATGTAAATATGTCTATTTAAAAATGTTTTCAATGCTATTTTTACATCTTTAGTATACAGATAGAATTACTGTAATTTTATGATAACAACTGTTAGCTAGTTGTAAGACAATTAATACAAATTTCTTTATATCTTAAAACACCACTTACCTATTTTTTAAATTTTGAAATTGAAGATTCTTTTCTAAGTTGAGCCATAGTAAATGCAGCACATGTGCATTGTCTCACTAATTATTATGTTTATGTAAAAATAGATGTACCATATTTATCTTAACATAGGAAGATCCCAGGTGAGCTTCCTCACTGTTCCCCACTGTTCCCCTGGTTAAACAATGCACAGAAAATGGCCTGGGATCTAATTTTCCTTCCTTACTGAATTGTGGTCATGACAACCATCTGTACAAGGATAAGCTTTACAGTATTGTCTTGTTCAAGGGTATCATTTTGACGTTGTGTGATACAATAAGGTAATGGAAAATAATACTGTGCAGCAGTTGGTGCTCTCATCTACATATACTGCTGACTTACGCTTTTGGGTTTTGTGTGCTTTGCTTTGCTTGTTTAATATTTATATGGCCATTGTAGCAAGGAAAGTATATAAACATAACGCCAGCCTTTAAAAAATATGTTAACATTTCAGAGAAGGGCCCTTGGCTAAGGGAAATGCCACTGTTTCTGACTCTTCAAATTTATCCATCTCTACCAGGTATCAGGGAATTTACATTTTGAATATGAAACTTAATTTTTCTCTGCTGTGCCAGCAAGGCAAGATACAATTTTAAAAAGCCAAGACTTTGTTTTTGCATGTCTTTATGGCAAAAGCTTGTCTCACATTATGTGGACAAATACAAACAGAGGTAAAGACAGTGCTAGGCTGTTATTCTTTAACTCCTTTCTGAAACCAGCTATTTATGAGATGACATGGAATAAAGCTGAACATATCTAGTATTAAGCAGAATCTGTTAGATAATCAAAGACTATGCCTTTCCTGAAAGTTCTATACAAGAAATCCCTTACTGACATTGGAGGGAAAGTAATTTAATTTGGCTTTGGTCACTCTGTGCCTCAAAGTACATACATAATATGTCTGGAATTGAAAACACAACAGGAGAGATTGGTTAAACTGTATGTTCAAGTACTTTTGAGGTATTAGCGGAAGACAAAAAAGAAAGTAAGGCGGGAAAGTTCATTCTAAAGTCATGACATACAGTCTTGCCATATGTTAACAGAAGAAATAACTGGTTGTTTACTACAAACACTGAGTAGAAAGCAAAGACTCTAGCTTGCTCCAAATCAGATTAATCATACATGTCTCATAGTAATGGGAATTATGGAAAGAGCATTTAAAGTAGCTTTTTTACTATTGCTGTTGATTTCTTTGCCCCACATATGCCAGTGATTAACAAGGATCCTCCTTCTGCTGCAAATATAGATTTGCTGATTTGAGCATTTTGACTTGAAAACCATTTATAAAGGATCATTCACACATTTCCACTAAGATCCCCAATCTTGTAATAATCTGGTCAGGCTGGGCAAAGGAACAATGAAAGTGACTCTTCCAATGCAAATTTCTCCTCCTAGAGTACAAGTTGTTGAACTTAAGTCACCCTGTGTCTACATATACCTCAGCCATTTGACTTAACTTGGTCTAGCAGATGGATCGGATGGGTAGAAGTCACACAGTCATGGCTCTAGAAAGGGGCTTCCTGTAAGTTGGAGATTCAGTTACCTGCTGGACTGATTAAAAAAGGATGTTATTGTACCAGTTACTACATTAAGGTGGTGGGGGGCGAGATGTCTATGTGGGAGGTACATGGCTTGGAATTTTTCTAGCTATCAGTAATAGCTGGCCTTAAAGGATACAGGGTTCTAAAATGGTTTTATTTGGTGTTTGGCTATGAGGTCATATTGTACTTCTTGGATATTATGGGAGAAAGATATTATGTAGAATCTAGCTTGTGGGATAATACTGATACAGTCTGCTGTTTGTGGTAATAAAGCTAATGGTAACATGCTTTGGGAGGTGCATTCTGGCCTAACTAGTGCAATCCCTGTAATAGCAATCTAATCAGTTTATCAAACCCTAATTATTGTTATATAATGTAGGGATTCCTAGTTTCTTTTTGTGCTGCCCTCAGATAACACTAGTGCAGCAGGAACTCCTAGCTTTGTTAGAAGTAGTACTTTATGGGTAGGATGCGGCCACGCAGCTCTGCAATTCTGCAATGGGGTTATGCAAACTGCTTTTGGGAATAATCTTCTAAGGACAAGGAGGGTAGAGCTAGCATGTGTCTTGCTGGTCAGGAGCTTTTGTGTTGGGTTTGTGGTTTTTTTTTGGTGCTGGTGGTGAAAATGTTTACATTATAGGGGAGTGATTCTACTTTGACAAGTTTTAAGTCGTTTGAAAGATACAGCAGGACAAGGCTGGTAAAAAATTAAGTTGTGAGGGAGGCAATTATTGATGTTCAATCATGTTTATTCTGTTGCTGACTAGGAAGTTTGCTTTTTAACTTAGCTGAACACTGGTTTTCGCACGACCGTTTTGATTAAAAAGTAAAAACCTGCATGCAGGTATATCTCAGATTGAGTGCAATTTTCTTCCTTCTCCTGGTGACCCTTCTTTGCCTTTAGCACTAGCGGTACCTGACTGCTGTTCGCAGTATGTTAAAATCTACCAAGAGCAGCCAGGGGCCCTTGTGTTTTGCAAACCTGTTTTTAGCAGCGAACCATCATGAGTACTGAACAGTGTCTAGTTAGCACATACAGGAGAGAACTATTCCCTAAAACTTGTATTTAAAACAACTGTGAACAAGAGATTTTGATCATAAAAATTGCTTTATTCTGATGTAACCAGGAGTTGGCCAGCCGAGGCTGTACTCTGCTGCTCTGCCCAGGCTTCCCTCCCCAGGACGGCAAAGCGATCCAGTGTCTTATTTTCAGTGGCTTATCCTGTGAGGGAAGAAGGCTGTAAGACCTTGGGCAGCACGAGCAGGACAGAGCTGGAAATTGGAAATTCACCCTCCACTCCACTGAACTGAGCCACTCCCCGAAGTGTCTGTTACACCAGTTGGTGAGATCTGATCTACTAAGTATTTGCATTTCAATATTGCGCCGAGTAACTGCCCTTATGTGGTTCGGGCAAGCTTTGTAACATACGCCACCGCTGTATTGGGCAATCGCTGCTTTTAATCACGGGGACTACGAGACCGGTCCAACCCTATAGTCTAATAAATTATTCTCAAAACCAAGCCCTTCTCAGTGACAGAAAGTGAAAAGCCTGTTTTGCTTAACTAAGACAGCTACCACTACAAAGAGAAACCAAGGTTTAGCTCATCTCCTAAAATGGCAGTATCCTGGTGACTGTCACCGCAGAGGAGCACTCTTCAGCCCGCTGCCTCCTGCCCTTGGTCCCAACGAACTGGCGGCAGCAGCCTCCGGTACCTGGGCCGGGCCGGGCCGGGCCTCGCCTCGCCGGCCACGAAGCCGGGGTCCCCTCCTGTCCTCCCTGGATCATTCTAGATACCAGGGCCGACCCCCACCGAGGCGGGAGCTGCGCCGCGGCCCCGAGCCCGGGCGGGGGACCCCCAGGGCCGCCGGCTGCGGCGGGGCGGGCGACGCTGCCCGGGCCCGGGCCGCCTCCCCGCAGGTGCGGCGGGAACAATAGACGGCGGCTGGCGGGGCAGCGCGCACCCCTCAGCACTGCCGCAACGAGTCCCGGGCGGCGGGCAAGGATCTCTCCTTCGGCGAGCACGCCTAAAGTAGTTCCTCTTTGTTCACCAGCGGCAAAGGTTCGGCTTCACCTGTGTCCTTCCGCCGCGGCGCTCTTCCTCCCCGCCCCCTGGCCCAGGAGCTGCCTGTCGGCGCAGGCGGGGCCCGCCGGGGCGGGGCCGAGGCCCTTTGTGCTCCCAGAATGCACCAGCTTCTCCTCCGCGGGAAACAAAAATGGCGAGGGGCTACGGTGGAGCCGGGCTGTCTGTGAAGCGGGTCTGACCCCTCCCCCGCCGCCTTTCCTCCGCTGTGCCGTGGGGTCCGTGCTCGGGGGGGTCCCTCCGCGCACCGAGGGCCCGGCCGTACCGGGGCGCCGGGGGGAGGCTCCTGAGCTCGCTGATTTCCCTGTATGAGGCGGTTGGCACCACTGGAGAGACCGAATGAGGTGAGGGGTGGGGGGGGCGGGCCGCCGCGGTGGCGGCGGCGGCGGCGGGAGGGTGGGGGGGAGTGGGGGCCGGGCCCCGCGCGGGGGACGGGGGGCGGGCGCGCCCCGCAGCTTGGGCCGCCGGTGCCGCATCCCACCCCCCGCCCTCCCCCTCATCCCCCCCCCCCGCGGCGGCCGCGCCGCCCGTCGGGGAGGGGGTGCGAGGGGCCCCGCTGCGGCGCGGGGGGGGGGGGCCCGGAGGCCTTTGGGGGAGGGGGAGGAAGCTCCCTCCGAGGCGGACGCTGGCAGGCAAGTAAGGGGTCAGTGGTGCTCTTCAGTGACCAAAACAAAGGGAACGGAGGCGGTAGGCCGTCTAACGGGGTCCGTGGAGGTGCCGCAGCGGTGGGGCTGCGATTAGGCTTGCGCCAGCTGTATTTTTATCTTCTCGTTGAAGGATGTTGTCCGAGTAGGCTGCGCTTGCTCGAGGGCGGAGAGAGCAGCACAAAAGAGGTGGTGGTGTTCGCTGGTAACTTTGTTTTTGGTTTCTTTTTTTGTTTGCAACGCCTCACCTTTTCGTCTCTGTCAAGCTAGACAATTCGAACGTGCTTGGAAGCTTACCTTTTTAGTCCGCTAAAATATGGTAACTGTTGCAGTCTGAAAGGATGCGCGATAATGTCTTTTCTTTCCTTTGGTATTTGCCTTCTGTAGGAAGAATGGGTTGATACTTTTGTTAGTCAAAGAGAACAATATGGTGCTGTGTTGGATGCTGTGGACGCTGATACCAGTGTTGAAATACTAGGGCTTATCATCCATCCATGAAGTATCTGGGTGCTATTTAAAGGAGAGGGCCTGCATAGTTAAATGAAAGAGCCTGCCAGGAAAGCAGTGTAGCATCATGCTTGTTTCTTGAATTTCTTTCTGTTAGTTAGGCCCTGCTCATGACTTTAAAAGGTCAAACGTAGTAACGGATAATAGCATGATTTTCTCCTGACTTAGTGTAAGGGAAAGTGATCAGTCAATGCTTTACACCTAAACTGTCAAAAGCATAGGATAATAAGAAAACAGTTCCCCTGTTGTTTTTTCTTTTGGTCTGTAATCAGGTTGGTAAAAGTTAATGTGTTAATGTTTGTCCCTTTTTTGAGAGCTCAAATTACAATTAATTTGAAAGCATTTGAGGTTAGAAGAAGAAAAAAACTTAGTTTCTGTAGTACTAGAGTACAGGTTAATAGGTTCATAGCTTTTTAATGGAAGGAGAGTAAGGGAGAATAAAGTTTAAAAATATGCAAGAAGATGCACAATAAAGTAGTGAAAGCAAGAAGGATCTTTGCAAGGAGCTACAAGCTGGTAAAACGTTGGATCTATACTGAGTATAATGTAGTAATGTTTTCCACATTTAACTCTTAATCTGTCAAATAGAGATCTGTGGCTTCTCAACATCTTGTCTTTTCTACTCTGGCAGGAATTTTAAATCAGATATAGATGCTTATCAAAAGTTGGCTTAATATGGCTAGTCACCAGTTGTTGAGGTATATATTATTAATTTTTTTTTTTAAATAGGTGAAAGACATATGCACTGGTAGTTAGTATCAAGGGTGGCCTTGGATACAGTCACGTTTGTCCTTCCCTGCATTAGGAGATCAGGTAAAGTTTTTGAAAAGAGCAGCTGTAACAAATAAGTTGTAGCTCAGTTCCTAGTAGAGAGTGAGCTTCTGTATTCTCTGGAGATAGATGTGAATGAATATAGTACTAGAGGCACCTAAAATGCTTTAAAGCATATTTTGTGCTCCTCATGCTAGTTGTGGAGGAAAAAGCTTGGAGGGAAGAAACATACGTGGCTAGAATTCAATATGAATCTTCCCTTAGTTTGTGAATTGACAGTGCTTTTTGTGTGACTGACTTCTGAGCTTGCTGCAGAGTTGGTTTCACCTTCTTCACAGGCCTTCCTTGCAGGAAATGGAGGGGAAGTGTAAGTCTTTGAGTAAAACACAACAGGAGAAGAATTATAAAACCACAGGTATTGCTGGAGGGTCCTTGGGCAGGGTAATACCTGTTATTGAAAGCGCTGAAACTAGTTGAAATTGCACTTTGAACAATCTAGATTTCAGGCTGATGGTCTCTTCCTAGAAGGTATAATCTCTGTGGAGGAGTGAAATCAAGAGGCTTAATTTTCTTTGAGAGAAAGAGAGCCAAGGATGAGAACATTCCTAATGAGCTGGACATATTTCATTCACTAAATACCTTGGAGGACAATAATACTTTATTTATCTTTTAGATTGATTTATTTTTAATTTCTTTCTATGGAGTGCTTATGAAGGTTGCCGTTCTTGGAGACTAGCCTTAAAGAAGGAGATTTATCTTATGGGGTTTTGATCACCTCTGAAATCGTTTTTCTCCACCCCACCCCCCACACCTCTGGCTCCTCCCAGTGCAAGTCAGCATGTTGTGTTATCTGTTTCACTGCTTGGGTGTATGCGTGCCATATTCCCTTAGGTATGTTGCTGGACATCCTGTATTTGCATACCATAGAAACCCAAAAGGCAATTGCTGTGTTCGAGGAGGTGCTAAGTATGCAATTAAGGGAAGTTCTGATCTGAAAAGGTGTGTTGCTACCTGATAACCGTTGTTCTTTCCCCGATGCTACCTTCTGCCTCTTCACTTTGTGTACAAACACAGGATCAATCCCAAACAAATGGCTCTTATAGTACAGGACTGCCCTACCCTTATTTCCCTACATACTAAATATGTAGGGAAATATGTTACTATGTAATGATCTTTTAAAGACTAATACTTTCACTTTGCATGTCAAATAGATTTAAACCACTTCTAGTTATTTATTATTTCTTGAGGGAGAATGTGAGAAAGTAAAACCAAAATCACAAATTATTGTAGTATTGTGGACATGAGAATGCCCTTATCCTGCTGCCTTCTTCTTTTTAATAACATGAGTCAATCTTATTAAGGACAGTCATACTTCACAGGGTCAAAAGATGACTGGGGTTAGAAGGGATCTTGGGAGTTCTCTCATCCTGCTCAGTGTAGCATCAGCCATGAGGCCAGACCGGGTGGCTTTATCCAGTCAGCCCTTGGCAGCCTCCAGTGGGGGAGGCCACATAACTACCCTGGGCCCCTGTTCCACTGCAGAACCCTCCTCATGGTGGGAGGAGGGGGAAACATTCCTCCCTGCCCCATACCTATCAGAATCTCTCTTATTTCAGCATATGCGTCTTACCTCTTGTTTTCCTGCCGTACACAACTGTGAAGCGAATAATTCCACCTCTCTAATTTTCTCATAGGAGCTGGAAGGCTGCTGTTATGCCTCCCTGAAGCCTTTTAATCTCCAGGCTGAATGAGCCTGGTTCCCTGAGCCTCCTCTCATAGGGCAAGTGTTGCAGTCCCTGACTGTCTTGGTGGCTCTTCACCAAACTTGTCTAGTTTGATGTTCTTGCACTGGGAAGACCAAAACACAGTATTCTAGATGCTGTCTAATGAGTTGTATGTAGAAGGAAATAATCGCTTCCCGTCAGTCTTCTGGTTTTGTTCCTGTTAGTATAGCCCAGGATACCATTTGCCTTTGCTCACAGCACATGTTGCTGGGTCATGTTCTGCTTTCTGTCTGTCAGACCTCCAGACAATCTTCGCCTGGGGTTCTTCCTTCAGATGCAGGACTTTGCTTTTGTCTCTGTTGAATTTCATTAGGTTCCTGTCAGGCACTTCCTTCAGCCTTGCTGAAGTTGAGGTAAGTGGCATCGACTCCTCTCCCCTTGTCCACAAATCCTGCCATTTTTAACACAGAAGGTGCTCAGGGTGGTCAGGCTGTGATTTATCCTCGGTAAATATGTGATGTTCTAGTCACCACCTCTCCATGTGTCCAGAAATGTCTTCAGGACAACTTACTCCATGACTTTCCTAGAGACCAAAGCAAGGCTAACCAGCCTGTGGTTCCCAGGGCTGAACTTTTGCCCCTCTCCGTGAGGAGGGTTCAGCAGTGGAACAGGGGCCCAGGGTGGTTGTGTGGCCCCCCGCACTGGAGGCTGACTGGATAAAGCCACCTGGTCTGGCCTCATGGCTGATGCTATGCTGAGCAGGACGAGAGAACTCCTGAGATCCCTTTTCACCTGAATTATTCTATTATCCTAAACAACTGTAAAAATTGAAAATAATTTTGAGAATGTGTTTCTTGTCCCCCAACCATTACTCTTTGCTTTTCTAGACTGAGGAATGCCCAGGTTAGAGTCCCTTTATCCTTATTCTGTACAGTTAGTGATGTGGCTTAGGCTTTTGATTGTAGAAGAATACAAAATAGTTTAAGGATAAGGAGCTCAAAGTGTATCTTGTGCCATGTCACAGAACATCTACACTGGAAGCTCAATATTAATTTGGCTATGTGAAGTACCACAAAAGGATAGGCTATAACCTAGACTTGTACTGGATCCTCTGCTTGAAAGAAATGAATGGCAATTTACTAATATAATAGATTGTTCATGTATAACTGGAGCAGTGACTGTTGCAACAAAGTTGCCATTATGAAAAGGAAAGTGAACTTTTTATTTTTTTGAATCAGACTGATCTTAAGTTTGAGCCCCGGGATGAGGCAAAGGAAGTATCCTGCTAAGTCTGTCTGTCTGTCGTCTTGGCCCAGCAGAATCTTGCTATTTGGGCAGAGGTAGGTATGGTTGACAAAGTGAACAAGTAATGTTTGGCATTAGATCTCATAAATGGCAGACAAGCTGCAAGGAAGGTGGGAAGAAACATGTGGCTGGGATCCAGCACCTCTCCAGCTGTTAATAGAGGTACTGGTTCCCAGTAACAGGTTAGCAGCTATGTTGGAAGCATGGCTTGGGCTTGGTTATGTGGTGTTGGGTAAACCAGCTAAAATTGTGGCTCTCGGAAAAGATTCGTTTCCCTTTTCTGCTTCCTTCTGGCTGTGAGTGCTTGCTGCTTACCTGGCTTGTCTAGTCACCAGATCTTTCTGTGAGGTGCTTTAATTTGTTTAAAATATCAGAAAATTAGTCCATATTAAGGGAAAGAAAAGTGAATAGAAAGGTTATGGAGAAGTTAGCTTGTCATTCCAGAGCTGGTGGGAGGGGGGAAATCTGATGTATTGGATAAGCCATGTGTCAATGGCCCTCAGTTTTGAGTGTTCTGAGCCCTTGCTAGACCTCCATGCCCCCCCTCATTCCCCGTGAGATGTCAACTGTCCTGTTTTAAGGAGAGCAGAACAGACTGCTGGTATTTTACAGCCCTTCATAATTAAATTTTCTTTAAAGTTTAATAAAAGTCTAGTTTGTAACTTTAGACACAACAATTGCAATTAATCAGCAGTAATGTTGCACTTTCAGAACTTAAACTGATTATCTCTAAGTTCTTTCATTAGATCTTCCTCTCCTATGTGATACCACATTTTCCAGTTCTGAGATAGGTTTAGGATCTATGTGAGTTGTCTTATAGGATGCTCTGTGTGTGTGTGTGATTTCTGGTCTGAATTCCCTTCTGCTAAATCTGCTGGGCTCTCTAAACTCATCTTCCCTTCCCTTCAGTGTGATTTGTATTTACTGGGAATAAATGAATTAGCTGTCGGTCCCACTTTTTTGAGTTGTCTTAGTGGATTAAAATTTTCTCTTAATATGCTTTGGGCACTTAGTTATTAAAATCTAGTATCTTTGAATTGGCTTCCAAAAACTATCTGTACTCATAAGGTAACTATCATCTGTTACTGTTGCAGTATTTGTGAATCATACAGCCCTTCTGGAAGAAATTTACCAAAATTGCATAGATCGTCAATGAAACTGTCTATAGTACAGTCATGCTGTCTGGTGGTGCCAGTTGAGGGAGATTGTGTCCCAAGTTGCTTGTTTGCATTTGTTCTGTTGTGCTGACAAACCATTCTGTGAAACAGCAGTGAACTGACATGGCTGAAAAAATAACCCTGTCAAGGGAGTTTTTCTTAACAGGAGTTGTTTCACAGCAGTTGTTACAAAGGAAGGAGTACAGGAGTATGAATGACCTTAGCCTGGCACTGTTGCTGAGGAAAAAGACACTTGGAAACAAAAGGGAGAGTGCTCAGCCTTTTTAATTCTCTAGCCTCTTCACATTTTTTCCCCTAACTTTTTTGCTTCTTCCTTTGTAGCATTGCTGTGGAGTTACAGAAGTCAGAGCTATCAAATGGACTTTGAAGTTTCCTAACCTCTAATAAAGAGGTTAGGAAGAGTTACAAACAAGTCAAAGCTAACAAATCTAATTTGGATAAATACAACACTATGCATAGTGAGTTGTCATGGTTCACAAATCAGACTGATTTACGTAGCTTACCTTCCAAGGGAGTTTGCCATTCCTGTTGACAAAGAATGACAGGCTATCTCCTGCTGCTGAAGCATGTTATAAATTAATTCATTAAGTAGATAAATAGAAGGTCTTCTGCCTGTCTTGCTTGAATAACTGTGTTTATGACCTAGGCCCCAAGGTGAAAAATCAATGAGCATTTTCTCTAGTTCATGAGATCAACTTCTCAAGAAATGGTGAAAGTGCACTTCTATTTTGAAGTGTATTTCAACATGCAGAGATGTTTTACTGTCTTCCCCTACTAACTTCTGAAAGGTTACTTTCTTTACATTTTAAGTGCTTGACTAAGAATACAGCAACAACATATCCAGTATTGAGTAAAGGATGTAAAGCCAAGGTAGGTTGGACATGCTGTATGACATGCAGTGTAGCTTAGCTGTGCAAGTTAAATGAGATAAAGTAGATTTTTGTATTGGATAAGTTTTTCAGAAAAACTTAAGACATCTGTTGGATATTTTGCAATGAGAAGTTCTTGGAAATAAGTTTTTAAGATGGTGGGGAAATTGTTACTTAAAGGTTACTAATTTTGTTAGTAACTATAAATGGTATAGTAGGAAGGTGCTATGGAGCTGACTTCACGGAAGACTTGAAAGCAAGTTTCTGGAAAATGTGGAACCTTCAATTTCAAAATTGGCAAGCAAGAAGTTAACCTCAGTTTGCATTTTCACTTCCAACAGAAATTTTATTTTAATGGTACATGTGACTTCTTGGTACTCCACTACAGTCTGCACTGAATTTCTTGTGATATGTGCCATATTTCTAGAAGGCACTTCAGAGACACCTACTTTTAAGTAACTTATGGCTTGCTAATTAAAGTCATCTTGTTAAAACAGTAGCTCTTCCCACTTAATCTCCATCAAAAACATTGAGGGAATGTTTCCCTCAAGAGGAACTTCTTATCCATGTGGAAAGCAACTGTTAAGCTAGTGTCAGCCTATTGTGATAACTAACCCTATTTTCAGTCTGTGTTAGATAAACCATAAACTGCCACAGCAGGAGCTACTTCGTGAGCTATTTAGTCATCACTTCAGCAGTGCTGTCTCCCACGGAGAGCAATGTGGACAATGGAGAAGTGTCTGCTTTATTGGCTCAGACCTTTACTGTGTGTCAAGATCCTTCAGTGTCTGAAGTAGCTATTGTGAATTTAGGCTGTTGTGTAAGTCAATGTATAGACTCATTTAAGTGCTTTGTGCCAGAAAATGATGCACAACACATTTTTGTTAGAATTTGAATGGAGTTATGGGACAAACTGCTGTATTTAAAAGAAAGTCTCATGCTTTTGAAGACTTTTTAAAATATAAAACTCAAAAATAGTTGTTGATTTTTAAATATAAATCTGTACTAGATTGCGTATAATAAATTAATTGATTGTGTCTTTTTGCTTATTCTGTGCAAGATCTTTCGCACCTTTTTTCAAGTACTGGAAAACAGGAGCAATGTTCCTGCTTTTTAGCTGCTTTCTCTAGTCTCTTAAATCAAACCAGATAAAAAGCTGGAAAGCAAATCTTTGAACCTCCAGAAGCGAGTAGTCCCATCAAAACACTTGTAAAACAGTTTCAAGGTGCACTAACGAATTAAGCGCTTCAAACTACACATGGCAACTTATGAAACCGTTTAATATGCTAAATCAAATTCATAGATGTAATTTGAAATACCTAAATACTATAATACTTTGTAATGATGAGCCCTTTCCAGGGAAAGAATTATTCGCTGAGACCAAGTTATAGTTTCACAACTATTTCTAGGCTGCTTTGATCAAACCTTGCCTAGACTTTGAACATTGCTTGCTTCGTGCTAAGTTGGACCTGTGCGTAGTCAGAAAGGTTTGGGGAACTGATGAAGGTAATCCTTTTTTTGCTCTCTTGCCTGGCTGACTTCAGACACATTTGTTTCTGAGCCTGTTTGATACTTGGCTGTGTAAATGGTTGTACAGATACAAAGGAGAGAGTAGAACAAACATGGGTTGCACCAAGTGCTAAGTAAGGGCTGCAGTCCTGCTTCAGAGGCCCTTGCAAAAATTTAAGCTACTGTACAAGATAAGGGGCAAAATCTCGCAGTGATGTACAAAAGATGGTAAGGTTAAATGATGAAATAATTTAAGGGTATGAGGTTATTCAGAATAATGTAGAGAGTGTAGAAGGACTTCAAGCTACTGAGTGACTGGATAATGAAGTGGCAAATGAAATCTGGTGCAAACAGAAGCAATCAACACGGTGGGAAGAGAAACAATAGTCTGGGAGCAGTTAGAACGAGAACCTGCAGTTTCTAATAATTCTTTGATATTTTTAACTCAACGCTGGATTGTGGAGGGGAGAGGGGAGAAAGGCTACAAATGTTATTAGTTGGAAAGGAGCAAAGAATGAAAAATGGCCTGGGCTGCCGTGCTACTACCCTGTTATTGTAAACTTATTTCGAATGCTGTATGCATCCTGTCCCATTTATCAGAGGTTAGAGTAGAACTGGGGAAAAGCAGTGGTAACTTTAAACAGCTTTCATGTGAGAAGCAGCAGCATTGGTAGGATTCATTAGCTGGGAAATATGGCTGGGTGGGTCTGAACATTATTACTGGGGCACAAAGCGAGAAGGTGGAAAAATGACAGTTTATTTTTCTGATGCAGTGATGAAAGGTGTCAAATGTAGTGACAAGGTACCAGCTGTGAAACAAGTAAAAAGAAGTACTGCTTTACAGGTTCAACAAAACATGTAGGAAAACTTGCAGAAGAAAATTCCATTAAGGACTGAAAAAGAAAAAAAAAAAAGTGAAGATATTGCTGCTTGAGATATTTGGATCCACACTCTGTAAGAGACCTAGAGAATATTTGGGAGAGGAGTGCTGTTCTAAGTTTTGTTTGTTTGGGGTTTTTTTCCTCTGCTTCTCTGGTCTTCCCTAGTCACCTGTCTGAATATTTTTGTATTGGGGATCAGGCAGGACTTAAACTGGTGACCCAGTTGTGCATGAGGGTGCCAGAGTTATTGGGCTAGGTGGAACACTCGTCTGGCCCATTATGGCTGCTTTTACTGTCGTGTCATTGTTTAGGCTTACACTGATTATAAATATGCTTAAAACAGCTGTCTAATTTTCTTGTGTCTGACCTTCTTGGTTTAAAGTGTTTAATGCAAAACCCTGTTGATTGCTCTCTGGAATATTAACTTTTGCATTTTTTGCATACTTTTAATGTTTTAAGCCATTATAATTCCAGTTTAATTTTCATATTGAATGTAAATAGTAAACTTTTTAGGGAGAAGGGATTCCCTTCTCTTTGAAACTTCAGAGTAACTTCTCTGATATCTGAATAGCAATTCTCATGAAACTATATAGGACACTGATTTATTTACTGGTTTTGTTGGTGCTTTGTGATTTAATTCAAATGTTTCTGGTGCTGATAATACACCAAAGCTATCTTGAATGAGGTGAAACTTTGCTCTTTCAATTGACTCTATCCTATTTAACTTCCTGATCTGTCCCTTGTGTTTGTCATAGTTATACATACATTTAGTTTCTAAAGAGAAAATACATTTGGATATAGGAATGCTAACTTTGTTTTATAGTCTCAAATTCTCCCTATTACTTATGAAGATTCTTCCTTGTGAATTATCTGGTCTTATTTTAGAATTTTCTATATCTTACTCTTGGAGTCTAGTGTTTGATAGCTAGTCTGACATAAAAGCATATTCACACTTATATATAAATAGGCTAAATATTATGGAATTGTGTGAGGAAAAAATTATTACTGATTGAAGTAATTTATAATTTCAAGTTTAATGTGTGAAGAAAGGTTGCAACTTCTTTTGTTTTTCTTCTCTGATTCTAACAGAGAGGAAACTTACTTTACACTAGAAATTTAACATGTAGAAATTCTTTTGCTGGAAACCTTTACAGCTATGCTTAGTTGCAAAGCATGATGCTGTGTTGGAAGTACCTGCGTTAGTATAGACCTTGAGTTAGCATAGTCCTCAACCTGGTTTGTTTCTTTTTTATTTTTATTTTAATTCTAAGTAACTAACTGCTGAATACCATGTTAATTGTCAACTACTACCCTCCCTGCCGAGGTAATGTAGTTAGAATTGGCTTTTTAGCTACCTTGAAATTTTAGAAAACTGTCAGCAACTCGAGTGACTAATGTTTTAGTCATAAGTAATCCTGTATTGAATGTTTTTGATGCATTCTTTGATGCTTCTGGTGACTTTATGAAGAGTCTCTGAGCTGGAAAGTTTGTGTCTCCCCATTCTCATTTACACTAGTTAATTTCGTAGAAGATTTTTTCTTTATATAAACTGGCCTCTTTCAAATTTTGTGGACTCTTACAGTAGCAGAGGCACTGCTACTAAAGGTGTGTAGAGTCTGAAAACATAACCAGGTTTTTAATTACCTGAAGTTAGCTAAGTGAGTTCCAGCTGAGAGTCATATTAATATTTAAAATATATGGTTTCTTACTTTAAACAAATTTTGATTACCTTTTCCCTTGCTTCCCTTTTTTTAGAGACTCTACAGCGGTGGGTAATTCACTGGTCCATAAGCGGTCTCCTTTACGTCGAAGCCATAAGACCTCAGCATCTCTGACCAAGCTGTCATTACGTGATGGACAGAAAGCCAAAAAGCCACTGTGTAAATTTGAAGAAGGTCAGGATGTCCTAGCTAGATGGTCAGATGGCTTGTTTTATCTTGGAACTATCAAAAAGGTAAACAGTTTTTTAACTTCACTGGAGTCTTGCAGTATCATCTGTTGGTTAAATATTACAGTATTATTGTCTCAATATTAAATACATTCTTCTGTTTAGTCCTTTTACTCTGGCTTCCACTGGATTTTTGTTTTTCAGATAAACAAACTGAAACAGAACTGCTTCATTATATTTGAAGACAGTTCCAAATCCTGGGTTCTCTGGAAGGACATACAAACAGGCAAGAACTTCAGTGAAGTAGTCATTGTTTGGTATTTTTGGTATTTTATTTGTTTAGATTACTATATCTGTTAAAATAAATTATTACTTTCTTGCATCCTAAAGAGTGATATAGTTTAATGTGACCCAGGATCATGAATTAGGCAAATGGAAAAAAAAATAAAAATTTCAAACAACTCTCTATCATTGTAGTTACTTTTTTATTTGTGGTTTGGTTTTTTGTTTTTTTTTTTTTTGTTTTCATGTAACTATGTGCAGGGAGGGGAGAACACTTCTAAAAATAATCCCATTTGAGTTTATTTGGATGGGGATAGAGTATAATACTCTGTCTTAACAGAAAACTCCAGGCCCTAATTTACACCGAGTTTATGTCCTCCTATTGTTTTCAGTTGAAACAACATGACGTGGAAAGAAACGAAAGACTGGAAAAATCCTAGATTTGAGTGGAGTTTTCACATTTAAAAGTAACACCATAACTGTTGTACATAAGAAACCATTACAGATTTTGGAGTATTCATGTGGTATAAAGAAATGTGCAATTATCAAGTGAGACATCTATTGTATATTAGCTTTGACTTTTTTTCCCCAGATATTTAGGGAGTAGCTAGTATTTTGATAATCTAATGCTAATGAAGCATGGATGACAATGTCTTCTGAAAATCTGATTTCCTCATCATATAAAGGCAATGGAAATCTGATCTGGCTGTTGCTGATTTTTGATGTTTAAACTAAGGACTTCACCTGTTAACATGAGAAGCTTTGTATTCATAACAGCGAAAAATCAATGGCTTTTTTTGAGAATCTTTTAAGATACTACTGTTCTGCTTCTGTATAGTACTAGTTATGATCTTTGATTCATTTATCGTAACTATCAAACTTTAATGCATGAGTATGACAACATGTAGATTAAGAAACTTGTATTTTAATCCAGATTTTTAGATTGATACATGGTATAATTGAAGCAAGATGTAGTTTTGTTTCCAGTTTGCAAGCTAACTTTTTTTAACTGTGTGCTTTTTTATGCTTGGAGATATGTATAAGAAGTAATAACATGTTTCCTGAGAGTGTTGGAGTTTGATATTAAAGCACCTTGGCAGATCTGTCAAAAACATATGCACCAAATTGTGCATATATTTACAGGAAAAGAAGCATATCTATCAGTTGTCCAGATGGGTTTTGTTTATACCTGTTTTTTTAGCCTGCATTTACATTCATCATTCAGTTATTTAATTTTTATTGTTGATATTAAGGAACAATGGACTGCATAGTAAATAGGCAATATATAGCCTATAAATATCTGTTAGCCTATGATAAGTGATATAAATATTTGTGACACAGTCTGTACAAAATGTCTGAATTTAATTTTATTAAGAAGTTAGGCTCTGTAACGATGTTTCTACAATGCATGGATCTGTAACAGAAATTACGAAACAAGTCATACATGTGGTAACTGTTCCAACTGTAGATGTAATCTGAAAAAAAAAAATCACACTTTCATCTTTGTTTAGGAGCCACTGAAAGTGGGGAAATGGTCTGTACAATATGTCAGGAAGAGTATTCAGAAGCACCAAATGAAATGGTTATATGTGATAAATGTGGGCAAGGTAACTAGATTTTTTTTTTCTATTTACTGTATTTTAAAAGATTTTTTGATTTGTTTTATGAAGGAGGGTATTTGCCTGGCTCTGACTGCTCAGCTGATCTTAGATTTTATAGCCCTTAGCGGCTATTAAAAGCTCAGTGAATAATGATAATCCATGTTAAACTGGCTAACGCCTGTTCTGTAAGTAAAGTTTATTTTTTGTGCTAAGAAAATTTAAAATACCGTTTGAATGTGTTAACAATCTTTTTGATCATATTTTTGGCACTTAATGATGGATAATGCCTTAGTTGCATTAAAATTTTATATAGTTAATTCTGTGTAAGCTTCTTTTGCCATTATAATAACACTTCGGTTGATCATTTTTTTATACAGGTTATCATCAGCTCTGTCACACACCAAATATTGATTCCAGCGTGATTGATTCAGATGATAAATGGCTCTGTCGACAGTGCGTTTTTGCAACAACAACAAAGGTGTGTTTCTAGAAAAACATCTCTTAATACATCCCATATTGCTTGCATACTTTGTTTTTGAAGTTGAAACAAACAAACAAAAGAAATAGCATTTTTTTCAGTGATTTCTTTTTTGTTAACTTTGATCTGAATGGGAGTTTTATATGTTGGGAATTAATATTTAGATGAGGTTTGGCTTTCAAGTTATTTTTAAACAAATACGTTAGTATTAACACATAAACGTGGAAGTACTTTACATGATTCTAGACAAATTTCCTTAACTTTTAAATTAAAGGATTTGAAAGTTTAAAAAATATATTATTGTTTTTGTGAACTAATGTATTTGTTCTGGCCCAGAGGGGTGGTGCGCTTAAGAAGGGACCAAATGCCAAAGCACTGCAAGTCATGAAACAAACGTTACCGTATAATGCAACAGACCTTGAGTGGGATGCAGGTCATAAAACCAATGTCCAGCAGTGTTACTGCTATTGTGGAGGACCTGGAGAGTAAGTAAACAGATTATAAGAACTTTTCTCCATAATGCAGCTGCAGACTTTGGCCCTGATCCTGTAGGCTTGTACTTGTGAACTTGTTAGTTTCTATTTCTATTGTGTGTAGGTATTAAACTCAATGCAAAGTGGAATTTTGTTTTATATATACTTTTTTTTTAAATGTCTCATGGGAAATACAATTTTAATGGCTTTCCTTCTCCCATCAGATCTTTTGGTTTGTTCTAATATTGTCATGTGACCATGACATAACATCACAGTCTATTCTACAACAAGCAAGAAGTTTTTTTTTTTGCATTGCTACTGTTAATGTGTTGATTGGAGTTGTTTGTTGATCTTCTTGCAATTCTAGGCAGTGTTCTTCTGTTGTTAACTCAGCTCTGTTATTAGTCACAAATATGGATGTATCTAGAGATTAGTTCATTAAATTTTGTTGGAATAGACAGCTGTCTGATCCTACCATAGCGTCATACCCTGGATTGCAATTATTGGCAGGGTAAAGACTTTTTTTCCTCTTATGGCATTACAGAGTCCTCTGCTGGTTCTTTCTTACAAGAAAGGCAAGAAGAGGACTTCTTAAGCAGGTAGAGATAAGTACTCTGGTGTCTGCATGAATGAGTAAATGACTAAAATAGCATTGAAGATTTGAAGTGATGCAAGTCAAGAGCCCAACAAAGAAGGGAAGCTTTTGAGTTTATATTCAGAGACAGAGCTCTGGTTTGAGAATTTTGCAGACTTGGACAAACATTGCCTTCAATTTTGCATGGTTCCTTTTCTCAAGGGAGAAGCTGAAAAAGGAAAAGGGAAAAAAAAAAAGGTATAAACCATGAGGTTCATTTTGAGGATTCAAGTAGTTGAATCCTCAGAACGACTGTTTGTGACTTAATGTGACTGGGTTGTGCTTTGGAAAATAACAAGGAAGCTAATCCGGTGTGTGAGAAGGAGCTTATATGGAGTTACTGATTACTTATCAAGTATTAAAAGGTGGTTGTCAGAGGAAATTACTAAATGAAGAAAATAAATATTTAATTAATCCTTTTACTAGACTATCTTTTATTGTTCGTAGTCACTCTCTTCTAGTAGTGATTCATTATGGAACTAAATATTACGAAATATCTGTACAGATGACTGTTTTATAAACTATGAAAATAAGTTTGGGTCAGAATATCCCTTGCTAGGTAATTTAAATGTAATGAAGAACAATTTTCAATACTACTTTAACACATCTTGTTTTTCTTTCTGTTGGTGAAGCTGGTATCTAAAGATGTTGCAGTGCTGCAAATGTAAGCAGTGGTTTCATGAGGCTTGCGTGCAGTGCCTCCAAAAGCCAATGCTTTTTGGTGACAGGTAAGAAACTTAAGCTGTACTTTATGGTTGTCTTTATTTAAAATGTGGAGGGAATCTCACATATGAGCTTTTATTAAGGCACCTGTAATACAACAGTATGTTCCAAAAATGGGGTGAGTTTTATGTAGATTATATGAAATAACACATGTGTTCAGGTGCCAGGAAAACACAGTTCTTCATCTCAGTTTAATGAAGGAGAGTGGGGTGGTGGGGTAACCAATGGATATTTGAATTCAGAGTGTTACTGACTTGACTTTGTGTGGAAGTCCATTATACTATAGATGCTGGCTATTGGGAGGTTGGAAGTTTTAAAGCAGACCACTTTAGTGGGCCTATAAGTTAGATAAGGGCTTTCAAGTTCACATTGTGTAGGTGACTAATCTCTTGTATGCAACAGGCACCATGCTTCAAGGTAGGTTGTCAGTGTGTATAAGCAGTGGTAGTTGCCTGTACTAACAGTATAGGGAACTGGAGAGAGCTGGATGGATAGTTTGAGGGGAGCTATGTATGTCCTCTGTTCATGTGTGATGAGTCGGGACAAAAGGAAATGAAAATTTTGAGTGCTAGTCTGTGTTTTCATGTTAAGAGGAACTTGGAGCAGTTGGAGCAGATAAGAGAGAAAACTGGAGGAGAATCAAGTATTATCTCATTCATTATCTATTATACTTTCTTTTAGCTGTTGGTTGTGTTGGAATGTTTGTATGAAGGAACTGAGTTAAGACCCAGGAATGCATGGGTCTTTTAAATGCATGCTTACACTGGTGCACAGGTTTCTGCATTTGAGAGAGTGGAGTGGGGACAATACAGAGCACCATCACTGATACAGTCACAGGTTGAGGGACTTTATCAAGGAATATGAAAAAATGGTACCAGGATAAAATTGAGGAATTACCTTTTATCTGCCCTGGTAGGTACCAGCACAGACTGTGGAGGTTGATAAAAGAAGGTGAAGGACAAAGGGCCTCTCAAATATCATATGGCTGGCTTTCTAGCCTGCTTAACTTTCATTTTTTCATAACTAGGGTGTTAAAACATTAAGAGAGTGTGTGTGTGTACAGACACCCACCACCCAGACACATGTACATATACATATGTATATATTTTTAGGTTTTATACGTTCATTTGCTCAGTTTGCAGTTCTGGACCAGAATACCTCAAACGTTTACCCTTGAGATGGTAAGTATGAATTTAAAAAAAAAAAAAAAAAAAAAGGGTGAGTTGAATACATGCTCTGCTTTTCTTTTTAGTATTTTGATTTTCCTTGCAAAAAAGGAAATCTACTTGCTCTCTTGTCTTCTGAGCTGTTCTTACTGCTTGTATGAACAGGGACAACTTTTCCTTCAAAGTTTATATTTAAATGTAGAGATATATTGCAATTGTGCGCTCTCAGAATTTATTCCTGGGATTGTTCAGTGAAGTAGCAAGCAACTACTGACTTGTTGTGTATGTGAAGACTGAGATATTCAAACGAAGCCTTTAGATAAGCCAAATGGAGTGAGTACTAGTGTATGCATCTTGACGCATTTTATAATAGCTTCCGATGAGATTTAATGGTTAGTTGTAGTTTGAAATCTTTGAACTAAACCATATTAGAAATTATATCTAATTTAGTGGGTATGTGCTAACAAATATGTGGTGGAAATTATCTTGTTAAATGTTAATTCATGCAAATACTTGCATGAATTCGAATTGATACATTCAAGTATGAATTTGGACTTACTTAAATATTCTATGGTTTAGACCAGTTTTGGCATTTAAAAGAACATCATGACAATGAGATGAGGCAGAGATGAAAGTAAGATTCAAAGCAGAAGGAATCTTTATGAAATCTCCTGTCATTTCTTTTCCTCATGTTGTTCCCTGGATTGAGTGTTTTAAGTTGTGCTTTGTGTTCCTCTAACTATATCATGCTAATATCTTTCCTACTAATTTATTTCAAATAAAAGCAATTGGAAGACAAAGATGACTTTTCTTCTGTTTTTCATTCAAATATTTCTGAATTCTAGGGTAGATATAGCACATCTATGCCTTTACAACCTAAGTGTTATTCATAAGAAGAAATACTTCGATTCAGAGCTTGAACTCATGGCCTACATTAATGAAAACTGGGATAGATTGCATCCTGGTGAGGTAAGTAATTGAAATACTCTTTCTCGTTTTTCCTCACAGTGCATACATATGTCCTGAAAGTTAGTGACCTATGAACTGTTCTATTCTGGATGTTAAAGCCTTTATTACCTTAAAATCTGGTAATCCCAAATAATAGGATCATATTTAATTTCCTTGCGGAAGAAGAATGGTTTTTGTGGTGTATGTTATTCTGAGCTGTAAAATTTCTCCAGTGATCCATGTATCTGTTATTTTATTATTTGCATGGCAACTTTCTTTATATTTAACTGTTTATTTTGTTGCATATATATTTTTTCCTTTCTTTTCATTTTATAATTCTCATACTTCTTTGATAAATTCATGAGCACAGACCAGAAAATGTAAATGTAGAACTGAATGCAGAGTATATTACATATGAAGGCATCTTCAAAGTCTCTAAGGTGTAACATATAACAAATTATTGTACACAAACATTTCCTTTTTCCTCCCTCTTGCAAACATGGGTGGTGATCAGTTCATGTCCAGGTCTAAAGATTGTTTTGATCCTTTTCTAGTCTGATTCAACTACTTGTCAAGGCATCTTGTACTAGTTATTTTTCCAGCTATTTGATTTATTGTGCAGTCATCTTAGCATTAAAGGAAATCCATTTCCCCAAGCAGACTGACTTCATATTTAACTAAGAGGAGCAGTGTAAATACTTGTTTCCGCACGTAAGGTTGGATGTAAAATTTATGTCTAAATTCAAATTGGCCTACTGGTAAGAGAGTATGCACTTTTCTCATGCGTGAAAATTGTTTAAGAGTTTTGAAGTTTCTTAATGCAGGTGGCATGTAACTGGTTTGAAATATTCTGATCATGAGTACATCCTAATTTCATACTTCTTTTCACTAAATTCTTACATGTGTAATCATTTTTACTAGCAGACACAATTTGAGAATCGAATGTATGTTCTTGGTTTAAATGAGTAACTACTTTTAATGAATAATGGAAAACAGTTTAAAATACATATGTTTAGGCTATGAGTGTCAATAGTTTCTTAGACAAGCAAACACTCAAGCATTACTAAAAAATGACAATTAGTGTTGTTATGAATAGACATCTGGTTTACTTTGGGATGTATGGCATCTCTTAGCTAAGTCATATCAAGTCAGTAATTCTGTCATATCAAGTCTCAAGCTTTAATTAAAAAAAAAAAAAGCTGCACAAAATGTGGTAATTCTCACAGCATCTTTTCCATAGAATGAAATGTTCTGGCTGTCTTACTGCGCAGTTTAACAAATAGATAAGTGGTGTTTAATTTTGACTTTTGCTTCTCTTGGTATTGAGGGAAATATAGAGGAAATTGTTTATTTCGCAAAAGAAAACTTTCTTTTAGATTTAACATAATTTCATATCCGAATGGCTGGTCAGAGCAGCTGTGGTGTGGATGAGGAGAGTGGAGCTATCTAGCTGCCATTGACTTGGAGCACACATACCATTTTGAAGAAGCTGAAAGGCTACATACAGTCCTCACTGTGCTCTTCCCCCCTTTCCACTTTGAATCCATCCCCGCTCAATCTATATGATAAACACGTAACTAAGGGGGAGGAAGGAGTCGGGAGATCCAAAATAAAGAAACTCACCTCTTTAAGTGGTACTTTCAATTCCTTAATCAATATTTGTACACCTTTGAGAAAGCTACTTTTTTTAAGTCTGAAGACTGTTTTTGAAGGGGTAGATTTTGAATAAATGCAGAAAAGCTGTGTTGAGGATGTCTTCAAGACTTTATTCTGAAAAGATTCTAAATGTCTCTCACTAAGCTGGGAAAAATTGTCTTGAAAAATTTGAGGCAAATGTATTTTACTACTTTGGTTAATCTGGTTTCTTAATTAAACGTAAATTAGTCACAGAAAGAATAACATCTACAATATAATGGTTTTAGGGTTTTTGTAATATTCTTAGCTTGCCACTGTTCACTGCCTGAATAAGGCCACTACTAGAAATGACACTTTGGTTTCTTTCTCTAGCTGCTTTCAGTTGAATAAGAGGAAAAGTTTTTCAGCCATAGGTAAGGTAGGAGTAAATGGTGGAATTATCAGACCTCCCAAGCCAGTAATTTTTTGCATGTTGTTATTTAGGATGTAATAAATATATGGTAGTTTTCTGTAGTTAAGTGCTGCAGAGTTGCAAGACCTCTGGATAGCAATGAACTGTGCTGAATGCGTATGGTAAAGATGGTATAAAACCAGTTGTTATTTTCTTTGGCTAAAATGGCTTGAATATCTCCCTGAACTTTAGTAGTCAGGTACACTGAATCTTGCCCAAAATTGTGTTAAAAGGCTGGTTTTGAGTATATTTACTCATTTATTTAGCTGTTAGCACATTTAATCTTTTGAGCATTTTTATCTGTCCTGTTTGGTCAGAATTGTATTCTTTTAGAAAGTATTTGAAGGTTGGGTTGTTGGGGTTGGTAGGGGTTTTTTGAGCTGCAAATATTGCACAGTCTGCTCTGTAGTATTCATACTAATAGTGAAATTTATACTGTTTGTGAACTCTATAATTAAAGATAAATTTTCTGCAGAGCCAATTGGATATAAATTCTGGATCATTTTGGCATGGCAACTGGAAATATACTAGCTTCGCTGGAATTTAAAAATAGTTGTCTAAATATAAAAATAATCTTATTCTGAATTCTATTATATAAATGTAGTGTCCACTTCTTTATAGTCACCACCATACTTATTCTGCTTTATGTCTCTAATTCATAAGTATGTAATTTTTTAGAGAGAAGATACCATGTTTTGGTAGCTTGAAAGGGACTAGCTGCTTCAGGCTTTGGTGCAAGAAGGGAGCTTAGACTGGGTCTTAGCAAAAGGGACATGAAAATGGATTTACTTCCCTGCCCCCTTCCCCTTTTTCACTCTTAACTTTTCTGGGTCTCTTCCAGTTTTTGTATCGTGTTGAATAATGTTGGCAAAAATGGGAATTGGGTCCTGCGGCAGGTTTTCGGTTAAAATGATCACCAGTAAAATAACTAAGTTCTTGTGTCAATATAGTTATCTTCTGCTTGCAATCTCAGTTATTGGGAGGACATAATGCTGCAGAAGAATTCTTCTGAGCAGTCTTGGGAGGGCAAGCTGGTATTATGTTCTTTGAGTATATTAATTCTTTGAGATATTTTTCTTGCACTTACTACAAGTGAAACACAAATTCTTTGGCCTGGGCTTGATCCTGGCATGAATTCTGTTGATGTAAATCACAGAATATATGGGATGATGATTAAGGTCCTTTGGTGTTAGGTAGTTTCCACAGCTAATACATCATAAATGTACTTCACATCCAAACCTGTAGTTACAGTGACTCAAAGTAACTAGAATATTTCTATTACTATAGAATTTGACAGGTTAAATGATTTCTTAATACTTCACAGCTGGCAGATACACCAAAATCTGAAAGATATGAGCATGTACTGGAGGCATTAAATGATTACAAGACCATGTAAGTTATTGGTACTTTTTGTTTTAAATGTTGTTTGCCTATTTAATCTGTTGTAGATTACAGTCTTCAGTCTCCTTTGCTCAGTCTATCTGATAATCACTTTGGCTGCAGATAACATTTAAATTTTAAACACTGTTTCTATTTCAAACTATAAGATTACATAACTGTTGGAGTGGAACCCAGATAATGAGAAAAAATTTGTTTTAACTTCCATCTTCTTTCCACTTTGCATTCTGTATTTGAGAGTGAGGATTGCGTTAGGGGAAAGAGGGGAATAAAATACCACTAGACTATCCTAATTTGCATAGTTTTGTTTTGCATGGACATTGCTATTTTAAAAGTTGCTTTCCCTGGGGTCAGAATTTTAACAATTAATTTAAAATCATCTAGGTTTATGTCTGGAAAAGAAATAAAGAAAAAGAAGCATTTGTTTGGCTTGAGAATTCGTGTTCCTCCTGTCCCACCAAATGCTGCTTTAAAGGCTGAGAAAGAACCAGAAGGAACTTCTCATGAGTTCAAAATTAAAGGCAGAAAATCATCTAAACCAATCCCTGATGTGAGGTAAAATAACCCAGTCATTCGAGCAATGTTGTGGTGAATCGGGGCTACTTTGGGTATATTTTTGGTACCTACCAAAAAGGTATTTTCATTGTAGAACGTGTTTTTTTTTAAATAACTGTAAAGGTGGACTGTTAGTAAGAACAAGGTCCTTGAATGAATTTAATTGGCTTTCTATTAGGATCCTTCTAAAAAAACCAAACAAACCCAATGTGAAATTTAGCAGTAAGAAAAACAAAATATCCCAACTTTGCTGCCATTTAGGAAACAATCTTGTGTTTCTGGAGCTCTTATGCAATTATCTAGCTAGAATTCTAAATAGGAAGCATGATGTGAAGTTGTAACTTACATTAGTAAATGTGCCATGTTTTTTACCAGTGTGATCGTATGAATAAACAACATTTAACACTTGTTAATTCCTCTTCAATGTTAGGGAATCAGTAATATCACTAGAAAGATATTGTGTTTTTTTTGTTATTGTAGAGGCAAAAATATGTAGCTTTGTACCTGACAATTTTGATTTACCAGAATAACCTCATTTAGCACAATGTTTTAGCAATACACATCTAATTGTGTATTCATTGTCAAAGGAAAACATATATTCAATGAAAACTATCTTCAATAATACACAACAAAATATAAATTTTCTTCTAGGGAATTAAGTAATGGTATAGAAAGAAAGGGGAAAAAAAAATCAGTAGGTCGTCCACCTGGTCCCTATACAAGAAAAATGATTCACAAAACTCCAGAGTCGCCTCCTCTGGTAAGGTTTTTGATATTCCCTGCCACTCCTTCACCCTTTTCCCTCTAACTGGATTATCATTTTTGAAGAAAAATATAACCAGTTCATCTGAATCGTGATATTCCCCCATTCATCCTCAAAATTGATGCAGCAATTAAAACTTAATTTGAAGTACTCTTCTTTTTCTTTTTTTTTTTCCCTATCTTCTTAGGATAATGAACCAGTTCCAGTGATAGAGAACCCAGCCTTGGAATTACCCTGCACTGTTGGGTAAATTAAAAAAAACAACCAACAACCCAAAAAAACTCCAAAAAACCCTCCAAACCCCAAGCCCTGTAAAACATTATAATACTATGTCATTTATCTGTTTGCTTCTGAAATGTCAGCTCTGTTTTTAATATAAAATTATTTTCATTACATGGCAACTCTGTTATCGTGCATATCAGGAAATCTGATGGAACTGCACATTCATCCAATACCTCAGATGTGGAATCCACAGGTGCTGCCAGTATGAAAGAAACTACCTCATCTAGCATTTCCAGACATTATAGGTAATTATTCAATTACTCTATCTGCTATAAAGATTTGCAATAAAAATTTTAATAAAATTTTTTTCATTTTAATAAAATTTTCTGAAAGGGGGGGGGACAGGTAACAATTGGTTCAACAATAATTCATCCTTAATAACCAGATGTTGCAGGGATCCTACAAGAGGTATCTTCCCAAAGCATGACGTGTAATGTTCGGAGTCTCTGAAAACCTGAGTTTCTGTTGTAATTCCAGTCAGTTCTGAACCTTTTGGCTAACTTCCATGAAATCTGATCCTGGTAGTTCCAAAGAAGTTAGTCTAACAAGATTCATGAAGATAAATGCTTGGATGAGAGAGACCCAAACCACAAACCCACACTTACAGAAAGGCAGACAATTTTCTAATCATTTGTGGCCTAGTCATTGCCAGTGCTGTTTTGTTGTTTGGTTTTGGGTTTTTTTGTTTTTTAATTTTTTTTTAGTTGAAGCTTTGGCAAAACAAAGGTAGAAGATAAGGTAGGAGGTTGACTTAAGTTATGAGGCAGCCATAGGGTAAGTGAAATGGAGGTAAGGGTATTGCAGAACTGGTGGGAGAATAAATAGAGAACTGAGGATATTGTGAAGGGGTATAACATTGAGGATACAGTAATTCAGTGGGATTTGGAGTGATGAGCAACTGAGACTCAGTGTAGGGCTATAAATTGCATGGGGAAATCTGAAGAAATAGGACAAAAGAAAACTAGTATGTCTCAGCCCTGCTTACAACAGACAGGGTGACAGTTTTTTGTGTTCACTAACTACTGTTTTTTGTTGATGCAAAATATGTAGTTAAATTACATTTACTGCAGAGAATTGAACTCCATAAAGACTTCCTGAATTTAGTTTTCTAATAAAGGCCATAAAAGAGCTGATGTGTACCCTGAATTAATTTTAGCAGCTTTTGTTTTTGTAGGTTTGTGTATTCATGTTAAAGAATAGTTAAGTATGTGGTGATTTTCTACAGGTAATAAAGCATGAAAAATTTTTGGCACAGTCTTCATTAATAAATTATTAACTACAATTGACTTTTCTGCAGATAAATTGTTGCTTGAACTTTTCCATCTCTCAAGTTCAGCAAACAAATTTCTCTTTTATTGAGGTACATGGATCCTCAATCTACTTATTTTGTCTTGTCTCTTTCTGGTTCATGCTATCAAGTGCTTTCATGAGTCATTTTTGTGTGCATTACTGCTACAAATAGCCTGTCTTCAAAAACTCATATTTAACCTGCAGACTTCTGAAATTGTTACCTAAGCACTTAAGTCGCTGTTTTGTATTTCTGCCCTTTATTCCTTTTTTTTTTTTTTTTTTTTTTTTTTTTTTTTAAGTTAAAAAGATGTGCTTTTTTTCCTTGGTATGTTACATAGGAGTCTTGAACATTGAACTTTGCATACCATTTAATTAAGGACTTTATCAAACACTTTTAAGTATGTGCAAATTATAGATGGAGGTTTTTACATAAGGATTTGTATCTTGGACATTTTTAAAATTTGGATGATGGTTTATTCTTGGATAATGTCAGAAGCTTTTTTTTTATTACTAGATACAAATCTGTGTGAGTTCTGGATATACGTATTTTTCTGGCCACATAAAATAAATCTTTATAAAGTCGCGTACTATTGTAGAAAGAGGTGACGTAGAATAGATTTTGCAATATCTTCTTCCATATTTCAGAGTTTTCACTTACTGACATAAATTCAGCTTGACAAAAATAACTGTGCATAAATTATTTTTTTATTTACAGTCTTAACAAATATCAAGTCTCAAACTCTTTTGTAGTATAGCTTTTGTAATTGAGGCCTACCTGTGTGATAAAGCTGTATTTTTAATTTGCAAATTTAAGTACATTTGGGGCAGACTTCTCTGAACAATTTTTTTTTAATTTGCTGAAGAATGGGATTAAGCTGTATCAAAATAGTATTCTTAATATACCTAGGCATAAGTTAATATCACTTAGCTAACCTTTCTGACATTTTGTTAAATTAGTACAATTTTTCTTATGTAAATAATCTTTATTTTGCAAGTGCCATATTTATAGTAATCTATAAGCAATGAATATTTTACAGTGAAAAATAGAACAAAGCAGTTATGATAGGAAATAACTGATGATAAAGCATACATTTCGAATAAGTTTCTTGGAGTTACCGCTTTTTTTTTTAATAGTTTATCCGACTCGAGAAAAAGGACTCGTACAGGAAGAACTTGGCCTGCTGCAATACCACATTTGAGAAGAAGAGGTCGCTTTCCACGAAAAGCACTCCAGACTCAAAATTCAGAAATTGTAAAAGATGATGAGAGCAAAGAAGATTACCAGTATGATGAACTCAATACAGAGATACTTAACAACTTAGCAGATCAGGAGTTACAGCTCAATCATCTGAAGAACTCTATTACTAGTTATTTTGGTGCAGCAGGTAGAATAGCTTGTGGGGAAAAATACCGTGTTTTGGCTCGTCGGGTGACACTTGATGGAAAGGTGCAGTATCTTGTGGAGTGGGAAGGAGCAACTGCATCCTGACTGTAGGACTGAACATTATGTTCACTGCACTGTCATCTGTAAGTACAGTTCATAATGCAGAGCCACGACAGAAATGTGTCTTTAAGTGTGTTTCTAAAAACAAAACAAAACCAGTTTAGCCTTAACATGTAATTGTTATCATTACAGTTCTTGTGATAAAGACTTATCTTTTTAAAACCTGATCTGAAACTTAAATTTTTTAATCTGAACATTGTTAGATTGTTTTAGGTTGGGATATTTTGGGTTACAATTGCTTAAAAATGTGCATGGTGTTTTAAAAAAAAAAAAAAAAGACATTTTCTAGAGAACATTCCATGGATACAGTTATTGTGATTTAGAGAAAATATTATGTAGATAGCACAAATATTTGAAAAATTTTGGTTTGTTTTCTTACCCAAATGTTTGCAGAAATGTATTTCTATTTCAATACTTTCTAGATTTCATAAGTGCAGTGTATATAATGCCTACTGAAGACTGTAAAATACTGAAGTTTTCTTTCAAACAAAGTGTAAAAAAAAAAAAAAAAATATATTGAGCCTGTAAATTGCTCTGTGACCAGACTTCATTGTCTTCTTAATATATTCTTTGTGTGTGTGTGTGCGCATGTGTGTGTGTATATACATATGTATATATGCACACACATACTTGTGCGTGTATATATATATGTGTGATTGTGACCTATGCAATACAAATTATGGGATTGGGCAGCTTCTGAGAATACATCCCATAATTCTTTTTTCAGGAATAGTTGCCAGTATTTACACAGCAGCATTTCTTCTCAGGCTTATTGGGTGCTGTTGCTTTCTGTGTACTAAGGAAAAGTGTCAAACCAGTGCAGCGTGTTCTGGCAATGGGTGCAGTCATTGATGTTCATATGTTCTAGGTAATATATTCCATTATTTTCCATGTGAATTAACTGTTTAATGCAGGATCTGAACATTTGGAAGTTAACTCTACTAGGAATAACAATATGAAAGTTATTGTGGCACACTGATTGTAAATTTTGTGTCCCAGTTATAAACTAAGTTGACAGGAGTCACACACAGGATTCCTACATATCTGTAGAAACAGTCATATTTTGATAAATGTAGTATGAACAAAGTGTATTATTGCACAGGGTCAACAAACGGTTTGTTGCCATTTGAAGTAACGTTACTGATTTTATTACAACATTACCTCTTTTGTTTTTATAAAATGTACCAACTTTTAAATTGATAAGTTTACTTGTTTAAAAAACAAAAATCAAAAAAGTCTCTTGCCAGTATTAGACGTTTTTTCTTTGTCTGCTACTTTTGAGGGGATTTTAGCCAAAGAGTAAACAGAAGAATATTTTTACTTTGGTGGTTATTCACTGTAGTGCATAAGGTTAGTTTTCTTATATGCTTATAGTTTACCACCAAAATAAAATTATGTAACACTTAAAAATGACAGAGTGGTTTAAAGTGTACTGCCTGGGTTAGTACTTATTTATTCCATTACTTGATTATTTGACTTTTTCTGCTCATCTTGAACAACTTGAAAAGGTGATTTTTTTAATTTTTTTTTTTTTTTCTGTCACCTTATAGCCAAAGGAAGCAGAGAAAGCTTTTTAATCCTGTGCTTGGTTTATGGCTGGCCGGGTAATATTAGCTTTATAAAAATGCTAATTAAAAACTGCCACTTCTGTTTACCTTCACTAAAATGTGTGGGTTTTTTTTTCTCACACCCTCAGCTATTAATTTAATGTTGCCTTGCCTATAGCTGCAATATTTTGATAACACAGCAACTTCATGTTAATTTTTGAATGTTTATATCTTGGGATAATGCAAAATGTAAAGCCTTTGTAACCTTACTCGTACCATCTGTATCTGTCTTTATTGTTTCACTTTATCCAAGTCCTTTAATTCTAACTGAACACCAGCAGTATTTTTCATAAAGTTTCATTTAAAGATAAATATTGGAATGTACTTGGGGACTTGGGGGTGGGGGTGAGAAAATATTTGTCAAACTTAAGTTGTCCATAGACTTAACTATTGTGAATGTCATTTCATTTTATTAAGGTGGTTGACTTGACTCTGATGTTCAGTTTGTATTTTTGGAATTGCTTTTTTCTTAGAATTAAAAGACCAACATTAAATGTGTGTATTTTTGAGAGAGAAGAATGAGTTTTGATTCTGTATTCTTGTGAAGTACATGCTTGGTGGCATCCTCCCATCCATTGTTTCTCTAACTCTAGCTTTCCTGTTACTGTCCTGGAGACACTTGCCCTGCACGTATACACTAATTAGTGTTCAGCTATGCTTGAGGGATGCTTTGTTACAAGGTGTCATGTACTGGAAAATGCTGCAATAGTGCTGCTGAAGATACAGCTAGAGTAGTAATTAAAGCACACCTACAAATGCCTTTCATTTCATGTGAATTTCATTGTATGTAGTAATGGACTGTCTAAAGGAAAAAATAGAAATGTTGCTGTACGTAACAATTTCAGTTTGGTATGACTTGATCATTGTATGTGTGCATGTGTGTAAATATATGTAATTCAACTTTGTTGTGGTCACTGATTTAGAACCATTTCTATGTGTATCAGATTTAATATTTTTCCATTATGTATTATTTGTATTACAGTAGTATTTAGGTAGGTGAAGTCTATTGAGGCCATTCTAAAAATGTAAGCGTCACATGAACAAGACAGCAAAGAAATAATGGCACATTACTGGTCAGAATTGTAAAATAATCATCGTAACAAAGTACTTCTCAAATGATTGTTCTCAACAAAAATTTCAAGAGGAATTTTGAATAAAAACTATGCTTTTCTATGCATAACAGGCATTTTGAGTGAGCTTACAAAGGAATTTTGAAAAATCTCTGTGTGATATGTAAAATCAAGTCAATATTTTGATTTAACATGAAGGCAGAAATAAACCGAAAAAGGCCTTGAAGGTGAAGACAAGCAGTTTGTCTAGGGAGTGGGGGGAAAGATAAGTGAATAAACAGAAAAATGGTCATGTCTTTGAAACATCCTACTAAAGTGATCTCTAGTGTTATATTTTAAAAGGAAATTGGTGAATTGAGATATAACATGCCAAGGCTGGAGACGGAGCAGTAGTCAGAACACAGTGATGAGGATGAACTGGACAGGAGCATCAGTTCTGTGCACGCAGGGAAGAGGATGAATCTTGCAAGTGCTATGCAGGTAACATTTTCAGGTTTTAAATTGTGTCACTTCTCTAGTTCCCTCGCATCTGCCTGAATGAAAAGTAACACTGCAGTTAAGGGGATGATGGCAGAAAATGGTATTTTCTATAAATGGAGAAAAGGGTTTAGGATGGTGAATTGTATTTAGTAGATGCTGAACTTAAGCTGATGGCTAAACACCCACGTGGAGGTGTCAGATCTGTTGAGATCCTAGTTTGGTCAGAAAAATGTAATGCATGAGGAAAAAAAAAATCAGAGTTGTCAACCTAAAGTTTGTAGAAAAGTTGATTTCTTTATGTGTAAATCGGATCATCTATAGGTGAGGTACAAAGAAGAGAAAGATGGTGGGGGGGAAGAGACTCCTTTGGAGTCCCTGAAGAAAAGTTGAAAGGGGAATGACCATCTTCTAGGAAAGATAGTGCAGGACAATAGAAAGAAAAGCAAAAGATGAGTACAATTAGAAGCTGTGCGCAGTCTGAGAATGAGCTTGGATTTTGATGCTTTTGCTAGTCTTTCACTTCTATCATTCAGCAACAATGAAAGAGAAGATTTTTTTATTGTTGTGATGTCTATCTGTTTTGCATTTCTGAATTCCTTAACATTCCTCTCAGCTAGCTCATCTGCTATTTTTTTATCAGAATTTTTCATATTCCAGCAATGAGGTCCATATACCATAACATCAACAGTTGTTCTGGTTTTTATTGATACCAAAATATTTTGCCTTGCAGATACTAGTTTTTCAAATACAGCTGTACCTCATACTGTTCTTCTCGTATCATCTTCCTTCTAATCTGTTCACTTGTATTATTTCACCAGTGTGTATTTCTCTTTCACTTATTCTAATTAATGCTTCTGGCTTCTGAATTTGACAATATTCTGTTCTCTTCCCATTATTAGCTATTTCATGTTTGGTATTGATTGACTTCCATGTGGTTTTGGTTTCCTAGTCTTCTGTTTACTTAATGTCCAGTGTGGTAGCATTAACTTAAAATCTTTACATCTTTGGTCTTAATCTAATAAGGTCACTTGCTTCAAAACCCGCTTCATAGCGAGAAGCTAGTTAATAGTTCTATCTTGCTCTAAATAAAGTTTATTCTTCTGTAAGCACCATTTCAAAGTACTTCATTTGTGCTCAGCCATTCCCTAATGAGTACTTGCAAAACTGTTGCTATTATTGCATTCACCCATGTCATCATCCAATGTGATAGTTACTGCTTTGCTATGTACGTGTTTCTCTCATTCATGAACATTACTAAGGTTGCCTACTTCATGTTTTTCAGCTGCTTGCTCTAAGTCGGTATTCATAACTTCACAAATTGGTTGGTGGCATGATAGTAGAGATTGGAAAGCACTAAGAGCAAAATTCTAGAGATGATCAACAGTGGTTAGAGAAATTCAGGGAAAGGGAAATAATGAATAAATAATGGGAAAGGTTTTCAAGCTGTTAAAATATATTTGTAGTGGTAGCAGGAAGAAAAGGTGAGTCCAAAAAGGGGAAGAATATATGGTAGAACTAAGAATTGATCAGGATAATGCAGAGTTCCTTGTTTAAGAAAAGTGATGCTTTTTGTACAAAATCCACACTCAGAACTGTCCTTTCTGACAAACTGACTTGTTGCAGAAAAGTATGTATATACAAATATATGTAATATGTATACTTGAACTGTCCTTTCTGACAAACTGACTTGTTGCAGAAAAGTATGTATATATAAATATATGTAATATGTATACTTATGTGTAGAAATCACAAGTCTGAGAAATAACAATGAGAAACAACTTGAATGTATTTAATTACAATGGGAACTTATTTTTAAGGAAGTCTGTAAGTGGGCTGTGAAATGCTTATTAAAAAGATGACCTTTGATGGACTGTTAAAAAAAAAAATTGCTAATTCAGTCCTTGCCTTCTTTTCTCCCATGCTTTTTCTTCTCCACTTGTGGTAATGAGCCCAGATATTATAGGTGCTCACCTGCCCCATAGTTGTTCAGAGGTAAGTGCTGAAGCTTTAGAATGGGAATTCCTGTTTGTTTGGCTACTTGGCACCTCAGCCTGCTTCTTTCTTCCCAATCTTGTGCTGTCATCCTGTGGGAGAGAAGTGACTGGGAAGAATGATTTCAGGAGAGGCAGCATAAGTGAGTAATGGCTGAAGCATGCTCAGGGCTTTGGGGGGGGTGGGGAGGTAGGGTCTGGTTCTGCCCTTTTCCTGTCCTTCCAGAAAATGTAATCTAGAGTCTTCTCATAAACACTTTGGAACTGGGATTGATTAAACTGTCAGAAGCTTTTTGTATGGACAGTCATGGGTATCTTTCACTTGACATTAACTTGACTTTTACCACTTCCTGATATCCTCCAGCATAATAGAAAAATTACCTTAATTAGATCATTAACGTTAGGTCCTTTAACATAATGTTGAAATAAAGACAGACTATACATACATACTTTTAGAACTTTTATCTTGGCAACACTATGCCTTCCTTACACACCTGTATTCCAATTTGGCAGGTAGCAGATGCAGTGAAGAAGGATGTCTTGTTTCCAGAAACTTGGTACATGCTAAGAGATGAAAGGGACTTGTGAGCTGCATGGGTTTCAAGTCTCATTAACTGTCCTCAACTATAGCAATTGATAGCATGAGAGAAGATGATGTAATTCAGATACTTTTGGTGAAACTTCAGCAGTGTAGGTGTGTTTACTGCCATTTTTTTTGTTGTTATTTTATTACTGTTTGATTATTTTTACCTGTAATAAAAATGAACAGTTACCTTAGGTAAATTTTTGGTTTTGAAAACAAAATCATACAATAGGGCATATAGCTGTTGATCTGCTCTGCAATACTTTACAAATATGATGCTTACCTATGTACTAGGATTCTTCCTGTATGAATAGTAAGCTTCTGTGATAGGGTACTACTGGAGCAAGGGAAGTGTGGAAAGGTAGGGTTTAACATAAGCCATTCCTCAGCAACAACTAAGAGTTGTAGGTCTCCTGTCTGCACCAAAAGTTGGTAAGTTATAAAATGAAACAGTCTTAACGAAAATTGTTCTTTGAAACTAGGGAAGGCACAGGAACTGTTAGTTTTTAAAGACATCAGATATAGCTCAAACTATTTAGTTGAGGCTGTCTTAATTAGCTGTTAGGGATAATGAGTCTAGGACAGATCACCATGTAAATATTTATTTTAAAAACACTCAGGAAAAAAAAAGTAATTGCTGTAGGCGGCTGAATAAAATATTTAACAAGGTAGTCTTTCCACTGTACCACATGGTTGTGGACTCTGAGGATAGTGCTGCAACCTGACAAGCAAGCTGAGTTAAACAAGTGCTGCGCCGCCGAGTGCGTGAGATGCTATGGACTTGTGCCAGTCTGACATACACGACTGTTGTCTTGTACACAGGAAGAAGTTAATGCAGAAAGTCTCATTTCTCATGGCATGCACTTCGAGAAACAGGAAAGGGAACTTTTGCGTGCATTTCTGATGCCTTAGCCTAAAAGGGCTTTTGATAGTTTTCACTCTGTGTAGCTTTTCAGGTCAAACCACTGTCCCTTCTACCATTAATTGCCCAACCTGGCAACATAACATTGTGCCTTAGTATTTTATGGTATCTACTTCATCGATTCAAAACAGTACAAAAAGGAAGTTCCTGTTTCACTATTTGAACAATGTGGTTAGCAGGCTTCCGGACAGGCTGGGTTTCTCAGGAGTCTTATGAAAAGGTAAACAAGCTTGGATTTGTCATGTGTATTACTCGATTAAGCTGAAAAAACTGCTCCAAATTTTTGAGCTTTTAGTCTCAGGATCTTGCATCTTCTCTTATGAATGTGAAATTATTACATATTAAAAACTAGTAGTCATTTATATTATGGGATTCTTAATTGCTACGGTTTGATATTCTATGATACTACTTTCCTGTTTTCCTTCTGTTTTTTCCCTAGGTGTTTATTTTTAATGTTGACTATACCTAATCAGAAATGAAAATACTTCACTGTGAAATAGATTTTCTTTAAAGGAGGAAAATAACGGAAGCACTCAACAGGTCATCAGATGATGTCAGTTGATGTTTGCTGCTAAAAATACATAATTTTTTAAATCCTTGTCATAGTTTCATGTGAATCATGTACTGCTGTTAACTGGAATGCACAAACACGCACACAAGTTAGAACAACATATCAAGCTGTATTACCTTCTGTAAAATCCTTTCTAAAAAGGGTTTGTGAGGACAGATGGCCATTGGGTTAGAGCAGTGAAGTTGTTTTTTAAGTATCAATTTGATGCTGTCTTTCTGTGGTATTACAAGCTTACAAATTCCCATAATCTGTTCCTTGAGGTATTTCCTTTTTTTTTTTTTTTTTTTTTTTGGGTGAGAAATTTGGGACTTGGTGTAGTTACTAACAGGTAACACTCAGCTAGACAAATAATTTCCCAAAGTCACAGATGCTGATTTAATACTAAGCTGTCCTGACTTAGGCTGGCCTGAGGGTCTTATGTCTCTTGCTTTGAACACAGAACTTTACTAGTCTCAGTAGTAGTATTGACCTCTACTATAATTTTGCACAAGACAGTACCTACTATTCTTCCCAGAATTTCTCCTAACCTTGCTGCCTGCATAACTGGAAGCTATGTCATTCTGTCTGTATGTGTGTAATAAACTGCAGGTGCAATATGGAATATAAGTATTAATTAAGGTACAAATCCTGGGGGGAAAAAAACCACCCAAAACATTAAGGCTTATACCTGACATGCATCTGATAACTTTAAATGTATTTTCTGTTACAAAGATCAGAGGTTGGTGTCATTCTGATCTGACACCTATGTAAATCTTAAGTTATTTGCATTGGTAAAGTTGATTTTGGGTTACAGTGAATAAGAACAGAATTTGAACACTGTATGAGGAAGAAATGAAAAAGCTGCATTACTAAAAGTTCTTGTTAGCTTAGCATCCTTTATTTTGCAGCATTCATAGGTAAAGCATTCTTCCTTCATTATAAAATAAAGAACACAAACACACGTTTAAACTTCATTTATTGAAAATCTCAAGTTTTGCATAATTTTATTCAACATCTGCAAGTCTTAAAACATTTAATTCTGAATAAAAAAAATTCATTAAAAAATTAATTTATATTCCCCTTTGTAAATTTTATACAATCAAAAGCAATCTACTCTTCAAAATCCAAATGGAATTTTATTTAACTGCAAGTTTAAATGCCAAATCCTTTACCTATGATAAACATAGTCCTGCTCCCAAAGTGAAAGCACAGTTACCTTTTGTAGTTATTCCCTGTTTTGTTTTCTGTAATGAACCTTGAATGGGGAGAAAATGCAGTCAGAGCTCTTAATTGCAAAATAATAATTTCTTCCAGATGAACCCTGCTGACAATTGTTGTGTTATTTTCCTTCTACCAGAGACTGCTACTTGGAATTGGAGAAACTGCTGCAGTTCAGCCTTGTGTCTTTGATCACAGAAATCTGCATTCATTAGCAGCTTAAGCTAATACACCATCCTGTTTTGCCACTGGATGTATAACCACTGTCAGGCACAGCAGAGCAGCTGGGGAACATAATCCCTTAAGGTGCCCTTGGAAAATGTGGCAGACCTCATCTGTTGGAGGTCTAAGATGAAATCTAGAATCCAGTAGCTTTGATTTAAGAGGTAGATGTCTTAGTAACAGCTTCACAGAGCTGATTCAGCATTTTGCAGATGGTTTGTAGCATCATACTCATTGTAATGCAAGCAAAGATAGATCTCTTCTAGCAAAAGGGGCAGAGCCCTACAAATTTTACTTGCCTGTCCTGAAGGGACCTGATCAAAACCTTGGAAGTTGACTTCAGCGAGCTTTGGCTTATGTCCTGATGTAGATATGTGGTATATTGGTACTGGGAGATATACAGGGAAATGGCAGAAAAATATTATTTGCCACTCTAGCAGAAAAAATTAATTTCTCGTACGCTTTGTCCTAATCACAGAAATAAGCTTTCTAATTCCAGGCAGTTTAGAATAGAAAGCATCATGTGGAAAAAGAAGATATGCAGAACCCTTAAGTGAAACAATCTTATTTTGGACACAGCTTTGCAGAAAAGAAAAAGTAGCTCAACAGCCTTTGGAGCCCTCTCTGTAAGGAATAGTACTTCTGCTTATAAAAACTACTTAGAAATATTATTGCTAGGTCCAGTTGTCTGAAGTTGAAGCTGAAGTGCTGTTCGTATGTACTATAGCCCTTGCTAGCATCTGCTTCATTTGAACAAAGTGTTTCTTCATGCATCTATTGACCCTGTTTTATCTCCATAAAATAATTTTTAATCATAGCAAGTCTCAAAGTTGCAATTCTGCTCTTCATACCCAGATGACCCAACACCAGGCAGAATATTCATACGTACATACTTTTTTAAAAAGTGTTTTTTAAGGAAGTGCTTTTTAAAAACACTTTTGTGATGAAATGTAGTTTAACATATTTATACAGGAAATTTCAATGACTTGGCACATTGTGAAAATTATTAACTCTGAACTATTAAAAAAAGTTAATTCTCACATACCAGGGGTTTTGGCAAAAATTCTCCATACCCTCACTACACTGTTAAAAGCCGCTTCATATAGAAATTACAAGTTAGTGATTTGAGGATAGCTTTGCCTTAGTTAACTGATATTACCGATATCTAGTTGACCCTAAAATTTGAAGCCTGTACTTATTGCTCATGTAATTCATGCCTTACTCATATAAATAGCTACAGAAACACGGCTCATATGAACTGAGTGTACTTATACAGCTCTAAGACTTGTGAGGGTGAGCAAAAAAGGGAAGTTTAGGTGAATAGCTTTGGTTTTTCATGCCTATGTTCGTCACCCTATTAACTGCTACATTAGTCACAGATGTAGTAGACAAAAACTAAAAAAAAAAAGTAAATAAGAGGGATTTCGAGAATACAAAAACTAATGTTATGTTTTCACGTACTGTGACACTGCCCCCCCCCCCCCCTTAAAGGGAAAGAGTAATATGAGAAATGACTTCTTGAAAATCATCTATTACATGAGGTTACAGTAACTAAGGGTTCGCAAACATACTTCTGTGTATGCGTTTGTTCATATACCATACAGTCACTTGTCTCTTGATCTCATGTAACAGCCAAAAAGGAAAATGAGGTTGTACAACTACAGGACAGAAAGATTTAGGAACAGGAATTGCACCTATTTTCTCTATTTCTTTTCAACACTGACTCAATTTCACATTGATGGTGCTTTTTGAAAGTGCTGATGTTTGTCATCTGTATATAAAAACAGTTCTCATTTTGTTCTCACAATGTTAGCCCAGTGTTTTTCCATGATATAACAAAAGCTGAGGATTTTAAAAACAAATAACTTTGAAGATAAATGGCAGTAACTACAGACTACCCCTGTAGGCCCTAATCCTGTAAACACTTAGGCACATATGTAAATTTATGCAATATTTTACAGCAAATAAACCAATGTCTCAGTTACCATTTAAAGTTTTGTGTGACACTATTAACATCACTTTGCATATGTACCAAGCATCCTGTGCGCTATGCATAAGTTAGTCATTAACAATCATTAGTAAATGCTACAAGTAAAAAAAAAAAAGTAGCAGTCGCAAAAATGGAAGAGCTTGGGGCAAGGCATTCTGTTCATATTAAAAAAACCAACCCAAAACAAAGAAATAAGACCATCAAAATAAGACCATCACCACAAAACAACCAAAAAACCCAACATGAATTGAAAACTTGGTATCTACTGCCAATCTGAAAGAATCTGAAAGGTCATGTTTTGGGTTTTTTTTTTTTTCTTTACTGTAGCAGTTAATTGCTTTACCTCTTCCCCCCCTTCCCCCCCCCCCCCCCCATACCTGTTCTATTGTTATGATCATACTGAATATTAAGTTCTACTTTTCCTCTTATCTTCAAAGAGACTTTTCAACATGTAAACCTGAACAGCTGATACCACCATCATTACTCCCAAGTTGACCATGGACCAGAAATTCACTCTGTCAAAGTTGCTTTCTTGTATGTTTCGGTCACGAGCCTCAAATGCTCTGAGCAGAGTCTGAATCTGGACACTTTTGCTTAATCTGGCTTTGACACTGTTGATGGATTCCTGGTAAGTAACAAGAGAGTATTTTTAGAAGAAAAAAAACACCTGAATTAATTAAATGTATAACTTGCAACACATACAAAATATCAATACCATATTACCACCTATCATTTAATTTCTTGTCAAGTAGACAGTTAATTTCACTTTAAAATATATACCTTATCACAGTTTTCATAATTTCTCTAACCTTTTTATTGTATATCACCTAAAAAGGCTTAATTCACATAGCATTAAGGTTCTACAGTAATTTGGTTTTTCCCTTTTACAGGCTGGGGAGATAAGAGAGAAATCAAACTTAAAATCGGTTTTTTAATATCCTATATACCTTGGGGAACTGTGATTCCAGATACTCAGACAAGTAAAAATGCAGTGATCTCTACAGAACTAGTCTCAAAACAAGTTGTGTAGTAGCTGATCAATGTAGGGTTTTTCTGCTAGATAATCAAATTCAGGCACTTTTAATGCAAACTACCATCAGACTATAGCTGTAGCAAAAGAACAGTATAGTACAGTAATGTTATATTCCCATCTTTTTATGCTTTCACTGTAGTGGCTATAATCTGCTGCTTCAGCTTTGATAATGAAGCAGAATTTTGACAATAAATCATCAATAGGACAACTGGAGGTCCTACAAAGGACACACAGTGTGTCTTATTAAACCAGAGGAAGTACATCAACACTCTGGCCATAACAACAGCAGCTCAAGATCCATTCCTTATTCTGCATTTACGAAGTATACACCTGGTCCTATGATCTGTTAAAGTTTCATCTACAACATAATAGAAAGTCACAACTTAAAAGCTGATCTCATGAAGTGCTGATTTATGTTCTTGATATAATTATGGGACCCTGAAGTAACTTTTAGTGAGGAGAGTAATATGTGTAGTAACAGGAGGCTATAAATTTGGCGGGGGAAGTTGCCACAGCAGTAACATTTTCTCTATGGACGTTTTCTGTTGCATATTTAACAAATATTTCAAAAGAGCTATTTTTGGAAGCCAAATAATTTTATGATGATACTGAAGTTCATCTGTTATACAATAAGGAGCATCAACACTATGAAAGAGCTTTAAAAATAAGACATAATTCCTCATTTTCCCCAGCAAATATGTTATCTTTAAAAAGTTAAACTACTATGTGTTTATGCAAGTCCTCGCAGAACTTGTAAGTAAAGTAATAGCTTGACTAAGTAAAGAATGGCATCAAATACTAATGTTAACTTTGCAAAAATTACCTACTTTATAAGATCTGCAAGGCTCTCAAATAAAGACAAGTTCTGCTTTTTTTTTTTCTTTTGGAAGAGATACCAGGATGTACACAAGTAGCTATCACATCCATCCAAGTATTGCTTGTGATTAGCGTGAGAGGGATTTTCTTCACAATTTCACCGATAATTTTGTTTCTTCTAATTGTCTCTTTTGCCAATTTTAAAGAAGATCTGGCCAGCTTTTCAGATTCCATGTTCGGTTTTAACTACTTAAGAGTGTAGTGTACACCTATAAAAGATCTTAAACATGAAGATTGTGATGTTTAAAAAGCTGCATGTTGTTTATTGCAATAAACAGAATATAAATAATGTCATTCTCTACACCAGTGTGTTCAGTAACTGTCTGTGGATGTTGGTTTGTTGTTGTTTGTTGTTTTTTTTTTTCTAAAGACACCTGTCATCTGTAGCTACAATGAAACAAACAATGGCTTACTGCATCCTACTAAGCACTAAGAACAGTGGTACAGAAACACCAAACGATCCTCTACTTCTAGAATAATCTCAACTTTTAATGATCATGAAAGGAAATAAAAGCTTTGACTTGGCAGTAGTCTTCATCCTGCATGAAATAAGGTCAGCATACAATTTAAGCAACCGTTACCATTCATAGAATGTTTGCAAAGGTGAACCTGCAGCGTACAGTACTTCATTTTCAAACATCAATAAAAACCTATCCAGTGATTCAGACTACATTGGGATTAAACAATACTTTAATACTACATTTATTTCATTACTGCTAGAGAAAAATGTCCCATTTTACAGTAGGAAGAAAGGAAGCTGAATTGGAAACAGAGTGACTTTGAGAGCTAGGCAGTTTCTTCTTGCTGATTAAGGGTCTATTCTGAAAATATTCTTAAGCTTCTGTATGGAAGCAAGAGATCCATGATGCTACGCTTCATGTATCGGTAAAAGCAATATACGGAACTGGAATAGCTTCTAGGGTGATACACCAGACCAAGGCAGAATGGCTAAAAAAACATTGCATTTTTTTTCCAAATGTTCTTATGTTGAAAAGAATTAAAGATCAAATACTAACCAGAATGTCTTCCAGTTTCATATCTAGGAGATCTGTGCCAGTAACATACTTCTTCCAGTCTTCCTGATCTTGTCCATCTTCTCCCATATTGTCCAGGATCAGTTCAAAGAAAATCACCTTTTCAGAAATGGTACTGAATGTGTTGTCAAAGCAGAACATGTAATCCCCATCTTCTGTTTCCACCCTGTTTATGTAAGCAAAATGTCACTAAATTAACTACACTTTTTGTGCTGGTTCTCAAAAAGCAAGTTTTTGTAAGCAAACTTTCCTCTTTAAGACTGACAGTTGTGCACTTAGAAATAACTGAATATGCTTTTTATATAAAAAACTCTAAAGACATTACAGATTGTACAGTCACAGGAAAACAATCCCACTGACTCTAAAGGCTTAAAATGATGAAGACAGCAGCTTTCTTTCGTTTTCCCTATTGGGATTTTGAATCCTTATTAATTGTTACAAAAAAGCTATAATATGAGTGGGATTCTTATACCCTGTAGTAAAATTACAATAATTACTACATATTTTGATAAAAGGACTGAAAAAATAGGAAACTTTCCAGCTTATTATTTATATGACTGATAAGATCTTTTGATATTAGATGCAGATATTAGATTTCAACTCCACAATAATTATTTTTGTTCACTGACCATTAACAGCTATCATCAAAACAAAAATATCCTTCACTTCATGGTAAGATCCACATAAAAAGCATTCAGTGTTTATAAAAAGGTAATTGGTGTTCTCAAACTGTCCTATTAGACAGTCTTTTGTAATACTAAGGAATAATAAGTACTCAACCTTTATTTTAGGTGTATTTGTTAAAGAAACCAGAAAAGTACTTTATGTAACACTTCTAAGTTGGAAGATTTTAAACTTACGTATGAACTCCATCTGATTTTCTTTCATCAAAAACTAGAGTTTCACCTTTTGGAGACAGTAGATGAAAATCAACATCTAATCCTGCTCCATCTAGAACCTGTGAAACAAACAAACAAAACCCTCCAACCAGTAGAATTCCTGTTTGCATAGCTAATGGCAACATTTTTAGGTAAAGGAACAGACACAGAAAGAATCTGAAAGCTGAATCTGTCTGTATGAGTTCACACCAAGTTAACTGGAAGCAGATTAAAAAGTGGTTCAACCCAAAAGCATTTTAGCCATTTAAAATTTTAAACTAAATATGATCTAATCATGCTAGGCTGGGCTTATATTGAACCCTTCCCTAATTGTTTTTAAGAATGCATACAATTTTATCAATGGGCAGGGTTAGACAACAGGGTTAGTAAGAATACCAGCAGATGGCCACATCTAGTATTTCTATGGCGGACATCATCGATGGGTAAGTACCGGTGCTCGTTCAGAAATTTTGTAACAAAGGCCTGTCCCTTTTATGTATATATGCATATGTATTTGTACAAGGACAGTCTAGGAAGTGTAATCCCTAAGATCTCTTTGTTGAGAGAATTAACAGTGTAGAAGACAGGATGAGACTTCTTATGCCAATCAAAGCTGTACCACAGACCTTCTCACCTTTTAATGCAGATTTAAGGTCTGAATTCTCCCAGGGCATTCTCATTTCCCAAAGGCAGAAGGAATTGAAGGCATTTAGCCTCCTAAGCTGATAATAAGTGTACACAGTATTACAAAGCTGTGCCGCTTTAACTGCGTAACATGGCTACAGTTCTATTACCACATCTATTGTATGGTAGAAATTCTATGTAGGGAAAGTAGTAACTGCATAAGGGGGGTGAGAGGGCTCATTTTTATGACATTACTTAGGGCCACGCTAGGGCAGTTTTTTGTTTGCTTGTTTTCCAGTGACCTATTCGAGTGTAGCAGTCTGTTCCTGCTGAAATTGAGGGCAAAGTTTACACTGACTTAAAGTGACACTGGAGACTTACCAAAAAAAGAGAAAGGACAAGGAAAATTAGTAGCTAACAGCTGATTAAATTAAAAATTATACGGAGGGATATACCTTCAGGGCTATGATACAATCTAAACACCCGGAATAAAACTTTGTATCAGCATTGTGTTTATTGCATTATGTCTTTGGATAATGACCTGCATTAAAATATTCCTATGCTTTAGCCACTCACAATTTCGGATAATTAAGTACAAAGTAAATCTATTTCCAATAACATACACAGCTCCTTTTCTACACATTCAAAAAGAAAGGTGAATCAGTACTGTTAGCAGTAGTGCTGAGAAATTTATGCCTGTGTAAGAGTAAATTCAGTTATGCACATTTGTTCTCTCTGAAATAAAATGTTTGATTACGATTAAAATAAAATCCTACTTTGTCAGTGCAAAATAAACTTCCATTTTGCTTAGACAGGGCTGTGAACAAAGCTTGAACACCTCAATCTTTCATTCTTGTTCAGTTCTGCATGTAACAATAATTAGAAAATAACCGGGAATTTCAGGTTTGTGGTTTTAGTTGGGAAGCAGAGGGAAAAAAAGGGAGGGAGGGGGAAGAGAGAGACAGATCCCGGCCCCTTCTGAGGCACAGTAGCGGGATGGGAATATATTCACTGGACCTTCCCCTCACTGTGCCTGTTCTGCTGAAAAAAAAGTCTTTAATTTAGGGAAAGAAAAAAAACCTTTCCCAGAGATATCTGGGGAACTCTACTCTCCCCAGGAAGGGCATCAAGGCCTTAACGCTAGTCTAGTTAAATAAGACTGTTTTTAAAAAACTTTCACCACCGAGATAAAAGGTGTGTAATATCAACACAAAGATAGGTACATAAGGTTTTTGTGCATTGGCAACGACTTCGGTTGTGCTTCAGAGCTCCTGCACAAGGTCACGGCCGTCAACTTCCTACATTTTTGCGGCTCTGAAGGATGGCAACGTGACACCTCGTAAACTAAAAAAAATCCCCAACCTATCTGAATAATTTTGAAAAAGGCTGCAAACACGTATGTTTCTCCCTTTCTCCCTCCCAAAGACGCAACTCCCAGCAGCGGGTAATTCCGACGGGGATCTGTGGGCGCTACGCGGGGCCCGCAGAGCCGCGCACGGCGGCGACCGCAGGCAGGGCGCCCACCCTGCCCGGCCCAGGACGTGCGGGCGGCAGGGCCGCCTCTCGCCGCCGCCGCCGCCGCTTCCTGGGGTAGGGCCGGCGGGGCTCGCCCGGGCCGCCGCTCGGGGAAGGGCCCCGGGACCCCGCCGCCTCCCCGAGCGCTGCCCGCTCGCAGGGCCGCGCCGGCGGAGGACGGCGAGGCGGCTGCGGCCGCGGCCCTGGCCGAGGGGTGCGGGACCCCCGGGAAGGCTCGGAGGAGCTGCCGCCGCTGGCGGAGCCTCGCCCGTGTCAGAGGGAACCGGCAGCGACGCCGCCGCGGCAGGATGCGGGACGGCCCGGCTCCCTCCAGGACCACCCGCCGGGGAGGCCCGTCGCCCTGCCGCGGCGACCCCGCCCCGCCCCGCCCCGCCCCACCCCACCCCACCCGACCCGACCTGGTACTCGAGCTCCAGCGAGGCCTCCTTGCGCATGGGCTGGTAGAAGCACTCCTTACGGCCGGCGGGAAGCGTGAAGGTGAAGTCGCTGTCCAGGGAGGGGCTGAACTCGGTGGCGGCGGGCGGCGGCAGGAGCAGCGCGAAGCACCCGAGCGGCGGCAGCAGCAGCAGCAGCAGCGGCGGCCGCGGCCGGGGCCACGGCAACAGCCCCATGCCAGCGGCGCGCGGCGCCCCCCGTGCGCGGAGCCCAGCCGCCGTCGCGGACGGAGCGAGCGAGGGGCGGGACCGACCCCCGGGGCGTGGGCGGGACCGGCCCCGCCCCTCGCGCCGCTCCCCCAATCGCGGCCACCCCAGCACAAGCTTTCCGCCCGCCCACAGTGCACCGCGGCAGAGAGACGCGGTGGGTCGGCCGTACCCCTTGCTCGGGTAGGCGCTGCCCCCTCCCAGGTACGGGGCGCGGTACAGCGGCGGCGCAGCTGCCGCTCGCAGTGCGTCAACGGGAAGGGGAGGGCTGCGCATGCGCCCTCGGGGCCTCGCGGAGAAGGCGGGCCTCGTCTCCCGTGGCCCGCGCTGTTTGAAGCGGGGTAAGGACCGGTTTAAGGAGTGGGGACTCCTGCGGCGCTGGGGGGGCGGCTCCGAGGCGGCGCTGTTGCCGACACGGCTCTCCTCAGGGCCGAGGGATGGCCCCTTTTCGTCTCCCCCTTCCCCTCGGGGCGGGCGGCTGGCTGGCGGCCGTGGGCCGTCGGTCGGAGAGCGCTGAGGTGGGCGAGCGCCCGACGCCACCAGCTCTCGGCTCGCCTGGGCCCCATCGCTTCGGCTCCTCGCGGCGCCGGTCCTCCGCCGCCGGGCGCCCCACAGGAGCGGCGGCTGCCGCCGTCGCTAGGCTGAGCCGGGGGAGCAGCCGTGGCTGGGGGCGGGCGCAGCGGCGCGAAGGCGGAGGAGGGATCGCGGCTGGGCTGGGTGGCCGGCCAGCTCCGGAGGGACCCTCGTGGAGAGAGGGCGGGAGACCCCGGAGAAGGGCGGGCGGCGGCAGCGCCTCGCCCAGGAGCGTTGGTTTCTTTGAATTCTCTGACCGTTTCCCCATCAAAATATCTCAGACCCGATCTGGAAAGGCTTATTTGCTGTGGTGAAGGCTGCCCCTTCCCCGCCCCCCCCCCCCCCCCAAGCTTAGGAGCTCGCCTCCTCTGCGCTGTCGCGTCCTCGCTGCTCTGGTGTTTTTTAATTTCGCTGGTCATTGGACAGCGAGGTAAGTTTTGCGTATTCTTTGTGTACGCTCCGTTACCTTTTAGGCACCCTGCTAGTTGCATGGGACTTCTAAAGTAACTGAGATGGTTTGTACAAGAGGTTTTTGGCAACTAGTGTAGAGCCGGTTTTTCCAGTTTTCGTCAGTGCCAATTCATGAAGCTTCTCATGCTTCATGATTATACACAGAACTTTTTTTCTCAAGAAAGACAGTTTGTATGGAGTAATTTTTATCTAGTGAATGTGGGAAGAGGTATTGTGCGAAATGTACATTTGCATTTGGAAATTCAGTATTTCCTTTTTTGTATTTTTCTGGTTTTTTTTCTCCTTTCCTTTTCTTCTATTTGCCTTATTTCTGTATTTTTAAGAGTATCTTTCCAAATAGTATTCACTTACATTTAACAGTGTTTTAATATTAAATATTATATTAGCCATATGTGTTGGTACCAGCAGAATACAACATGTGGACTTGCTCTGAAAGTGCTGCTGCTGAAGACCTGCTTGGAAATTTACAGTCATTACAGTATCAGCTGAGGAGAACTGAAAAAAACCTACAAACTGTAGAGGAAGAGCTTGCTAGGTATGAGCGTGTTTGGGAATGAGAACAGCCTGTCTCTTGTAGTGTAAATCTGTCTTATTCCGTGTAATGGATTATTGCAAGTAGCTCCTTTTGTGCTTTTCTTTTGAATACTCTTTATGAGCAATTTAAAAATAATAAAGAAAAAATGGTGTAGCAACTTTTTATTCTCCCTACTAGCACTCGTACAAGTGACGGTTATGGCTACTGCTTCAATGAGGCTGTAGACTTCACTCTGGAGGATCTTGTTCAGCCTAATTGCAACTATCAAGGCTTTTCCAACTCTAAGAAGAATGCTGGTAAAACATCTTGCCAGGATTTTCAAAGAAAATCCAAAGTAAATATTGTACTTCATTACTCATTTTTATTACTTTTGTGTTCTCTTGTTATGTTTATGAATATTTTTTTTTGCTTGTAGGGCTTGGAGTTGATATGCTCTAGCATTGGGCAATTATATCGCAGAGCATTCTTAAACATAATATGATTGAAATACGTTTGTTCTGCAGAGTTTCCATTGATGTATATATTGCTTACATATGCATACGTAAGAGTGTGTGTGTATATATATATATATATAAACCCCCCTTTTTTTATGTCTAGTCTTACTCAGTATCCACAACTTCTGATAAAACTGTGGAAGGAAATGAACGTCTAAAGGAGAAGCTGGATGCCCTTCATGAGCAAAATGCATCTTTGGCTTCTCAGAACCACTACCTAAAGAACAGACTGGAAACAATGACCTTTGAATTGATGCAGTCAAAAACAAGAGTATGTATCTTCAGTGTATTCATCAAAAGAAACACCAAAACCACCAAGCCCCAAATGCCCCAGTGACCGTGACTTTTGAGCCTGTAATTCCAAGCAGAACATGCTCTTTTTTTGTCTTAATCTATCTAAATTTAGTATTTAAACTTAATATTCTATCTCTAGATAATATTTAGCATTAATTTTGGAACAGAATAGTTTGGAATCTTTCTTCATGAGCAAAACAACTATATTAATTATAAATTCTATCTATTGATGTTCCCAAGTTCAATCTAAAGCCAATAAGTCACAGAATGAAGAACACATTATGAAAGAAAATAGCTCAGTAATGTATTTAGTACTGTATGTTCATGTGTCTTAGCTACATTAAGATTAATGTGAATAATAATGGCACAGTAGTCATTTGTCTAGGAAATGAAAGATGTTGCCCTTTCAGGTTGGATTAATATTATTTTGAAAAAGTGAAGGTGAGTTAGAAGGAAATATTGTATCAAATCATTACTGATTTAATATATGCTTGTAAGTACAGGGTTTTGGGGGACAGTTATATAATATTTGGTTTATATGTAACATTAATAAAACATAGCTATGCTTAATGCTTTTTGTTTGAGAAATGTTATCTCCCAGACAGTACAAATAAGCAGAGAAACAAAATGTTTATTGTCTGTCTGGCATGGAAAGAACTAGAGGAATATAAACTTTTGGGGAAAAGCAAGAGGCAAGATCAACATATAAAGAAATCACTCTGCTAGACCGTGTATCACAGTGGAGTGGTGCTAGGAAACTTGAATGGTATTAAGTGAGCAGAAAATTGGAGGTCAGTTTGTGTAGATGAACAAGCATCTTCTACAGTAAGGTTAAGAGCACCATGACATTCAGTAAGCAGCTTGTTCTTATGCGTCTCACCTGGAGGTATATATTCAAGTGTTAATGAAATCCCAAATATGTTTGTATTTCAGATTTGTTATCTTGAATCAACTTTAGGTACACACTTAGTCAGCATTCCAAAGTTAAAAGAACAGATTGTGAACTTGGAAGCAGAAGTTTCAGCTCAAGATAAAATTCTGAGGTAGTAAGTGTACTTCTAAATCGACATTTTATTGTGGTCTGCTTGCTAGTCCAGTCTCTTTTTCACGATGACATAATAACTGGTACTGTGTGGGTCATGTAATCTGGGGCTTGAAACTTTAATTTCGGAGCCATATATAGGAGGAGGGAGGTGTTTTATTTTGTACTGATATCTTATATATGGGGAATGTACTTCAAGAAATAGAGACAAAAACAAGAACGGCTGGTAAAATAAACCAGCTTATAATGTACACTAAATGTGAGTGTGCCCTTATAACTGACTAGAATGATTGTATGCTACATGACTGCATATCTTCTGTAGTAAACAAGCATACATATTTTCAAACATGATTGTGCAGCATGTAGGGTAAAGGATCCTTTCTTCATGAATATATTAATAAAGGCAAATGGCCAAATAAAGCTAGCGTAAACAGTGTCCAGAGGCTGTCAGGAAGACATACCTGGCTATCAGTTTATCTTGCAACCTCGTGCTATATAATATTCAATTAATGTCTTCACAAAACAAGTTAAAGTACTTTAATTTATGTTTTAGCATTGTTTCCCACGTGTGTATCCTGACTAGTCATACCTTTTGCCAGAAAAACGGTGATTTCTACATTCAGATCTCATGACACAAAGTCAGCCATTTGGGTCCTTGGCAGTCGTGACATCTGATGCCTATTGATGAGGTTTGGACGCCACTCCAGACTGCAGATATACTCCTGGGGAGTTTGGAGACTATGGGTGTTCCAAACCTAGTTTTGAGAGTTGCAGCGTGTTTGATTAGCACTTCTCAAACCTCATATGCAGAGAACAACAACAAAAATCTAAAAAGTTCCTATTTTTTAATTATGCTTTGTTTATTTGCTAGAGATGCAGAAGATAAACTAGATCAAAGCCAGAAGACAGGAATGGAAAGAGAAAATATGCTGCAAAGATATAAAAAGGACTATAAAAATCTGAAAATGCAGTTCATTGAACGAAGCAAGCAAGGAAAAAGGTAGCTAAGTAATTTTAATAAATAGAATACAGAACAGTAGTGTGTAAGTGTTTATTTCCATTGGCAGATATTGACTTCGTGGAATCAAATTATTCCTCTGCTTTATGGATATTTTTAAATAAATGGGGAAATTCTTTGTGAAGATAATTACTATTTAAATAGCTGTTTTTTAAATCTTGGAATTTGTTGATAGTTGCAGGCTGATATCATATACTAGTAACCAGTTTATCACCTGTTTTTTCCCTTCAGAATAGATGTACTGCAGCGGAGAGCTGAAATGTAGCTACAATATATTTTTCCTGAATTTTTTTTTTACTTTGTTTTGCAAGAACCTACAGCATATGCTCAGCATGCAGTATTCGGCAGTACAGAGTGCTGTATTTTTGGAGTTTGTGTGAGGAAAGTGGTAGAAGCACAACTTAATCGAGAGAACACTTCTATGTTATCCTTAATCTTACCTGTCTATATGGTACTATTGAAAAGGGTGCTGTAATTCCATCCCAATCCCTGTTTCCGTTTCCTATTGCCTCCTTTAACCTAGTGGTTGTGTGGCTATGGGGAGGGTTAGGTAACTCCTTTTGACTATTGGAAGTTACCGTATACAATCCTATTACCTCCAAAATGTAATTTTAAAGAAATGAGAGGCATAAATAGAAAGATGCCTACCTGCCCAATTAATTTAACTGCATTACCTGGGGCAAACATTAACTGAATTAATGACTTATGAAAGCTTTTATTAGAATCATAGAGTTGTTTAGGTTGAAAAGACCTTTAAGATCATCGAGTCCAACTGTTAACCTAGCACTGCCTTTTGAATGCAAACCCTTTGTTTGGCTTGTCTACCTACCCATGAAATTAGCTCTAACCTTCTTATAGCTAGACAAATGGAAATACTGTGGGGCTTGTGCTACTCTGAAGAAATGTGTTGATTGATGTTCACTGTTCATTCAGAGCATGTGGGGTTGGAGCTAGCTGTACTTAGTTACTAGTTGCAAATGTAAACATTTTGGTACTTCAGAAAAGCTGAGCTTATGCCAGGTGTTAAAGGCAACAGACGGTGTTATGGTTAGTATTAACAATTATTACAGTTTGCCTTTGAATCAGTAATTACAACCACTTACTATTCTTTGGCCAAGCAAACTGAAGTGCTTTAGGCTAACACTATTTTGTTTGTTACACTGAAATCCCTTTATCCCCTTCTCTGAATACTTTTGCCATCTCCAAATGGGCAGTGGTCCTCAGGCTGAGAAACACTGATTTGAGGGTTGGCTGTACTTAGATGAGGCACTTGCCCCTTCCCCACAGTTCTCTTAGTGGAAGAGAGAGAAACAAATGGTATTGAGCAGCAGTAATTCTTGTGTGCCTGTGTTAGGTGTCCTGAACAGACTGCAAACCTGAGCTGTCAGGAGGTTACTGTTCCAACTTCTTCCCTAGTGAGTAATGATAGGGGAAAGTAAGAGAGGGGCAGGGGTGAGGAGTAATAGACCAAAATAGTAGGCAGTCTGGGTTCCTGCTTTGAACAGTTGCTCATCTCATATCATCCCAGTCTCAGCTTCCTTTACTATTATTGATTCCATCTCTCCAGTATCGCGCAAATAATTTATCATTTGATCAGTTCCCACCAGTCTTGCATAATTCCATCATGAGAGCTCCCTTCAGTATCAAAATCTTTTCTAGTTTCCCTTAAGCAGTTGGAATTTTAAGGAGCACCCCTATCTTCTACTTTCTTATCATGCATGCTATCCCAGTCCCTAAAATGGGCTTTTACTGGTAGGGACAGGAGGATGATTTGAATCAAACTCTTTTTGAAGGGGAATCAAAAGTGTTTATTTTTACATTCTTAGTCCTACTGGAGTTTTGTTTATGTTAATATGCAAAGATGATATTTAAAACTAATTCATGCCTTGTGAAACTTTTTTTATTTAAGGCTTGGAAAGTTGGAAGGAGAAAGATAGTTACCTGGAGCAGTTAATTTGGTAGCTGTTCTTAGTAACTGGAGGAGATAGTTACATAATGACTGAAATTTGTGGTTTTTAAAATTGGTATGCTTCTTTGCAGAGCAGAACAGCAAAGAAATGAAGCTTTGTTGAATGTGGAGGAGCTGACAAGAGCTTTCAAAAAGTATAAAGAGAAAATAACTGAAAAATTAGAAAAGGTAGGAGTTTTTTCTTCACTTGTTTTTGCCATGCTATTAGGATTTTGTTTCTTCCAATTAGCTGGGCAGCAAACAGCAATGGGTTCACCAGTGGGTCAATTGTTTCTGCTTGTCAGTGGCAAAGTCTTAAGCGAGGTGGGACAGGGTAAGCAACTGTTTGTGGTGATAACTTCAGTTACCCAGTTTTAAACTGTCTTCATGCAGTATGGACGGTCTACGTCATTGAGGTATCCTAATACTGCTGGTGGGTTTTTTTTGTCTCTTACTTGCCAGATGGGAATTTTACGTTTTAAAAGTATGTGATCCTTTTAGAACTCTGTTGACTCCATCTGTATAACCTGTTCAATGAAACATAAGTTAGAGAAAAGCTAAGATGAAAATGAAGTAATCTCCCAAAGTTCCAGTGGTCAAAACTGTTAAAGCTTCCTGCCTTGTTGGAGGAGAAAATAAAAGCCTGAGGCAGTAAGCTCTTACAGAGAATTTTTATTTTATTATACTTCTTTCCTTATGGAAGGAGATTGCCAACCACAAATATGCCCTAAAATATTAAACCAAAATAACATTACTTTTTTCCTAAATGACAGAAAAAAAGAAAACTTCTTTGCCCCTCTCTTTTTCTCTACAACAGTGAGGAATAGAACTATCTGTAGGCTTACCTGAAAGAAAAAAAGAAACAGCAAAGTGTTTATAGTACTCTTTTAAAAAAGCCTGTTGGCCATGGAAACTTAGATTACTGTTGTACAGTAATGAAAAAAATTGCTTTTTAAGGTTAAAGCTGAAGAAGTAGTCTTGGGAAAACGTTTAATTAATTGTGAAAAAGAAAAAGAGAAGATGAATGAAAAGTGTGTCAGTTACAGAAAGGATCTAAACATCCTAGAAGAGCAATTAAGGTAATGCAAAGGCTTTTAAAAATTTCTGTACATTTATGTGAGAAGAAATTGCATGTTACAACTGCCACTCTGAACATGCTGCTCAATTTGCATAGTTCAAACCAAATCACGACCAGCATCAGTGAACACTTAGGATCAGTATCAGCAGTACAACAGACGAACCATAATGCTAAACAGGTAAAAAATGTTAGCATATACTTACAAATTTCTAAATGCTTTTCTGTAACTAATCCTTGAAAGTTCTAATCCCACACACTGCCACATACTCACAGTAACATGCAACACCCCACCAAGCCTTTTGGGAGCATAGGTTCCCTTGCCTGCACACTGCTTCTGTGGGAGATGTGGGTACTCTGTTCTGCTGCCTGCAGTCTGCTAATGTACATGCCAATGAGAAAGCACCTTATTAGTTCACTTACACTGCCAGGTGTGAGTCCCTACTTGTTGCACAGCATATTGTCAGTCCCTAGTTAGAATGAAGGATACTCTTGGCATCTGCTGGGGAGGCTGTGCTCAGGCCTGAACAGAGGTTGTGATGCTGACTGCAACTACTGGAAGCGTCAGACCAGGTTTGGACTGCTACTCTGTCCCCACTCCAAGGTCTTTTCCCACTGTTACAAATTTTTATGCTCCTTGTATGTTTCTTTTCAAGCTGAACCCCCTCTTTGTTTCAGAAGTCTTTTGGTGATTCCCTCATCACTTCAATGAGGGAAGACAACTATCAGCTGGTTATCTTTAGCATTATTAGGTTTGGACAAGCACCACCTCAGACAGTTTTGGGTATCCCATTCACATGCACTGTCCAGACTCACGTTCCTGTCTTAACAATTGTTCTTTAGACCATTTTGGCAAGGGTGGGCAGTGTCTGAGCACCCTTACGCTAGCTTGATCCTGTTTAATAGCTCTCTGCTGCTGATGGGCGTCTTTCCTCTAGACTGCCGCCTTTTGTCTGCTAACTTGCACTGGGTTTGGCATTCATCAGGACCTTTGCTAAGCTTATTCAGTTTACTAAATCAACAGGTACCTAAAAAAGTAAATAATCTGTAATGGACTAAAAATACAGTTAGCTCGCTGTGCAGTCAGATATGAGGGGAGAGAAGAAATAGGACCCTTTCCTCTCTTGTTAGTAGCAGAATGCTAGACTAGCTCAGTCTTAGTATGTTATCTTCATCCATTGTGATTTTAGGTGTCATTATTTTATCTTGTTCTTAAATTTCCTTGGGTTCAGCACAGTCAAAGCCACCTTCATCTATTTCATACCAGTGACTCTCCTGATAATGCTTACAACTTTATTAAGTTGCTTAAGAATGAGCAGTAGTTTATTCTTTCCGTTTGTTTGCTGATAGCAGTTTGCATCTTGGTCCTTAGGAACAGTGAAAGCTTAATAAAGCAGTGAAAACTTTTCTGTCCTTTGTATAGAGCTAATCCTAGATTTTGAGAGGGATGAAACTAGTAAAACAGTGTAGTTACGGTGTGTTCTTCTAGTACTTTTAATAATGAAAATCTTCTATGTTGAGCTATACCTTTTAAATGGATATACTTTTTTAGGCAATTAAAGGAAGAGAATCATAGCACAAAAGAAAAAATTAAGACTCTAGAGGCAAAGAACACTGACGTGGTATCAATGCTGACTCAGTCTGATCAGAAGATCATTGAGCTTGAGAATGAACTTAGTGAAAAAGAAAAAGTGCTTAAAGAGAAAAATGCTCTAATAAGTGAAAACGCAGAGCTGAGAGCACTTACTGCACAGCAACATAACTGCTTGAAATTATACCATCAAGAAATTGAAGACTCAAGGGAAGAGCTCAACATACTAGAAACCATTATTTCCCAGTTGTGTCTAAGTACATCTGAAGAGGTACAGTAACTGATACATCCTTAAAAATTGTATTGTCTCAAACAATTTGAACTGACATTGCATGGAAATCCTGTGATGTTCTTGAGAAGTAATCTGAGTAAAATATCTTTGGTTTTCAAGATGTATGGATGACATGTTTTCTTAATTTAAATATTTTACTTTTGTCTTCTTGTTCAAGATCAAGGAATAGGTGCTTTCAAATTGATTAGTCAGCAGGCATTTAAAAATACATTTTCCGTTCCTCTGTTCTATGTCTTGATTCTTCAGATGTATGTGTGTTCTCTAAAACATGGTGATGTCCTATTATATGATGCAGAGGTTCTTCTCAGTAGGACAGTATGACATTTCCCATGCAGCAGACGCATTTCATCACACAGCTGGAGTTGATGTGTTAACCTCAGCAATGGAGAAATTAGAGCAGGAGAGGTGTTCATAGGAATTTTTTTTTTCTGGGAAAGAGAAGGCACACCTTCCCTGACTGCAAATGAACTTTTGTTTACCAGGATGAACCCTGGCTTACAAGCCTGAAGCTTGTATTGGTGAAATTTATCACTAAACTGACTGTGACTGGGAGAGTCATGTAAAAAACCCAAAGTTGTGAACTGACTAGGGTTAATGGAGGAACAGTTTGGGAATTTGGGAAGGGCTAGAGAGACATACGAGTTCAGGAGTACAGATTGCATCAGGTATTGTTATTTTTGAAGTATGAATGTGAGTAGCTGTAATGAAAACAATATCAAACGTATGCTTTCTGTACAATAAGTATGCTTTCTGTATGATTTTGGAATGGCCAAAGTGACCTCTGCTGAAGAGAATACAGTAATTTTGGATAAAAATTATGTTTTGGGCTGTTCTGACCATAGAACAGAAGATTTTCCATTTATTTGGAAGAGCCTTAAAAATTGTTTTTGGGCCCGTTTGGAAAATACATTTTCTGGAAAAATTTGGGATTATTCTAGTAATTGAATGAAATATTCAGAAGCCCTCTGTAACTTGAGGAAAAAATGGTATTAAATGCAGTCATTGAAATCTGCGAGGAAGCATGATGTGTAAGAAGTTCAAACAGTGGAATTACTGACAGTATCTCCATTTATTTAATTTTTCATAGCAAAAATGTTCATGCTTCAGTACCTGTACAAAGATACCTGAAGGAATGGTCTCAGTTTCAGAGGACTTTAATGCCTATAATTTCTGCTAATGTGAGACAAACCTGCAGTGCTCTGCAAGCACTTACGAGAATCATTTTAATGATCAAGTTATCCAAACTTTTAACATCCTAGTGTATGTGTCTTTATATGCTAGTGTAACACATGAATTAATCATGCTATGAAGCAACAAAAAGTCGATTTTGCACTGATCTTGGTTTTCCCTTAACTTTTAGCTTAAATGGCACCACTTGAAACACCAGCTATCCAGTTCCTCAAGAAAAGAAGCTCTCTCTGAATCTTGTTTTGAATTGAATAAACCTTTGATTGCAGACCTAAGGTATAACTTTCTGGTTACTGAATTATGGCAAGAATAGGTAGATAATAAGGTGGTATAGAACTAGCACGTAGAAAGAACGTTAAATAATTGTCTCCTCCTTTATAATAGCATTAATCTGGAAATGAAAGAAGCAGAAATTCAGAAGCCCTGTGCAAACTTGACTATCTGTACTGGAGCTGAGCATCTTTCTAATGATAATGAAGGACAAGAAAATAGCAGGTTATGTGGCCTGGAAACAGAGCCTGTCAAATTGATCAGAAGTCAAGGAGGTAAGCCTACCAAAATAGCTGTGCAGTTCTGTCTGATTAATACAGAGAGCAGAATTTTTTTTGGTGGTGTTTAAGTTGTTTTTATATTGTTTTTTCAATATATCTCTGAGCTAACAGATACAGTTTGGTTGAACAGGGAGCATTTTGCCACCTTGGAATTCTAGAAATTGTCATGTTTTCCAGGCACAATATTCTTATTCCTTTTGCTAGTTAAGTTACTTGTTCAGCAATATCCAACCTACGAGCTGTGTTGAAATAGAACCATGTATTTTTTTCTTTACGCAGGTTATGCTAAGGTTTCCATATTTTCTTGATTCTTTTCTCTGTATCCTGCTGTTGCAGAATTTCTGTGATTACTATTGGGACTGCTCCATGAAATGACTTCAGGACACCTATAATGATGCTGTCTTCAATTTTTAATTTTTTTTTTTTGTCAGGCTTTTTGTTTGTTTATTTGTTTGGGGGATGTTGTTTGTTTTCATGAATCACAGCTTTCAGTTAGATTATGGGAGGAAAAAAAACCCCAGTCTTGTTTCTGAATATGGTATGTGTGAGTTCAATATGCTGTCACTAAATTATATTTCTCCTCTCTTTGGTTTGTATGATTATTTGCTTGAGTGCTGGTTTGTATGTTCTTTTATAATTAATCTTAAACTTATTTTTTTCCTACTTTGAGAGAGGAGAACATGTCAACAGTTGGAACTTATCAGCAAACGATTTGAAAAGGAGAGGCAAAGATTCCAGAAAGAGATAGAAGTGTTACGCACTAAACTGATGAAAGCAGATGATGTGAATTCGTCTTTGAAGACCAGCATGGCTCAGAGAGCCAGTCAGTTTCAAATCATACAGGAAGATCTATTGAAGAAGGCTTCCAAAACTAGTAGCTTAGAGAGAGAAGTAAGTTTTTAGCAGCACTGAAGAAATATGTCACTTTTTGTTTAGTTTGGTAATCAAAGATAGTTAAGACAAGTTATGGAAGAACTTCAATTGCCATATTGATTTTAAAATCTGGCTTATTTAAGAAAAATTGGATATTTGTTAGTTGTCAGAAATTTCATTTTAAAGCTGATATATAGTTAGTGGGCTTTACTACTACTGTTTTGATTTGTTATGTGGAAAATATGCACAGTCTTGTTGTTTTGGTATGGTTGAATTAATGTCTAATCTTAAGCAATAGGTGTTGAAGGAACAGTTGTATTTTTCCTCACAAAATGTTAGTACAGTTGCCAGAGATGAACATCATTACCGGAGAGGCACGAAAGAAAGAAATTAAGCTTCAGCTAGCTCTTCTCTGGTTGAGTAAGTTAAAATGCTAATGTTTATATTCTGGTGGTAATGTGTTTATAGAATTCCAGCACATTGGGATTTGCAGTATATCCTAATAATGGCCATAAATGTTATAAATCTGTAATAGCCAATTCCCTCATATGGCACTGATAATGATCATGAATTGGATAAATTTCAGGTAAATTGTTCTGAATTCTTCTCTGTAAGTAATAAATCTTAATAGATCATTAAAAAAATAAACAATTAATTAAAAATACTAGGAAATAGTAGTAGCTGAAATTGAATTGGTGGCAAGAAAGTACATACAAATACTTGAATAAACCCAAACCAGTTGTCTTCATGCTGTTTTGTGCCATATTTAATTTCAGGTAACAAAGAAATCTTCTCAAATTTCTGCGCTTGAGAAACAGTTAGAAGAAAAAACCATTGCTTTTTCTGCTGCTGCAACAAGAAATACTGAGTTGGAACAGGAACTCATGGTAAAGTGTTCTCAGTGAGAAACTATATTTATGTAAAAAGACATAAATGGACATTAAAGTTTAAGTTAAAACAGTATTATTCCACATATTCAAAATGGATAGACTTTCAGTTCTGCTAAACAATCTGCAGTTTTTAGACAGTGCAGTTTTTAAAAACTGAATCTTGCTTCAGATAAAACATCCTTTTTTCCTGCTTTTGAACATGGTAAGTTATTAATGGACATGTTACTTTTTCCTTGTGATATGTGCAATGAAAATCTGGTCCTATTGAAATCAATTGTTGCATTGCCATTTGTTTCAGTGAAATATATGTAGACCTGTGAATAAGTCTTCTAAATGGTAATAAGTGAAGACGGTGGTCTAACACTTGGAGCACTGTAAATTCTGGTCTGGGTGTTGTTACGCAAACTTCTTTAGTTTTGGGAAGTGGTCTAAGGCTGCTCAAAAAGGAAACTATGTGGTCCCTTTCAAAAGAAAAGCTGTATTCTAAAGATTCCATTTATCCTTGTGAACACAGAATTTCTTTTTGTCTTTGTCAGAAGTTCCTGGCTCCAGTTGCTATAATCTGTGGCAGTAGTCCACCTTGCCAGACACCTTGTCTTTGTGTAGTGGCTCCATTTAGTGGGATTCTCTACCTATGTTATAGGTGTGACATCCTTTGAGATGCTGTGTAAACCCAGTATTTTCTGGGTTGTTCTTTTATGAAATCTAGGAACTCGGTCATCAAATAAAACACTATTTAATTTCACAGCTAAATATTTTTATTAAGTCCTTTTTGTTGTTGCTGTTTCCCAGGGAAAAAACAGACGCATTCATGAGTTGGAAACTACTATCAGTGAAGAACATGCGCAAGTAACTTCAGCTTTTGAAAAAGCAAAGTTGGTTCACCTTGAGGAGCACAAAGAGATGGAGAAACAGATTGAACTAGTAAGACCTTTGTGTGCCAGTATGTATGATTGATATACTTGGTAACTTTTTTCCTATGTTAATTTGTCTTTTTAGTAATTCTGAGGCAGATGTCCAATTAAAAAGTTGTATTAAAAACTCATCTCTTCTCCCAACTTTTCCTGATTTTAGTTCACTTTCCATCTAACACTACACAATCTTGTGATTTCCCTCCGAGATACCCATATCCTCTTTTCTCCTCAGCTGAAGAGAAATAGGGACTTAGGAAGAATACTGTTGTTCTTCACTCCAAACACCTAGCAAAAAAAAAAAAAGTATAGTGCTTTTGCCTACTGGGGTTAAACCATGACAGCTTCTAACAGTACTCTCTCATTTGCTGAACCTCTGCCAGCCTGAGCCTTGTGAGCATCTGTGTTCAGGGAGAACTGTTGGTAGGTTTTTCAGGCTTTAGAGAAGAATCCTGTTGCTTCATGTGAGTAGAAATATAACCACGGCTATTTCTAGCTGATCAAGAAGCTTGTCATCTTCTACTAAAGAATGTATGCATGTCTTACTGTCTTGGCTGATGACAGACAATTACACTCTGCCTGCCCTCATTCTCTTGATTCTCCTCTTGCTTTAAAATATTAAGTGTATGGGATTTCTTGATTTATTTTTTTTTTAAGACTGTGCACTACTGCTGATTGCAGGAATGTATTTACTTTTTATTTTTGAAGTGATGGGTGAGTAGAACTGAATGACATATTTAGATGCACAAATTCTCTGAAAAAGCTTATTAAAATAATAAACCATTAATTACGGGCAGCTTCAGACACAGCTGGAGAAGAAACATCAACAATTCCTTGAACAAGAGAAAATAATATCTATTTTGCAACAAGATGTTATACATAAACAGCATCGCATTGAATCATTGGATGGGTTGCTGATAGAAAGCAGAGAGGTAGGTTTGGCTCTTGACTTTAAATGCAAATCAAACAAGTGACTAATAATGATAGGCATATCCATAAACACATGGAAAAACTGGAGAAAATGAAATGTACTTATGTTTTTGCTTCTTAATTCTTGTTTGAATAATTGGCTGAATCTAGTGTAGTCCCCAGCTACTACTACCATACATTGTACAAACTTAAATGACCTTTCATTATTTTCTTTAGCAGCATTCTGTTTATGTCTCTGGCTTGCACCTTAGGCTTCTCGCTCTAATCAAAGGAAAGAGATCTGGATAAAGAACAATTGCATCTATTCTGAACTAGGTGGAAACCCAAGAATGTTCTGTTATGGCAATGTTTTATTCCTTTTAATAATTCCTGCTGTTGCAGAATATGAAGGGATACCTATCAAGAACCAAACTCACTTCAGAGTACGATGTACACAAATACAGTATACAAGCAATTGTGTTTTAAATACACTGGTATTTTTTTCCCCTGATTCTTGGTATCAGTTTTTATTAGTTGAATTGCTGTTACTATATTTACATTTTGTTCTCTTGAATAAAAATATGTGTACAAACAGGAAATGGAAAATCAAAATGTCAAGAAAGATCAAGGATTGAAGATGCTGAAAAGTCAGCTAACAGAAGAAACAATCAAAGTTAGTGAGCTCTCTGATTTTCAATTATAGTTTTAAAGTTTGCAGTTATGGTGTATTTTCTTTTATCCTGAATAGAAAAAATACATTAAGGCAGCTTTATAGAAATTTGTCTCATGTAAATATTTCAGAAGTCATTAAGCGGAAGTCTTTGCCTTTTTTTTTTTTTATTAAAAGAAGTATGGTGAAACCCACAGTAAGAGATTATGCAATGCATAATTGCTTTATAAAATTACTGTAGTTACAAATAGGGCAGATTTGTGCTGCTTGTGCTCTTAAAGTAAAACACTGTCTAACAAAGATAATGTTATGTGGGTTATTGCCCTAGATACAACATAATTTCAGATATATGTGATACTATAATATTGGTCTTGTTTTTAGCCATCTATACCTCTTCCTAGTGTTTGCCTGATAAATATTTTCCATGCAGCACTTGCAATGTTTTTTTAATAAAACATTGCCATATGGTGATTTACCACAGTCAGGTTTCAAACAGAATTAAATCTTCGGGATATCACTAGGAGATGATCCTAGGGACTTAGCTGGTAGCATGCTCTTTCTGAACTTGTGTTGAACCAGTTTTCTATCCAAGTGGCTAGTATTTGGGACGTTTTCCAGAGATTTAAAATTAAGACCCATTATCACTTCACTTCAAAAAACCTCTTGAATCAGGTGGGGAGAGAGGTATACAATCCACTATGGTTTAGAAAACTGATAGTATTGAAAGCATTAGCCAATCTGCAGCTAAATTCAACATAGTTCTCGATGAGAAAAGTCGTCTTAGCATTGAAACCAACACTTAAGAAAAGTTTAATTACTATGGCTTAAGACCTCTGAGGGTTTGTTCATTATAACTTTTATCTGATCAAGGTTCTAAGATTTTTGAAAAAGACTTGTCACAATTCACATATGATCATTCCAAATTTATTTATACAATTCTATATGCAATAAAATGTGGATTAATGATTTGGTATTGGGCATACATTTGCTTTTAAATTCTAGTTACTGATAAATACCGGAATATCTTCTCATCACTGATAGTCTCATCTGATTTAAACACTGTCTAAAGTATTGTAATTTAATTTCTGAATACTATTTCAGTTCTAAAGTTTATCAAAATCTTCCAAGCCTGTTTTAATACTCTTTAGATAAAAATGTAGCTTTTCAGAAATTTTACACAAAGATGTTTTTTAACACTTTTTTTAGACTAGTTAATAAAAACCATGCCATGCAATATTAAGTACTCTGTTACATTCAACTAGGTGAGACAACTCGAGTCAGCACTGGATGTGTGTAAGGAAGAAGTTGCACTGTATTTGAATCAGTCACAAGAAAATAAGGAGATATTTGAAAATCAGCTCAAAAAAAAGTCTGAAGAGGTAACAGCTTGTTTTAACAAGTCTTTTGTATTGCAGAGAACACTTGTTAGGAACGATTTAATCTAAAACTCCATGAAGTAAGAGACAAAACATTTGCAGCAGTAACTGAATAGGAAGCAAGACTATACATTTGTGAGGGTAAAGGGGAAAATCATAACTAAGAAACACTGGATAAGCTTAGGGAAAAGAAGTACAAAGATAAATGAATTGTTGAAAGCAGTAACAAAATCAGAATTAAGTGAAAGAAAGCATTATCTTGGAAAAAAATGGAGACAGCACTATTGCAATATAAACTTAGGTGCACATAGTTGATCTGTGTTTCAAGTATCTTAATGGGGAAGAAGTCCTGGACATAAGAAAATTTTTACTTCAAGCCCCTGAGTTTTATCACACTTTCTACTACTACATGAAAGCAAGCAAGAATTAAGTTTAAATATTATTAGTATGAATTTTTATTTGTGGGGATGCCTAACCACATAAACTAATTGTCATAGCAGGCTGTTCATGTTGGTGCTGCCCTACCTGCTGAGAGATAGGCTCTAGTCAACTGGAGATAACTAGACCCTGTACAGGAGTAACTGGATGGAAATCTATGGTCTGTGTTACTCATAAGCCTGTGATATTTACTGCTGCTTTCGAAGCCCTAAAATCTGTTGTTCTTATACTGCATATAAAGAGATGGGATACTGTGTGAAACTCAAGGGTAGCAAGTAAGGCTTTGTAATTGTGACCAGTGTTTTCATAAGTGGCAGAATCACTACTTCCACTTTGGGGTGAGCAGTTAGTGATTTTTCTTTTTTTTTTCTTTTTTTTTTTTTAAATTCTTGGTATGCATCACTGAGAAATCAGAGTATTCAACATGTGATAAGTTAGGCACTCAGAATTCCTGGTTTTTATTGAAATGACTATTGTCATAGAGGCAGAAAGAAATAGGGGAGGCTCAGAACAGAATCTCAAGGGGAAAACAAGGACTTTGAGAATAAAGAAGAGTGACAGAAATAAAAGTAGTTCCATAATTTAGAAATGAAAAATCTTTGTTCTGTATGTTTTTAAGGTACTGACCAGTTTAGGTATATTTAGAAAGCAAGAAGTAAAAAAACTGGGGCCGATAAATTACTTCTGTCCTCACTTTATAAAGCACAACTCGGTGATGAATTATGGGATGTGTTATGTACTGTTGAAACTGTAATGCAACTAAATTCAGAGCCAGAAGTTTTATGAATAATAGGTGTGATTCTGTGCTCACTGAGACTGAAGAGAATAGCTGATGCAAGTGCAAATAAAAATGTTTTATTGTAATGGAAAATAAATGTGCTTTCAGGTTCGTTATTTACAGAAAGAAATAAAACTAAAAGATCAGAATATTCAGGACACAAGTGAACAAAATATTCTCCTACAACAAACTTTGCATCATCAGCAGCAAATGTTACAGCAAGAAACTATTAGAAATGGGGAGCTGGAAGATAATCAAATTAAACTAGAAAAACAGGTACAGTATAGTGAGAAGTGTCTACATAAAGACAGATTAAATACTTTAAATGCTTTTTTATATATTTTTGTAATACCTTTAAAATCTGAATGTTTCTTTGTTAACTGAGTTGGTAAAGAGTTCAGTGGTTGGTTTTGTCTTAAACCAGGTTCTGTGCAATCAGAAACTCTAGCTAGCATTAGAGGGGCTAAGTACTTGGAAAATCAAACCCTAGACTGCAGTTGAGGAGAGGTGTATTGAAATTCAGAAAGTTGAATCTTGTTATATTTTCTACGAACTATTTGTCTTTCAAATGTGACTGCAAAGTTCTAGTCTTAAATTATACACAATTTTAGACACTAAAGAAATCTGTTGTGTTAAAATTCTTGCTATGCGAGTTGCAAGACAAGGTTGTCTGTGTCTTTGGTATGTAATTTAAAAGTACCAACACTTCTTAAATACCGTTTTAAATAGGTATCCAATTTGGAACGAGAGCTTCAGAAGCAGAAAGCATGTGCAGAAGATGAGTTGAGAAAGGTAGAGGAGAAACATCGCCTAGCTGCTCAGGAAGCAGATTTAAACAGACAGAAAGTGGATGAACTTAATGGTACAATCAGGTAGGTTAGAATAACTGAGAGGTATATTCTGCAGATAGACATATCAATAAGAAAGACTGCTGTCTGAAGTGGTATTCAGCTATGTAGTCATACAGTTTGGTCTCTGTATGAGCATAGACTGGAAATCAGAAGGGAAGTTATCTAGCAGAGGCATGACTTTCTGGAACAGTCTTCCAGTGGAATTAATGAATGTCCCAGCAACCTATTTAGCCTTCAGATGGCACTTCATAATGCAATTCAATTCATAAATATATCAAGTTGCTTGTAATTCTAGATACTAGATTCTAGGAGGGCTTGGTAGTCTTAAAGAATATGGTTTTGATTGCGAGAAAAGCCTACTTAACATGATGTTTTTATTGCTATTTTATGCACAAATTCTTGTCATCTTAGAGCATGTAAGGACATAGATATGTTGCTTTTGTTATTACAAGGTTCATTTTGTTCTGGTTGCTTCTTCTATTTAGACAAATTAAATTGGAGATGGATCAGTGCAAGAGTGAACTTACTGGTATGGAAAAGGAAGTAGTGCAATTAAAAAGAGATGGTGAAGACAAAGCAATGCAGATAAATCAGTTGGATATTATTTTGGAAGAAGCACGATCAGAGCTCAATGAAAAGGCAAATGAGGGTAATTTCACTATTTTGTTTCTCAAGCTTCCTTTCATCATGCTATTTATCTGTATGTATTAGAGTAGACATTTTAATTTTTCCTTTTTCAGCTGTTTTATAATCAAGTCCATGAGAGTAAAAATATGATAATTTTGATGGAGAGATTACGTTTTTTAATGTGTTGGTAATTCCATACTTTTTAAAAGAAAGAGGAAAAAACCACAAAACTAAAAAAACCTGCCCCCCCCCCCCCCCCCCCCCCAAAAAAAAAACCCAAAAAATAAAACAACAACCCAACAACCCACAAACTTTTTTTTTAATGTACCTTTGCAAAGTCTCACTTCTGTGGGAGGTACCTTTACCCCAGGTGAAATGAGTAAGTAGTTTTATCTGTAAATTGGTAATGCAAATTCTTAATGTGGTAATCAAACAATACATATAGATTTAATAAAGGCACATACTATTTACAAAAATTCAGCTCTTTAAAACAAACAGAAAACCACACAAGAGAGTCTATGGAAATAACGAACTTTCCAACCCCTCCTCCTCCATTTAATTTTACCATTCTTTTACCTAGAGGTCTTACTAGCAATTCTGCTTGCATTTTCCATAGCACTACATATTCAGTTACTATGTTGTCTCTGTACTTTCTCCTTAGCCAAATGTTTTTAGGTACATCCTCATATTTCAAGTCAAGTATAGATTATGAGCTGAATAAAACCAGCAAGGACTTAGGTGACATGAAAACATTGTTGTATAACCTCAGAAGTCACTGTTTTTCTAGTTTTTCCTAAAAATAGTGATACTGAAAATTGATTACGACCACAAGTGCTAGTAGGCAGCAGTGTTGCATAAAGACTCTGACTTACTGATGACTAAACATTTTGTGTTTTGTGTTGTGTGTGTGTGTGTAAAATAGTGAATGATTTACAAGATAAGCTGCTTCAAAGTGAGACTTGCCACAGGGAAGCCTTACAGAAAATAGCAGAACTAGAATCTGCATTAGAGAATGCCCATGGAGAATTAAAAATCACTTTAACACAGCTTCAGGAATTGCAAGATGCATTACAGAATGCACAGTCCTCTCTGGAGAAGAAGCATGTTGCTATCATGGATCTAACAACTGAACTCAGGTAAGCTGTTATCTTTTTCATCATAAAAACTTAGTTGTGTTAGTTTTTTGTTAGGAGTAGCAAGTAGTTTGGATGGTCTTTTTTTTATCTTCTCAGCAGCTCTCTATAATTTTTAGGTGGTTTGTGGCTGTAAGATAACTTGATAAACTAGCTCCTCAGCTCACTTTAAATTTGTAAAAGTGGTGCTGAATTCTTTTTTGGGAATTCTGTTTTAAAATCTGCTAAAATTATCTTCTGAATCCCAAAATTGTGAAATAATTGTAAGAGGAATTATTTTTTTTTTATAGTGAAATTGTCCTGTTTCATTTCTGACCATAAATTAATGTTACTTTCTTCTGTACTATTATTTTTTTAAAATGTGTTGTCCTCATAACCAAGTAAATAACTTGAATAATGAAGTTATTGGAAATCTCCACCTGGAATATAGTTAACAATTATTTAATTTGGGTTTGTCCTTTGCAATCAATTAGTTGATTCACATTTTAGAGTAATAGATCTCATGATTTCAAGCTGGATACTTGAACCTAAGCAACTGAATGTGCAATAATTAAACATATGAGAATTTCAGGTACTGCAAGGGAGAAATTGAAGAAAAAAAGCAAGAACTCCTTGACATGGACCAGGCATTGAAAGAAAGGAATTGGGAACTGAAACAAAGGGCAGCTCAGGTCAGACCATTTCAAGTATGTTAATGACAGTTATTCCTGTTATGTAGTAGATAACTTATAAAAAGTCCACTAGGTTTAATTGCCTTCACACATCATTCCAAACTGTACTGTTAATATAGCCACAGTGTCAACCTCAAAACCAGCTGTATGTTGCTGAAGCCTTATGGTACCAGGAAAATCAGGTGGTGTTCCCCTAAGGGAAACAGGTTGTGTTCCCTCATGAAAACCTGTTGCGTAATTCTTCCTTAGTAATAAAGTTACAGGACAACTGTTGTTGTCTTGATGTTTAAAACAAAGGAAAGATCTGCACTGAAGTGTGCTTGGAGGTGATAGATTCCTTTCCTTGTTTGCACTGGAGCATATTTAATTATCTCTAAATCAGCATCTAAATATGAAACAGTATCTTTGTTATGAATAAATTTCTGTAGCTCACTTGAAATGCTTTCAGTCTTTTGGTCTGGCTTCATGATTTTATCTCCATCATGGAAAAACTATTCTGTCACTTATAATAAGCCTTCTGATAGGTACTTCTTGCAGAGTTACCAGCCTTACCTACCAGAGATACCAGCCTAGTATCCAAGACTATTTGAGGTGCAGAGAGAAGGAGGGGTGGGGATTTAAAAAAAAAAAAAAATCTGTTCAAGGAACTGATACTGTAAGGAGGCCAGACCTTCCAATATATTCTTGCCGCAGTACCCTGTGAGCTGCTCCGGGAATTCATCAAAGTGATAGAATTTCTTTTGCTTTGGCAAAATTTGGCACTTTCTAACAAGATGTATTAGTATGCTAAGGTACTCATTACATTCCATTTAAAATGAGAACTAGTTTTGTGTTCTATGTACCTGAGAACCAAATGTACTTAGTTATGGACTTTTTCCAGATTTTCCCCTATTCTCTTTGTTTTGGCCCCTATTTTTTTAAACAAGATAGCTAGGGTGCATTTTTATATTGACTGCTTGAGACAATATTCTTGAGACTACAAAGGATTAGTTTCATTCCTTTTGCTGTCATATTTTGTAATATTGCTTCTTAAAATCCGCATACTAGTTCAAAATAAAATATTGTCTTTTCTTCCTTTTTTTACCTCTAGATCACGCAGTTGGATATGACAGTTCATGAACATAGGGGAGAAATGGAACAACAAATAATTCGATTAGAGTCCAATTTAGAGAAGTCAGAGCTAGAAATTAAGGAATGCAATAAACAGGTAATTCTTGCTTAAATTAAAAAAACAGTTTCCCTAACAAAGAGCAGCTAATTCTCTGAGAAAGTCTGGTCCTAGGACACAGTAGCTGGCCAGGTTTAATCTAGAACAGTAAAATTGGTTCCTTATTGTAGGGAGAGGGAAGGCAGTACCTTAATAGTGTACCAGCAAAAATATTTTATGTTGTCAATTAAAACTAAAAATGTTGCAGGGAAATACCAGTATAAAAATGAAAATATTTTTTTTACTTGATACAATATAGCTCCCAAACTGCTGGTCCTTTTTCCATTTGATAAAGGAAAATATTGACAAAATAAAAATAAAATAGAAAATTGACAAGAGAATACAAAGTCAGAGGTAATACTGATGGTATTGGTGAGTTTTGTTTGGGATGTTGGGGTTTTTTTCCTTGTCCTGATTTCAGTAAAATATCAGTTCTGATTTAACTGCATTTTCTGTTCAGATTGAGAGCTTAGAGAAGAAACTTCAGCGTTCTAAAGATGAGCTTCGTGAAAAAGAGTTTGAATTGCTCCAGAGAGATCAAGAAATAAATCAGCTGAAGAAAAAAATAGAAAGAAAACAACAGAGCCTAGAAGCTCTTGAAAAGGTAAAATGTTCCTTAGATACACAAAAAATTTTTACTTTTTAATGCCATTCTCATAACTGCCTAGAAGAAATGATAATGGTGTCTCTTTAGAATAAGTGTCATTACTTTTCCCCAAGTAGTTGTATTGTATATCCTGGTGTTTGCTGAATCTTAATCCCCTAAAGTTAAACCAGTTTAATGATTTAAAAATTACAAATTTAATGGCACACTCTTAATTGTCTGCTTTGTGGAGAAATTTTAATATTGGTTATCTGTAGTAACCTGATGTTCTGGCTATGGGTGTGATCTTCCATGAAATGAAACAGTATGCTGTATGATAAGAGCTTCTTATGACTTGGGTAGCTATCTTATGAAAATAATTGCATCAAAAGAGCAGCTGAGATTTAGCATGCTTATAGGAACGAGAAGAGAGAAGTTTTTGGTGGTGAATGAGAGCACACAGATAGAACAGAGAAGGTAGCTAATTTTACTTTATGAATGATACAAATCTTTGGTTTGGAGCATGAATCAGTTACTACAAGTACAAGTGCCTTCTGAGATAAACAGGCTTTCTGCAGAAATAAGTTCATTAAAAGATGCTTGCCAGCTAAAAGTAAACATCAAAACTGAAATGGTTCCTGCCATTTTGATTATGCTGCATTTGTATGTTATTTCTTTCCTAAGGATAAGGTATTGGAGAAGTCGTCTTTCTGTGTAGTCACCAAAGGCATTTGATCTATATTCTAGATCATGGGGGCTTGGCTGTGTCGCAGCTGAATATGACAATTCTTTCACTGCAAATTAAAGCAGTGTCAGCTCTTCCATCCTGATTTCTGTTAAAGGTTATTTATGGCAGTTGAGAACAGGACAGTGCCTGCTGCTACCCTGTGGTGGGTTGACCCTGGCTGGATGCCAGGTGCCCACCAAAGCTGCGCTATCACTTCCCCCCTCAGCTGGACAGGGGAGAGAAAATATAACGGAAGGGTTTGTGGGTTGAGATAAGGGCAGGCAGATATCACTCAACCAATCACTGTCACGGGCAAAACAGATTCGACTTGGGGAAAATTAACTTATTTATTGCCAACCAATCAGAGCAGGGTAATAAGAAATAAAACCAAATCTTAAAACACCTTCCTTCTACCCCTCTCTTCTTCCCGGGCCCAGCTTCACTCCTGGATTCTCTACCTATCCCCCCCAGAGGCAGAGGGGGACAGGGAATGGGGGTTATGATCAGTTCATCACACCTCGTCTCTGCTGCTTCATCCTCCTCAGGGGCAGGACTCCTCACACTCTTCCCCTGCTCCAGCGTGGGGTCCCTCCCACGGGAGACAGTCCTTCACAAACTGCTCCAGCATGGGTCCCTTCCACGGCATGCAGTCCTTCAGGAGCACACTGTTCCAGCATGGGCTGGAGCACACAAGTCCTGCCAGAAAACCTGCTCCAGTGTGACTCCTCTCTCCACAGGTGCTGCTAGGAGCCTGCTCTGGTGTGGGCTTCCCATGGTGTCACAGCCTCTTTCAGGCACCCACCTGCTCTGGTGTGGGGTCCTCCCTGGGCTGCAGGTGGATATCTGCTCCACCGTGGACCTCCATGGTCTGCAGGGGGACAGCCTGCCTCACCATGGTCTTCCCCATGGGCTGCAGGGGAACCTCTGCTCTGGTGCCTGGAGCATCTCCTCCCCCTCCTCCTTCACTGACCTTGGTGTCTGCAGGGTTGTTTCTCCTGCATGTTCTCACTCTTCTCTCCTGCTGCAGTTTCTGTGCCTGCCACAACTTTTTTTCCCTTCTTAAATATGTTGTCACAGAGGCATTACCACTGTTGCTGATTAGCTCAGCCTTGGCCAGCAGCAGGTCTGGCATTGGCTCTGTCTGACACAGGGGAAGCTTCCAGCAGCTTCTCACAGAAGCCACCCCTGTAGCCCCCCGCTACAAAAACCGTGCCACACAAACCCAGTACAACCCTTCACACATACCATTAACATATTTCCAACTTTTCCTAAGACTTTGGGGATGATTCTGAAGGAAAGGATTTCCTAGCTAGCCCCCGTACAACTGCTAACTAGACCCTTCCTTTCCAGACAAATTTCCTTGTTGTTTTTTTTTGCTAAGGAATACCATGTAGGGGGAGGCCCAAGAATGATACAAGAAAGGCTTTGAAAATAGACCTACTCCAGTCGTGTTCCTTGAGAGACCTGGAATGAAGGAAATGAAATGTCAGGTTTATTTTCATTGTAGTTAAGTACATAAAACACTGGATTTTGGAAGCATTCTGCATAAAATATGAAATGCATTGTCGAGGTGTTCTGGCTCCTCTTAGAATATGATATAGTTGCTTTGTTTAAAAGTTGTGTATATTAACATGATGTAAGAAAAGGCTTTCTCTATTAGTAACACATTGCAGACTGACTGACCAATCTTCCACAGAAACTTCAGTCCTAGTTCTAAAAACTCAGTTACCTAATCTCTCTGGGGAAGAGGGGTGGTGTGTTTGTGTGTGTGTGTGTGTGTGTTTTGCCCAGGGGTATAGTCTGTCTCACTCTTTCTCCCCTTAATACACTACCTTCCTTGCTTATTACAGGAAATGTATTAATTCAGGGAAGGAATTGTTAGCTAGGGTTGATTTCTGTCCTGGTCCACTCTGCCCTTTTGGGACTCATGAAATAACCAGGTCACAGATTTTTCAGTTGAAGTGTTCTGTGTTCTTACTCTGCTTTAATCTGCAGTGAAGATCTTGTAACAATACAGCACTCTGCTACCCTTAGAATTTGTAAGTATTCCAAATAAAGGAACTGGAAATATCTTACTGAACATTCAGAGTAGCTTTTTGATTTTTCTGGGAAATTGAAGTAATTTCCTTTATTTAGGGGAAAAAAAAGAAAAGGGCAGATTTGACTTATAGCAAATTAATCTTTTGTGGCCACAGTTCCTTATTGAAATGAGAAATAAAATTATGTTAAAAATGGTAAGTGAAGTAAGACAAAATTAGGGATTACAAAGATACGTTAAAAAAAAATACAAAATTTTTATAAAAGTATACATAGTATAAAAATAATTAGAAGTTATTGTAATAATCTTTCATTCATTAGCTATAAGCTTATTATGTGGTACTTAGAGATGCCCATGTACTCTATTTATAGTGTTCCTCATAAAGAATAAGCATCTAGCTTAAACATGAATAGCTACAACATAATCACTTTTATATTTATAATTAACAAGAGCCATAATATAATGTGATGTTATGAAATATTAGTGGCTGATATGGCCTCTGTTGTGCCACAGTGCTGGCTAACATAAACATAGCTGCTGTGTTTCATATACTAGAGAGACCATTTTGTTGATCACCTTATACTCCTGTTCAGATTTTTCTATAAATGAACTATCAAATAATGAAGTCCAGCATGTGAGCCTGTTTTTTAAAGGGGGTTGGGGGGGAACCCTAAACCTCTAGAAATTAACAACACCCTGCCTCCCCTGCCCCCAACCACAAATGTACTGTGTTTGGCTGCATTTATTTCTGTATACGATAGAAAATCCAGGATACTTGCATTAATGTTGATAAGATTTTCCTCACTTTGTATTGTTAAAAATCATAGGCTTTTTTCCCTCTTGATACCTTGATACTGTTGATAGGGTTTTTACAAACACTTCCTGAATTGTTAGAAACTTAAGTTGTTAGGGACTTAAACATAAAAATGCAGTTCAATGTGAAACCTTTAGCCTTACACAGAAGCATTATTCCAAAAGGCAGTGCTCCTTTAAACTGTACAGAATTTTTACAGGGGTTTGTATATGAAGATTTCTTCTCAAAATATTCTGCATAATATTTTCCTACTTTTCTACTATAACTTAATATATGTTGAAAAATTTGTAAATTATGCTCATTTTGAAAGCAAATGCACTTCAATTACAAGAACAGTGAACAAAAAAATACATTAATAACTTCAGTCAAGGAGGCAGAATTTGAGAAAGAAGCCATGGACTTGAGACCTACAGCTAGTTTTCTTGAATTTGTAACACAAATCTTAATAATGAAAAGTAATGTCTTGGTACAAATGGGTTTAGATACGGTAAATTGAGTGCAGAAGTTTAAAGGAATGTTCTGATCACAGATGTTTTGTTTCAGGGGCAAGAATTATGAAGGAAGGAGTGTTGTCTATTCAACAAGTAGCAAGCAACCTAGGAATGCTGTTGCTGGTAACATAATCCTGCGTTTAAAGAGAAAATTTTAACATTGTGTTTGTAAATAATGAATGTGATTATTTGTACTGACGCAAATGACAACCTTTTTATTTTTCCAACTGTTTTTCAGATTATTGCCTTGATATAATGATATAATAACATCTTAATTAATTTTTGAGAAATAAATTTTATTTTTTTTAAGTATTTTGAATTGCAGAAATTATTTTCAGCTGTCATTTTTTCCCAAGGATTTTAAACCATGTACTTGTGTTTCACATCTAACTTCCAATTAAGAGCACAATGGTATTACCTTATTAACAATTTTTGATTGGGAAGATTTTATCTTTTTTTTTGTACACATACAATGTTGAAGACACAATATCTTATTAAAATTGACCTGTTTGTAAGATGTCTTAGGACACAGATTTGCTCATAGACACTGGCAAAACCTGGTTACTTTATTCCAAGCAGTACCTTTCAGATGCAAAGGGGTATGGGACAGGGCCATAAAGTTTGAACTTCTTTTTTTCCAAATCAAAATCCATACAAAAATTACCATTGATTAAAATGGCATCATAACTATGCATTCTAAAACATATTTATTCCCAATTTTCAAAAAATACTGCACAATTCAGCTAGTACAAATGGCTAGTGGCCTCTGTTTCTAACACTTTTATCTTTACAAAAGCATCAGAAACTGCAAATATGGTTATGAGACCTAAATCTGAGTCTGATTAATGCAAACATGATTTACGTGTATTAAGACATGTGGTTCATACTTCAGAAAATCAAGTTAGTAAAGTTATTTGACATAAAGCAGAGGACCAGAACTGAATGTATTTCAATTTAAAGATGAGGCTTCAGTTAAGTGTTCCTATATATTAGAAGAGTATCTTGGCCAACAAACTTATCTGTTGTATTTCAGCAACTCTGCAGGTGGAAGTGTGCTTAAACTCCTTAGGTAGTAGGTAGGTCTTTCCCTGTTTATACAAACATGTTCCACAAATGCAACCATTCTACTTTAAGTGGTTATACAAAACCAGGCAGACATTTCACTACCATTGACAAGGTCAAGATACACTCCTCTAAAGTATTTCTGCAGTTTCAGATTATTTATTTTGCTATTATGAAAATTATGATGTAGCAAAAAAATACTGTTTACTTATGGAAATAAATATATTGTGTGTTTTAAATCAAGCTATTTGTTTCTTGATATAGTAGTAAATGAAAAACATTACTATTAGGTTGACTAGTGTAATAGCTGAAAAATATTAAAATACTTTAATTTGTTTTCATCTCTTTAGGCAGATCAGTTTGCCTTCAGGCTAGAAATCTATGCATCAAATTTCAGACAGATTTTTTTTTAAAGCAAAGGAACACATAAGCCCTTCAAACCAGGATTTCAAGTGGAAAATATAACCAATCTGTAATTACAGTTGCATCACAACACTAGTGGAATTCCACTAACGTACTGTTGCATAAAGCCTCACTTGCTCCTCCTACATGCACTAAATATAAATGTGCATGAGCAGCAAAAGCAATTTGCCTAATATCTGAATCAGCTAAATTGCATTTGCACTAAAATTTTGTATCTGGATACCAACTTTGGTAAAACTGTGGGTTGAACCTGATAAATAAGTAGAATCATAATTACATTTTCTCTTTAACTTTAGATGCTGTCTTGCTATTTTGTTGCTTGTGTGAGAAGTTAATGATTCCACTTGTTATACTGTTCAAGTGAATTTGTTTGTTTTGGAAAGGAGGGGCTGCTTTTTCCTAACATAATTTCAGTTAAATGTTTCTGTAGAGTCCTACTCTTCTTTAGTTACTAACCAATTTACATCTATGGAACACTAAGTTCATTCTTCTGAATTGCATTGCATTAATATGGGGTTATTGAATCTTGGAAAACATTTTTCTGTGTATAATGGCTTTGCAGTTAGCTGAATGCTGTTCAGAAAGTTAATTGCTTATTAAGAAGATTCTTTTTCTGTTACTCAGGATGGTTTATAAATTTCATGAAAGACTGATTTTCTTTCTGAATGTAGTATGCCTACAGTTACTGTGTTAAATGTGACTTGCACCAGATTGCCAGTCCAGATGTCCCTCTGTTTAATTCGGCGTTTATATGCAAAGTTGGTGGAATATTTTTCCCCAAAACTAAAACTGAGTCAGACATCATGCTATTTCTGATATCCCTCCCTCCCTGCCCCAACTTGTCAATTGGAGAATAGAAAGTGTTCAAAGATATTTCAGCATTAGCAAGGATGTCGTGAAGTTGTTGTTTGTCTTCCTGGCTGTTCTCCACTGCCAGCATACTTGCTTATTTTCTCTATTCTGGGTTGGGAACAGTGCCAAAAAGAAATGTGAGGAATCTGTCTAAACAACTTGAACTTGTCTCTTTCGAAATCCACATCCCATTTTTCAATTTACTTTTTCTGTAAAGCCTATTAGGATTCTTACAATAGTAAGGCATCGGGGAAGAAATCCATTTGTCATTCTGATGCAAAAGAATGAGGAGGGTGCTGTAAGTGTAGGAAGTCTGAACAACTTTAGCAGAGGGATCCCATTTTGGGTGCAGTTTACTTTCCATAGACATGAGTGGAGGACTTAACACTACAGACTGATTGTGATTGTGGCAATGCTCTTCCTGCCAATAGTATGCAAACTGGTTATTCCACTATTAAAAAAAACCCAAACAACAAAAAACCCAAAAAATCCATGTAGCTTACAAATGTCTCACTTTAAAGATTAATCAAATTATGTATTAAATATAGTCCATGGTGATAATGCAGATTATAAGCTCATGCAGGAGCATCTGCCTCTGTTTTTGTCTAGTTGGAGATTATCCCTTAATCATGCAGGGTCCAGGTGTGCATTTTCAGATTTGTTGACTCAGGAAAGCTGTAGATAGCATTAAAGGCCAATGACATTATACTGTAGCTACATTTAGGTTGTTGCTTCTCTGAACAAGAACTCTTGTTTGAACCACCCAGTGAAAAGAATGGCAAGAAGAAATGTCCTCATTACAGGTTGTTCCTCAGGAATTGGACTGGCATTAGCTGTAAAAATGGCAAACGATGAGCAGAAAAGATTTAAAGGTAACAATGTATCTGTTATTTATCTTTTTAAAAATATATTCTTCAAGGCAGTACTATTTTTCCCTCTGTGATTTAACAGGTGATTTTATTCAGTTTGACTTGTTTTTTTTAGTTTTCCTCTCCTACTGTCAAGAAAATACAATACAGTGAAAATACACTGCTTTCTGTAAGCATATGATATTTCTGTACCTGTATTGAAGCTGAACAGCTACTTGAACTGAGTAGTTTACAAAAAAACCCCAGTAGTATAAAAACAAATAGCTGAAAATGTCTGTAGTATGCTACCTTGAATATACAATCACAGTTGTAGTTAGCTTTGCTTCTGGCTACTAAATCTTTGTTGAATGAAATGTACATGCCCATTTGAGGACCAAATAAATGAATTTAGGAAAACAGTTCTTAATTTGCCATTTTTTCTTTAAAGCATGTTTCATTATTCCAACCCTGTGTAGGCATAAGAGGGTGAACAAAGAGGCTGGCATTTGTTTTTCTGCTGCAAGATGAGATATTTAGTATGATTGAAAATGGATGGAAGGGCAAATACTCTCACAGTATTTTACTGCTAACTGATTGAGTGTAGATTCATAGTTTTCTGGGTAAATAGGCCACAATAATGATAAAACTAATTTCTATTTTGAGAAGTAGATTGCAAAAATAGACATTTTTGCAACTTAAGGAAGCATCTTTCTTCCACTTTTTAATAAAATTATGATTGTTCTGCTAAACACGTTGACAGTGATTTAAAAAAAAAAAAAAAAAAGGACATCTGGAATCCAAAATTAGGCTTTAGGTACCTAAAAATGATTCAGCAGCATAACTTGATACCCATTATTTAAAGTTTTGGTGATATCACTGTCTTCATACGCTGCATGTTCTTCATTGTGCATAGCAGTTTAATTTTTTTAATTTCTTGAAGAGTTCAGAACCAGACTCTGGGAAATCAGTGACAATCTATGTTGAAAATAGATGCTTTCTACTTTTAAGTTTTTATCTGAGTTTTGTCACAGATATTTAAGATATGGATGTAGAACCAATATTTTTTAATACTTCTCAGTAAGACTGCCACAGAAAAGGTTTTATTTCTGGTAACTGTTGCTTCTGGTGTGTTGCAGTGTATGCCACAATGCGGAATCTGGCTAAGAAAGAGCCACTTGAAGAAGCTGCAGGTCGCAGTCTGGGCAAAACCCTTGAAATTAAACAACTGGATGTCTGTGATGAACAGTCTATTAAAACTTGTGTCAATAGTATCCCTGACAGAAGGATTGATGTCCTAGGCAAGTACAGGATGTGTATGCTATGAACAGATATCAGTTGTCTATTTAACATTATCTCAAATACCCTGGAGAAGTTTCATTAGTGTATTTTTTTTTTAAATTATCAAAGTAATAATAATTATATAGTGTTATAGATTCTTAAGGCTTCATCCAGCCATGAGTGGATTAGATCTCACCATGCTTCTCTCAAGGAGGGAAGCTTATTTTCTGTTTACAAAGGAAAAACTTGATCACAGAGAAGTGTCTTGGATAAGTTTTTAGTAATGTGAGGAGAGAACATTTGCCTAAATTGGCATCTTCATGTACAAGACATTCTGCCCTATCGATGAAGCATAGCCCTACTTACAATGAAGGCAACAGTTGTCTGTACTAAGAAAGAGCATTTGGGAATTAGCAAGTAAAAGAATAAATGCAAAGAAAGTAAGGGTACTTTTATTTAGCATTGACAGTTGTAATTGTACTTTACAAATCATTCAACAAGAAGTGTTTTCATATTGTTTTGCTAAAAATAAATATTAATATCTTAGTAAGGTGGAAATTGCTTACACCATCAACTACTAAATCTCCTCTAATAGAAAATTACGGACCTGCCTTTATTTTGATTAATTATTAAAGCACCACTTAACAAGATGCTTCTGCAAACTGTATTATACTCTAATTTGACATATTAGTTTTAGTGTAGGATGCCAGTTCTATCTATCATTCCCCACTTACAAATATCCAGGAGGCAAATAAAAAACAATGGAAGTGTTGGGTTTTTGGGTTTTTTTTGTTGGTTTTTTTTTCCCCTGAAGATATGAATGTTAAAAAAAACCAAAAAGCAGACCAAAATATGGCCTGGTCTATCACCTTTTGGAATAAGTGGGTATTGACAGTAGCATCTAATTCTTAATACTGAATTATAAACAACTATAGATAATTCTTGGGTCAATTTCCTATAACCCTTTTATAATTTAAAGAAAAAGGACTAATCAGAAATAAATAAGTTAAATTGCAAAGTATCAGATAAATTGGATTAAAAGCATAATTTAAAAAAATATGGAAATGTCAAATGTATTTGCAAAGCTTTAGTGACAGAATAACATCTTTTAATCCTTTCTTTAAGGATTATTTAAGGATCATTTAATCCTTAATCCTCATTTTACTTTCAAATGCTTTCCAGTAAAGATTACAAATTAATGTTTATGGAGTTTATTGCTCACTTTTGTCTTCCATTTTGTGCAGTTAGCAATGCTGGAATGGGCCTCATTGGACCTATTGAATGTCAAACCATAGATGAAATGAAAACTGTGATGGATACCAACTTCTTTGGACTAGTTCGACTCCTGAAGGAGATTTTGCCTGACATGAAGAGGAAAAAGAGCGGGCATATAGTTATAATAAGCAGTGTTATGGGAATACAAGGCAATGTTGGTTTTTTTGTTTGTTTGAACTTGTTCGGTATTCAAAATTTAAAGCTTACCTCTTTTTAGGAGCTAGCATATCTAACTATTATGCTTTGTAACGCTGGAGTTCCCACTATAAAAAGCACAACACTTAGACCTGATGGTTTGTATGCATCTAGGTAGTATGTTACTACACAACTACTCTCAAGACAATTTAACAACAAAACCTGCTGAGAGAATTTTTTTAAGAGTTTTAACTCAAACTCTAATTATTTTTATTTATTTTTTAAAATTTTATTATTTTTATAATCTAGAAAACAGGGCTTAGTAACATTACTTGTCTCTTTCCTATTGGAAAAGATTATGTGAACAGGTAAACATGCTTACTACACCCTGCACAATAATGATGGAATAAAATCTAATCATGTCCTGGACAAATGTACGATCTCTTTGTAAAGTTTCTCCTCTCATAAAACTCCACAGAGTCTAATTTTAGCCACAGATAATGATGATCCTACTCTTGTGTTCCATCCGGTCTAGCTTTGTTTGTTTCAAGTACTACAACAGTGGCATTGATTTTACCTGGATTATTGTGGTGAATGAGGGTCCTGCAAGAGTTGTTATTGTTTAGTACAATACGTAGCATGCACCTAAATGGATTGATGTAGTGCTTCTAAATAACTCAGATGCAAGCTGGATTTCTTGCATAATCATATCTCCTGCACTCAGCATCTGTGTTCATCTATAGCTTATTAAAGTCTTGCTGATAAATAATGCAGATGGTATTGCATGTACAGACACTTTCATGCATCATCCAAAGAGATCAGAGCATCAGCTAGGAGGAGGAAAAGCATTAGTCAAGCATCCTTTCCTAGAATAAGCAATTTTGAGAACATATGCAAAAAATCAGTATTTAGATTCAGTATACACAAGAATTTTTCTAATGTTTTCCCCAGCAACACTATAGAAATTTTGGGAAAATACAATAGTTTTTAAAACTAAACTATCAATATGTTGAACAATTACATTCTGAGAATGTTTTGTTTGTTCCTTCAGGTATCTTATTTAACGATGTTTATGCTGCATCTAAGTTTGCTGTGGAAGGATTCTGTGAAAGTTTGGCTATCCAAGCACTCAAGTTCAAACTGCAGTAAGTATTGATCCACTGGTGTAAGCTGTATTTCAGATAGTTTTAAATATATTCAGAGCTAGCAAACAAATTGTTACAGCTTGCTGCTATCTAGGAGAAACAGATTGAGGAACCCATGGAAATTGTACATCACAAAAAGCATTGAAATGTCCATATTCTTCACACTACATAAGCAAATAAAAAGGTCTAGATGTTGAAATAAACATGTTCTCTTGAACAGTTCAAGGCTGTTTAGCTTTGGATAAAATACAGTTTATGCAATACTTCAAAACCAGATTCTTGCATACAATACCATAAGAATAAAATTATAATATCAACCTGTAGTATTTTCCTTTAGAAAGGATAACAGACTTAAGCAATTCATAGATAAAAAAGTTCAAGGGCTTATCAGAGACAGAGTGAGAGCAAGTGGAACTCCATCAGAATGGAACACAGGGTGGGATACCTATAATGACAGGAGGTGGGAGGAAAGTGAGAAGAATGTGGTGTACTATTTCTTAACATTTAAGATAGTGTTTAAGAGAATGGTCCCGTTCATTGTCTGTGGGACTTTGGGGTTTGATTTGTCACATGTATATGTACATGCCTGTAATTCTGCTACTATTCGTTGCGTGTAGTCCAACAATTGTTAAATATCCACTGCCTCTCTGTGTTCCTAAGCATTTAGCCTTTGTTCTGTGGGAGAAGAAACAGCTGCTGTCCTGGGATTTCAGAGACAAGGCAGCATCCAAACTGTGGTTTTGCATACTGCTCTGAAAAGTTGGGAGGGATGTAGAATAAATATATTGTAATGATACACAGGATGTACCAGAATTCATAACAAGATTTCAAGAGTATAAGATACAGCAAAAAGGAGGTTAAAAAAAAAAAAAAGGAAGTAGAATGGGAAAAGTCCATGTTCCAGTGTGAAGAGTGATGCAAGAGAAAAGGCTTTAATTCCAGCAGCAGCTGGAATTCTGCTGTCAAGGTTAATAGCTTGATTTAGTTCTAAAGAAGAGCTTGACCAGAACTCAAATCTAGGAGGAGGTCCTATCCCAAAGAGTGTTTTGATAAACATTGTGGCTGGAAGTAATTACTGCCTGAGAAAAGAACGAGGAAAGAGCTGACCAGTAACTGTATCTCAGTGACGTGCTATAAGATGCTACTGAGCAAAATAAAATTTTCCAGATTTGGCAGCAGCCGAAATCTGTCCACCCACAGCAAAATTCTCAATATAATATTTTATTATAATAATTGTGGAGGCATCTTGAATTATGTAACACTAACAGCTTGATGAAGAAAATCCGTGTTGGGGCAATTCCTCCCTCTCTTTCAGCTATGTCTAGTATTATCATGGGAAAGCTATAACAAAGAAATCTATGCAGGATTTTGTCCAGAAAGTAAAGAATTCTGTTATCATCCTTTAATTATTTTTCTTAATATTTGATAAGTTCTTATGGATAAATCATCCTTAGATTCCACAGCTGCGAGATAGCAGGTAGGAACTGCACTCAATTCTGCAATGAATTAGGTTACAGCACTTCCTTGAAATTGAAGCTACACAGATTTCTACTACTACGTGTGGATGGGTAGGAGCATGAGAGCAGTAATGTGGTATGGATTGCCTTTACAGAATGTACTGTTTAATATTGCTTGCTAACATGTACTCAGTGCAATCCTTCAGTATTCTTTTTTGAGAAGGATAGAGAGGTGTATTTCCCACAGAGGATAGTCTATAACCAGTATATCTTTGCTTTTTTGAACAGGTTAAGTCTGATTGAACCAGGCCCAGTGGTTACAGAGTTTGAAAGAAAAGTGTTTGAAGATGGAATGAAGATGGATCTTTCAGCTGCAGATGAGGAAACAGCTGAGATGTTTACTAATATTTACCTTAAAAATTACAAACAAATTTTCCAGAGCCTGGGACAAAGTGCTGAAGATGTCGCGGAGGTAACTCATCAACAATTCTCCATCTTTTTTCTTGGAAAAAAATTTTTTTTTTTTTAATTTATGAATGCACTGGTTGGTTGGTGGGTTTTTTGGTAGAAGCATTAGATTTAATTAAATGTAATTTACACAATTTAAAATTATTTTTAAAAACTCAAGAGAATCTCAAGAGTTTTAAACAAAACCCTTTAGAATATTAAAAGAATGTTCATTTTGAAGTATGGAAGACAATTGTGAATTGTAATTTAAATACTACTGAGGTATTAGATGCACTTACACATCATCTGGTGAAGTCTTGGCATTCTGCCGTGTTACCATACATCTACACAGTGGTTCCCACCGCTGTTTAAAGCTGCTCTCCTCTCCATCTCGCTAGTAATCCCTCCGGTAATGTGAAGTTCACTCAGCTACCCCAGACCAGCAAGGCGCTATAGCAGATACATGGATGTAGTTTCTGGGGCTTGGGGCTTCCTGCAGGAAGACAAGTTTAGGCAGGCTGTGGAAGGGGACAATGATTTCAGGTGCTTGCTGCTAAGAATAGCTTCAGTGTCAACTGAAGGTTCCCAGATCTTGCTGCAAAGTGCACTGTTCCAATCCTTTCCCAGTGAACTGTAAAAGAAAGGATCTACCTATTGTGGGCATATAGGCATAATTTTGGAGGATTATTCAGGATACTTTGGTGTCAGGTGCTATCACCATGGTATAAATAAACAGAAATAGGACTAAAAATAAATAAAAAGTACTTCTTATGGCCTTAAAAACATTTTAAGGAAAAACTTCTGATTAAATTCTAATAAAACTACATCCAGGGTTTTACATAATTCTGGCACTTTATTCTACTTTTCTTCTGCTTAACTTAAAACTAAGTTTTTAGTTTATTATTTTGGTAAAGGTTCTTTAACAATTCTGTTTCTCATTCTTGACAGCATACAGTAAAGATAATTCTTGCAGAAAATCCACCTTTTCGCCATCAGACCAACACCTTGTATACTCCGATGACAACTCTGAAATATGCAGATCCAAATGGAGATCTACCCATTGATACATTCTACAAAATGGTTTTTCATCATGACAAAATTTTCAGTGCAAGTCTTAACTTTATCAAATTGCTAAGGTGGAGGAGTAGAAAGAGCTTTGACCTGGGAAAACCCTCACAATAAGTGTAAGAATATACAGGCAAATTTGTTTGCTACTTGTTGTAGCTACTGATAATGCAGTATGTTGTTATTCAGATGTCTTTGCTCTGTAGCTGTGAAAAGGCATTCAAGATGTTTATCTGAGCTTAGCTAAGCTATTCAGCTTAATGCATTTATCTTGAACTTTCCAGTTTGCAGAACCTTGAAATGAAAATCTTCTAACTATATGTTTATTCTGTTTAGTGTTTGCTTTTTAGAGAGATCTGTTTTCATGGGAACATGAACATTTACCGATACTTGTGTATTCAATATTATCCAGCTCCCCTTCACTTATTAATACATACTGAGATGTGTACTGTATGTAAATTATTTAGATTCTTAATATCATATAAATGTTTTATCTTTTTACCTATTAGACTAGAATAGACTTAGTATAGTAATCCCTCAATCACAATAGCATTCTCATTTTCAGAAATCAGGTCTATCCACTAGTAATATAAGAGAAAGTCTCATCAGTCTTCAAGTGTCAGGAGTAGCATATTTATTTTATATATATATGTTATAATATTCTGAATGCTTCCTTTATCTGCAATGGTTACTGGCATGTTGCACATAGCAGACAATAAAATGTTTTTTTAAAAGCATTTTAAAATAAAATTTCTTCTTACTGTCTTGGTACTATTTTTTTGCAAAATAACAAAATATTACTGGTAATAAGCAATTTAAATCTATTAAATACCTTCAGTGCCTTGAGTGGCTGAAGCTGAGCCACAGGCTCTCCTTTCCCAAGCTATCCTAACAAGTACATCTTAAACCAAAATTTTAGCATGAGGAGAAGGTCTTTTCCCTCTCTTTCTCTCACCCTTGTCCTACAAGCTAGCTGAGGCCAAGCTGGGGGCCTGGGTTTAAGCGCTGTTCCTGCAACCAGCGTGGTATTCTTGTTCTCCAACCTCCAGCCTCGCCTTGGTGCTGCCCCAGGCTGAGATAAAGGCCCAGTGCCCCACGGGCCTCCAGGCTGCAGTTTCTCAGCATGTGCCAGCCCCAGTCCCCGTTTCACTCAGAGGGCCCAGCTGGAGCTCACTGGGGCTACAAGGAGCTGGCTTTCTCTTTCTTTCAGTACTTTCTCACTAAGTGTAAGTCTAATTCTGTGCTGGGACTTGCAGTGGCCCTGCCTTGCCCTGCCTCTCCCCAAAGGCTAGCCCGGAGGAGCCAAGCAGCAGTCCCTGCATAGGCAGCTCCCGCAGATACCAAGCACTTCACGTAATGCTTTGGCTTACTTTGCAGTCCTGACCCTTTTTGTGGGGGCCAAGTGGGGGAGTGCGCAGGGACCTCCCTAGGACCACAGGCAGGGGAGTGCTTGGAGGGCAGCGCCCACAGCAGCCCCTGCACACAGCTGCAGGCCTCATCTGTGTTCCACCTGTAACTTGCGCCTCCTCCAACACACCAGGCTGGTGCCTGCACCCCAACATCAGTGAGCGGATGGGGCACAGGTAGGAATGGCAGGTAGGCTACAACCGGGGAGGCAGGAATTAAGTGATGGTACACTGCTGCAGGGCTGAAGGGAGCGTGGCCACTTGGACCTCCGCAGCTTGAGGTGCAGGCAGAGACCCCATCGCTGTCTGTGGAGGGTCAGGGCTCAGTGCAGGGTTTCAGCTCGGATGGTCTGTCGGCAGCGAGGGCTGCAGCTGGAGCATCCTGGCATCACTTGGGTGTGGCTGTCACTGGCCTGCCACCTGGAGCTGGGATGTTTTATCGTGTTTTCCCTTTGCAGCGCGAAAAAGCGAGGAGCTACTGCAGCCGCAGGTTTTAACGGGCCTCCCGCAGAAGCCTGTGTGGTTTGGTGAATTGTTTCACACAACCCTTACGCTACTGCTCGTGGAGCGGATGAAAGCGGAAAACGCAGCTTCGTAGGTGGATTCTGAGGGAGGCCAGCCATGACTGTAACTCGTGGATAAACCGCAGATGAAGAGCCGAGCACCGGCCACTCGCCCTGCTTCGGGAACGAGCCCGCCGCGGGTCTAAGACCGCCGGCCGCTGCAGACGTCGAGGGGAAGGATGGGGACGGGCGGGCGCTGGGGGAGTCCGGGCGGGGACAGACAGCAGCTCTCGAAGGAGACGTCGGGCTCCGCCAGGCCGAGCCCGCCCGCGCAGAGGCCCCAGCCCGGCAGCGGGAGGGTGGCGGAGCCCTGGCCGCGGCGGAGCCCGGGCCGCTGCCGCCGGCCGCACGTGGCGCCGCCTCACGGGCCGCCGGCCCTTCCGGCACTCCCCGCGCGGGCGGGGCCAGGCGGCGGAAGGCTGTTCCGGCTTCCGGCGGAAGCGACGTCCCTCGCAGGTCGAGCCCGTAGTCAGCCCGTTTCCGCCTCGCGGCCGCCCTCACCGTCGGGCCAGACGCCGCTGCCGCCGCCGCCGCCGGGGGAAGAGGGCGCCGAGCCGAACCGTGCTGCGCGCGGGTAATTTGGCGGCTCGGCTTTCCTCAGGCCGTTCATAAGGCGGCGGCGCCGGCGCCCGAAGGATGTGGTGGAGGCGGCAGTGGCAGGCGCCGCGGCCGAGGGAGCCCTGAGCCCGCGCAGCCCTTCCTGGCCCGGCGCACCGGCGGCCCGGTAGCGGCCCCCCGGCCCGGCCCGCTCGTCCATCGGCGGCGTCCACCCCCCCGCCCCCCGCAGCGTCGCCTCCCGCGGCACCGCCCGCCCCTCGCCGGCTCCCCGCGCGCTGGAGCCCCGCGCGGGAGCTGAGGGGGAGCCCGTGAGCGCGGGAGCCGAGCGCCTCTCGGGGAGCCAGCGGCAGCCAGGATGGCCTCGTCGTCGGGCAACGACGACGACCTGACCATCCCCAGGGCTGCCATCAACAAGATGATCAAAGAAACGCTCCCCAACGTCCGCGTGGCAAACGATGCCCGGGAGCTGGTGGTAAACTGCTGCACTGAATTCATCCACCTCATCTCCTCCGAGGCCAACGAGATCTGCAACAAATCGGAGAAGAAAACCATCTCCCCGGAGCATGTCATACAAGGTGAGCTTCCGGAGGCGGTGCGCTTCTGCCCGGTGCGCCACGGGTCATCCAGGCTTTGAGCCACTCCTGTCCCGCTGCGACTGGGAACTCTCTCCGTGGTTTCTTGTGAAAGACGAAGCTATGTAAAAAAGACAAAAGGCAGGGGTCTTTTAAGGGTCTGGAGGAAAAGTATGTGCTGTCCGGCTTGTCGGTCGCATTGCAAGGGAAGGTTTGTCTTTGTGTGGTTAGGACGACTGTTGAGTGGGCTCAGGACCAGCTCTCGTTTTGTGGTTCGGAGATGTCCGTGATGCTTTGAGTGAGGTCACTGAATCCATTCGTCTTTTTCGTACCTGTGGAACGAGGTCTGCTTTTTCGAACGGTTATGCGGGTTCCCTTTACAGCATGTATTAATATACTGAATTTATTAAGTCTTTTTCTAATTGGGGAGTGATGAAAGATGTGCGATTGAGTATGTGGACCCCAGGCATCAATCCAGAGTTGTCCTATCTTGTTCCTGGAGAGAGTGAAATATTCCTCTAGAGCTATCCTTGGAGTCCGATCGTTTAACTGAAAGAGTACTTTATCCTGTTGCCTGGTAGAGATGTTAACAGTAGCACTTGCGGTAGAGCTATTTTCGGGACCATGATGGTATGAACTTAGTTTAAAAAAAAAAAAAAAGTGGGTTTTTTTGGTAATGATTCTCTGTTTGAAATGAGAAAAACAACAACAACTGATTGCTTTGGACTATATCAGCTTGCTCACCAGAAGAATTTCAAGTACTTGACTGGATTATGAACAGCAAAAGAAAATATGTAGAGTGTATGAGCTTTAATATTAAATAAAATACCTGTAAACCTGGAAGTTTAGCAAAACAACTGCATCACAGCAGCTCAGGATGTAAAGAGTAAAACTTGTGCTTGCAAGTGGAAGCATACTTTGGGTATGATGCTTCATAATACATGGATGGTTTCTTCAAATGGCCACCAAAATGTTTGAGCTCAGTTATTAACCCAGGAATAGACATGATCTTTAAGGTTGAGGACAGTAAGGAATTCATGTATGAAAGTATTTTTTGCCCAGTAGTGGTGGTCCTCAGAAAAGATTTCACCTATTGCTGCCCTAGGGCTAGTCTACTTTTTTTGGAAACAAATTTAAACTAAAATGTGCATGTGTGTGCATATCATCAGCAAGTGGTCGCAAACCAAGTGTTTCATGGGGTTCTATGTCTTTGTGTTACCAGATTTTAGAGTTGGGAAAAATTATTTTCAAATTAGATCTGTACTTCTTAGTCAAGTATTGCGAAGGAAAACTTTGGAGATGTATTCATTTTTGTAATGCTCTGGAGAGGGAAGGAGTTGTTCTTGGATTTTCTGCTGTTCTTATCTTTAGGGAAGTGTATGTGCTATTAGCTGCTTCCAGATGCTGGTCAGTTGGCAGATGATCCCTCTGTGAGGTATGAGGCTTTATATGGCTGATTTTGGAAGCAGTGATTGTGTGTATATAGGCATAGTATTCCTGCATTTTCATCCATCTTCATACATTCTAGATACTTGCTATTTTGACTGCCTCTTAATGTAGCGCTGTGACAATGATGCTAACAAATTAAGTAATTGAAATACATTGTAGTCATCCAGATATCTTGTTCCTTTTGAATGCTTAAACTGGTTCATTTAGAAGTAAAATGAGGCTAAAGGCCATAGCATCATACTTGGTCCAATCTAAACACAGGGTGGTGCCAAGAAGAATCTTTCTGTACCCTCTCTAGATCTGGATCTAGCAATTGCTGATGCAACTGACACTGTGGCTTTTTGAGAGTGTAGCGGGGGAACATGGTTTTCTGTCAGGGGAGTTTGCTGATCTGACTGTTCCTGTAAACAAGAAGTTACTAGATTGGGAGCAAGGAGCAAGAATGGTATTTCACTGACAAGGAGGAAGGGAAAGAGATGCTTTGCAGTTGGTGACAGCCTGCCATTGTGACTGTATTAGAGGTAATGTGAAGCTGCACTTCATCACTGTACTTACGTGTTTGGTAGCAATGGTGCTCAAGATGCCCTTTCCTTTGCTGTACTGTTAAAATGATTGTGTGGTCACATGCTGAGCTAGAACTCTTCCCCCTACCACTGAGTTGTGCTTCAGATAAATAAAGTCCCTGCTGTGTTTCATTGTGTGGTAGCAAACACACTTGACTGGCACAGTGTTAACAGCATAGGGAAAGGAAAGCAGAGGCTTCTTGCATCCCATGAGAGACCTGATTTTATACATGTACTCAGACTATGCCAAGCACTCACTACTAGCGATAAAACACAAAGCAGCTTCCCTGGAGACTACCCAAAGGCATCAAGGCTATGTAACAGTCATAAGTGGAGATAGTCTCCATGTTTATTGTTGAATCCCACCATCAGGAACCCAGCTGTGAGTCTGAGACTCTAATAAGCAAATGAATATCCTTCCATCCTGGAACAGAAAATAGCCTCATTTGATAGTTATGTGAGTTGTGACAAAGCAGGCTTTTTATGAGAAATTAAACTTCCATTGAATTCCAAAATTGTTGAGATGTTAAATCACCATTTTTATGAATTCGATTACTTTGGTCTACATAGAACTGTTGTGCAGTAAGGTAGGCTGTGGACTGATGGCAAATCCTGTAGCTTGTTTTCATGGGCTGTGAAGATACTGACAGTGTTTACATTAGCATTTAATGTTTAAAAAAAACCAAACAACTGTTAATGTTTGGGATTTTACTTTGGAAGTTATTTTTCTTTCAAAGGAGCATAGACAGTTAAAAATCTCAGAAATTAATGACCTGATTGTATAAAAAACAAATGTAGAACTAATTATGCTTAACTGATTAATCAGAGATCTGCACCTTCATGCAGTCTTTAAGAGGGGAGGAAACTGGGGAAAAGATAGTTGTGATTTGGTGTTTGTAATTAAGAGAAGTCGTCATCCTTGTCCCGTCGTCCCCCCCCCCCCCCCCCCCCCCCCCCGCCCAAAAAGCTGTGTTTTGGGATTCAGTTGTTTAAATTTGGTGTGATCATTCTAACCTTGGTAAGGTACCAAGTTTTCAGCAATCTGGGTAGACATGTAGATTTCAGACTCAAGAAATAGGACTCTCAGTTTTGGTGGGACAGTAGCTCTGCTAAACTAGTAATCACTTGTCCCCCATTTCAGGACCATGCTGGTATAAAGGAATTCATATTGCTTCCATGCATGTGTTCTGATGTGTTTCCAGAAGATAGTAAATTTCTTAAGTCATTTCACAGCCAGCAGAATTTTGATGCACTAGGTCTATGGTGCATATATGGTTCTTCATAGCTTTATTATATTGAACAATTGTACAAATCTGTCTTGGTTATATCACATGGGGTTTTTTGGATATTTGGGGTTTTTAGTGTGCTATATTCAATACATAACTAAGTTCTTTCCATTAATTTGTTTTCTTTTAAGGGCCATTTAACATTTCTGTAAAAGCCCATCTTGCTCTTGACTTCGGATTGGGCAGTTGTTCTTACTCTGATGCTGCAGATGGCCAACCCTGATCACTGTGAATGTTCTTTTGTGAACACCTATGTTTTTGCTATGATGGTTTGTCTTAGTGATATTAGACTTGTAGAGTTTCTAAAATTTTATACTTTGGTTAAAATACCCACACTTTTGTTTACTGTATATACTGTTTACATTTTAAAATTGAATGAGTTCTTAAATATTTATAGGCTGCTTAGATAACCAGTTCTAGACCATGAGACATGGATTTGTCTCCTATGTGCTGAGGTTGGATTAAACAGGTTTCTGAAGGTTTTTGGTAATTTTTGTAGAAACTGTGGGCTAATTGAAGAAGGTGTTTCCAGTGTGTGTGTGTGGGCTGAGGCTGAACTGGCATCCTGTTTCTGAAATAATTTGATTATCTCTAAACCAGTTTGTCTTTTAACTATTTTCCTTAAGAAATAAGTATTATGTAAATTCATTTGCCAAATGTTACCTGTTAAAGGAATGGTAGTCCTGCATGACTAGACAGCTGCACTGTACTGCCCTATTGAAGACAGTGTATTAATTGTCGTCTTGAGTACAGATTGGAAGCTGAAAACTTGCAGAATGCCTTTGGGTGGTTGTTTAGGTGTATGATACAATGGCATGCTGCCGTAATTATGGGTAGGAAAATGTCGCTTACAAAATTAATGTTAGAATATAGTCTGAGTTAGTGTAACTAAGAGCTTGTTTATAACACGTTGTTGATTGCTGTTGTGCAGTTTATTTTGGTGCTATTTCTTGAATAGCTTGTGACATAAGGTTGAAATAAAGTAAGATAAAGGTTAAAACAACTATCATTCCATAAAGAAAACTGATTTGTTTAAATACTGGAAATAAAACAGGTGTTTTATTAAACTGAGACTTGTTTCTAGTATAATTGGTGTTTATGTAATATTTCTAGCATATTCTGTAATAGCTTCCACTTTGGGGTTTGTGTATGTGTGGAAGCATATTGAAATAAATGGTGATCAGGAAACAGAGAGTGCCTTTTGTCACATGCTCTACCTGGGTTTTTTATAATCCTTCCTGTTACTTTTGCATTTTTAAAAAAAACCTGTTGTTGCAGGATATAACTGCATTTCAGATTGCTTTGGGCAGATAAAAGTGCAAGATTTTAGTTTCTGAATGCATTATCTTTTGGTGATAAATAAAAGGGTTTCTGTTGAGAAATAAACCAATAAAGAGCTCATGCATAATTTTATGTGACGTTATGTGTGAACTATGCATTTTTAGCTTCCTGGCACTTGAAATATGAATTTAGATATTAAAAGACAAAAGCTAAAATTCATAAGTCTAAGGTAGTATTAATTATTTCTGCCTTAATGAAGGATCTGTAGTCATTTTACATGCATCACTTTTGCTGTTACAGGTTGCTAATTTACCTTCTTCTGAAGACTTGCAACAAAACTGGAAAAAATAGATCCCAGAGAGATTAAAGGTTAATGATTCAGATAGGAAGGACTTCTCAGTTGTATAAATTTTGCTAGATTCTGATATGTAGAAGATGGGAGAAAGATGTCTTTTGAAGAATAACGCCTGTCTCTAGGCAAATATATCTGAAAGCCCTGAATCCTCTCCAAGTGCAGACTTTTTTGGTTGTACTTGACTAACCTTAATTTTTCTAGCATGAAAACATGCGCTCTTCCATGGCATGGGAGAAGACACAGGGAAAATAGCTGTCAGATCTTCTTAAGAACACAGATTTTGGTCACTAGATGATAGAAAAGTGATCAAACTTTTTACTACTTTTATTTTGTCTTTAAAATAAACAAATTGATATATATTATCAAAAGCTTGGTAAAAGATAAAAATGTGTTTTCTTTCTTTCTAGCACTAGAAAGTTTGGGGTTTGGCTCCTATATCAGTGAAGTAAAAGAAGTCTTACAAGAATGCAAAACAGTAGCACTAAAGAGAAGAAAGGCCAGTTCACGCTTGGAGAACCTTGGCATTCCGGAAGAAGAGCTTCTAAGGCAGCAACAAGAATTATTTGCAAAAGTAAGTGAAGCAATACTTGTACTGATGAGGCTGGAATAATTAATGCTGCAGATCTAGTGCCACAAAAACATGTGCGTACCTCAAGAAGTATCCCCTTCCTTGTGAGTTGTTGTGGCATCTGAGATGCTATTGAGCTTGGCCTGTTTGAATTGGGGAAAGTAAACTCAACAAATAAGATGCTGCTACTTGTTACTTCTGTGATTTGACATATAGGACTTTGTATACCAACAAATTTTATGCTTTAGATTTAAAAAGCGTGCTTTTTGCTGCTACTTAGGTATTTGCATTCTAGCGTAGAGAATACATTAAGAATTACTTGGCTGAGGAAATAAAAGAATGACAGCTGGTGTTCTAGGAAATTATCAGTTTTGATGCATTAAAAAGTGAAAATACTTTTTCTGTTTCTGTCCATCAGCACACAAATGTTATTTCTTAGGTTTTGAAAGAAATATTTAGTCATTGAAAACTTCTAATTTGTTTTTTCTCACCTTCCTTTACTCTTGGCAAGACTCTAATTGAGTGAATTCATGTATACATTTTTAGAGAGGCAATTCAGGCATAGGAAAAGCATTTGCCTGCAAATACTGCATGCATGCACACACACATTCTCCTTCATCCCAGCCTTCTCCCCTCCCTGCTTTCCCAGATAGTTTGTGAACATCTCCAAGTTTAAATGACTAAAGGCTGATTTCATTTGTCTTTCTACACCATCTTTTTCTCTACTATTCTCTTAGTTTGACAAGATGACCATTGTTTAAACTTAAGTGATCCAATTATCTTGGATTTCTCTCTTTCCTCTTATCCAAGGCATGAGTCTTACTGTCTCAATTTGCTTGATTTCCTCTGGTGAAAATGCATATTCATTTCTGTTACCATGTCTGATTACTGCAACCTTCTCTTCTCTGTACTTGTATCTTGCTGAAACAATTAATAGCTGTTGGCTTTCATATTACAGCATGCCAATTATTTTAGAATTAATTGCATGATGAATTTTAAGGCATTTAAAATTTCAGCTAACCATGTACCTATTGTCAGCATGCAGTGAACTGGTTGTGATAAATTCATGTGTGTATAACTTTTGTTTGACTGTACTAACATTAGAAAGACCAATACGGCTGCTTCTGGATTAAGGGTAAGATTTACAAATAATAGTCAGTTTGATACCTGTTTTTTACTTACTGTTTTGTTCAAATAACTTAGCACAGTATACAAAAATAAAAAAGCAGCAAAAAATAAGGTGTGTTAATGGAGTACTAGCTCCTGAGTAACTTTACAAAAAATAAATAAAAAAATGCTGAAACCATGGCCACTGTTGTGGTTTAACCCCAGCCAGCAACTAAGCACCACGCAGCTGCTCACTCACTCCCCGTCCCCCCCGCCCCAGTGGGATGGGGGAGAAAATCGGGAACAGAAGTAAAACTTGTGGGTTGAGATAAGAACGGTTTAATAGAACAGAAAAAAAGAAACTAATAATGACAACACTATTAAAATGACAATAGCAATAATAAAAGGATTGGAATGTACAAATGATGCGCAGTGCAATTGCTCACCACCCACCGACCGACACCCAGCCAGTCCCTGAGCAGTGATCCCCTGCCCCCACTCCCCCCCAGTTTCTATACTAGATGTGATGTCCCATGGTATGGAATACCCCATTGGCCAGTTTGGGTCGGCTGTTCTGGCTGTGTCCTGTTCCAACTTCTTGTGCCCCTCCAGCTTCCTCCTGGCTGGGCATGAGAAGCTGAAAAATCCTTGACTTTAGACTAAACACTACTGAGCAACAACTGAAAACATCAGTGTTATCAACATTCTTCGCATACTGAACTCAAAACACAGCACTGTACCAGCTACTAGGAAGACAGTTAACTCTATCCCAGCTGAAACCAGGACAGCCACCTTACGTAAGCTATACTTTCTCTAAGGAATGACCCCTTGAGATATGTTCTTTTTAAATTTTATAGTACTGTGCCTTAATGTCTAAATTAAGGCAATGCATGCAAGTTTGACAAGATTGTATGAACCATTTTCAGAATTGTCTTTGGTAATATGGACAATCTTTGCATAGATTCAGATGGCAGTCTCATTTTTCAAAATTACTAGTTGTGATATGCTGTTGGAGGTACTGCAATTATTCTTAAAAATAGTTACACAAATGCATGTTCATTTACTTGTGCTAATCTTGTTAATATTCTAGAGCATGACACTAATGCTGACTTCTTGCTCTAGTTTTAAAATACTTGCTTGTTAATGTTGCAAATTTTTGATGCCTACAGCTTGGTTGATGGTAAATATTTGAAGTCAGGGGAATGTCTTATCCCGGTGTCCATGCATGTCTGTAAGTTTCTGTGCAAGACAAGGGCCGTAACAGATTTGGGGGGTTTTTTTGAGGGTTCCTCACAAAAGTTCATTTGTGCAATAAGTAAGTTAAAGTGCCTATAAAGCTTCTTAGTCAATACAACTCAATGGAATTTTTTTTTTCCATTTTTGAAATGGCTGTGAGACCTTTATAAATATGGTAGTGAGGGTAAGCACCGACAAAACAATCCATCCAGTGTGAAGTTCTGAGCCTCTGATTCCTGGTGCATGCATGTGTATCACCTTGTTGAGTGTACAGTAAAGTTAATTGTAGCAGGGTCAGTAGGGAGCCCTGTTGTTATCTTGTGTGTGATAAATATTTATGCCTCTCCTGTGTGAACAGATGCTGCTGTCTTGCTTTGTTTAGAACTTTACAATGTCTTAAATTGTTTTCCAACCCTTGTAACTTCATGACCGCTTGAAGCTTGAAATACTGAAAAGTCTTCATTGAGAAGAGATTTCTACCCCTGTAAAAGTATTTTCTTTTAATGCTAAAACAGACTGAGGAAATGTGACACTTCTTATAAGAAGGGAGGACTCCCATTTTTTCACTTCGCTGAGTAGGTAAACTGGCTTTGATCACTTCCAAAGCGTCATCTTTTGGCATCTTGAAGTTTGCAAAACCATAAAATTTGTTGATGCTTTGGAAAAAAAATAGGAAAATTCAGTGAGTGCAATGGGATTAGAAAGGAAATCATTACAGTCTTAGTGATGACTTGTAAAAGTAGAAAAGAAGTTTGAAGATGTTTAATTCTCAGAACTTTTTCCTGATGTTCCCTCAAAATAGAAATTGAAGTTTTAGCTTTAACACAATTGATTAGTATCTTGTTGAAATCAGCAGTAGTTGATGAAAAAGCAACTGAAAACCATGGCCAGAAAACTTAGAGGTGTTGTGGTTTAAGCCCAGCCAGCAACTAAGCACCACGCTCACTGACCGTAGAGGTCATCAGTTGAACTACTTGAAATGTTTTGTTGGAACATCTTGTACCTTTCAGTGAAGGGCTGTACCTTTCTGTAGCAAAGTCATCCTCAATCTGCATACCTGAATTTGAGAAGACCTTGCATTTCTCTGTTTTCCGAAGATTGCTTAGCAAAGTAAGATAATGGCTTTCTTTATGTTTTTGTAATAATGTGTGCCTTTGTGGTACAATTGGATGACTTCATAATTGCAAGTTTTAGTATTTGTAATCAACAAAATAGGGCTGTTCTCATCTCTGAACTGTGGTTAAATTAAAGATCCATTGAAATTGAAGCCTAAAACTTTCATTGCTTTGCCTCAGTTTTTCCATTAGGAAGTGGTTCAGGACAATCCTTACAATGGAACTTAGGTACGCTAGCTCCTGCCTCTTGTTTTTGTAGCTGTAAATCCTCCAAATGGTGGCCTCCTCAGAGGAAGAGAAAATATAGGTAAACATCTTGGTACAAATAATGAAGGTACTTCTAGATGTGTTTTTATATGTACAATTAATAAAAATTACACAAGAGGAATCTGCAGGTGCAGATAAAACTGCTTTTAAAGATAAGGTGCTCTAGAGATTCTTCACAAGCTATGAATGGACTTAACAATTAAATTCATGTCTTTAGGCTAGACAACAGCAAGCAGAACTGGCGCAGCAGGAATGGCTACAGATGCAACAAGCAGCTCAACAAGCACAGCTTGCTGCTGCCTCAGCCAGTGCATCCAATCAGGCAGGATCCTCTCAGGATGAAGATGATGAAGATGATATCTGAAATTCACCAGCTGAGTTTGTCTTTACTAAGAAATATTTTTCCTGCACAACGAAAACAGTGAAATGAATGCTTACCTGTAAGTTTGTATGCATCATGGACTGGCAATTGGTATTCTAGGGGTGTCTGCTGTTGTGTGCTGTACATGTATAAACTGTCTTTTTTTGAACTCTTGAAGATTTAAGGTTCAGTATCATATCAACTTTGGATTTTTAATGGTGTATATGGAAATTTTAGATAGCAGTGCGTCATTTATTTGATCAATAAACAGTGTTACAATAAACAACAAGTTTATAAAATATAGTGAGATTTATACAAAAAGTTCTAAATTCACATTTGCATTTCTTCCCTTTTAACTAAACTATAAAATCTTACTTAGAATTTTTAATTGTTTTTTTGGGGGAGTGGTACAGTAGGTATAATCTGTTAATGGGGAAAAAAAGCGGAGTTCAGCATAGTAAGAGTCTGAATTCTTAATTCTTTTTAAAATGAGGATGTATGTGGCAATAAATATTATATATGCTCAAATACCACACTTGTTAAAATTTGAAAGTAATACATTTTCACCAAGCTATGAAAAGGTATGTTTAATAGGAGTTGTACAAAGTCAGTCATTTTTTGTATAGGGGTGAAAAAAAGAAACCCATGGTTTTATTATGACATCCTTTGACAGTCCTAACTGAATATTTCACTTCAAAGACTGCCTGGTTTGAAGAACTAACTCTTCTATTATTTCACTCCAGTTTAATGTTAACTGTTGTTGATGGTATTTCGTAGTCCATATCTATTCATATTGTTGAAATATAAAGCTGGAGCTTGATGAAACAAAATTGTTTTAGTTCCACTGATATAACTGGGAATGATTAAGTATTCAAGCCTAAGAAGGCAAAAGCTGAAGCTAAGAGCATGCTTACCATAAAAGAGGGAATTTATTTAACCTTGATTAGTCATTGTTGTCAGCATAATGCTAACATTCTCCAGACTAGATTGCCACTGGATTACTAAAATACCTTGTTGAAAGTTAGCATTTTCTTCATTCAGATTGGTTTGTAGGTAAGTCCAGGTTTTTCATATGCTATTCCCCAAGAGTGATCAGCAATACATGGAACAGAAATTATGTAGTAGTCCTTTTGATAGTTGATTTGAAAATTCTGTTGATAAATGGATGAGCAGCTGTTCTTTGTGTTGAAATAAAGCACAGTAGTGTCCATTGCTGAGTTTTAATGTGTTACTTGAAGTAATACTGGCATATCTTCTGGTACACTAATCTGAGCAGACTAGAAAAGCCACTTGCATGCTGCTGTAGATGATCCCATAGCTCTCTAACAACATGAATTGTTTTATTAACTTATGTCCTCAGCAAGTTGCTCTAGTTAGAATTCTTGAGGGCTGCAGCAGTCTGTTTACATAAGGACGCAAACAGAAAATGGTGTGCCCATTTTTACATAAAGATCTGAACAAGGTACAATTGGCACATATTCAGATGTCAGTCACATAGTGACTTTGATTTAAATTTGAGATACATTAAGTTACATATTGAATAAATGTGAACGCTTCCTTAAATGCATTAATGCAGTGAAAACTAAAAGTGCTTGTTTGAATGTTTAAGTTTAAAAAGGAAAAACAAAACAAAAAACCTTTTGTGGATACTATATGAGATATGTTAGGCAAGGTTTGACCAAGGAAGTGGTTTTCTGTAAAGGTTTAAGTACCAAAGGTAGAAAATCTAGTCTAGTGATACAATGTTAATGTGCAGTGTTGGCTTTTCTAATTCGTACTGTAACACCTTCACACTTTCTATTTTAAATGAGTCTTTTCCTTTTAAATAATATTAGGTATATTTTTACACCTTTCTTTTCTGATGCAGAATTCAGGTTAACATTTTACTGCATCTAGTATGTATGGTGTAATATGTTTGGATCCTTGTGACCTTTCTTTTGGACATTCTTGTGCTTTTTCATATGCTGTATTCTTCAAGCAATAAAATTCTGATGTGTTTTTATAAAACTGCTTTTATATTTAATGAATAGTCTGTCTTCATTGCATTTATAAAGAAAAAAGTTAAGACTACTTTAACTCTGCTGTTATTTTGACCCACTGAACACTTCTTGTGACCAAAGTCTTTACAACCTGAGTGCTGTTGGATGGCATTGCTGTTCACTGGGGTTGTTAATGCTTGCAGACAATATTTCTGGGCTTGACCTGCTCTCTTTTCTCTTGGGAATTGCATTTTGTGTATATGCATCTTTTATAACCTGACCTTTTTCACTTGAAAAGTTGGACAAAAGCCCTGTAGATCAGGTATAACCTACTGAAATACTTTCAGTTTAACAAAGTGAAAGACAACAGGCAGATGCTGGGGAAATAAGAATATATGTTAGTCTCCTGTTGAATTAGTTTCATGTAGATAGTTTGTTTAGAGACTACTTGTTCAGCCATTCCATATCAAGTATGAAAAGTAAACTCTGGCCGTTGCAGGGGGAGTATCTTCACTGATCTTTCAACAAACTAAGAATTTTGTATTACTTTCCTATTGTGCTTCCGTGCACTAGCTGTTCAGTGAAGACAAGAGATTTCTGGATTTGTGGTACCACTGATTTTTTACTACACCAGATACATAGGGACTAAAGTTTGGTTAGTGAAATGTATTGTTACTTTGTCTCAGAAGAAACATGTTTAAGGATGTGTCTGTTTCTTAAATATTGAGTTGATGAGATTATCTGTGGGTTTTCCATAATTATTCTGATAGTCTGTTTCAGAGTGCTTTTCACTAAGTGACTTTCTTGCATAATCTTTCTTTTCTGTTACTTTAATAAAGTGTATGTCTGCATGACATTATGGATAATGAACATAATTGTATTTACTACACTGAGGTACTTTAAAAGGAAGTGTCTTAAGGATTCTAAACATCAAATACTTAAAATGGTATTTGGATTTCACTACTTAAATGTGGCTAGTTGAGTTTGGTATTGAAAGACTGGAAAGGAGTTTCTGCAAGAATGGAAGAAGTCTCTGAAAGCCACAATTATAAATGGTCCTCTTCAGGTTTTGTAAAAGTACCTCCATTAAGGAGGACTCTGTGTAATAATGCCTGTGCTGATCTTTTCATAATTTTGAAACAGTGCCAAGTCAAGGGCATAAAGTGATTTAATGATTGTTGTGGAACAGCAAAACCCTTGCTCTGAAATGTACACTTCATTTTAGTCTCCCAGTGTTAGATTGTGATTTTGTGTAAACCATGCACAAAACAATGTGGAAGGAAGAGTGTAACATGAAGGGTTAAGAATGCTGTGGTTAAGTTTACTTTCAGTATGACACTATTAATCTCTCCAAGATGGAAAAGTTTTACTTTGCAGCTTACACAGTGGGAGCACATCAGTGGGATACTGGCCAGTGTTAAGATGGATTTTGCTTACTGATAAATTAGACAGTACCTCTTTGATTCCTTGGACTTGCTAAAGGTCTGCTCAATGAATGTGCCATCTGTGACCTAGGTATGCTGGGTATAACTCACTGATGAAAAGGAGCGTCAGTGAGGCTTAGCATAGGCCAGTTAAGATTTGCTGGCAATCAGGAATGATAGGTTCCTTTTCAAAAGATGTTTGTGCTTAGCTTGAATATGTTGGTTTGTTCCTGATTGAAATTAGGTTTTTCTTTTTAGTTCCATGCAAACATAGCTACAGGAATCAGTAATTTTGAGAATTTAATAATGGCATTGGAAGTAGTTATCCCAGTTCTTGAGTACATGGGTTAATAAGTATGCTAGAGCTGTGCATTCCTGGAAGGAAACGGATCCAGTGACTGCTTGAATTGGAGGCAGTTTTTTTTTGTGGTACTGTGCTATAATGCAACTGAGCCAAGACTTGAGGAGTGAAGGTTTTGCAGCGAAATGGTTAGACAGTGAATCCAATTGGACATGCCAGATCCCATACGTCAATCATTCATGAATCCAGTAAGCGTGGGTTTTGCTGGGTGGATGAGTCTAGCATAAACTTGAATAACCTAGGGTAAATATGTAGCAGATGATGCTCCTGCATTTGTTGGGGAAGGTGACATTTGTTTTTAATTCTTCATGGCCATGATTTATTGTCATGTGAATTACAGGAATACAACATGAAGACTTCTATCCCACAGCCTGAACCAAATGTTCAAGTAAGGATTGACAGTGCTTGCTACAACCTGTTTCCTTTTTACCGAGTTTTAAATGTGAACAGCTACAACGCTTTACATATCTGGGGTGAAGATTTATAAGAGGCATATGAAATTATGTAAAGACTACAATTAATTTTAAGGCTGAATGTTCATGTCATTAATTTTTTTAATACTTGAGATGATTTTTTTTCTTGTTTCAAAGGAAGTCATTGATTTCTTCCCTTCTCCCTCAGCCCCACCTAGGGTAACTAATGTTGTTGGAGTAGTAGTATGGCATGGTATAACTTTGAATGATTTCCACACTCATTTCAGTAGAAATTAGTCCCGTTTTTATATTGGTTCAATACTGTTACTGGTCAGTAATCATAAACTTTTATATCTTCAAAGCATTGTACAAGCATTAATTATGCGTAGGCAATGTTACACTGCCCAGTGTAATAATGTTGGTATTTGAACAGTCCATGCTAACACATTCACATGCTACAGAAATAAAAGGTGGTGCACTGTTTAGAGGAAAAAAGATGTTATCTTCATGTCAGACTTCATGTAAAGGTGACTCATCTAGAGAGCAAGTAACTGGAAAAACAAACAGACTTGTTATAAAAGTCATTGTTGGAGATGAAAGCATTTATTTGTAATAGCACAGTGCTTGGGGTTGCTGGTTATAGGCCAGGACTTGGTTTCATTAATGTTGTGTTCAGGTTTCATTCTGTCGCCTACAGAGAGAAAAAACACAGGTGAATTAGAAGTCAAATTCAGTGTCCTTTTTCTTGCAGGTACAAATTTATTTTCTCAGTTAGGCAGCAATGTAACCCATGGAAGAGAACTAAATTTATCAGGGCAGTGGCAGTGTTAGTAGTGCAAAAAATCTGAAAATCTTCACTATCCCATCCTGCAGTAAAGGAGACTTCACTTCTGAAAATGTTAGAAGATCTGTATGGTGAAGGAGGAATGTGAGCAATAAGGATTTTTTTTTCCTTTACTGTAATGCAAACAGCTAACTGGTACAACTTTTCATGCATAGATAATTATTTTTCAGGCAGGTAAAATTCAAAACTTAAAGACAGTTGCTTCTTAGATATGCACTTACACCTTCCACATTCTCTGATGGTGTTACATATTCTATACCTGTGGTAATTTAATTGCCTGGGATTGCTGGGTAAGTTGTATGCAGCTAAACTCATTACCCTTAAATTATGAATAACGCTTTCTTTTCTTGTTTTCAGTATGTTACAATGTTTTAAAACTTGAAACTGTTGGAAACAATCATGTTTTCATTTCTATGAAAATATTACTGGTTTTGAGATGCTTACAGAATTGTTTTTAAATATATAGTTCTAAATAAAATTTAAAGAAAACTAAAGCTTTATAAACAAATTATATTACTTTATTTATTGTATCATTAAAATGAAAGGGCCAATTTTTGACTGAATGTGAAAAAGGTATTTATTCTGTCTGCAGGATGTGGAAACACAGGGCTAAACTGTCACTGCTGTTAGTGAGTTATCTTTTCCAAAATGTGGAAAAATGTTATTTTGCTTATTTAAAAAGTGTTAGTTGATATTCTGAGACAATCACCCCTCAAACTTTTCTCTCAGGAAAATGATGACCTGGCTTCCCTTCATAGATGAAAAGGATCTAGGGCATGAATCGCACAGTCCTGCTGGAAGAACTATAGTTGCAGACAAGCCTGGAGGGAGAGGGCATTTCATTGATTGCTTTAACTGTTTTTGCTTTAATCATGTGGAAAAGTGATTGAGAATTGGACCTTGCCCTAAAATGAAATCGCTGCTATTTGACTGTGTTATAATAGCATATTTTAAAAGTTTCTCCTTTATGAACGTAGGATATAAAGCTTCTGAATGCTGAAATAGGTTTTCCATATGTATCTGTGTTCGGATATATTTTTGTACCTGCCTCAGTGGTGTATATATTCCAACCCAGAGGGGCAGTTTAGTCCTCAAATTCAGAGAAATTTTTTACTTGGTGCTGAAAATGGTGCATTTTTTTTTAGTGTGAAAAAAAGGTCATAGGAAATAGTGGCATGATAACTTCTTTGTGGACTAGCTATTAAAGACACAAAGGTAGTAACAACACAACTGAACCCTCATTGTTCTGTGTATTTCATTTTCAAAAATCCATCCGCTGAGGAGAACTGGACACAAGGAGAGTACCCGAGGCAGCAGTAAATCCAAAGGGACAAACCCTGACTACTATAAGAGGAGTGTGTTAGGGAAGGAGAAAAACAGTCTTAAGAAATTGTGTATATTCTTCTCTTGGCATCTCGCCTTGTCTCAAAGGGAAGAATATGCAAAGACAAAGCGGAGGTGTGTGTAAAGACTCTTACTAGGATTCAGTTGGCTACCTGTTAGATTTGATCTGCCTTTTAAGTCCAAAGAGCAGGCATTGGTTTTCAAATTTAGTTAGAGCTCCAAAAAATGTAATGTCACAAAAATTAAATTCCTTCCTAAACAGTGATTATTTTTGCTTTTGTTTCTTTGGGATTACTTGAAGATTTCTGCAGTTAGTCTCTGATCAGAATCTCACTTGGAACAAATAAAAATGATAAACAGAGTTGTAGCTATCTTTATTAATACAAGAGGGAGATATAGAAAGGTAATTGATTTGCTTAGTGGGATATTCTATGCACAGCACACTTGTGTTCTCATTTCTATTGTTGATTTATTTACTGATTCCTCCTCTTTTATAGTGATCAATAGTGGGAGGGAGAGAGTTTTCTTGGATATGTGAGTTACTCGAGTTTCCTTACAGATTGTGATCCTTTGGCAGTTTTTTCGTGCACCAATTAAATGTGGTATTATGCAACGTTGACATCAACTTTCTCATGAGAAAAGGAGGAACCACCACAGATCAAAAGTAACAAGGGAAGAACACCTGAAATTAAACCACTGAAATTAAATCCCTTAGAGGCGAGAAGTTAAGACCTGCAGTTGTATGGAAGACAGGACAATCAGGGGATCGTTAGCCTTCTCAGTTGCAAATTAATGTAATTCATACCCTATTCGATGAAAAGGATCTGATTGATTACAGCAGAAGCAGGTTGCTATTATGTTATACAGCTTGTTCTTTCGCTTGCCAGCAGGCGGCTGTCAAGTTCAGGAAAAGGGTTTCAGCTGGTTGTGTTGAAAGTACTGAAGCCTGTTAACCGAACCTTACAGTCTATGGGATAATTCATGAATCAGTTCTAATTTAAACTCCTTTAATGAGATTAACGAGTAACCCAGGATAGTGATTATTTTAAATGTTAAGTCAGATTTTGCACAACTGCATATATATTTGTGTTTCTGGTCATAATTCAAAGTCAGATGACAGTAAAATATTTTAGCAAGTCTGAAAATGGGTGGTGCTGATCCTTAGCTACATATTTGTCCACTATTCATTTTTCTACAGCTTGAATTAGTACCGTGACGGAAGACTCCATCTTCCAATATTGATCCAGTATGTCAACCCATACACTCTGCTCAAAAGCTGCTAGTCGATGCAGATAGCAGTTACTATTCGAGTCTTTGGTTATTATCTCAAAAGTAATAATCTTTATGCCTGTAGATAATACAGTAATGAAAAATTTTTACTATCAGAATTCACCATAGCTATACCTAAGTCTGCATATTAGATACAGCTCAATGTTCTTTTAATGTAAGGAAATGTGCATGGGTGGGGTTGGTGGGAGAATGGAGAAGACGTGTTAGGTGAACTGAAGATATCAGAAATTAAGGTAGCAAAGCCCTGGCATTTATGGTTATGTTTTGATATAATTCTGAAAGTATGTGCAATGGAAGCCAATGGACTTACAGTATTCAAGCAGGTAATGCAAGCATTAGAGAGCAGAAAAATCACATTTTGATATCATGATTTATGTGTATTCCCTGATATTTTGTAATTGTCCAGCCTCCAGCTTGGGACACAGTTGTATGTTATCAAAAGGAAATGCTGAGTTATGTGATTGTCTTGCTTCACCAGAAAAAAGCAAATTCCTGTGAAATAAGAGGGTATTTGTACTTAAGAATATTGCTAGTTGATGCTGATTGACACCACGTTTCCTCTGCTACATATGGGATGGAAAGATGTGCTCTTGGCTATAGTGCAGGCAAAAAGAGTGAACACAGGATATTTCATAAAAGCAGATGGAAGTTCTCATTTTCCTGCTATTTATAGCTGGTGTAAGTAGTGCCCTTTCAGTTCTGTTATCCGATCACTGGTGATGTCTTTCCGTGTTACTTGCTGAGATGAGAGAAAAAGAAGAAACATACCTTTCTTCTGCTGTATAAAATGCATTTCAGTACAGACTGGAAAAGATTCAGAGATAGGAGAAAAATTAGAATTGGGTCTCCCTAAGCAGTGGCTGAGGCTGCACTAAGTGCAGTTTCCCTTCTGCGTTGAAGCAGGGGTGGTGTGGTCTAACTAATATAGTTTCCTGCCAATTTTCTGCTTACTGAAAAAAAAAAAATCAGTCTCAGAGTAAAACTGTTTATTTTGCCTAATAGTTGAAATAGAAACCCAGTGGAAGTAAGCATCTAGTCAGATGCACAGCTACAAACTCTTTGCACACTGCTGGCTATGGTTAAATAACCAGCCTCTGGGAGGCAGAGGAAGTCTGTGGAGAACTCAGCACAAGCTGAAGTGTCAAGACACCTATTCTTCTGTCTCAAAGTATTTCCTGAGCTGTACAGTAATGATTACCCACTCACCATATGGAGGCATTATGAACATCAATACTTATTAAAATTAGAGCACTTAAAGTGCTGGTGATGGAGGAAATACATGTGTAAGGGGAGGAGGGAGCTAAATTCTTTCGGGTTTGAAGCAAAAAGAGGTAATACTTAATGGTTTTTGCAATACTTCATTTTCTTTGTGGATTAAAAATGCAATTTTAATATGACAAAGAGACTGCTGGCTAGCGGAGAAAAGGATTAATGGCACCTCACACAGAGAGAGAGAGATATTTGGAAGTAATTTGTTTGGTCCTGCTGATTTTTGTGGCAATGGAAAACTAAGCTGCTTCTCTTTTCAGAAAGTGTGCCCACAGGGAGTGCCAGACAGCTTTTCTGCCACTCCAAATTAATCATGCAATTTGTTTTTCTGCCAAGATAATATCCTTAGGTCCACTTGTAAACTCAAGTAGATTCTGTTGAGAAGTGAACAGAATTAACAAAATACATAACTATTGTAATAACTGGAATGATGTGGATTCAGTCTAAAAATAAAGAGGCAGTTTTCTTTTAAAGCCTGTATTAATTAGTCAATGAGGGAAAAAAAACCCAGCTAAATATAATATTAAGTTTTCTAAGCTAAAAATAAGTTGTCATCATCTTCCAGAAAATGCTAATGGTTTACAAGGATACTGGAACAATGCAATTTATCACGTAGCCTTTGCTGTGTGTAAAAAAAAAAAAAAAAAAAACAAAAAAAAAAAAACCAACTTAAATATGTCTTTAGTGTATTCTTGAGTCCCTTTAGTGAGACTTTTAATTACACACACACATTCTCCACCCCCCAACCCCCTGTTTTTAAGGATGTGACTAGAAGAATGAAAATCTGTAGGGTAATATTTGTTTAATTACTTCTAGGCCTAGGGCCAGTTGCAATCCCTGGTAATGGAAACAATGTCAAAATTCTAAATGATTAATTATAACATTTCTGGCAATACCCTGTGGAGATGCAGTAGACTCTTCTCCTCATCTCACAGCTAGGTCATTTCACATCTTGAACTGCTAAACTGGAGGAGAGTGTAGCTTAGTGTATATGTATCGGAATCTCCTAAAACAAGAGTGTACTCAAGCAGTAAAAGGGCCTAATGATGACTGATGTCAGACTTCTTCCTAAGCTGAAATGGTAAGTGTTATGCTGCTAAGACTTCTGTTTTATTTTTAATGAGTTAAAATTTTATTTCATCACATGGTCTTAATATATTATGAATTCCAGGTTCTGTGATAACTTACCTAAGTGCTTTTTGTCTTTTAACTAACTTACAATCAATTATCTTTGTAGATTATTGTTGAAATGAGCTATGATCTTCTCTTTACTGATGAAGAGGTGGTTCCTAGTTTAAGTAAAGGTGAAATGCACATTTCCATATATGTACCTGATACATACATGTACTTCTGGTTCTGAAGAAGTACAGGTTGAAAGCAAACTAAAAATCAGAAACCAATCTTGAAAACAGTGGTGCCCATATTTCAATTCAAATGCTAATAAAGCCACTGAAATCTGTTGTTAAGAAATAAATAGCCTTTGCACTTGAATTTTTTTTTTTAAATCCTGTAATATGAAAACTGTATAGAAGGCATTATGAAGGTTTTTATCCTATATTACACAGACTTTAAAAGCTTACATTGTGTTTTTGATGTTTTAAAATAATATGTCCAGATTAGATTAAGAAATACTATTGCCTTTCCAGGAATATTGGAAGCAATCATTCTTCCATTTCCCTATAGTGCATATATGTTGTCCAACTCTCCCCAATCTGTTTCATTTACTTTACCTGAAGAAACAACGTCTATCAGCAGTGTCTCAGATAATTGTAAACTGTATCCTTTGAGTCACATTTCGTGCTAATTCTCTAGGGGTGGTTCTACGCTGCACAATGAAGGTCCAAGATCTGAGGTAGCTGTGAATGAACTGATAGAGTTAAATGGCTCATCATGTTTCCATGCAGAAACACTAGGCTGGGTCCCAGAAACAGTTATGTTAATATGTACAGCTTCTGGCCTAACCAGCCTTACTTCCCAAGTCTAATTGTTAACCTGCGAACATGAATAATTAGCCAGACTGCAGAATTGCTCTAATGCAATGATACAATTCCGGTGCTGGCTTGTTCAAAGCCTCTTCAGTAGTATCTTTTGATTGCTTCTCTTCAGATATGCTCTTAAAAGGTAGGTATAGTCAGAGGCTGCTGTGATAACACCTATCCTATTTTACACAGTAGTTCAGACGGGCCTCTCAACCTGTTCTGGAGGTTGTGAAGTTACCCAGAATCTCTGCAACATTGTCCAGCTCTTGATGCTTGCTTTAACCTAGGGCTTGCAAAGATGTTCTTTGAAAAGAGGTACGTGGAAAGAAGGAATCGCCTTTGTCCCGGGAAAACCTCTCATTAGCTAGAATTAGGCTTTTTCAGCACTACTGAGAAGCTAAGTATCGTATTTATGTACCTGTGATACAGGCTGCAGTTTCCTTCTCCTAAAATGAGTAGAGATCACCATAAAACATTCAATTTTGTTGTATTGCTCTGAACTGAAAACAAATCCTGACATGTTGAGAATGTTGGCCTTGCACATTTTGCAGAAATAGGAGTAATTAGTTCTGAAATTAGAGTTAAGCAAAAGAACCTGAGGGCTAATGTATCAATCAACCAACCACAAATATACATATATATGTATATTACATGTTGAAACTCTCTTGATGTATGTTTCATGCAATCAAAGTCCAGTATTTCAAATTTGAGTGCCAAGTGAAGTGCATGATTTTCAAAGCTTCTGGATCCATAGATCTAGAATTTAGGATCCATTTTCCAGTAGACTGAGTTTCAGTACCCCATTGGGGCTTCTACGGTTGAAAATTTTAACTTGAAGGTTATTTTTAGGGTTCATTTTTAGCTATCTAAGCTGAAACAAGTGGAAAGATGGGTTTTCCTGAAATGATCAAAGACTGAAAAATCCTGGCTCTCCTGAAGCCAGCAGCAAATTTCTAATTCACTTAAATGGTCAGGACTCTCACCCACAGTGTTTAAAGTTCAGTGTACATCTGTTTCTCAAAATTACACTTAAAAAGAAAAAGTGCCAAATCAGGCACCAAAGGTGCCCAGATCATTGGGTGCATTTATAAACCTTGGTTAGGACACAGCAGAATGTGGATTAAGGCATGATTGAAGATTTTGAAATCCATCTTTCTAAAATTATTACATATGCAGCAAGTTAGAGCATAGGTATTAATTTAAATATTATATATTAAAAAGTATGTAAGATGAGAAAATTCTTTTAATTTTTACTTAATAATGTTTTGAACCAGGTTATCTCATTATATCATCTGATTATATTTTTTCAAGAATTTAGTATAAAGGTGTGTGGTGAGCTACTAGCTAACCAAAACTTCAATTGAAGTTTACAGCATTTAATGGAAATCATTTTTTCCTACTCTTGAAAGGTGTGTAAGTTGAGTGAATTAAAATATATATTTATTAATAATTTTTATCATTTATTTCTGCTTCATTACCTGAATCCTCAACATGTATTCTGCTTGGTGAATATTTTCAGTATTACATGTGATCTACAAACTGAGTTAATGTGTCAGAGTTCAACTTGAAGTGTGCCCAAGTGTGGAATTTAATATTCCGAGTCTAAAATTTGGGGGTTCTGTGACCACTGGCTTGCTAAAACATATGTGTAGGCCACCGCAGCATGTGGCACAGTTACTCATTTTGTGGATCCCCACAGACCCAAGTGCCTTTCTTGTGTAATGTGATGAGCTTAAACATTTCACTCCAGAAATTACATTGTTGATCTGTGATCTCATCTGCTTATTTTGATAATTTCTGATGTTAATACTATTCTAATACATCTAGAAGAACTTGCATTTTCCTTTCATGTGGAAAATAGGATTAAACCTAAATTAAGTGTGATGCAAAGGAACATTACTGGAAATGTGACTTGGAAATGAAATTACTATTGGATTTAAGTAATTTTTTTTCATGATATAGAGACTTAAGACAGTAGTATTTTCACTGAGTTTTTACTGCAGCCTGTAAGAATGACTTTCAGTAAAAATGAGAGGAAAATCCAGAAATTGATGCCTTGACAGGAGAAGTTAATTCAGGGGTGGCTTTCAAAGCCTTTGCTTTCTAGTGGTAGCTCATTAACAGACACGTTGGTGGGAAAAATAATCTTTTTGACGAGGATTTAACATCCTTCCTCTTCTAGTTGTTGGGGAACTCCCTGTTACAGTCATTCAATTATATGATTCATCCAACCACTTCATGAAAAATAGGTTATTTTTCCTCCGATGTCAGCCTCGTACTTTCGAACTTCTCAATTCGTGATTTACTTACACACCTGTGGGGTTAAAAAAAAAAAAAAAAAATTCCTTCCTTGTTTATTGCTCTTCCTCCCCCCCGGTGCCAGGTGAGGCCGATGCGCGACCCCGCCGGTGCGCGGCCAGGCAGGCGGCACTCCCGCGCCTCTCCCGGCCGTGAGTCAGCGCTTTCCTGGGGGGAGGCGAGGAGGCCTCGCAGCCGGGCGGGGTACAAAGACCCGGGGCCTCGTTGCCGCCTCCCGCCCGGCGCCCCCTCCCTCCTCCTCCTCGTTAACGAGTAACGACGCAGCCGGCAACGGGAGCCGCTTCAAGCCGTGACGCCGCTCCACCCCCACCCCCCCACCCCCGCTGCCGTTAGGGGCTCCGGGCTGCGCGTGGCGCCGCCGGAGCGGCGGCCTCACCCCGTCCCGTCCCGTCCCCCCGCCGCCTCAGCCGGGCCCGCCCCTCTCCCAGTCTCCTCCGCGGCTCCCCCCCTTCCCGAGCCAGGCGGAGCTGGAGCTGGGAGCGACGTCGTTCGTTGCCGCCGCCGCCGCCTCTCCCCCGTGACCGAGGGCACCGGCGCTGCCCGGCGGGAGCCCTTCTCCGGCCGACGCCTCGTCCCCGCCGTCGCCTCTGCTGGAGCCGGCACTGCTCGCGAAGCAGCCATGAGCTGGGGCACGGAGCTGTGGGTGAGTCTCGGCTCGCCTCTCATTGTGTCTGGGATTCGCCCCCTTCCCTTGTCTGCTGAGGCGGCTTCCCCGGGGGAGGCGCGGGGCGGCCGGAGCCGGGGCGGCCGCCGAGGCGCTTTGTTCGGCGCTGAAGCGGCGGGCACCGGGGAGGGGGGGGTCGGGGAGAGGTGGGGGGCGGCCGCGGGGGGCGCTGTGAGGAGGGGGGGGGGGGGACGCGACAGGAGACGAGACGCTGGAAGCGGCGGAGGGAGGTGGCGTAAGCGTTGGGGAAGGGGGAGCTGAGGAGGGGCGGGCGCTCGGCGGGGGCGGTGGGTCGGGGAGCGCCTCGCCCGGGATGTGGGTGCGCGCGCGCCGCCCCGCGCGGCCATGGCGCTCGCCGCGGCGGGGGCCGCGCGCGCCCGCCCGCCCGCCGCCTCGCCCGGTCACCGTTCGCCCGGTAACGGTCACAGCAGGTCGGGCGTCTTTGTGTGCGCCCCCCGCCTTCCTAGCGGGGGGAGGGCTCTTGGTGCGAGGCGGCTGGCGCCGGCGGCGTGCTCGGGGGTGGCTTGGGGCGGGGTCCGGGGCGGCTCGGGCAGGGGCAGCGGCGGCGGCGGCCCGCACCGGGCACCCTCTGGGCGGCGGCAGGGCTGCTCCTCTCCCGAAAACCGCCGGACTGCTCTGACGAGTAAAGCGTTTTGAGCTGTCGCCCCTAATTGGAAGCAGCTATTGCATAGCTTTGTCTCTAAAAGGACCCCAGAACATTGGCTAATACTGTATTGGTTTTTTGGTTGTTTTTTTTTCTGTTTTGTTTTTGTTTTGTTTTGTTGGTTTTTTTTAAATACGAAGAACTGGCAGCAAGGAGACAGTCAGCGTCTGTGTGCCTGTGTCTGCGTTATGTTAGATCTTTTCTTAAACCTCCGCTCCTCCTCCGAAGGTTTTTTGGCTGTGCTGAGCGCAGTAAAGAAGGGGCTTCTCCCGGGGGAGTCTGCCGGAGTGAAGCACAATGATGTCTGCTTGCAGGCAGTTGTGGGATGTTTTATTTTCTCTTGTCAGATTTCCTACTGTTGCTGCTACAACTGGAGCTGACACTGGTCGTGGGAAAGCTTAAGCAAAAAAAAAACCAAAACAAAACAAACCAGTACCAAGGAGGGTTTACCGTCCTCGTTTTAAATGCTCCCTGCTCTTTGTTTATTTGCTTTTAAAGACTGAAGCACAGACAGTTGCGCTGAGGAAAAAAAAAATACATAAAGTTAAACATTGCAGCTTGAACACTGTTCAGGAACTCTTAACTTGGAGGTAGCGTTATACTTTTTCTAAAATTTGAAGTTGAATTAAATTCCTTTATCGGTAGTTTCTAGTACAGGGCTACTAGCCTCTAGAGGAGCAAAGATCTGCTCAGCAGCAGACAACTAGTTGCCCAAGTGAGCTGGCGAGTCAATGGCAGGCTGTGGCATTGCAGTCAGTATGTGGGTGGGGTATAGGAGTTGGGCCAGTGAGGCTCCTGAAGCCACCTGAATAAGTTGTGTCTGGCTATGCAAAATGAGGATGTAATAGCATTGCATCAAGTGTACTTCATGGAAAAGCCTGATTTAAAGATATTTAGGGGTTACTTCAATGTTTTGTACAGTACCTTGTACTTAACTAGGATTTATAGGCATGATGAGAATTCAGATAAGATACACTTGTGAAGTACTGATAGCGCTGCTGTAACAAAACTGAAATATAAAACTCTTGTAATATTTACAGTAAGGAGTAAGTAAAAGCCATGACTTATATTGGCAGCACAAGTGTGCCTTTGTAGCTCATGCTCATATATACTTCAGAGGCGAGGTTGTAGGTCAATGTTTCGGAAGAGTGGGGGTTTGCCTTTTAGGAGAGCGCCGAGTTTTCTTCTTTGTGTGCTTTGGTATGTATCTCTCTAGAAAGCAGAGTTTTAACTTACTCTGTTCATTTTGGAAGCTTCTTAATTTTCTTTGTTCAGCTTGTAAATGACAGTTAAAAGTTTGGTAGTCTGTTGTTTTGTAAGAAAGTGTTTATCTTCCTTATGTGCTTAAGAAATACGTACAAAAAGGTGGATTTTGACCTCAGACTTCATTTAATGACAGGCATTTCATTCACAGTGTCATGAAACTAGCTGAATTTTATCTAGACCTACTATCTGGTGATTTTTTCCTGAGTCACTAATTATTATATGTTAGTTTGAAGAAATAATGCCAGAATTTTAAGCTAACAGTTTCACTGCAACACTTCTATTTCAGAAAAACTTAATGTATTTTTTGCTTGATATCAGGAGGTTCCTGCAACTCTATGCTAATGAGGTAACTTTATGTGTAAAATGGTCTGTTTGTAACTATACAACTAGACACTGACAATAAAAGTTTTTACATTAAAGTGTACTTTTTAAATGGGTTATTTTTTTCCATTGAATCTAGTCATACTTTAAAAAAAAATACCTTTTAGGTTTATAAAGCAAACTGTTTCTTCATTGGAAAAATACTCAGTGCTTCTCTTGCTGATTGAAAAGAATATTGAATGTTTAATTGTTTTAACAACTGGTGTTGGGCAAAAAAAGTTGTGTTTTTTTTTCTTAAATCTGGCATAAAATTAAATTAATTAAAAATTACTTTAAATCTATGTTAAAAACACAAGGAAGACCACTATTAGTGGAGCTTCAAAGGCAGGGCTCTGAACAAGGAGTAAATAAACTATTAGGTGTGTTTGTGTTCTACTGTAGCTTTTCCTTCATTGTTCCCTGTTGCTAGCATCAGTGTAGCTTCAGAAAGTAGCCCAAGCAGCACTGGGTTTGCTAATGGTGGCAGGGCACTAGCGGCTCACCGTGTTAAGAGTCTCCAGCTGCAGAGAGCTTTTTTGCATATGTTTTCTGGAGACCTTGTTGAGCCTGAAGCTCTCCCTCGTTAGTGGTCAGTTTCAGTGGAGTTTTTCAGGATTAAGACTGGTATCTAGATGATGATAATTTTTCAGAACATTTGCAAATACGTATGTAGGCTTTGCTGATTCACTGAGGCAAATTTGATTATTTTCTATTTTGATTATTTTCTATTGGGTGTTTTAATATCTCCTTAACTCTGCCTTCTCAGATTGTATCTCTTCATGCTGATTATTGGTATTTTACGCTGATTCATAGTTCTGGGTGTTTGGTTTTTTTCTGGAGTTTTATGCTTTATGCTGTTTCTGATAAAGTAAAAAGCATGCATGGTTGAATTTGGAGACAAATAAAGAACCAAAAGAAAAAACAGGGGATTAGGAAAGCAACTCGTGTCTGGTATTTATGTTGTACTTATTTAGTGTGGCTGTTCTGGCATTGAAATGATGTATATGCTAATTAAATGGTTATATCAGGGTCATAACAAGGGAAGGATTTTCTTTGATGGACCAGACCAGTATTTTCTAATTCTTTAAATTCTGTAGCTGCTATTTCTGTTTGTGGATTATGAGCTTTTTTTGTTTTTCAAGCAACTATTTTTATAAGTACACCACCATTCTCTGAAGTGGGTGTGCATTGGCCAAAGCATATGTGTCTTGAGTAGAGAGGCACTTTGTGCTTTTCAGTATGTCTTGGCTAAACGGCATGCTCCCTGTTGTGTTTCCTTTGATAGCATCGTATAACATAATGGGAATTAGTAAAATAAATGTTGATTTATTTAAGCCTGTCATTAGAACCGTTTCATTATTCAACTTTTTCGTCACTGTTTGAAATGTGTTCCCCTTTTATGCTTTTTTCATCGCACCAAAAAATTTTGATCAGTTTTGAAAGTATTATTCCACAGATAGTCTTATTCTCATCAGTGCATTTATCTTTGTCGTCACTCTGTAGTATATTCCTTATGGCATGTCCACGCAGAAACTTAAGATACTTTGGTGAACTGCCTTGCATGATAATATTCTTTAATGGTTAGAACAGAGTAGTGAGAACTGGGGAGTCTAGTCTTCTGTAATCCAGTTGAAATTGTATTTTCTGAGAATTTGACTGTTGTCTGCTAAATTTTGCTATCTGTAATATTTAACTTTTTGCTAGGTAATATTTGTAAAGCAATAATCATGTGATGAAAGGGGACACATAATAGTAAAGTAGCGTTGCTACACTTCATTAGTAATAGAAAATTGTTCCTGTTTATTTAGATACGCTTTTCAGAGTTTTAACTTTTTTTTTTAACATGCTTTTTTCAAATGCAGTATGTAAGCATGAGCAGTAAGAGGGTTTACATATTGAAGTCCTGGGCAGACCTGCATACTTGCTTTATAAGGTGCCCCTGTCTGACTTGTATCAAACTGTGCTGCAATATCCAAAGCAAGAATAGATGAATGGAACTAAAATAGGGTTTTTTTTAAGTAACTTTAAATATATGGAGATAATAATGATGGATTGTTATACGTTAGAGAATCTACTCAGCATGAGCATCTGTTCAGTGTGTATGTTCCTGTACATCTGGAGTTCTTTGTGATGGGTGTAAAGTGTACAAATAACATTAACATAGAATATTTAACAGAATGTATCTGGTTATTGTCATCTTGGGTTTTTGTGCAGTTAAATTGAATATGTAGTGCATTTGCTTTGATGCTAATGGCTCACTGAGCTTTGAAGACTGGTGGATGGTTGATAATGAAGTTCTTGGCTTAGTGAGTAGAGACAAGTGAACCTGTGTGATTGGCACTCTGAAGTGGCTTCCTTGGAAATTAATTAAAGAGTTTGTGCTGTCTCTTTAAAAAAATTAGGAAGGATGTTTTTTTCAACTTTTGATGCACATTCTGTCTTTCAAACCTCTGTGAACCCCTTAATAGCAGTTGGCAGAAGAAGAGTTTGAATACTATGTCAGAACATTTTCAGTCTGTAAAACCAGTCTAGCCATCTGTTTCTCACCTCTTGATAAATATTTAAAGCAGAAATTTTGCTGAGGGCTTTTGTGCTAAGATTTCATGATTAAAAAAAAAAAGGCTATATAAGATTTAATGATACTATTGTTGTGAGCTCCTTGGGGCCAGAAGCACACTATCTTTTATAATTAAGAAACCACTGGCACTGAGAATACTATTTTAGAAATGAGTTACGTTGGACTAAAGAAAGATCAAAGTATATTTGGTGATGTGCTCTTTTTAATCTTTCCTTAAACAAAATTCATTCTGTGCCAAAACCCAAGTTTTATTTACAAAAATATTAAATAATTTTCAGTTGCATCAGTAGTTTTTCAAAAGCTGTGAAAAATTTTCTTATGCTTTCGATGCCTGTTTCAGACATTGCTTCTTTTTTGTATTAAAATCATATATTCTCTTTTTGTAGAATAAGATAAATTGCATGGTAATGTTGTCTAATCTTAGAAGTTGCCAAGTTTAATTATACGGAAAACATGCACAGAATGTAAATATCAAAAAGTGAACTTCAGAAAGTAGCTAAGTATTATGTAGTGTATTTCTGGTGTAATAATTTCTTGTATTTTTGTTCACCAGCTTAGAAAATTTGATTTTTTTTTTTTAGCTAAATAAAAGGTTTTTTCAAAGCAGTTTGAAACTGAGAAACCTTTCTCTACAATTAATATAACCATGTGTTTATGTAGTCACTAGCATTGTTAATACTACTAAATAATTTTTTAAACGGTTAAAAAAACATTGAAACTAATTCTAAATATCAAACCATATCCTATGTGGGAGTTCTGTGTTTTTGAATCTTAATCTTCCATAAACTCATTTTCCAGTGTGCTAACATATACTGCGTTAAAGGCGATATTCTATTTAATACGTAGATGTGTTTTTCCCAGATTTCTCCTTCAACTTAACCCAAAGATTGCAAGCAGTACTTTGTATGGATTCTCTTTCCATTCAGTGTTCTTGCTGTTGCGGCCTGCAGATGTGTGCAAGGAATGTGTTTTGTGGCTAAAGTGTAAAATTACAGTTTTCCTCTTGTCACGGGTAGGATACTGGATAAAATGCTTAACCTCTGTGAGGTTACAATCTTTCACAAGGAGTATTGTCCAGCCTATATCATCCTTGTGAAGACCTCTGAGATTTCCAAATAGAAAGTTATGTAAGGATCAAGTACTTGATTGTTGAATGTGTAGTTACTTCAGGCTCCTGAATGAAAACAATTGTATCGAGTTTTAGTTAGAAATAATGTTTGTCTGTATTTTTCCAGCAATTGTCTGGTTCATAAACAACTGACCTTTTTACTGATTTTTCCAGGAAGGTGTGAGTCATTGTCTTGAGACTTTATCAGTTTGATTTTGATGTTGAACATAATTTAATTTAAGAATGTGTACGTTTTTGTGCCCTTGAGTATCTGTTTAGAAAGTATTTTTTCAGTTTTGAAAACAGTTTATGACCTGATATCTATTAAAATGGCATCTGTTTTTATTTATGGCCCCACTTGTATATGTACTTTGAAATGTATATGCTCTTCAAGGAAGTTTGTACAAACATACATGGGACTTTACTAATCTGGAAATGCTGAACACTGGAATAATATTTCTGTCTTTTTAAAAATGTGTGTAGGGTCCTTATTGGTAATACAAAATCTGAGAGTTGCCTGTATCAAGATTCTAAATTCTCCAGCTGGCAGTTTGATTTCCTGAGTGAGAATAGCAGGAAGTTGTTTGAGATTGCAAGATCTTTTATCTCAACCACGCAGAGGATTTCTTTAAAGATGTATCTGTCAAAATAATGATCCTTTGGAACAGCAAATCTGTCAGAATTGGGATGGAGAAAAGCATGAGTAGAGAAAAGTCTGTTGTCAATGTGTTCAGTTTCTGTTCTTGGTGAGGGGTGTCCAAGTAGGTATGATTTGCGCTTTGAACAGTTTGCAGGTAAATACTGGAAGACAGAAGGTTTGTGTTAGTGCTTGTGTAGAGTTGTCACTGATGCTATAGACCTACTGAAATAAGTCTAAAATGTCTAAAGTTCATTTGTGTATTTAAATTAGTTCTTATGCTGGATTGATCTGGGTGAGACCCTCTATTATTAATACAGTGGTTGAATATTTCAGTCCTTACATTTGCAGAGTGTTTTTTTTAGCATGCTTGGTGTAAAGCTAGTAATTGAATAACGCAGGGGTTTTCTGGGTTTTGTTTTTTTGTTTTTGTTTTGTGGTGGCTTTTTTTTTGTGGAGGGGAAGCTCTTTTAACACATTTCAGATTAAATTTTCATTGTTCATAGCCACATGTGCATACTTTTTCAGCAGCTTGAATTCTTTTTGGTAGAAAAAGAATTCCCCAAAGTCCAGATATGTTCAGCTTTTTCCTTGTGTTGGTGAACAAATTGTCCAGTGAAAGCTGAAATTCCAATCAGCTTGTTTCATTTTGCCCCTAGTGAGTTTACGTACCCCAGTCCCAGTGCTCTCTTGGCAGAGAGCTGAGAGGTTTGTCTTCGGATGCATGTCAGTGCTTCAGCTGGATGGGAGGAGAAGGAAAAAAAAAAGTATTATAATAATGAAAACCTTCTGGTTTTCATTAAAATGTGGACCCGCTACACTTACTTTGTTTATGGAATTATCTGCAATAAATTTGTTAGTCTGAGTTGCTGTTTTTTCTCAACTATAAGCTCTATTCCAAGAGGAGAGTTGCAGCAGTATTGTATTTCCTGCTAGGTGACAGGAACAAGAAAGGGTTTCATTTCAGGTGTAGTTATTTTTCTGTTAATTTCAATTGTATTGAAGTTTGAAATAGTTACATGTGAGATTCATTAATATCTTTTCTTTGATTTTTTTTTTTTTTTCTTCAGTCAGAACTCTGCTTCTGCTTTGTCATTTACAATACAAAGGGCATTAGACCGCAAAAACTGCTTTCTGGGATTGTGGTGTTTACATTTGTACCTAGTTTTGTTACTTTTTACATCTTTCAAAGGAGAAGTGCAGTCTTACAGTGAGCTAAAAAGCTAATATTGCAAGGCCTGAATTTTTCTTGGGCTATGCTGTGGAGCTGTTGTGTGGTCTTGGGCAAGTAAACTTACTTTTTTGTCTCCGTTAGTTGGCTTGTAAAATTGGAATAAAGTTTGGGTTTTGTTTTGGTTTTTTAAAATCAAATTAATATTGTAACAGTACCTGCATTTGTACAATACTTCAACATCCTTTAGTGTGTAAGTGCAAAGCAATATAGTGTTTTAAAATGTTAGAAGAAGAACACAAAGAGCAAGAAATTCTAATAACTTGTCCTGATTCTGTGATCAGGCTGTCTACTTGCAGTAACCATTTGAAACTCTTTACTTGAATGGGTAAAAACTGCTGTATACTAACAAGAAAATTCACCATTTTATCATAGTATCTGTTCATGTAATGCTTATATTTAGCAAGTATTTGTTTAGGAGGCAGGTACTGTGCAAATTACTTCTCATTGGCTGGTACACGAGAAATGGTACAACATGCTTTTTTGTGGTTCCATATGAAGTAAACAATATTTTTTCAGCATTGTGCAAGAAAATGACATCCACCTGATTTGAGTTTGGAGTGTTACTTAAGTACTGAAGGAATTCTGAAATATGAAAGCAATTGCTCTGGAGAGTTGAGAGGCAGTCATACTTTTGGCATGTGTTGGGGAACCAGATGTTGAGTGAAGGTGATGAAGATGGGTGTGCCTTTTGGATCTTTATCTGCTTTGTAAATCCTTTGGAAAAACAGCATTTGATTGCTGGATTCTTTCTCATGTTGGGTGCCCAACTCAAGTGGATGTAAAAACCTCACTTTGTAAATTCTGGTTGATAGAGTAATTGAGGGAGTTTTCTTTGGATGTGGGTATGCTTCTTTTACTCACTTTGTTTTTCCCCTAGATGCTTAATTTCTTTCAAAGTAGGTAAATAATGTTTTACTTTTCTAATGATGTTTTCAAATAAGCATTTGCTCTAGGTGGCATAGGGTTTTCTTGTGGCTGTGAGTAGGAAAATAATTGATATGTGTGAACCCAAGACAATACCTGCGCAGCTGGCTTTCTCTGCAGCAAAGGAATATTCTGGTAGAGGAAATTGTAATGTTTCTAATGCCCAACGCTTTTTTTTTTCCCCTGTTAGTGGATAAATTGTTCCTTTTCCAGCTATCTGTAATGACATCTAATTGTCCTGCAATTTTTTCCCTTATTTAGGTGAAGTCAGTCACAATTAGAGGAATATTTAGGTTATTTGACATCTGTAATAAATAGTTGGAGTGTATTTTATGTTTGTATTTATTTAGTGCCTAGAACCATTACTGGCGTAGCAGGCTGGTGTTGTTCTGGATTCTACACAAACACAGAGTATAAAGACCATCCCCAATTCAGTTAACTTTCAATTCCAGCGGAAGATGGGTCATTTACTGATCATGCCAAACGACAGAGATGTGCAAAACTCAATATTGTTGAGCATGATGGGCAGTGATCTCAACTGCAGCATCCTAACTGTTTCTTTTGGTAAGCCTTGCAAGCAAAGGGTAGCAGTGGGGTGGACCTTTGTCGTGTTTGCAGGGGATTAGCACATAAGCAACCTAAGAGAATGCAGGAAATACTTGTTGAAATGTACAAGGGCCCGCTGGAGTCTGGTGAAAAGCAGACAGTAATCCCTTGTTATAATGAGGTAACAGAGCTGGAATGAGCCAGCAATGCTTTTGAAAGTGAGGTTAAGAAGCTAATGTTTGATGCAAGAGAGAAGGATGCAAAAAGACAGGGAGAGATAACATTCATGAAACATATGTGGGTGAAATGATAATCTCTCAATATCAGAGACTAGGATGTTGCTGTAATTGAGAAATGAGATGGATAGAGAATGGATAAAGAGTGCAGTTATTGGAATGGTTAGAACCTGTTTGTTTTGTTTTTTTTTTAAAAAAAAGGACGTAGAAATTGTTAACATGTTAACAGCTCTTAGGATAGAACATAGATTTGAGATTCAGGAAAGAGGTCAAATGCTCAAGTGAAAGAAAAGTTAAAGTTTAAGACCCTAGTTTATGAAAGGTACAAAGCAATAAAGTACAGTAGCTGATGAGAGATGATGCACCTTATCTGCATTTTAATGAAACGTGTTATCGTAGTTTTTCTCTGAAAATAAGTTCAAATTTGTGATTAGTAAATGGAAAACTCTATGCAGGTCCATTAATGAGGACTGAAAAAACAATTTTGTTCTGAAGAGTCAAGTATGGGTTCCCTCATCCCCTTTAGATCTACTTTTATTTAGACCCTAATAGTGCAGATACTTGTCTGTATGTTTAATTTTACCAATATTTGCTCATTTTATGATCAACTGTCTCACAGGATCAGTGTAACTCATTAACGTGCTTGAGAGTAAGCATTGTATACCAGGAACTTTTCAGAGCAAATTTTTTTTGAGAGGGAGTAATTGCAAAGCTGATTAAATCTGCAGATACTCTAGTGATATTGCAGTACTAAGGCATTCTTCAAGGTAATCTTTCAGGACAGTCTTCCATTTTTCACCCTGCCGAGCCCCTCCAATGTGTTTGTGTGGTAAAATGTGCAGTTTATCCCAAGTTACTGCTTTGCATCTAAGCTTCCTGGCTCAACCTGTAGATTGTAGTTGCTGTGCTGCATTATTTATATCAGCAAAAATTACTGATGCTTCGTTAATTTTTAAAAATTATTTAATGGGATCTCTTTTCAGGTTTATGAGCTTTCACTGCTGTAACCTGGGAGTTAGTAGAGCAATTATATAGATTATAGATTAGTACTTGGATTATGAATAGTGAAAATTTTACTCTCAAATTATTTAGAATTAATCCAATTAAAAGTTTTATCTTCATAACTTTGTTTTTTATTATCTGGGAAATTTGCTAAACAGTAGATGATGACATTTGAGATCTGTGCAATATGGTCGAGAAGGTGTTACAAACTTGGAGGAAAGGAAGAAAAGGATGAACTTGTGTTGCAAAGTTCTTTGGCATGTTGTAATGAAATGGGAAAACCAGACTGGAATATCTGGTTAGGTTTCATCTGAGAAGATGGCATGTTTAGAAGAGGAAAAATTAGTTTCTTGAAAATAAATTGTAACTTAGGAAAATCCAAATGCCTGGGATTTTTCTACTTCAGAAGTAATGTGAGGGGAATGTACAGTTCCATGAAACTTAAATAGAAATGTCACCATGTGAGGCAAGCTAGGCAATTTTGTGAAGTATCCTGACTCTTTGGCACGATACTCAAATATTTACTCCTGTAGTAAGAGGTGTGGTGGTCTGATTAAGTCTTTAGGTTGAAACTAAGAAAATAGGCATTGTGGGTTATTTGTTTTGGTTTAGCTCGATTGCTGCTTTGTTCTGTAAAAGCTGCAAGGCCTTTTGTGTTCCTTGTCGTGTTCTCATTCCTGCTGAAGTATTGCATTCATATAACCTAGATTTACTAACCTATCTCCCCGAGTTTGAGGCTTCGTTAATATTAAGTAGCTTTTTCCTGACTGATCTATCTCTAATAAAATATGCAACTTCTTTCCAAAATGGCTTTTTAAGAAACACTTTTGCTTTGGTACTGCTGCTAGGGAGTGCAATGATTATCGCTTTCCAGGAGCAATGTTGCAGTACCTCGGGAGCCAGCATAGCACGATAGATACAAGTGTGATTCCCCGAGTTTCAGCTTTATCTTCTGCATTCCTGAGAGGGAAGTAGTGTGGTAGGAGTAGTTGTGTGTAACTAAGAGGTTTTTATTGGAAGAAGCATCCAATCAGTGGATTGGAATTGGAGTCTTGTAAAACCAGGAAGTGGCTCTGTATGTTAAAACCTTAGTAGGGTGCAAACAAAAATGATGGCAGGCTGAGTGTACTAGCTGCTCTTTGTGCTTGGATGGCTTAGCACCCCAGTGACTTTAAATAACTTCGCGTCTGAGGGCACGTCATTTAGTTTCACTGAAACTTCACTAGTTGAACAGAAGTCATTTTCTTAGAGGTTTAAAATAAAGTCTTCAAGATGAGATGCCAGTGGTATTTATGCTTAGTAATTCTTAGATAAAACATTCTTCCATGTTCTGTCTGGTTTATATTGCAAGGCTGTAATCGTGCGCTGTGTAATGAATACATCTTGACATCATTTGTATAAAATGCCTTGCAATTTTTGAGAAACTATGAAATCAGCTGAGGGTGGTAGTACTGAATGGCCAACATTCATGCTTTTTTCAATAATGAGATACAGTGGAATATCAGTGCTTCAAACACAAGTTTCAACCTTGAGTTTTAATTCTGAAAGGAGAGCTGTTGTTTCTTCTTTATACAGACCTCAGGTGGGAGTACTGCTTTTAGTTTATCTATACTGGATGCTGGGAAACTGAGAACAGTGAATTTCTAACAGAGACCTTATATGTAAATGTTTCTTATGATCTTGATAGACTATTTGTGGTACTTTGTACTTAGTACTTCAAACTTTTTTCATGCAGGCATAATCAGATTGTTAGTCAAGCCTGAAGCTTGTGGCTTTCATGAGTGTTTTTCTTCATTAGGTCATTGGAAAAGAGGCTTAATTTTTTGCTGACTTCTGTTCATTTGTGGGAAGAGGATCATGCTCCTGTATCTCCAGGTTAATCTGACAGTTGTTTGGATATTGCCTGTGATACTTTCAGGACTGGTATCAGTTACTCTGTTAGGAAGATAGTATAGCTTTCCATAATGTCGTTTCTTCCATTGTTAATTCCTCTTACCATTAATAATTTCAGTGGATTTATAGGTGACATTCCAGTAATTAATTTCACTGCATGTCTATTGTAGAATACTTTCTATTCAGTTCAGGTTATATATTTTTTTCATTAAACACTGAGGAACAACTGCATATTTTTAAACTTCTGTAAATTTTTGTCTTGTTGGTCACGATAATGAAATACAAAGGAAAGACAGAACACTTGCAGGCTTCATCTGTCCTAAGGCAATCAACGAAAACAATGTTTCATATGATGTAAAGGAGGTTTGGTTCTTTAAGTAGGATGGTGAGTTTTAAAGTGTTTCTTGAAGACCACTTAACAGACTTTTCATTTATTTACAGTTGATTTCAGTTATCTCAAAGTAGTACAGTATGCAGTTTAACTTCATTGCAAGAAATCTTTATTTTTTTGAAAAGTTCCTATATTTTGTAGAGTGGTGGTGAGGACACTTGAAAAATCTAAATAAAAATCTCTATATTCCTGTCATAAGTAAAGGGTTTGAGGCTTTGCTTGAAGTTAGATCCTTTATCTTTCAGTATTCTCTGCCACTAAACTAGCTAGTGCAATAGTAAATTTGTACCAGGAAATGGCACCCTAACATGTTAAGCATTTTTTTCCCCATGAGATTCTGCTTTCCTTTTTCCTGAAAACAATATCATTTTCTTTTCACTTTCTCAAAGTACCTAACAATTTACTTGCTCTTTTTTAGTTTGTTTAGACTGTCTTCTTTATGTTATTTTTATTCACAAGCTTTTATCTCTTCAGAGTTACAATTCATTCAGTTGCTTCAACAGCATTAGTTTCTGTCTTCTGCTTAGTATTAGCTTCTATTTTATGAGGAAAGTAGAAGAAAAAAGAGCATGGCAAGTTAACAAGAAGTACCAGTTATGTAAAGCTATTTTAAAGAAGGTCATCTTCTGGGGTACAGCAAACTTCCTGATGTGTGCAGTTTTCTTCTGGGCTTTGTATGAGCTGTGGTTTAGCATCGCTGTTATATGGTATAAAACATCTGCAACATCTTAAAAAGGTGTTACCGAAAGCTTTCACGTTAATATTTCAGCAGGCTTTCATAATCAGTATTGCCATATGAAGAACACTTTTCAGTAGCTGTCATTGCTTTAACTTTTTTGTGTGGAAACAATGGTAGATATGTTTTATATAGTACTTAAATGTGCAGTTTATGAGTTTATCTTTTGGCTTTAAACCTTAAGGACAGTATATGAAAAGATATTTCCTTATTTAATACTAGCTGACACAGAAGGTAGTACAGCTCATCCAATTACATTCATCTAGCTGGAAACAGTTTACTGTTTCAGCTGCAAGTAGTTTATTTGCATTACTTTTGGTATGCTGTTTTGCCGTACATTAATATTAGGAATCCTAAGTTACTTCTTGAGGAAAAACACCTTTATTCAGTATTTTCTCCATGATTTTGTGTGCCTGATATCACCTCAGTATTTGTGTACTAGTTGTGCATTTATTGATGTTGTGGCACAGTTTTATTGCTGTTTGATATTCTGCTGTCATTACTGGGAATCTGCTTGTTTCCATTTGAGTTCTTTATGTATTACACCCGTTTTATTGCAAAAAAAAATTATTATTAGTTTACACATTATAGTTGTAAAAATGAATAGAGTTGTTTCTAAGTGTCCTGGGTTCAGCTGGGGTACAGTTAATTTTCACAGGAACCTGGGAGGGGACATTGCCGGGACAGCTGACCTGAACTAGCCAAGGAGCTATTCCATACCATGTGCCATCATGCTCAGTATATAAATGGGGAGCGGGCCAGGGGGGAGCTCTCTGGGCTTTCCGTGGGGCAAGTTGCGGAGTGTCGGGTTGCGGGTGGTGAGCAGTTGCACTGTGCATCACTCTTTTTGTCTATTCTTTTATTAGTACCGTTGTTGTTCTAACTTCTCTTCTTGTGCTGTCCCAGTAAATTGTCCTTATCTCAGCCCTTGAGGTTCCGTTTTGTTTTTTTTCCTTTTCTCCTTTCTGATTCTCCTCCCCATCCCACCGGAGGGGGGTGGGAGGAGTGAGGGAGTGGCTGCCTAGTCCTTTGTTACCAGCTGGGCTGAAACCACGACACTGAGATAAACAGGTTCAGAAATCAGAGGTGACTATGCAAATGTATTGTGTAATCTCTCCAGTTGTTTGTTGAAATGGGGAAAACTGTTTCACAGCATGGTAAAAAATGTCTTTTAACATTTTAGTTTGTTGAATTTGGAATCCTTGATGTGAGATGTTTGCAGTAGTCATGAGCAGCAAAGTCCCACATCAATCAAAACATTTCATATAGGCTTAGTTAAAAGTGCGATTATTAAGATACTAGTATATTGTATCTCAGCATGATTTTAAAATGCAAGTAGAACAAATGAAACTAATGATGGTGACAACTGTAAAGATGGATGCTGAGAACCATAGCAGTTTAGAGAGTGTTAAATTATTTTTAAATTGCTCTCTTGTTACTAGTGATTGCCTTTATGAACTGGATGATACATTTGATTGTTGTGTGAATGATCCGGTTTGTGGAATGCTAGAGATTGATGTATTATTGTGGGTTTGTGCTACTGTGTATTCTTGAGAAGCATAAAAATTTTGGATTGTTTGTATGTAACAAAACACCACTCCCACCCCCCGAAACTTTAATTTTACTATCAGGAGTGAATTTTTAATTGTAACAGGTTGATATCGAATGAGTATTTCCAGCCTAATGGACTAATGCAAAATGTGTATTAATGCTGGGCACATCTCCCGTGAGTTGGTTCCTGCATATGTATAATCTAATTTGAAAACTGAGTTTTAAAAAATTACAGTAAAACCAAGTCCAATATAACTTTCAGGGCTGAAAATAAATTTTGTTACAGTATAGGTTTTCTTTTTGCAGTTTAAGAAATCCCAAGAGTTAACCTGTGTTTCATGCCATTATTATCAGGGTTGCGTTCGTTTAAATGACTTGGGCTAAAATGTAGTTCTCTGGATGACGTCTTTAGATAGGAAGATCAAATCGTAAGCAGTATTCTTTCTTTTCTGTTTTTCTCTCCCTGTATAAATCTTTCTAGATTGTACAGGGTTATTTTAAATTTGCAGAAGAGTGAAGTTGCTTCAGAGTAACAAAATGGAAGAAACCTAGCATTCTGAAGTAAAAACTTTGTATTGAGGATTTAATTGCTAAAGAGATGTTTCAGGATACTGCGGACAGATTAAGATAAGAATATATTCTTGACTAGTTACTTGCTTCATTGTTGCTACCTTTGTTTCAGTTTATTGTATTTATCAGTTTAATATTTTCTTTATGCTTTTTCATGATATGAAAACAAATTTTGCTGTCATAGTAACCTCGTGTTTTTTTAACATGCATTGCCTGTTCAGCTCTTGTAGAAGTATAATAATTTTGCTTATTCTTATCAAGCATTTTAAAGCATCTGGGAAATAAATCACTGTTTTGTGATGTGATATATGTGACACAGAAGAACATTAAAAATTTAGTCAAATATATTTTGATAAATGATCTTTTGAACATATAAAATATTTAGTATTTATCTGAGACTCATGGGGACAATAATTACAAATAAAAAACATTTATGAGAGTGTTCTCCTCCTTTGTAGGAGTGATATGTAGTTGTCTTTGAACTCTACTCTTGAGATTTTCTTGCTTCCTTCCCAAAACATTCTCTTCAGAAAAAATGGGTGGCTGGGGAGTGTCTTTAATTTCCCATTATATGCTAAAGATGCATTGAATTCAGGTATTGACACAGATAAGAAAATGACTAATTAAATTTTATTTTTTTTTTTATTTATTTTCTTTCTAAAAGTTAGGCATAGTTTTACACACTGATATGTAGTTATTTATGAAATTAAAAAAGAGATACTTAGGGAAAATGCACTTCTCTTGCATTTTTTTCTACCACAAAATCCTGATGTGTTTTTGATTACAAATTGGCAGGCTTTAATCACTTGTTTGAAAATGTTTTTGCTAGGATATAAAGTGTTAAGGCTCCCCAGATATGAAATACTGATTTTCAGTGGGTTTTTTAATCAAGCTCATAATGTTAAAAACGAAGTTAGAACTCACATACGCAATTAGATGGTTGCAGTTTTATAGTCAATGTAATAAGAAAAGACATAACAGTTTTATTCAGTGTAAAAGAAACTGCTTTGTGGTTTTGTCATTATTTCATGTTTTATTCAATATTTGAGGCTGTTTCTCAGAATTTATTTAGCATTTCATGACAGTTCCTAGAACATTGATTATTTTTACTGAGATTTATCACTTACTGTTTAATATTTTGCTATTTTAATTCCTTGAGGACTTAGTGAAATAAGTACTTAGTAAAGACATGAGTAGCACTTCATGTTGAAGATTTGAAATTACAAATAGTTGGGTTTTCCATATAGGACATAAAGAACATGATACGGCAATGACATACAATACAGGAGAGGTTCCACGTTTTAAGGTGAGAAAAAGACTGCCACTTTCTTCTACTTACAGTTCGATGTGTAGTAAGGAGAGTTAGTTTTATAGGGTTCTTTGGTTAGAAATAGATTTTGAAAGGGAAATACTGTGATTCATAGTGAATTACTGTGCTGATCTGCAATTGAATTTTCAACTACATCTCCAGTATATTGTTGAGCACTTTTTTTTACTGTTTTGCTCTTTATCATTTCTGATTTGCTAATACTGAAAAGTCATTAGGAAAGAAACCTGCTAATCATTTATTACAGTAGTGGTTTTTCTGTGGCTGTCATTAGTGGAACTGCTGCTTTGCATGGAGCATAGAATTAACATCGTGCTTAAAATGTTGCTGTTAAATTGGTTTCCCAAAGTGTTTCTTGATTAGGGCAGAGAGAAGGTTCTCAGTATCTACCGATTGAGTAAACAGTGAAGTTATGTCAGTAGGGTAAATTGTGCAAAAGATGCTTGAAGAATGAATTAAAAAGGGAGTGGTAGATGGACAGGAGATGAAAAAATTAGATTAGAAGATGATTTAAAAGATTATCCTGAGAAATTATGAGAGGAAAAAGTGGCCAAGATGCTTCTGTTTCAGTCACTAGATTTGATGCTTGTTTATCTATACCTTTCTGATCTCTACTGTATTTCAGTGTGAATACCCTTGTGTTTTTATTAGTTTAGTCAGGAAGGAAATAACTGCAGAAGGTAGGCTCCTGCTGAAGTACCTTTTAATTTCTACACTGGCTGTTTGATTGGCTCTCAAAAAGAAATGGGCTCTTAAGAAATGGACACAGTCTGGTGTCAGTTTTGCCAGATGTGACCCTGTGGTTCCATGTTTACTTCTGTCCTGAACATGAGTACTATTTTTCTTGCTTCAGAAATATTTGCACTGATTATGCTATAGATTTGCTTTCAGTATTGAGCTCCTACAGTGGTGTGGAATATATTTATGGAGCCCATTGTCTTTTTAATACTGATGTAATTGCTATCCCGGTTTACAGAAACAGTATGAAATTGAGCTGTTTTGAGTTTGGGCTTTGTATATGTTCTGGAAAGAATGAGAAACATAGCTTTGACAGTTTAAAAATGTGGGGTTTTTTTTTCAGTACACTGAAGTTTGTACTCAGCTTTTCTATATGCAATTTCAATGTCCAATTACGCTGTAATAGGGGTTTTTTACTATTTTAAAAATGTAACTTTTCTAATGGAAGTGCATATGCTTATGGTTAAATTACGTCGCTCTGATCATTTCCCTTGTAATTTAAGGTATTTGGGAAGGAAAAATAGCTTTTTAATCTGGAAGGGGAACAGTATGTGTTTGTATTTGATCTTGCAAGGAAAGTACATTTCTACTAGAAAAAAGTTTTATGAATAATTTTAATGTTATTCTTACAATACAGGTTATGATTCTGAAGTCTATGGTGAAATATAAGACGACTTTACTGTATATTTCTAGGCTCATATCTTTAATACTGAGACAAACTGATACACAGCAGAATTGTGTTACATTTTAACGTTATCTGAATCACAAAACCTTGAAAAATTCCATAGTTTTGAAGATGCCAGTAGTAACATCTGGTTTTAGTTTAAATTCTTTATTCAGTTATGTTAATGTTACTACGAATTTTGCTGTAAAAACGAGTGCTGTAGATTCCATTGCGAATAGAGGATGATTTTTGTGGGTTTGGGTGGTTTGTGGGTGGGCGGTTTTTTTGGTAGGTTTGGGTTTTTTGTTGTTGTTAGGGTTTTGGTTTTTTTTGGTTGTGGTAGTGTTTGTGTTTTGGTTTGGGGTAGGGTTTTTTGGTTGTTTTTTTCTTTTATTTTCTTCCCCCCCATCCCCAGGGTGTTATCTTTATCTGAAATGAGTTCCAAAGAAGATAGGAAGGCTCTAATTTACTGCCATGTTAATTTCCTGTTAAGTATATGGGTCTGGTTTTACAATGAATTTTGAAAAGCATTTACTGTTGTTTGCAAGATATTTGTGAAGGGGAAAAGATGTAGCTTGTATTTTCATTCTCTTGAACACTAAAATACTCACAGGTGATTCTAAGGGGATACTTCTAAGGGAAGTTCGCCTTAGAGTAGGACTTTTTACAGAGAAATCCCCTAATCTATTGAGTTGACAAAAACAAACAGCATATGGTGAATCAGTTAACAGACAAGCCTTCCAGTTCTGTGACTCTTTACCTAACCAGTCCCCAGGGATCTTTGATCTTCTGAAGTATTGAACAGTGTCTGCTCCCATTTAATGGGGAGTGTGCTCAGAACAGACTTTGTGGTGATTAATTCTGTTAATACTTGCAGCCTTTCATAAACAACAAAAGATTGGTGATTCAGTTCAATAAAATTGAAAAGCTGATCAGAACACCTGTGTATGGGTATCTTACTCAAGCGATTTAGAAGAGCAAGCATTTGTTGACAATCTGTATAGCACAGTTGTATCTTTTGAATACCAATAGCAACAAATGTAAGGTATATGCCTTCCTCTTAAATCTATCTGATGGGAGCTGGTAATAGCACTGGGAAATGCCTTCTTATATTCCTGTTGCATTCACTGTACATTCCTACATTAGGAATAGAGAGAGTAGTTGAAATAGCTTATCAGAACTGTGCTAAATAAGGAGATGCTGTCTGGATCTCTGTGTCTGTGTTTAAAGGTAGAAGGTTCACATTTACCAGAAGTTCCAATATGTATTATTTCAGTACCAAGTTCTTGTAGGTTTACTGGGTATTTTGATTATGCTTACTGTGAGCAGTGATCTAAAAGTTAACACCAGGATATGTTTTTTTTTATTCTTGTCTTGTAAGTTTTATGAGTTCATCATTTATTCCAGTTACTGTTTAGAAATAATGCTGTGAAATATATTTTGTTTAATGAACTGTTGACTTGAGTTTAATATTCTAAATAATGTGCATCTTTATTAAATACATATGAGGAAAGTCATAAGGGATATACCTTGCTCTGTGTGTATTGAAACGGTGAAGTTCTGCTGCTCATACTCAGTGGCTGGATTCTGTATAGATATTTTTATACTATGTTTTTCCTAATTGTCAGAATGATAAACAATATGATTCAAGCCATACCAAACAGGTTTTTTTTTCTACTTATTCCACTGAGATAAGGCTTAAATGTGCATCTTTAAATGTGATACACACCAAATTTGTCTGCATGGGATGTGCACCACCCTACTTGTTAAACACATTATGGTTTTTAAGTCACTTAAAAATGGTACCCTCAGAACAGTCTGCATAAGGGCAGAAAAATATAAGGAAGTGATATTTAGATGACAGGGAAGTTGATACTGTCTCTTTTTTTTTTTGCCTCCCCAGCTGGCAGAAAGTACTTCCTTGTTTTAAATTTGTATCGCTTGTTATCACAGTCATCTTGGCTTTTTGGTGAATTCAGAGCTATGACTGTTACAGTTCTGAACTAGAGTATAGTCTACAGTATAGACTCTTAATTTATATGCAAACTAATAGTTATTTTACTTATGTGACATTTCAATTCAGTAAAACTCACTAAATAGTGCAGTGTAAGCTGGGTTTTATGGTAGTGCAACTGGACTTACTGTAATGCAGTAATACAGAGTTGTGCATGTTACACGTAAAGGACGGAGGTGTAACTTGATAAGCAATGACTGTGTCCTGCAAAGTAGCGGATGTGGGCTCATTGCAACAGAATGAGCAGCAAAGCTGGTGGAACTTGGTTTTTTTCTGAATTTGTGACGTAGGGTATCTAGGTGTTTTGTAATAATATTCCATTTGCAAAAGCTTTAGCTTTCCCCTATTGTCTCCTCTGTACCTCTCCCCTTGTCATTATACCTCCAGGATAATAACCTACTCTCAGGGAACCATTTTGCTTTGTAACATCGATACCACTCCCTTCTTTTCTTGAGCACACCGTTCTAAGTTCACTCCCATAGTGTATGGAGAGGAAAAAAGCAGTGCATACTCGCTTGTTAGATGCTATGCCAGACTGGCCAGAGCAGGAACTTAACCCTATTCTGAAGAAGTTAGCAGAAGGTAAGATCTCTTTCCTGCTTCTACAAGTTTTTAGAAAACAGATCCTTTAGAATGCAAAAATCGGTTAAGTCACATATGCAAGAACTGGAGAGTGTCAGGGCTGCCTGCTCATTCGGTCTCCTGTAGATGCATTTTTAATGGTATTGTGGAATTATCTGTCATTTGTAGAGAGGTATTTAAAAGTTTTTAAAGTTTCCAGTAGTTTCACCAGTGGATTGTTTAGTCATACACTAAAATATTCACCTTGTACATTGTGTGTCAAACCATGTAATAATCTTTAACTGAAGAATGAAATGATTCTTTATACAATTTTTCAAAAATAAAAATCTTGTAGCATTGTTTTGCAAGCCAGATACTTGTTCTTGCAGATTTTCTGCAGGCTAACATTAGTCATGCAGTAGATGCACTGGTTTTGAACGGAACTTCTTCACATGAGGCCTTGCGTGGCTACTGGTCATACAGCGACTTTAGTGTTCTGCTTTATTGATGTACAGCCCCACTGCTTTGTACTCTGTTATTCCAGTGTTGCTGTAAAGGTGGGATTTTCCTCGGGTATTCTTATAATGAGCAACAGCATTTCTAAGCATTGTACAAACAGTAATATTTTTTTTACTGCGATGCATCATATCATACTTCATTTATGGTTAAACTTAGTCTTCCTCACTCCTTTTGAAACTGACATAACTAGGACTAAAATCTACTTATGTTTCTGTCTCTTTATTATCAGCATTCAACCACTCCTAGAAGATGCAGGAAGTGCCTGCTTTCTGGCTTGGCTACGGTGAAAGTAAGATTTCTTGGTGTTTAGGGGAATGGACATAATTATGTCCTTTGTATTTACAAGGCAAGTGTAGTACTGTCCCTGTGTTAGTTGCAACTATTTTAATCCAATAATGCTTGAAAATATTTATATGATTTGTGATCTACTATTGTCTTGGACAGAGCTGCTTGAAAATGGTCTGAGGTTTGTTAAAGTGGGAATTAAGCTTAAAGTGGAACTACGTGGAGAATCACTGTTTCAGAATTAAGCTTTGGTTCAAATGCAAGTAAGACTCAAATATTTTAAAGATCTCTGTAAAGACCGTTTGGTGGTTGGTTTTTTTTAAACAGATTTCCTCCCAATTAAAAGTTTAATGAGATTAAGGGGCTATTTGAAAGCTAAGTGAGTGGATTCTGATCCAGTTTTCAAAGTAGGATTTCCTGGTATATATTTTATGTATGCTTGTATTTTACAAGCAGGGGTGTATGGTTAGTGATACCTGCTTCATATGTGTGTGTGTTTATATTTTTTCAAGTGGTGTTGGTAAGGAAGTCCATTCTGTTTGCTTGGGACAGAGTATCTTACCTCCTTATTAACTTGTAGGTCAAGGTGTTAAATTAAAGCTGATACATATCCACAACAAACAATCCTCTTCATTGACAAGCACAATGCGTAGAGGCTGTGATGGGCAGCAGAGAGGAAGGATGCCTGTAACCATGTTCTGGTTACTACACACTGTGGTGGTAGAACTTCATGAGGAGGAGACAGTCCGTTTAGGAAACTGCCCTCCCTGCGGAGTGAGGCAGGCGGTGAGCCTGCCAGGGGAATACAGAACTGGAGTCCCCCAAGAGAAACTGAAAGCAGACCCATAGGTAAACTTGTGAAGAATTGGATTTTTCTTTACTTAAGTTTGCATCCTGATACAGTGAGGTAAATACACTGTTTTAGTTCATATGAACGTGCCCATCAATTAACTGAAGAGTTCTGGAGGTGTTTCATAAGCTGGACAAAATAGTGGTTGTTGAGATGTCCTCTGTGGCAGTGTGTTCCTTTCTTGTCTTAACATTGGTGTTCAGTGTCCCAGCTATGAGCTGTTTCTATTAATTTGCTCTGCTGGTAGAAAACTTAACATTGTTAAAATCTAATGGTTAGTCCAGCTGATAGATTCAGTGGCATGGGTGAACTGGAGTGCACACCTGTAATTTCTAATGCCAGTCTCTAATGTCTTTCAGCTGATCTCCTGATCTCCAGATGCAGAACTTGATTCTGTTGTGGTTCTGGCTGTTAATTCCAAAAGCAGTCACAAATGGTTCAACTACTGTTCTGTCTGTGGTTGATTCTTGCCCTTTCCTGGAAAATAAATGTGTCTGTCACACCTCTGAAGTTGTTAGCTGCCAAACAAGACACCCCTTCCTGCCAGACCTGACTTTCCATCAAAGGTTTCCAAAGTAGTTCCTTTGCTGCTGGTCTAAGGAGATCTTTAAAGAGAAGAGCATAGACTTTGTCTTTCTCTTCCTCAATTATGGCTCTCCATTTTTAGCTTCACTGTAGAAACCCAACTTGCTGTATACATTATCTTACAGCATGGCTAGATCTCCAGTGGTTCAGTACTACTTTTAAAGTTGTTCACTCACTTTATCATGCAAACATTTCTCTAATCGTACACATTGACTTTTTAAAATCAAAGTTGGCAGTGGTTGGCTTTTTAGGAATAGATACAAAAGTTTAACAGACAAATGGATTTTTCATACTGTATTCATGCCATGAATATATTATTTCTTTATTCCTTGGAGCGAAGTAGTCTTTCATTCAGCTAAAAGTAATTTTTTAATTCCCATTGTTTTCCCTTTGCATATTAAGCACTTCAAGTCTGCATTTCTAGCAGTTTCTCACTTAAATATTTTCAAGGGGCAGCATACAGTTTACGGTTAACACTGGTGTCTTAATTTTTGCAAGCAAAATAGCTCCAACAACAAATTGTTTTCAGAAGTTCTTTTTAGGAATTATTTTTCCTTTTCATGTCTCCAAAAGACTAGTAGATTGTCTTCATACTGTCCTGCCTGTGCAGTCTACACTGAACTTCTGTTTTAATATGAAATTAAAATGTGAAGTACTGTTTAGTTTATGTATATGCACCTGTAACTTTTTTTTTATCTTGATATCTGAGTGCCTCTGCTTTATTTCCAGTGTAGCTATGGCTTTTGATGTTGCTGCTCTGAACCTTCTCATTGATATTTAATCTTCTAGTCTATAAAATGCTTAGTCTTTAAGTTTGCTCACAGCCACGTTTGTTCCACTCTTACTTTGATATATAGATTGATTGAGAGAGGAATGAGGTACAATTTACAGGTTAGTCTGGAAGCTACATGCAGAACTCATAGAAAGCAGAAAAGCAAGACACTTTCTGTTTTGTTCTTGATATAGAAACAGCTCTTTGTTAGTTTTTGGATGTAAAACAGGATGTTTTAAAAAAAACAAAACACAAACCCAAACTACTGTTCAGCTGGAAACAGTTCTTGTCTGCATGTTAGGAAGAAGTACATTGCAGTTGCAAGAAAAAAAGACCAGAAGACCAAATTGATAATTATAAAAACAAGCAGGCAGGAGGAGAGGGAAGTACTAATCAGTGCAGACAGTAAAATAGAAGAGCTATTATCCTAGGATAGAAAAGGAAGCAGGAATGCATAAAGATAGAGGCAAAAAGTAGAAGACAAAAACAGTTAGGCACTGAAGAGGTTTCAAAGATCAGAAAAACTGAAATGTATTGTCAGAAGTAGATTAGTGTAACGTACTCTAATTAAAATACAATTTTATAATCTAATTTGTCCTGAAGACAGATAGGGAAAGGTATATTATACTGGTAACTTCTCATTAATATATTTGTTTGATTATGGTTCCCGTAATTTTTAATGTAGCACATGAAGTAGTTCTTTGTACAAACACTGCAAGTTGGTTTTGGTTGTTTTTTTTTTTTAAATAAATGAATTTACCTGGAGTCATCTCATTCATGTAAAATGTTGAATCATTTGAACTTAATTCAAGGCCTTGATCTTTATTTAAAAAAAAAAAAAAAGAAAAAGAAAAAAGCAAGCTGCATAAAGTTTCATGGATACACTTCAGATATTTCAGGAGAAGAGTTTGATAAAATCTGAATATGTGACGTAGTCACTTTATAATGTTTTGTAACCTAAAATACTTGAGTAGAGTTGCCTTTTTTTGTCTTCTGCAGTACTGCTGATGCAGGAAGGACGGACATTATGCAGAATTTAACCTATCATTTAAATTTATCCATAATTCAGGTTCATTTGAGAAACCCTCATGGGCTTTAATTGAGTAAACCACTGCTATGATCGATGTTAAGTTACATAATCAGCCACGTTTTCTCAGTTGGATTACTGTGGACTTGCAGGTGTGTGGTTAAGTAATTTATTACTTTTCCTAAAATGATGATAAAATACACCATTTCTGTCCACAGTTGCACTGGGGCTTTTTTGATGCCAAATGTTTTGGGTTTTTTTCCCTGAACAAGACCTGATTCTTGCTTTTCTGTGCTCTGAACACTTTTTTCATGGAATCTCATTAGGGCATAGTATATATTTCCTTATACCAGACTGCATAAGTGTTAGGAATTTAGAGAGCAAAATATGGGATTGAGCTTTTAATCTCCCACTCACTCAATCGGAATTTTAGACTGGCGAAGCTATGCAGCCTGGAGAACAAAGAATTGGGGAAAAAACTAATCTTGTGCCAGTGCTTCAAAACTGCAAATAAGATCACTTGAGTAACTGCGGACTAAAATTGTGGTCAGATAAAAGTATGGAAATAATGATGTATGGTTGAGTCAAAAGAGAGTAAAATGATGGTAGCATAATTAATGCCAAGTGTCATGTTTTTAAATAAAATTCTATTAAATAATATATTCTAAAGATATTGCAGATTAATTATAGTAATTAGTTGAGAGAGGTTGCTTAAACTTGTAAGTTGATGTAGTTCTGTGTTTAATATGATTCTTAAGGCTTTCAACCGTGTTGTCTGGAGATCTTCAAGATGGAGGTCAGTGAAATGGAGACTAATCAGCATTTTTATGCTGATGCAGTAAACTAGAGTTTATTGTAAAGGAATCATTTCATAAAACAGAAATTTTTTTTAACAGAATTTGATACCACAGTCCAGCTTTTCATGCAAGTAGAAATGCTTTCCAAAGTTGCTGAAAGCTGGGAACATTAACCCTTTACAAATCTCAATCTGGTTTAATGCCTTTTATTTGAAACTCCCATGTAAAACAGTGTCTGGATTAGCTACTGATATCTTTAGGAAGACTAAAGGTTTGGTATTTGTGCTGTAGCATTCCCTCCATGCTCATCCCTCTGAAGAGATCCTCCATGTTTTTCTTTTTTATTGGTTCTTGAGGCTTGTTTTGGGGGAAAAAACAGATGTCTGTAAGAGGTGAAGAGCAAATCTTGAGTTTAACCCAGGAAAGGCTTTTTTTCTTTGGCACAGATTTGATTCAGCGTGACTCCTTGCTTTTATGCTTCAGCTGCTATTGTAAAGCTTCCTGATTTGTGCAAAAATCTAAGTTTTAGAACTGCATACCTGAAGTATTTGTAATATTGATCTGTGGTTCCAGTAAATAATCTGGAATTAGAATTTAGGGAGGTAACATTTCTTTTGGAATAGTCTATGTTGACCTATTATAAACTTTTTGTGAAGTGTCAGATTTGTTTGTTTACCATGTAGAGAATTTGGACTACATTCCAGCTTTTGAGTGGGCAGTTTCTACTTGGGGCCACCATCCCTTAGCTGACGTGAATCAGTTTAATAATAGTCAGCTGCAGTTTTAATAAAGTTTTTTACAAAAATTGCATGTTCAGCTGCTAAGGGGTGTGGGGAGTTACTAGACAAACAGTAATATGTATTTGCCTTGGAATATTGCTGAGAACATACTTTGCTATCAAGGTAGTAGATAGCCAGATATTTGTAGGGTGTGCTCTTTTCTTTTAATTGCCTTTTGCTGATCTTTAGTTGATGCAGTTTTCACATTTCTTATAAAGGAGCCAGCCAAATTAATACACTGATATATTTATTTTTAAATTCCAGGCTTAAATTTTATTGCAACTATTTGGTCCATTTTCTTCTCTGTGCAGTATTGCCTGACGTTTGTGCTTCCCCCCACCCCCCTTCCAGATACTGCTTGGCTTGTATCTCACTGCATTAATATGATTTCCTTTGTAGTAGTGTGGAAGACTTTCTGCTTGTGTTCCTGGATGAAAAGGATTGCTTAATGAAGGCCCACAGCTCAAACATGGATGCTTATGGAGAGGAGTTGAAAGGACCACGAGTAAATTTGTGACTCATCTCTAGAAGCCTTTCTGAAAAGGCCATTCCTTTCTGCTTATTCATTGATGTTGCCTTTATCTTTTGCCCATTTATCTCAGTGTCATTATTGAGCAGTGTAACGTGATTTTTGTGACTGTGGACTTTTATTCACTCTTTTATTGTTTATAGAGAATTTAAAAAATTGTGAAGCTGAGTTTGCTTAATATATTTTCTTTATCTGTTAATCGAGAGTTCTGTTCTACAGTACATACATGACTTACAGAGAACTTAAGAGGCATTGTCAGTAATTTAATCCAAGGAATCAATGTTTATGTGAGAGTTTATTATAGTGTTTTTGTTTTGAATACAAATTTACAAATCATCTGTACGTTATATTTTGGGGCATCCAACTTTGGTCATTCGTAAGCCGGTTTTCAAAAAAATGCTTGGGTACTTCTTGAAAGTTTTGTTTGTTTTTTTATATCCTTCATACTGTGTGCTTCATTCTAAGGTAATGCATAATATAATTGCTGACCAAAAAACGGCAGTGAACAAACTGATGTTGTGAAACCGTCTCACTCTTCAAAAGAGTGGGCACGTACTACTACTTTTTTGTTAATTCCAGTAAATGTGGGCTAATGGCCCACTAAATTAGGATTTCTGTTATTTATCTAGGAGATCATTAATGCATCCATGAGTAGTTTCATAGATGTCAATAATGGCGGAGGAGCTGGATTAACATAAAGGTCTGCAGAGCAGTGAAGTTACTAATGGGTTTTAATTTTTTTCTTACACAGGATTTACTCCATTCAGGTTGTTCTGTTATGTTCTCTGCATGTTCCTCATACAGGGAGGGAACAAATTTTTTCTTCCCTTGAGGGGCTGTGGAATAATCCTACAAAGCTGTCTTTGCACAGAGCATGCTGTTTCTAGAATCAGATGAAGAGGAGGAATTGAGGAAAGGAGGAAAGAGTTTTTGGCACTTGGTCTGTGATGAAATACTTCTAGTAAAGTGTGAGGGGAGAATAGCATGTCAAATGTACTCTTTTCTATTCTAGTTTCATATTAGTAGCAGAGAATTAATTTTGACCAATAGAGTCCTTTATTTGTTTGAACAAAATATTTGGAAAGCTATCCTCTCTGGTAACATGTTTGGAAACATAAGTAATGCGGTGTTCCGTAATGTTAATGAAACCTTAGCAGCAAATGAGAGCTTTGTGGACTAAAGAGCCTAAGTAGGACAGCAAAGGCTTTGTTCTGCTGTGCGCTGAAGGAAGCTAGTTGTTCTTAATGGTATTGGATGTTGGCTCCATGCCAGAAGCACCTTTTGGAAACTTCTTCTGGATGCCCTGTTAATGCTGTCAGAGTAATTACAAAAATGAATGGAATATAAAAAAGGCTTTTTGAGATTTGCGACGTATTTTTATGCATATATGCAGCAGTAGTTTGATACTACAGCATGGTAACAGTCTCCTTCTTCCCACACACAAACAATGGATATGCAGCTTGTCTAAAAACAAGAGCAGGAATGTCACTTTATTTGACAAAGGATATTTAGTGTGGAAATGTCCAGTTGGTGTGAGGCATCAGAACAATATGAGAAACAGGCCATGGCTTTCTAAATATATTAAAATCTTGTCTTTAGTTCCTCTCCTATCTCTTGGCTGTTTCTATGGTTCTCTGGTGAAACAGATGAGGGAAAGTGGTTGTGGTTTTGGTAGAGCGAGTGATGAAGAGGCAGCAGCACATGGCTGGTAGTGGAACAGGATGAGTGCTTTTGGTTGGCAGTACTTGCATGCCATTGGATTGAAGTGTTCAAGGCACTAATGGCTATGGTTGTTAGTCCATGGTGTAGGATACTAAAGAGTCTAAAGGCAAGATTTGGGAGCAACCTTAATCCTGTTATGTTCTTCTTTGTTATTCTTGTTGATTGTATATAGTTGTGTTGTCTTGGTATCTCTTCTAGTGAATACGTTTTCCTCGAGTCTTAAGCCCTGTAGCATTTTGTGGTGTTTTTTGATTTAACTTCAGATCATCCGACTGCATGTTGAAATTGAACTTAAATTGCTACGACGTAATTCATTAGGTTCAGGCAAGTTACTGAATCTGCAAGACACAGCTTTTGATAAAACACCCCTCAGTTTTTTGTATAAGTTAAATAAACTTTGCCTTTAAATGATTTCTTTAGCTTTTTTTCTTTTTCTACTTTTTATTTTTGAAATCTACTGTGACATTTATTTGGATTCAGTATATACAGGACACAAACTTTGATGTTGCAGTTGCATGTCTTTTTGGATTACTAAGTAACTGCTAAGAAAAATTTACTGTAAATGTTGTCATAAGCTGAAAATCCTTCATTTTTCCGCTGTGGCAGATTTTTAGCATAAAATACAAATATGTGCTAGACTAAAAATACTTTGTACCTTTATTCATTCCTGCCTAATTCCAAACCCCCATGTTTCCACTTTTTTTTTTTTTTTTTTTTTTTTTTTAATTTTCAACTTGTTCCGATTAGTGTATCCTCTACCTGTTGATGAGTACAGGATACAGTGAAAGATTGCTTTTGGAGATTATTTAACATATTAAAAATCCCCCAAGTTCTTTTGGAAGTGTGGTTTATTTTGGACTGTTTCTCTTTGTTTTGTGCCTTTGCTATAACTTTCTTAATGGCTAAGGACAGGTTTGCTTTCTTTGGAATCTTGCTAGAGCTAATCATGAACTGTGTATATAGATTTGCTTAATAAATGTTTCTCATACGCAGACAACACCCAACTTAGTCATGCAGTTATAATTTATATTATTTTTCTTTGAGTGGGTAATTGTAAGAGTGGAAGTAATTTTTTTGTATCCAATGAAATTACAATTTCTTGTGGTTTAAAACTGCCAAACACATCTCTTCTGTGGGACAGTCCCTTATTTACCTAATACTGATCTTTGGATATGTCTTCATTATCAAGGTGGAAAAGATCCACTTTTGAATTCAAGGATTTCTAGGGGGGAAAAAAGACACATTTGCATTGTGAAAGTGATCCAAGACTGCATACAACTTAAAATGCCAAGTATTTAGAGCTGTTTTTACTGGAAGAGGTTAGATCTGTGCCTGCGAGTGCAGCTTACTGTTCTGGTATATGGCTCTGGTATATATGTATACACACACGACCGATTTATAACTTGAATAACTTTTGTCCTCGTAGCAAGCATTCCCTCCCAGCACAACTCATAAATAAATTGTATGTTGTTTCTGGTGCTGCTGTGATTCTTAACTAATTCTGGGTATTTTTATTTCCTTCTGTTTTTAAAGGATCAGTTTGATAACTTGGACAAGCATACACAGTGGGGCATTGATTTCTTGGAGAAATATGCAAAATTTGTAAAAGAAAGGATAGAAATTGAGCAAAACTATGCAAAACAACTGAGGTAAGGATTTTTTCTTTTTAAAAGAATCTTAACAGTTACTTAAAATCACTGTATCAGATGATGGGAAAGTATGTAATGTCATGAAGAATGACCATTTTTCATTCACAGGGTGAATTAGATCACTAGTTCTTTTCATGACAGACAAGTTTTTCTTTACCAGTTCAAAACAAAGTTATCTTTGGGTGTGTGCTTATGTTCTTGCTTGTTTTTGCCTTCTTCCCTGCCTCTCTTCCCACCCACCATTCAAATCTTTGAACTAAAAAGGTTTAAGACTTAAATTTTAAGATTCAAAACAAAACCACAGTCATATTTTTGCATTGACTATCAACATGTTTGTTGCAAAGTGCATTATCGGTATCTGCATTTGTGTGTGTGTATGTTCAACCAGCTTCAAGCCTCTGCTACTAACTAATTTCTCATGTTGAATTGGCAAGAGCTACACTAAATTGTGTTGAGAAATCTGGTTGAAATCATTGAGTAGAACTTGAGAAAGCAGATCTTCCTGTCCTTAAAGTGTGCCCTTTCCGTAGCTGGTCTTATCCCTTTGGGTGAGACTGTAACCCAACCACCTTTTGTCTTACCTCTCCAGTTTACTTCCTTTTGGTGCCAAGTAAAACATCTGTTAGGTCCAATAGGAATTTCCCCTCAGGGATCATATGAGGATTGTACAAGAAGAGTAGCAGCAATGAAATGGCAGAGAAGCACATTCTTCAGAATAAAGTAGGATTGATTTTTACCAAAAGGTGCACACAGTGCTTGAAGAACAAAATTTAAAATAAGACACTCCTGTGAACTTAGCCTTCACAGTAATCTTGGCTGTCTTGCATTCCTCTGGGGATTCAGCTGAAGCTGCTGCCTAGCCCTTGTCAGAAACTGATAGCAGCTTCTCTCCTGTGGTGTCTTCCCTCATCTCGTCATTGGCAAACTAGACTGTCACCTGATACAGAGTTGAGGAATCCTTCCTCATAAATGCAGTAATGAGGTTCACAGCTGAGGGTATGGATGTTTTCTGTCTAGGCTTCTCATTTCCTTTTTGATTTCTTTATCAGTTTCTTTTGTTCCAGTTTTGTATATTCATCTAACATAATACACCATTACTTTTCTGAAGGAATTTTTTTCCTAAAAGGAAATAAATACCACTTTTCTAAAGCTTGTGTAGAAGAACTTCAGAAGGTAAAGAAAAGTTTGAAGAATGCACACCATCAGTTCACAGCCCAGTTTTGATTTGTTTTCAGTTGTCTGTTTAAAAATGGAAATGTGTTTTATTTGCATGGATCTATCCATATCTTTTCCTTAAATAGTATGAACAAATGCCATTTTGCTTAATTATATTTAAAGGTTCATTCCACAGCTAGCAAGATGTGGTACCACATTATTACTTCAGGATTTGACTGACAATAGGAAATCTTCTCTGTGCAGCATTTTACTCTTTTGGGTAAAACTATTGATTTTTCTCAAAGTGTCTTTCAAAAACGAAAGTTATGTCGAGTAACCCTTCTGTCAGATGACTGGACTGACTGTCCACGTGCAGTAAGTATGACAGTTTTGAGAAGCACAGGTCTTGCTGCACACGTGTTGTACCGTGCATGCATGCACTTCCTGCCTGCTGCCAAGGAGGGTCTGGACAGCACCCACACGAGATGGTGACTGATTTTCTGCCAGTAGACCAGTTTGTGAAGTTACTCTTTGATATTCTTGCTTGTGTATTCCTTGGGGGAGAATTGATTGTTAGCAGTGTTGGTAGTGAACTGCCTTGTGGTAACAACTTGATTTCAGCCATTGTTGCTCTTGAGGACACTCACTGTTTTTAACCATGTAAAACAGTTATAAGGCCCCAGGGGAGATTAAGACTAAGCAAAAAAAAAAAAAAAAAGTTAGCCATCCTGCAGCTTGCTTCTGAGAAGTTCTGAGAGAGATCTTGGGGATGGATTATGGTTCTGGGGGATTTTAGTGCTGGCAGCATATGGCCTCTGAGATATTAATATCTCTAATAGAAATTTCTAGTTAATCATCGTTTTTTCCTTCTGTAATGAAATGCAATCTGAAAACTAGAGTATTGAGAATCTCTTCATAATGAAGCTTATAACCGAGATTTATTATGCCCTTGTTTAGTAGATGTATGAACAGTACAGTGAGTGGTCACTTTTTGGTAGTCCTATGGCTCTCTTCGTACTTGGATGGGAGACTAATTAAAAACAGGTTTAATGAGGGAGATAATGCTAGTGATGTAAGGCGATATTTTTTTCTGTCTTGGTTTCAGTGTGGTCCATGAACATCCTGTTGAGATTGTTGATGGATCTTATTCTCATAGACTTAAACCCAACAATGAAAACTTGAGTGAATTTTTCATAACAGTTTTCACAAATTAGAGTCCGTGTCCTGGCAGAAATTCATATTCACTTTGTGTATACCCTTGCATTTTGATAATTTTTATTTTTTTTTGTATACTGGCACAACTTGGTGATTAAACTTTCCCAGGTGCAACAGCTGTTCCAAGTCTTCTAGGAGATAACAAGTGATGCATGTACAGCATATGAGGAACTGTTAGAGTGAACTCACTATATTCTTACTGTATGCAGTTGTTACAGTTTATGCTCACTGAGTAATTCCAAAAATTATAACTTGTGAGAATCCTGTCCAAATGCTGGTTTTAGGTTACAAGTCATTCCTTGCTATTCTTCTTTGATGGGCAGTTCTTGATACTGAGAAGTGTAAGAAAAATTGAAACCATTGAGGAATCCTCAGATGCCTACAGAGGAAAAAAAGCTGTCTAGAGAGCTTGTGTTTGTCTGCAGTATATTTTGTTCTGGAAAAAAAAAGCAACTATAACTTCATTTTTTTGAGCTAACTTAAAGGAAAGTCTCAAGTTGTGTGTAGCCTAGGTCGCAGCTAATGTATAGTGATACCCCAAGGATTGTGAGGGTTATTATAGGCTGTTACTGAGTTACAGGGATATGAATCAGGACAAAAATACTGCAATATACATTGTAGGTTAACAGGTTTCATTTTAGTTATATGACCATTTAATTTGTTCTTATTTTATAACTGGAAAAGATAGATTTAATATGTGCCAAGTTACTGGGCTCTTGGGTGAATTTTGTAATTTGAGTTCTCAGATGCTGGTTTTGGTCAGCATTGTTGCTTAAAAGGGGTGAGGTGAAGGTCTGTTTTGTTTACTTCTACATCATCACACACAAAATAATTCTGGAAGTTCACTCCCTTCTTGTTCTGTATGAAGCATCATGACACTTGAGAAGATGGAGGAGTTCCACTTCCTGTGATGTTAGGCAGTAATGCAAGTTATACCTGCAGTTATAGGTGAAACTACCATGCAGAATAAGATTTCTGAATTTGGTCAGCTTCTCTGTTGTCAATTTAAAGAAAATGGTGATGATTGTTCTTGAACTATTTGAGTGTTTCCCTTTAAAATTGCACATTGTGATCTCTGGAGATGTCTAGTTAATCTGAGCAAATGTATTTTTCATGTTACTTCTGCATACTGTTGTGTATAAGTGTTCTTTTTTTCTAAATACAATATTAATATATGCATATGTCTAGTCAAATTGAGACATAGTTACCACATTTTTATATGCACAATCTTGGAAAACATTATTTAAAATGGATGTAAGCTCAAATGTGAAGTTAGGGATGCAAATTATCACCATATGTGTTCATTTCTCAAATCTCTCTTCCTTTGATTGGAGCTGAGAGTTGACATTATTGATTATTATCCAAATATGGATGTGGCAGGATTTTTTCTAGTGATGTTTCTGCAAGCCAAAACATACGACTTCTTAACGGTTCTAAGGATATTTGGCTTTGTAAACTCAAATTCCATGTTACAATTTTTTAAGATTCATCTTTTCAGTTAGAACTTTTTCTGATGACATGTTCATTGTCATTGTTTTCACCCAGTCCACAATATTGATATGCAATCACTGAAGCCATCAGAACTCTAAAGTATTACTTTACGTATAAATATGAAATGCCTTTAAGTACTTAGTGCTGCCTTGGTTTTTTTTAGTAACTTATGAAAGCAAACTTCAAAGTTTGTTCTGAGGTTCATTTGTAATATGACGTAGTCTGTAGAGTTTTAGGATAAGCAGATGCCACAGTACCTGAGCTACTACCTTAATACAAATTCTACCATATTAATGCTGCTGCTCCTGTTCTTTATGATCTATATTAATTGACTGAAGAAAACTTTGTTTTGAGTTGACAAACACAATTTTTATGCAAATGTCTGTGAAATTTTATGTAGATGTTTTTTATGTACATGACTGTAAATAATTTTCATTTATTAACTAGGGTGCTTTTTGAAACTTCTGGCTATGTGACTGAGGTGGTACTTCTCTTAAAAATCAGTATACAGTTCAGACGGCTGTCTCACTGGTGGTGGCCTGCAACCAATTTATACTGAGAAGAGAGGCTGATAAAATTACAGGAGCAGCACAGTTGGATGTGGTTAGTCCTGTATGGAATCTCCTTCCAGATGGCTGTAAGAAAGAGTGTGGTAGAAGTCTAAATTGTACTTCCACAGAGGAATGAAGTGTCATCAATCTACACTTTTCTAAGGAATTTTCTAGAGCCATTTATCTCGTAGATTTGGTTCAGATCTGATGGTCTGCAATTACTTCTACAGTTTTCTTCTAAACTAGTACAGATCCATATTTGGATCCTGAGGATTATACACACATTTAGATAAATATGTTAAAGAACATTATGCCCCCTTAAAGTGTCAACTGGCTCTTTTGAAATAATGCTTCACTCTTCACTAGCTGCTTTTCAACCTGTGTGTTTTCAAAGATTTAAATCTAATTTATCTGTTTTTTTCTAAGTGTTAGTGTTCACTTCTTGGAAAAACCATTTATGCTTCATTGTTTGCATGAACACTAGCTTTTTCTTTGAACTTTAAATTCTGCATTTGCTTGTTGTTTCATATTTATTGACTTGGGCTATTGTACCTGGTGCTGTTATTGAACCTTAAATCCTGATCACACAGTGTCTCAAGACTGTTTTCCTGTGATCCCAAGGTAGACAAGATTGACTGATGAAACTGACTTTTATTAGGAAAAAGGATTATATGACATTTTTGTCTTCCTAGAATTAGTCAACAGTTGCATTAAAAAATGAAACCAGAACAGAAATCAGCATGTTAGTAAATAATCTATACTTGCAACCCTTCTCTCCTGCCACTTTAAACCGTATGTTTTTAGTAAGTGGTTTCTTTTCTCATTTTTAACACCTCTGAAAATCTTTCCTTGAAAAGGCTTGTGCATGGTTGTTTAGCTACAGCATTGTATGCTTGTTATGCATTTCACCTTCTGAATAATATAATAAGGTGAATTTTAGGAGTTTCCCATTCGTTAATAAGCACTGAGGAGCAAAGCAGAAATGTAAGGGAAAATGAAACATGGGAAAGTTACTTAGCGAAGATGATTATTCTTTTTTTTCCTTGGGTTTATGCATTTTTCCAATCAAAATGTCTGCATTTAATCCCTACAAAGTAGGATGTTACAGTAGGCAGTGGATTCTGGTGATAGCAAAAAGAGATTCTTGTTTTAACTTCAGTGAGAAAGTTCTTACAAAATTTGTAGGTACTTCTTAAAAAGTTAGTGTTTGTTCTGTTTCTTAGTATGTATTCATGTAAAAAGGACTTATCTTATCATGGTTGTTCTTTTTGGTTGTAGTTTCTGAGGGTATGGAAAGAGACAAAGGGCTTGCTATTTCCATACCAACTCCCTGCTCATATTTTGGTATATACTTCATGACTGAACATAATCTCACTACTTGTACTGTCGTACCGTAGAGCTAATAGACTTCCAGATAAATCGATTTGAGAAATTGCACAAGGTTATTTTAGATGAGAGCAGGATTAGCACCCTTGTTTTAATGATAAGGCAGTTCCTAGTTTGTAACAACCGAAGTTACACAGGGACAGTGTGAATGAGATACAAAACATGCATGCAAGATTTTGTTTCATAGTTTTTCTCTTATTCCTCCTCTCCTTTTTTCTGTAATGTTGGGGGTGTAGATTGCTTTTATATAGTCCACTTATTTGCTGCTTTTGAGGAAACCTGTTTTGAGCTATATTAATAATTAGTCTAAGAAGTCAATGGCCAATTGTCTCAATTACTACTGGACAGACAGATGGAAGAATTTTATCCAGGGGCCAATTAAAAGAGAACTGTTAAAGCAGCTCCGCTAGGTTTGCATTGGTTTACACTTAATTTGTTCTTTGAGTGGATGTGTAAAATAGTTTCATTACAAAATATCATCCCTTTACACAGTGCAGGAGTTTGAATGAAGTCTGTTTCATACCAGTTAAAAAACAGAAGCATTCTTTGCATAATCCAGGTCCACCTCCAGAACACACTTTGACAAGTCTTCTCTGACAAGCTTAAGGCAAATACTCTGTCTCTTGAACAAAATGATTTAATAGTGTGCACTTGTTTTGTTGCTTGGGGTTTTTTGTTCTTAAATGGAAGGTATGATTATTTAGAGATGTATGGGGGGGGAAAAATTCCAGTATTGTGTTGCTTCTATTTGTGGGTTTTAAAGCAAATAATTGACATGCATTATTTTCTGCTGAGATGTTAATTCACACTTAAAAATATTACTTTCGTAGTTTAAATGAGAGATACTGTAACAGACAATCTGGTCCACAGTGTAAACATTACTAGCAAGATTTCAATCAGTTGGTTCTAATGTGTGGAAAAGATGAGGATTTTTGTGAGGGTGGGCATTGATATTTAAATACTGCTCTGTTTAATTTGAGTGGTAGATCTGTCTTTAAATACTGTTTGCTGCTTTTAAAAATATCCAGCAACTGAGATGTTTCACTGCTTTGACCTCAAAAAGCACAAAGGTTGAGGGTAAGCAATTTGAGAAAAATCCTATGTCTTATCTGTTTTTCTTTCGTACAAAAAAGGATTATTTATTTGCTGTAAAATGATAAACTCTCACAGGGAAAGGAAAAGAACTGTAGTAGAGTTGTAGTTTCAGGTTTTGTGTTTCATGGAAAAACCTGACCATTTTGAAAATTGCTAGAATAAAAAATGCAACCAGTTGAAGGTATGAACATTCAGCTCCTAAAAATGAGGAGGAAATTACAGATATTTATTTTTCAAGACTGACATGTATCCTGTTGAATTTCAAGAGTTTTAAAAGATGTCACTGCTGTCAGAAAAATATTTTTTTAGGTCAAGACAGAATGCTGTGCTGGAAAAAATGTATACTCAGAAGTTTAAAGCAAAGGTTGACATACAGGAAGATAAGAATTTGAAAAAATCACTGGACGCTCTCTCCTCTTTATCCCTCCTATCTGTAAAATTGTGTGGCTTCATTTCATGTTCATCACAGGATTTGGCGTATTTGTAGCAATATATGTAACTGCAAATTCTCTGCAGTTCGTATAAGTAGTGTATGCCTGTGTTCTGCTGTAGGGTGTAGAGTAGGTGATGTGGTTTGTATGATTCTTAAGGTGCTGTTTCTGCATTGTATGATAAGTAAATGAGTTCATATCAGTGTTTTCAGAAACTGGACTGTGATACTGTGTGAAGTGCTGGTCCCGTGGATCGTCTTTTAGGGATTTTTCTTGGTTTCTAAAAACCTGGTATTTTACAACACTGGTCGTAGGGCAAAATGTAACATCTTTCCTGAAGAGAGATGTTGCCTGTTCTGTTCTGGAAATATCCTCATTGAAGATTTGGAGATGCTGTGGTTAAAACCTTTGAGCTGAATGTACACTCAAAGCTTAATTCAGGCATGGAGTTTTGTGCTTATAGGTATAGCATACAGTGCGCGCTATCTATATGTTACACAGTGATCATACATGTGCTTTTTTCTTGTCTGCTAGCTTCTTTTGTGTGTGTGAAAAGGATGCTAAATGAAGAACTCATTATTTTATGTCTAGTCACTGTGCAACAGGGGTTTTAAAATACAAATATATTGTTCTAGGTCAGTGACTTAAAACTTGGAGTATGCCATAGATTTCTGCCTTGTGTTACCTAAAGGACCCTTATAAGATGACAGAGGGAATAGATTTGTTCCTTGAAGTCATTAAAAAGAAATAATTTGTTCATGCAGTTTTCTATGTATATGTCTTCTCTTCTCAAAAGAGACTCTAAAATAGCATCTTTTTTTTGTTCTTCCCTAATAGAAATCTGGTTAAGAAGTACTGTCCTAAACGTTCACCCAAAGATGAGGAACCCAGGTAAAAACGTGTATTTCAAGTTCTATGTATAAGAAACAAGGACTACAGTATACTCTGTCCTTCTATGGATTTTTTTTTCTTTTTTTTTTTTTTTTTTAAGATAAAGCATGTAATTGGCTAAGACAACAAAAGAATTGTGCTTGGCTTCTTACAGTTCTGCTGTAATTCTTAAGCATGAAACCTGAGGTTAATTCTATTAGTATTTTAAAGTAGTAAACATGGCAGGTTGTACTTGCTCCGTTCCAAATTAATCTTTAGCTAGCTGGACGTTTGAAAGCAGAAGTTTAGTATGCTATGTACAGTCTAGTAGGTTTGGTTTTTTTGTTTGTTTTGTTGTTGGTGGTGTTTTTTTACAGAAAAGCAATTTTATGTCCTTAGGCTGTGTGGTTTTGCTTAGTTTAGAGTTTCTCAGTGCGTTTTTGTGGTGATACAAATGCAGCTATACATTTGTATGCTGAGACTTGAGTGTACACAAAACTGTCCTGTTTTTGGCAAGAAGAGCTCTTAAACTACTGTCTGACTTTGACTCCAGACGCAAAATAAATGGATGTCTAACTGTGGAGGAGCAATGTGTACTGAACAATTTTATGATTATTTATCAGAGAGGTGCTTGTTTTGCTGTCCATGTCCATAGCCATTTTTTAATTTATTTAGAAAAAACACAGTACTTTTTTTTTTCCTTTAGGGATAACTCTTATGAAGGCAAGAAAGTGGGCAAGTTTCAGGCTGCAGCCAGAGCACATTGTGCACAGAGTGCCTGAGAATTCACACTAGGGTGTCCTCTAGCTCTTTCGACTATTTAAAGATCCTGGACCACAGGGAGTGGGATTTCTAGTGCTAGGGTGGCATTTGAATTCCCCAGAGCCAAGCCTACGGAGATGGCAGTATTCCACAGTTAAAAGAGAGAAAGATGTATATTTTAATGTGGTGCCTGTTTTTTTGTTTGTGTTTTTTTTTTTTTTTTTTTCTTTCTTCCCTTCCACACACACTTTCTACCCTTTGCCCCTCCTCTTCCCCCCTTTTTAGTGCCAGCCATAGTGGCACCTTACTTCCAGCCAAGAGGTGGGCAGGCAAACAGGCAGCTGTCTCCAGAGCTGATAGCAAACTTGTTCTGTAGATCATCCATCGGGATGCATATGAGTGGTATGATTGGCATGTTCCACCCTCAAGACTACCAAGCTCATCATCTCTGCAGCAAGTTCAGCCTCCAAGCCTAGGGACGTATGTATCCGTTCCCAAGCTCAGGCCTCTCAGTTGGCAGCTTAGGAGATACCACTATACTACAGGGCTTTCCAGGTAGTATTCTTCTTCTTTCTTTTCCATCCACAAAAATCCATATTCTTATAAAATGTATTTGAAGAGACATTGCAACATATAGTACATGCTAGGCTTAACGTAGGCTTTCCCAGCTTGCATTTCTACTATAATTCAATGATCATTAAGATAAGGTTTATTGTAAAATATGTATGATTTTTGTTTTTAATTTAATCAGGAGTACAGACTGTACTAAAAGAAGTCCACTTTAAAAAAATAATCTGTCTCACTTTTTGTATATGTATGTTTGTGTGTGTGTGCTTTCTGTCAGGTTCACTTCGTGTATTGCCTTTTTTAACATCCTTAATGAGTTGAATGACTATGCAGGACAACGAGAAGTAGTTGCAGAAGAAATGGGACACAGAGTGTACGGAGAATTGATGAGATATTCTCATGATCTAAAAACAGAGAGAAAAATGGTAATTTCTGTATTTTGATTTGATAAAAGAATATCAAAATGGATGTCTTCTAATAAATTGATTTATTTGTTTGCCAAATTTAATGAACTTGGCAAAAAGTAGGTTTTGCAATACATTTACAAAACACAAAGTTAATCTGTATTTTTATGTACTGGTTTACTACAGTTAGTAAACCTAAGAGCTGAAATTTTGGGAGACGGTGCTTACTAGTACCTTTTTTGCCAGTGTTATTTTCAGTTGGGGTACTGTTCTTATATGATTAGTAGTGTCTTCCAAAGAGTACTGGTAACTTGTGGGAGATAACTGCACATCATAGAGTGTCAACTAGAGCAGGGACTAATTAATGTTAATAGTACTAAAAAGATATGTAAATTAAACTTATTTGTGGTGGTTTTAGCATCTTCAGGAAGGGCGGAAGGCTCAACAGTATCTGGACATGTGCTGGAAACAGATGGATAATGTGAGTTTGTGTTTTGGGTTTTTTTTCCCTGTCCAACTTAATAATATACAGTCTGTAAATGGAACTGTTGTCATCTGTCTTGCTTAGACTTTAATGTTAGCTATGTTTCTGAATGTCCAAATCAGACTTGGTAACATCCGAAGTACAGTTCAATGTATTTGGAGTTCCCTGTTAAAAAAAAAATCTGTAAACAGTTTTTGTGTGTGTGTTTGAGTAAAGCCTTGGCTTTTATCCAGCGTAAAGGAATATGTTTTTAACCCAGGTGTAGTCGTCTTTGTTTGCTTCTCCACAGGCTACTTTTTGTTTAGAGAGTAATTAATAATGACAAATTATATTTATATGAAGATGAAATCTTAAGTAATTGTATTTGGCCTGAGTTTGAGGGCTTGTTCCATGAGGTCTATTCAAGAATACTGCTATAGACTATTATACTTTCAGGAGGTAGAATTACTTTTTAACAGAGTAATGCAGGAAGTGAATGTCTCTAGAACAGATTATAAGCTCCTTTTTCTTGAGAGACATGGTTTTAAAGACGAGAAAATATAAAATTCAACAAAGTGTGCTCAAGATGCCTTCTGATATTCTGCTGGCTTTGTGTCTCAGAACTGTATTATATCTTTGATCCAGATTATTGTGAAACAATACCAAAGAGGTGAATTTCTATTTTGTTGTTGTGGACCCAGATAGGCAATGTCTTGTTTCAGTGTCATGTCAAAGAGTTTAATTTGTGGTCAGAGGATCAGAGTAGAAGCAGATGTGGTAGTTTCAGATGCTGTCAACCTACACCAAGATAATTCCCAGAGTTCACCTCAAACAATCAGTTGTGTTGTGTGCACTGTATTTACTTGAGTGCAAAGTCAGTCTTTTAAATGCGTACAGCCTTTAAGAGATACATTAACCTCAATTGCCTGACTTTGCACTGAAGCAGGAGAGCAGGGCTCACACAATCTCTGTTGCCAGTTTGACTTTAGCGATACTAACTTCTTGAGCTGCAACAGTTTTTCCAACAGTAGTTGTCTTGAAACAGCTGCATATATTGAAGATCAAGTACGTGCAATACTGTTGTCTGTGCTGCTTACAGCTATGCCAGTTGATATGAATACTGATGATAATGGATGGATATGCTAAGATCTTGTGATGTAGATAAATCCTTCAGACTGCCTTCAAAATAATTTAGTTGAATTTATTCAATTAAAATTGATCACTGAAGAAGGGAACTGGAAAACTTGAAAACTCATGCGAGTTCGGGTTTAAGTTTTCTGCCCTCTAACTTTTATTTAGGTTATTAAAGTCAGGCTAGAAAATGGACTTGTCTGTTTATAATTAACTGTGGATCTTTGTAATAGGTTATTTTGTATTTTGATTATCTGATATTTTATAGCATAATTACGGTTGTTTCCTTGCTGGTACTTCATGGAAATAAGTTTTAAATAGAAAAGTTGAAATTTTTTGAGACTTGGTTTCTGTGAGAACAATGTCTTTACTTAAAGGTACATAGTGAATTTAAGATACTTAAATGGAAGCTTTGATATTTAGAATTCAAAATTACTGTACAAAACCAAAAGAGGATAGTGGCTGTTGAAGCAGTAAGTTTGTGGCTTTTGTAGAGCAAAAAGAAATTTGAGAGAGAATGCAGAGAGGCAGAGAAGGCACAGCAAAGCTATGAAAGACTGGACAATGACACTAATGCGACAAAGGCTGATGTTGAGAAGGTAAGAGTGGTGCCATTTCTTTCTTCACTCTATTATAAAAAGTATTTTATTCGCATGTTTATTGTCACTACTGGAACAACATTCTTTGAGTGTACAAAATTGTGTATAAAATATGCTTGCTTATTATGTGCAAAATCAAAGTTACAGTAAAACATAAGGCAGCACAGAGAGGGAGTATGCTTCATTAGTCTCGAGGTGATGCTGTTGAGATGATGACTATCTTCCTTAAACAGGCAGGCTTATTGATATTTTGGTATCTTGTGTTATATATGTTCAGTCACTTCTATGTTTTTTAGGATATACATTTAAGCGACATGGCTTAAGGGAGCTAAAATGATCATTACTCTCTCTGTATATAACAAATTAGGTCTGTAGTCTGTCACTGTACATGAAGTCTCACATTCTTTTTATTTCAATTATAAATAAGGATGCCAGTTTTGATAACTTGTGTTTAGTGTTTTTGCATAGTTGGTAAAATAAGTTAAAATAATCCTGTGTGTCACTGAAAAGCACAAGACATGTTTGAACTGTAACACTTTCCTACTAGGCTAAGCAACAGTTAAACCTGCGCACACATATGGCTGATGAAAACAAAAACGAGTATGCTGCACAACTACAGAACTTTAATGGGGAACAGCACAAACACTACTACATTGTCATTCCTCAGATTTATAAGGTAAAATAATTAACAGAGAAAGTATGTCTGATCTTCTAAAGGAGAAGTAGATTTTAAAATTTAAAACTTTATTTTGGGGATTTTAGTGGATAATTTTATCAAGAAATTAGCGTGATCTTGATACAACCTGCATTTTATCATGAGACTTTCTGCTTACAGTAATTATGCTTAGACTTATAATGAAAATATTCTGTTGCATTTTCTATGAAGATTTTATATTTTCTATACTGTTTAAATATTGCTGAAAAGGTATGGCAAAATAAACATTTGAGGCATCTGGGTGAGAGCAAACATTTAAAACAATCATTCCAATAAGGTTTGATCACTAGTTTTTCTGATATTTGTGTGTGTGTGTGAATGCTTTGACTCTAGCAGATGAAGGAAAACATATAGCTAACGGTGACTGTATAGTTTAATGTATCTCATGTACAGGTATAAAATGGGTTGATTGGAGGCAGAAATATTCCTTCCTTCCCCCCCTGCCCCCATTTGGTCATTGCTTCATCAATATTACCTGCAATCCACAGAACTCTCTAAAATGGTAAAAAAAAAAGTTAAAGGTCAAATTAGATCAATACTTTGCATCTAAAAAGGGGATTTTTCAAGGTGCTTCATGTAACTATTAAGATACTTTTTAAGATTTTTTCAAAAACAGAGACTTGGCAAAACTATTTTAAAGTAAAGTAGTTGGGGGGCCTCAGGTGAGGGAGAGTTCAGAAGTGTATTCGCGTGTACGTTGAGCCATTTGGGAGAATACTGTGACTGTAGAAACCGATTCTGAGACATGGAGTCGAGAAATAGAAAGTGGAAATAGTGACTTTATTTGAAGCTGTACCAACTTAAGAATGCTTGATGCTTTCCAGAAGCACAAGGGAGTTCATATTTTTGAAACGTACTTACTAGAAGATCTAGGATTCACAGGAGAAAATTGCATTGGCTTATTAAAATTTTTTCTAGTATTTCAACTATTAAGCAGCGCTACAGTAGATCTCATGTTAGCATACTGATGGAGGAATTGCAGTCAACTCCCAGGAGAAACAGTTCGATCATCTTTGTTTGTAGCTTGGACCAGAGTTTTGGTTTATTGCCTTTATTTCTCTAGGGTTAAAATCTACTATCATTGTATGATGTTAATTAAGTTTTTTGGAATCTCCAGTAAGAGAGTCTCTTGGGACTACATTTTTATTATTTCCTTGCAAGTATTTGGTAACATTCTGTGGGAAAACCTTGGGAGAGGGATTTAGTAGCATGGCTAGGTTGTTGCTTTGTTTCAGAGAGGTGAAATTGGATGCTGTTTGAGACATCTGCCTTTGTTAGAGTAGATACAGGAAAGATCCAACTTATCCTGTTTTTGATAACCTATTGATACTCTTGCTTTTTGTTTTCTTTTGGGTTTTTTTTTGCCACTTCCAATTAGGCGAAAGGTCCAGGGCTATTATCTGAATAGTTGTTTCTCTTTAATTTGTTCTTTTTGTTGTGCTCCAGTAGACTTTTATTACAAATCTTATGTAATGGTATTCTTTTCTTCGTTTTCTTGCACACTTCTAAAGGAAATGGTTTGTATTTCAAATCAGAGAGCATGTCTTAACAGCATATAACTTTAATATTTCTAATTCTTCCTAATTTTTTTAATCGTTGGTCTTTATTGGAAAGTGTAAAAATAAAAGCAAGATAGAGATATTTATCACCAGAGAGAAATTGCTTGGAACTAGGCGAGAGTTAGGAGATGTATAAATAAGTAAATTTCTTTACTGTAGTTTTCATTTTTGCATGAAACAAGTATTTGTAACTAAATAGGTGGCTGTAGACACTATCCATGTGCTTTAAAAAAGAATAATGAAAAAGAAGTCCAGTCCTTTACGTAATTTTTAAAAATCGGAAAGTGTCAACTCTTCGCAATTAGTGTTCTGGGCATCTTAAGCCTATGTCTGAAAGGACTTGATTTTTTTTAACTTAATTATTAAATTCTGTTTTGTTAAGCAAATAAAAATACTGGGAAAGCACAGAAGTTCTGTACTATACTGTGGTGACCACAGTAACTGCATACATCAGGACCAAGGGAAAAATCTGCAAATAAAAGCTTTATTTTATCTTACTTTGTGCTTGCAGCAACTTCAAGAAATGGATGAAAGAAGGACTATCAAACTTAGCGAATGTTACAAAGGCTTTGCTGACTCTGAGCGCAAGGTTATTCCGATTATCTCTAAGTGTTTAGAAGGGATGATCCTTGCAGCAAAATCAGTTGATGAACATAGAGTAAGTAAAATTGGGTGACTTTTTAAATGTGCATGAGCAATTTAACTGATATGGAAGCTGCAGAAAGGGGACCCTGTACGTTTATCTTTCTGTTGTCAAATATTTGCTTGAAAAGTGTTGTGACTTCAGTTTTAGCCTAAATGGTCACTTCCACTTTCAGTGTCTGTTTTCCTCCTGTTTTATTGCTTTCTTATGATCTGAAGATCTTTGACACTTTCTCATGGTATGTGATGTTGGACATATTGTTTTGGTTATCCTGAAATATCCTAGAATACCAACATGGTTGGTATTTTCTCCGGTAGGTAGCATGAAATCATATAACGTGTGTTGAGTTAACAAAGCATCACTCTGTGTCCTGTTTGATTGTAGCTATTGGTGCTTCTTTCTTATTATTTCTAATATGGGTTTTTCCCTATTTATATCTTACTACATCTAGTTTCTTAGTGTTATCTTCATTTCAGTGCTAATGTGGAAAAATTGGAAAGTGGAGTAGTAGTTTGGCCCTAAAGCATGCCCTGTTTTATGTTTGGAGTATTTGCTGGATTCTGAATAGCAGGGTATGCTTTGATTTACATTCATGGTAAGACTGCTGAGAAAAAAGAACATACAAGCTGTATTCCTCAGGGCTCAGTGTTGGGACCCATTCTGTTTAGTATCTTTGGATGAGGGGATTGAGTGCACCCTCAGCAAATTTGCAGATGACACCAAGTTGGGAGGCAGGGTTGATCTGCTTGAGGGTAGGGAGGCTCTACAGAGGGATCTGGACAGGGTGGATTGATGGGCTGAGGCCAACTGTATGAAGTTCAACAAGGCTAAGTGCCGGGTCCTGCACTTGGGTTACAGCAACCCCATGCAGTGCTGCAGGCTTGGGGCAGAGTGGCTGGAGAGCTGCCTAGCAGAGAAGGACCTGGGGGTGCTGGTTGACAGCCAGCTGAATATGAGCCAGCAGTGTGCCCAGGTGGCCAAGAAGGCCAACGGCATCCTGGCCTGTATTAGAAATAGCACGGCCAGCAGGAGCAGGGAGGTGATTGTTCCCCTGTACTGGGCACTGGTGAGGCCACACCTCGAGTACGGTGTTCAGTTTTGGGCCCCTCACTACGGGAAAGATATTGAGGTGCTGGAGCGTGTCCAGAGAAGGGCAGCCAAGTTGGTGAGGGGCCTGGAGCACAAGTCCTGTGAGGAGCGACTGAGGTAGCTGGGGCTGTTTAGTCTGGAGAAGAGGAGGCTGAGGGGAGACCTTATAGCTCTATACAACTACCTGAAAGGAGGTTGTAGTGAGGTGGGTGCTGGTCTCTTCTGTCAAGTGGCTGGAGATAGGACAAGAGGAAATGGCCTCAAGTTGCGGCAAGGGAGATTTAGGTTAGATATTAGGAAAAATTTCTTTACTGAGAGGGTTGTCAGACATTGGAATAGGCTGCCCAGGGAAGTAGTTGAGTCACCATCCCTGGAGGTATTCAAAAAGCGCATAGACAAGGTACTCCAGAACATGGTTTAGTGGGCTTGGATGGTGGTTGGACTAGATGATCTTGAAGGTCTTTTCCAACCTAAATGATTCTATGATTCTATTATCTTAATTCGATCTATGCAAAAGCATGCATTTTGAGCTCGCTCTCTCACTTTCCCATCTGTGCATCTCTGCAATTAAAGGGAAAATTTATGTCTCTGTGTATTTCTTTCTCTGGTTCTTCATGGGTTTGCTTGTTTTGCTTTTTAAACTCCTTAATGTACTATGTTTAGGACTCTCAGCTAGTGATAGACTGCTTCAAATCTGGTTTTGAACCTCCTGGAGATTTTCCATTTGAAGATTACAGTCAGAATATTTACAGAACTATCTCCGATGGAACCATCAGTACACCAAAGCAGGAAGGAATGAGAATTGACTCAAAAACTACAGTGGGCAAGGCTAAAGGAAAGCTGTGGCTATTTGGAAAGAAGCCAAAGGTAACAATTAAGAAATTACTATTTGGAAAATCAAAATGTGAAGATCTAGAGTGCATGGAAGCAGCAATTTATTTATTTTAAAATAACCTTCCCCCTTGCCTGCCACTGTGTTTTAAAATATGTGTAAGGAGATCTGAAGGTTTGAGAAGGGTTGGATACTTATTATATTAAAAATCAGGTCCTCACTGGGGGAAGTTTTCTTCTAGTGATTTGTGCCTGGGAATGTTTTTCATAGTTATTTCATGAAAGTAGCTTCACATTTCTGTAACATTTCTAAGTTTCCGTAAAAACTTTCTGCAATTACATAGAAAAGGTGTTGTGAATGTAAAACTAAGGGGAGGAGGAGTATGCTTTGGAATTGGGCAGACTTCAGATCTCCTCTTTTATACTACAAAAAACAACTCCTTTCTAAATGTCACATTTTTTTAGATGTTTATATATAGGCATGTTATATAGATATTTTTTTTATTATACCTGCTGCTAGTTTTGAAAACTTCTGAGGTTTGTCTGAAAACATTAACATTTATAATAGCTCACTAAAAAAACATACTGTTGAAGCTCCATATAGGCAAATGTCCCAGAAGCAATATTACTATGAAATAGGTAAAAATATTCCTAAGCTCAAGAAAAAATTGAAAGCAGGGAAATTACTCCTTTCTTGTATTATTATATGAGTTTCAATAAACACTTTCTGTGCAAGATGCCGTCATGGATCAACAAAAAATATTATCAATACATGCATTAGCTATATAAATGAATAATGAAGCATATACATATTTAAATTTTATGCTAGGTCTTTATTTGGTATTGGAGCATATCAGTGAGTCATTTTAATGATTCCCACAAGTTTCTGTGAGGTTATTTTAATGCTCCAAGTCAGTTTCTGCCATTTATTATAGTAAACTATTCTTAGACCTTGTTAGTGATAGGATTTATTTTCCACTTGATAGTATTCCAGGAAAGCAGATATTTACAGAAAGAAAGGATATAGCTGATTCTTTATTCCCTCCTCAGCATATTATGTAACTTCAGCTGTGTGTTAAAATGAAAACTGATTGTTTACTTTTCATGCAGTATAATTAATGATTGATAATAGTTTAAATGCATTAACGTATTAGCATATTTATTGCATTTGGCTGCAGAGGTGGGTGAGATTCAGCCTGTTCTGAGATCAGGTAGCGATTACCAGTTTGACAACAAGACTTCTGAGAATTGTGGAGAGGGGCGCTATGAAAATCTGCACTGCTTTTCAATCTGGCCCTTGGCATTTACTGTAGTTGTAAGAAATTCCTTAGAATGATGACAGCTGAAGAAAGGTGACAGGACTTGCCCTACTCTTACTTCTCCCCAGTTTGTTCACTTTGTATGTAGCATTCAGAGTGTCAGCCTTACTGTTTCCTGTATGGAAACACAGATACACATATGTGTATACATACTACACATGCATCTCTTCCTTAAGGACCTGGAGGAAATGGAAGATTATGTCCCCCTTTTTCACCTGTTTTTGGGGAGGATGGAGGGGCAGCTCTACAAAACAGCAGCGGGGAGCAAAATACTTATCAGGAGATACATATTTAATTCCAAATACTATTTACAGGTTTTAAAATATATTCTTAAATTAGATAATTAAAAAAATGCTGATTTCTTGTAGCTGGGGCATTCATGGTGGCCTTTGTGCCTTCAATTTAGCTGAAACTGTGGCTGGTCTTGACTTCCAGATATGCATTTACCTATTTTTGATGTTGTCAAAGACATAAAAGTCTTTTTGGAAAGGGAATCAGTTGTGCAGCAGAGGAAATAATACAGAAAAATCAAACTGGGAAGAAGCAGCAGAGGTATGAGATACAAAAAATGAGAAGCAATTTGAAAAAAGGGGAGGAGGAAAGTGGAGGAAATTCTCATGATATTAACAAAGCCATGCAGCCATTGTGTCAGTCCAGCTTGACTACAGAGATTGAATATACTTTTTGTTTTAGTCATTCTCCAGAGATGTACCTAATATTTCTATTTTAGCTTAGCTGGTAGGGTACATCAAAATGTAGGAAGAAAGAGCGAGGAGGAATGCACAAGCTTCCAGGATGGATGTAACTAAAGTTGGGACAAGCAGAACTTCCTGTTTCTTAAGAAAAGAGACAGGCAACTTTGGGATCTTGTGGAAGTGTTGAGTCTGAAGCCTTTTTGAATATTCCTTCATTCTCTGCACCAACCTGTGACTCTGCAGATTAGTTCATGACAGAAACCTTTTAAAACCAATACAGTTATAGTGTAAATGTGTCTGGAACGTTACAAGCTGTTTCTGTGTTGGATGGAAATTTTATTTTTGTAAGACAGAATTTTCATTTTAAAATCACTTTGAACATTTGGCTTATTTATTGCTTTCTTTATTTCCACATTAGCCACAATCCCCACCCCTAACCCCTACTAGTTTATACACAACCAGTACTCCTAATGGGTCCCAGTATCCCATATTCTCCATTGAACCAGTGCATTATTGCATGAGTGACATAAAAACAGGGAAGCCCAGAATTCCTTCTTTCAGAAGCCTCAAAAGAGGGGTAAGTTTGATAACAAGTTGAAATGCATGATGGGCTGTGAACAGTGTGTTTGTGATGTGGCTTTTCTAATGCTCTTCACCCTCATTATAAGGCTAACTTTGTTAAAAGTAACACTTAAGCTATAAGGTCACTTTTAGGATACTTGTTTCATATTATACAGAAGTTACCAACAGGTTAAAAATAAAATAAAATAGAAGTACTCTTTATCGCATTCCAAATACTTGTGCCTAAAAGAAAGGTGTTATAAAGAGGGTGCTCAGCATGTGTTTGATACCTTTCTTCATTGTTGTTCACATTCACAAATGTTTTCCTACCATCATGTAACATATTTTTGCAGTAATTTATCATTGGGTATATAGTCACCACAAAAAACATCTGACAGATCAGATGTCTTATTTGCTGACTTTTAATTGAAATAATAGTTGATTACAAGACGCTGAACTGAGAAGGAAGAAATTTCATTTCTTTCCTACATCAAATGCTATAGCACATGGTGCTTGCAGATTTTGAAATACTGATTTTTGAACCATTACAATTTCAGTGCATTTTCTGATTAATAAATTGTTCTTGTTTGTCCAAGGTTCTTTTGGGTAAAATTATTGGAAAATTTACTACCAAATGCCACCTTCTGAGATTTATCAATTCAACTACTGATTTACAGTGGCATATTCTGCAAATAGAATTCATTTGGAAGATAATAAAAGGGAAATGTTAAGTGGTTTCCTAGCAACATTTACAGTACTAGTGATAAATGTACTGGCACCTTCCTGTTGTGAAAGCATAAGCTGCCCAGTTTATGTACGTTTTATGATATTTATTGATCCAAATAATGAGATAATTGGATGCAATTGATTATATATAATTCATGATTTTCTGATATTTGAAAACAATATTGACTTGCCATCTCATGTGCATCAAGAATGGTTGACTACTGTTGACATAATGCGGAGATCAAAGTACAACAGTGTCACAGTGCAGTAACGTTATGATTTAGAGGCTCCCTTGCTGTCATTCTGAAATGCAATGAGTTACACTTGAAACTTATTTTCTTTATCTTTAAGTCATTTTGTGGCACCTTATTTCAGGCCCCCAGATATCTTGGAAATACCCTTTCTACCACCACCACCATTTAGAAAATTCTTGTGGTCCTCTAAGTATTCATGGAGGACAGTTTCTCCTTTCCCCTTCGGAGTCACTTACAGTTTGTTCTGGTCATGAAGATAATGTTCTGTCTTTAGTAGTCAGTAAGGAACTAGCTGGATTAGATAGTTGCTGAGATGGCACAGGTCTTGATTACACCTCCTTTTTGTTGATCACTAAATGTATTGACTCCTGGCTCACAAATCAACACCTTGTAATATCAGTAGTTCTAGAACCCCTTACTGAAGCAAATGATTATCTAACAATTACAGAATGCTAATAGAAAATGAAACCATATTTTTATTTAATTTTTTTATTCTTACAATTCATTGGTCATGTTGTAAAAGTGGAATGAATTTAATACAGAATAGTATTCCGTAAAATTGGCAAGGATCACTAGTATCCCACAATATTAAAGAGTTAATCTCTGTAAACCTTCAGGATGAACATTTAATTTTTATATATTTTGAAATTCCGTGCAAGCATTTTAACAGACATTACATTATCACGTATTGAGTGCCTTTTCAACTTAAATGTATACTGTAATTCCAATAGATTTTTTTTATCTCATTGATCAGTCTTATCTTTATAATGTATCTTGATTCAGGGCTTATCTTGATTTAGGGCTTAATAGTTGCTAGCACATGATGCTGTTTTCCACAGTTTTGTCCCTGGAAAATGATGTCCAAGTGGTATTGACATGCAGAACTACCAAATGGTATTTAATTTACTTCTGATTCTACTGAGATTTATCTTTGAGTTGGCATATATCAGACAGTAAGTGTACTGGTTATGTTGTTTAACGTGCCCTGTACAAGATTTCACTCAAGACACTGGAGATCACAAAACCATACTGCCCTCATTCTGTGCTTCATGCATTAGGTTTTCTTATTGTGATGTATAGTGACAGCAGCAAACAGTAGCTGTAGAACAGGTTATTGGGAAAAATGTCTTTAAGTCTAAGCAGGCGTAACTTGCTTTATTAGTACTGCTATTACACGCTGCTTATTATCCTTTGAAATATTAACATTTCCAGATAGTGATAGTGCTTATGAGAGGTCTTTGCTCCATGCCACTTGATACATAAACAGATGCATCATCAACAGTGATATGTAAACCTTACTTGTATTTTCTTGGAAGACTCTAAAGGGAATAAGACATTTATTCTATAGCCATTTTACATCTTTGGACTTTATTGAGGCTTCTACCAAAGTATCATTTGTGAAGGTGCTTTACCTTCCTCATTGCTAGAAATTCTAATTTTGTGTGTGTGCCCCAATCAATAGCCTTAACAATTGCTGAAGGTCCTAAATGATGTCAGAGGTATATATCTTCTGAGTTTCTTGGTGTTTCTCTGGAAAGGGTTATCCAAAGTCATTGCAAGCATGGTAGATCTTCAAAATGCTGTGAATGTTAAACCCAAGACACAACACCTGCCATCCCATGTTTCATTTGCTTCCTCTAAGGATAAATTCTTTAAATGTCTTTATTTTTATCTGGACTAAAACATTTCTAGGATCGCAGCAATCATCCAAATGCTGTTTTCAGAAAGTAAAATTGCTAACTTCTAAACTTGAAAAAGATCTTTGTTTATTTTAGTTCTACTGTGGTAACAAAGTAAATACATTGTAAAAATTAAGTTTGTAAAAGTGATGGTAGTGGATTGTTAGCTATAATGAACAAATGATTTGCATATGGCTGACCAGTCCTTCATCATCATCAAATTCTGCTATTTTGTGCAGTGTTGGCTGTGTGTTTGTTTCTTCTCCTACAATAGAAGTTCTTTAGCAATTACTCAAAACACTAAAATTCAAAAGTAGTTTAATGAAGTTGTGTATTAGAAATTCATAAGTAAATCGGTAATTCTTAAAGCGGAAGTGCATTTCTGATTTTTGTATTTTGCTTTTCTTGTGCTCATAGTAAAATGTATTTTTTAGAAATTAAAATTTTAATCCTTTGGTAATATTTTAAAGATACATTGTTAGGCATTAGTCATTTTCATAACTGGTCGTTGCATGTGAATAATTTCCCGTTTCTTTCTGTTTTCAAATGAACTGTGCAGTGGTCGGTGAAGATGGTAAGCCCGTGTGCTGATCTGTCTGCTGTACTTCTGCTAAGATAGCATGAAAGTAATCTTTTGAAAGTGTTTCCATATCATAACTGCTTTAAGTCAGGTGCTGAAATACATCCAGATTTTCCACTCATATACACAGTCGTCTTAATCATCCATGCTTAATGTAAGATAATTAGACTTGTGATCTGGCTGCAACTAAATCTGTGGGTTTGGAATTTTAGGGTTGGCCAGTATTCACGAGTTGGTCATGATGGAAATACTGGGTGATTTCTTTGTCAGGAAAATTGTTAAAGCAGCATAAAATAGGTATATGAAAAGACTACAAAACTTGTGTAAAGGAGAAATACTGAATACTGCAAAATTCACTCCTTTGAATTTAACCAAAAAATTACAGGGGAGATGATCCTTTATGCTTAGGAATATTAGAAAGCTGTTACATAAAATAAAAACCACACCTTGATGAATATTGTTGTTTTGTAGTGTAAATCAGTAAAAATTCACAAAAAGACTTCTGTTCTGATTATTGCTGTAGGATACTCTGGTTTTAACTGACCTGTAAGGAAGAATGATACAGGGGGATGGGATTGTCTTTTTGTTTCTCTGTAGTGTGTAAAAGCACCTGTGAGGATTTTAATTATTTTTTTTGCCTCCAGAAAGAAAACACTTCTGCTTTATTTTGGAAACATATCTTGGTTTTCCTCTTTTTATGGTGTCTTGTATTCCCTTCTTAAAAAGCAATGAGATGATGATCTTACAAGTGCAAAAGAACCAAGAAGTTGAGGGGCAAGAAGATCCTAAGAAGGGGGTATTAGAAACTTGGCACCTGAGCCTAAGGCTGCTGGTGTCAAAATCTTGACAGTCTTGTTTCTTCTTGACAAAAGAAATGCTGTCCAGTTCGGTTTGCCTCCATGGAGGGTTACTGTAATGGCAAGTTGGCTTTCTTGTGCTAAAGCCAACTTTCCTAGGCAACTGGGACATAAATAATGTAACTTAACTTTCTGTTAGTAAGATATGTACCATGTTTCCTTAACACTGTCAGTGTCTGTCACCCTGAGGGGAAGAGTTTTCACAACAAACTCATAAGATACATAAAAATCTCTTCCCATGCTTTTCACACCCAAGTCCTTCCATCCCGTTTATAATTTTGGCACAAGTTTGCAATCAAGCTTTTGCAGCTTTGGGCTCGTAACAATAGGTGGTCCTAAGGTTTTGGGTTTGTTTTTTTTAAAAAAAATTAAATTAAAAAAGCTTAGAAAGTAAGAGGCTTTTTCCCTCCCTGAAAAATTATTTTTTATAATGAAAAGGTAACTTGGAATATTTGAGCAAGTTTTGATTCAGACTAACAAATTTCAGTCAAAATTTTGATGTTATAAAGGCTTTTTCTGTGTTCTATGAACTAGTTTTCCTTGAGGTAAAATGCCTCAGAACTTCAAAAGTTTTAATATGTTTTCTATTAAGATTGCTGAACTTCCAGAAGAAAACTATACTACTACTTAGGAATGAAGATCCAAAATACAGTATTTTTCTTTCGATAGCATCCAAATCACCATAGAACACAGGCTTCAGAGAAAGAATCAATCATATGTGTATAATGATTATTAACACATCTTAGATTTTTGTTCTGACTGAAATTACTCTGTAGTAATTAAATCTGTCCTTTCTAAATCTGCTTTAAGTGCAGTGGATGTAATAGGAGGTACATGGCTCAGCTTTTCAGAAAAATAATTAAGTCTACAAATTTTGAATTACATCTATGAGCCAATGGTTACAGAAGGCAGAAAGAACATCCAATGAATGACTATGATCTGGCAGCAAGAATGTGCATTTATTCTGTTGCGGTCTTTTATAGAGCTGTGTGTCAAGTAGAGTTTTTAAGAAGGCCCATCCTGCTTCCAGTGAACACTGTCCGTGTGTGGGTATGTCAGTTCAGCTGTCCAGATATGTGCGTGTTACTTGTTTAATAGTATTTCTACTTGCAGGGCCCTGCACTAGAAGACTTCAGCCATCTCCCTCCAGAACAAAGACGCAAGAAACTGCAACAGAGAATCGATGAACTTAACAGAGAACTACAGAAGGAAACAGACCAAAAGTGAATGCATTTTTTGGAGTTTTTGTCATGGTTCTCTCTATGTCTGTTTCTTTTGAGGACCTCTACCTAAGTCAACAGTGCTCAGAAGCCAGGAGACAATATACTAGTCCAGGCTATTACAAAGCATTTTCTTCAGTTCATGGTTTATTGTATGTAGATTCTGTTAGCATTGCTTCCTTCTGCTTTACTATAATACACATTTTGATCTTAACGTTGCAATAGGAAACATTAGATCCAAAAGCATGCGTTTAAAAAAAAAAAAATTAGCAGTGCGTAGTCTGTTGAGCAAGAGAGCTGTAACTTAGTGTATTAAGAACAGAACATTATTAAAATTTAGGAAATTATGTATAACAAACAATATGGGAAACAGTATTTAGACTGGATAGAGAAGAGTCGACAGTTGGGAGTCCTTGTGTGCCTATGCACAACACAAGGAAGGCAGGCAAAGTGCTAAGATGACAGAATGGGAAAAGGATTTAGCTGTGATGTGGGGAGCAGCAGTTCCTCATGTCTGCTTAGTATCTAATCATAGGTCAGGATCTCATACAGGTAAACATTATTTTAGCTTCAATGAATCAGTACTGATATATGTAATTTTTACAAATATTGTTGGGGTTTGTATGTTTTTAGAGATGCCCTCATCAAGATGAAGGATGTTTATGAAAAAAATCCCCAGATGGGTGATCCAGGCAGTTTGCAACCAAAATTAACTGAGACGATGAGCAACATGGACCGTCTTCGGATGGAAATACACAAGAATGAGGTTAGACTCTCAAACAATTCCTTGGAAAATGTAAATGAGTGGTAAAATTGTAGTTTGCCTTACAGGTTATAAACAGAGCACCCAGAAAAACTATTAATCTTGATTTAAGAAAGCATTCCTGATGCAATTTTTTGTGGGGTACCGTATTTTTAAGTACATTCATCTAGTTAGAATAAGGATGTACATTATTCAAATTGCAAGCTGTTTAGAAGAATTTCTTACTAACCACTTATTCTGAAATTCATATGTGATTAAAGATTAATTTTTTCCTTAAGACTAGTATGGAAGGGATAGGTTCATGCTTCATGTGAAGTACTTACAAGACTTGACATGTGAATGTATTCTCTATGTGGCTGTGTACTGACAAGTAAACTATGCAGTAAAGTGCATTTGTTAAATGGTATTTGCTGGTTCACAATCAAGTTTTCTTTGACACCAGTATTTGTCTTTTTTCCCCAAGGCCTGGCTCTCTGAAGTTGAAGGTAAAGTAGCAGCCAGAAGCGACAGGCGGCACAGCAGTGATATCAACCACCTTGTAACACAGGGCAGAGAGAGGTCACTATTCTATCTCTACCACTTTTATGTCTTATGCTAGAATCAGTACATCTCCTTGATAGTTAACAGTAGGTGATGGTTGTTACTTATCCTCTGAAAGTTCATGTCCTAAAGGAAAAGCTTACTGGTTCTGAATTCTACAGGTCACTTCATGTCATTATGGTAACATAAAAAAATAGTGAGTCTAATCAAAACACCCACTCATTAACTAGCAGTGTGTTTTAAAGCTATCTTACTCCATTGCATAAGGCTTACCAGATTTCCATGTTCTGTAGAGGCAGGTGTGTCAAATTTATGTTTGGTTTTGTAGCAGAATTGAGTCCAAGCCTTGTTTAGATTGGTATTTTCAGAAAATCACCTCCAGCAGTAAATACAAAAACTGCTAACAGGCATTCCCAGAGCACTATCCCCGGTCTGCCCTTTCTGTGATGCACGTATGTTCTGAGTTTTAGAGCTAAGAACTCTGTTCAGAGTCCTGACACTCCAATCACTGCATTATAGCCCTGAAGGGAGTTACACGGATGATGCAAATCAGGAAGTTCGAGGCCCACCGCAGCAACATGCACATCCAAATGAATTTGATGATGAGTTTGAAGATGATGATCCACTACCCGCTATAGGACATTGCAAGGCAATATATCCATTTGATGGTAAGGTTAACAACATGCACTATAATTCCTTGACTATAAGGCACAGATTATTTGTTATATAGAAGACAAGTAAAATGATGTAAAGTAAATGAACCGTATGAGCAACCAGTTGCTTATAAGATCAGTAGAAATATTTTATAAATCACTTTAATTCACAAGCAGTACTTTTGTGCTATTTTAAGATAAATAGTAACACAGCTATTGGCAAATATTCAGCTTCACAAATTAGACTAGGTTTTTGTCTGTAAGCCTGTGTGACCATATGTTCTCTTGCACAGATTTTTGGGTCTTCCTGTTTATATATAATCTGGAAACTATGCCCTGGGAGAATGGTGACTTGAATTCTGTCTGAACAGAGACTTCTTTGCCTCTTGTTTTTCCCAGGTCATAATGAAGGCACTCTAGCAATGAAAGAGGGGGAAATTTTGTACATTATTGAGGAGGACAAAGGAGATGGGTGGACAAGAGCTCGAAGACATAATGGAGAGGAAGGCTATGTGCCAACATCATATATAGATGTAACGCTAGAGAAAAACAGCAAAGGTGCAGTAACCTATATCTAACAGTAAACTGGCAGCTTTCAGTTGTGCATTCCCCAGGGAGAATAGTGGAAAAATAGTAAGTTGCACAGGTTGATGGAAAGCAGTAGACTATCAGAAGTCGTTTGCAGTGTGAGTTTGCTACAGTTTTTTTCAGAGATGACCATATTAAATTACGCATCTTACATGGGTCTGTAATTTTGACCAATGTCTTCTGCTTTAACTGATCATAGCGTTCCTGCTTTACAAAGCACTAAATCCACTTCAGCTATTAAACTGAAAAAGACCAAGATTCCTGCTTGTTCTACACAATACTTTGTTTTTATAGAGAACTGAAAAATTACGTAGGTTTTAAAGATCTCTAAGATTTACTGTTCCCAGTTTTTATGACTTACTTAAACTATATGCTTAAACAGAGGGTTTTTTTCCTCTAATAGCTAACTGAACTCACTTACTAAAAATTATTAATTTCCTTCCTTAGCAAATACTTGGCAGGTTTCACTTCTTAAACAGGAAAATGTTTTCTGATTCTGAAAGCTCAACAAAAATACTCAGGAAAAAACATAATTAAGGACAGAAAGTCCACTGACCTGCCTCTCTCCTTCCTTTTCAGTACTTGTAATGTAGAATATTGTGTATTGGACACAACATCATTGTTTTAACTCTAGATACCTTGAACAACAAAAAAAAAAGAGACCACATGTAATGCTTGATGTCTCACTGAAACCTCTCTCCGCTCCTGAAAAGGGAATGATTTTATATTCTTAATCTGTGCCTGTAAGCTAAGTCTTTGAATTGCATGATGTTTAGTGTGAAATCAAGGTCTTAAATGTGCAGTAATTCCCCTCACTGTTAAATCACTGAGGATTGGAAACTGCATTGCACTACTTGATTACTAGGCAGGGGAGGGGGGGAAAGCTAATCTAAAAGCTGTGACTCGTATTTCTAATGAGACTTTGTGGAATTAAGTATAAGGCTAATGCATAGCCACTGAGAATGGCCTGTTAGAACTGAGCACGCTTCTCTGTCTTCTAAAGGCCTTCAGTAACTTTGTTCTTTTCTTTTTCCTCTTGGACTGCAGGTTCCTGAAGCGGGTTTCTGAGAAAATGGGCGAGATCTTGAAGGAGGTTACATGCAGCTGCTGGGGTGGGGGGGGGGGGGGGTGGGGGGGGGGTGAGGGGGGTACTAGACTGGGAGGCCCAAGGGGAAAAGCTAGTTGCATGAATGCATGCAGACATACATTTAGTCACTAACATCTTAGCATCTCCATACATAGGTAAGGATGTATTACAAATTCTTCAATTTGTGCAGGAAAATAGAGTTCCATTACCAGAGTAAAAAGGCTACTGCTCCTACAGTTGCTTTATTTTCATTGTCCTAGGTTGTCCCAGATGCACAAACTATATTTTAGCTTGTGCTATGTTTTGGTTATCTCAGTTACGCTCTTTTCCAACTCATTTTAATTGGCAGTCATTTAGAACCAAATGCCAGTTACCGGTCTGCCTGTGCCACCTCCATGCTCGCCGTTAACCTCCTCCTGCATGCCTAGGACAGTCAGGCATGTCTGCATAACACCTTGCTGTCATTGCTTGTCTTATTTTGTAACAAATCATTTTCTTTAAATATCTTCAGCCCTAGAGTTTCATCCCAGTATCCATGTATGCTGCTATAACTATACCACTGCAACCATCATTACATTCCAGTTTTTGGCATAACTGATAAGAGACCGTAATGTATTTGTGTTGATTTGGGGAAATAATAATACATCTCGGCTCTAGCCTACAATGCAACCGAGAGAAACTCCTAGAACTGTGGTCCACCTTCAGCACTTCCGTAACCCGTTGTGAGCACTGAAAACCTGGAACACCACCAGAGAGATTCACCACTGCAAGCTAATGACTGTTTTCAGAAGTCAACCACTTGCCATTCAAATGCTGCCTTAAACTAGAGTGCCTAAATCTGTTGTTTGCCAACACTACCACTTACAGTATCCCACAAAGGGCTTTGTGTCTCAGCTCTTTTCACAGTGCTGCAGCTGCTGAGGTAGCCATGGTAGGTGTTTTCTAGAGCTCTACTTTACTGGATACATGGTGCATCATGAATTTTATACATTGAAATGCATATTTCCTCATTTAATATTTTTTTAAAGTATTTTTATGGAAACTATCTTTTAGTTTTCACTATGAAGTTCCAATTTTAATTACTGCAGTGCTAGTCCATTTCCAGGTGATGCTTCATTGTATGGACCAGTTGAAATTTGTGTGATACTTCGTAATGATCTATGTGCACTTTTACTTGTAAACAACTGAAATTTGGATATGTTTATACGTGTAAATATAGTTGTCTGCAGTGCCCCTATAGCTTATGTTGTCTTGCCTCCCATTTGTGGTTCTATTAATAAATACATCATATCTGATTTATTAGGGTGATAAGAATTAGACTAGAGATGTTGGGGGGAGGGATACTTGTATTGAAGCAACCTTGTCAACCCAGCCACCTGCTGTTTTGGGAAATGAAATAATAATCAAAACATCCTGTTTTTCTGGGGTCTGAAGCAATATTTGGATGCAGCAGTGCTGGATTCTTTTTAAGTTCAGTGTTATTAGGAACTGTACTACCAGTAAAACTGAATTTGAGTGAGTTGTGTAGAGGTTTATTCCTTTTGTTATGTACACCACTATTACACAGCTTGACCTAGTGTATTATGGGGGCTATTAAACTCTAAAGTTTAGATTTCTGGAGCTTGTATACAGGGTTATTTATATAATAATGTGACATTACTCAATACTGACAAAACTACTTAAGTAGTTTTTTGGGGTTTGGGGGGTTGTTGGTATTTTGGGTTTTTTTTGTTTTCTTATTTTTTTTAATTTAGTGCTTTTTTATTTTAAAGTTAGAGAAAAGGAGGAAATGTGATCTGTGTATTTTCTGCTAAAGGGCCTGTGGTTTGCCTGGCTAACAGCCTTGCAGGTCAGTAATAACACTTCCTGGTAAAGGACTAAATGTTCTTTTCATGCTACTGTTTGTTTTTCTAAAACCAGGATTTGCTTCCTTTGGAGGCAGGTTGCTTTCATGAGGGATAGTGCAACTTGTATGAGGGTTATTAAACATAGGAAAAAAACATTTGTACTTGCACAGCTAGTTATAAATCATTTGAAATTTCTGAACGTGAGTTGTCTTAATCTTACATTTTCCAGTAATTTTTAATCCTTTTCTGTGCACATGTTGATTTCCTAAATGTTAAATGCTTTGTTTAAAAATAGTGTTCTCTGTTGAGAATATTTTCATGGAATAAAAAAATCTTTTCATGGTCTAAGTAATTAGCTTCCCTGTTTGTTTTCTTTTAGGAGGGACAGGGAGACTTTCAGCATGAGGTCTGTAACCTCTTGTTATGGTGGTAGAACCTCTGCTGTGATTGTAGATGGGGGAACAGATGACACCATTTTGGTGTGGTTGTGTTGTTAGCCTACTCGGATACTTTCAAATGCTGTAACATCTCACTCCAGAGATAGGCTTAGGGACAATAAGCACATGCAGCTCTAACCATAGTTCTTGCTTAAATATTTCTACAACTTCTGAGGATAATGCTTATACACCAATTCTATTTGTGACAAAGTGGAATGTGCTGCTAAAGCACTCTTTATATAAACACAGTGTATGCTGATTTCCTATGAAAAGTGCTAACAGCTTATGCTTTGCCTTCATCCAAGGAGAAAAAAAAAAAAAATACTTACCCAACTGATTCACCTCAGTAAATGAAGCAAGTTTAATATATACATACACCCACATTTACTCATATCTGAAAGCATTTTAATTATCTGGATTGTTTGTTCTTGCAATTTCATTATTCATTCCTGGCAGCATAGCTGTTATGCAGGCTCCAGCAAAAGCCAAAAAGTACTACAGATGCTGTCTTAAAAAGTAAGATGTCCCAACACATACACAATTAATTTTCTGCTTTCAAAGGTACAGTGATACTTGAGCCTTCTGTTGTGGTCACAGATAAAGGATCATTTCTGCAACCTGCAAATATGCAAATTATTTTGCATAAAGATACACTTTAATTCTCAGTTCTATGTACAGTGTTTCATATTCATTAAAGGAATATTATACAACAAATTTTCTGCAAAGTCACATACTTAATCTATCATTTTATTTACACTATTTGCTTCATTTTAATGTTAAGATGCCAATGCCCTTACTCTGAGGCATTATCAAAACATTGCAACTCTGGGGAAATACAGAAAGCTGTAAGACTATCTTACAAGGATAACCTAACTGTTTAAAAGGATCATTAAATGACTTGGTGACACAGTAAATAAATAATTTGTTTAGAAATCAGTAGTTTTAAAACAAGTGTGCATTGTGCAGTTAAAAATTCTAAACATTGTGAAATGCAAAAAGTTTGTGCAGTATCAAATCACCAAAAGAAAACTAAGGTTATTTCAAGTATATCATTTAAATAGTGGTTACAGAGTCTTATATACTTAATTGTTCCACCTGCTTCACTGGAGGAGGTTCCAGTTTTCGGGAAAGTGCAGTTAAAATCTGGCTGAATTTCTCATATCTTTCATTTTGATTAACTTGTGCTCCTTTGCTGCCCCAGAGCAATCTCATTTGAAATTCTGTCTTGAAGATTTCACTCATCTCTTCATCAGGCTGGAAACCTAGTAAGTAAAAAGAATCCCACAATATCGCCATCAGGCAAGATTTTTATTCAGAAGAAATGGCCTTTAAACTATATTCCCTCCTAATAAGATAAGCTTTAGTGTGCTGGTTCCTTTTGCACAATGATTTTAACAAGCTAGTGAAACAGTGAAAATCCTTTCCATCTGTGACATTCCAGTAGCACACAAATGGCTCTAGGGACACGCTATCCTTTTTGTTCAATTCTAATGGTCTAGAATTGTCATTATAGCCTGATCTCAAATATAATTACTGATGTATACATGCTGCCTGCAGAAATACTTAAATTTCTCTCCCCTCAACTTTTTTACTGCAAGTTTAAAACACTAAGTCACATTATAATATGTTGCTGCTTTCTGGCTGCGACCAGTCAAGTGTTACGTCTTGCACTGCTGTAAAGAATCCTACTACGATGGATGGTGTTTTATTCACAAAAATCAGAGTAGGAATTTCAAATTGTACAGAAGACAGGAAGTTATCCTTGGTCCTGACTGTACTTCTATTCAGTTGAATATGAGTATGGCTTAGCAAAAACGTACACTCTATTGCTTACTGGAGAACTACAGCAATGAATAATTTACTGTCTGCTTTTAAACAATATTGATCTTGTCCTCAGACTGAGTTTCCTGCAGGACATTTGCTACTATTTCAGCTCCCAGGAAAGAGGAGAAGAGTTTCTTGCACTGACTTTTAGTGGCACTTCGGGAGAGACCTTATTCTTCAGATGTAACCCGCACATTCTATTTAAACATGCAGCAGTTTCTCCTACTGGTGCTCCCTACCTTGCAGCATCTGTTCTGCAGTCAAGCTGTACATTTCTGCATTCTGTGCTATCTGCCGAGCTGTGGCCAAGTGCTTGAGCATTATGTCGCAGCTTTGGTCACTGCTTTCCCACAGGTCCATGCCTTCAAAAACAACAGCTTGTCGCTCCATCAAGGTAATGAGAGGCATCAGCAGTGGCACTGTTACATTGTTCTGTGGAGCACTGACAGTCTCTGGGATAGAGTAACAAACAAATCATATCATCAGACATTATAAAACCTGCTAATTGAAGAAGGTATTGTAACTGCAGTATTCTTTTCAAAGTCAACTACTCTTTGTCTTCCATCTTCCAAGTTAACACCTTACCTCAGATATGCCTCTCCTGCCAGTTCCCAGTGAACTGACTGGGGGAGAAGGCCAAGACAAATTAGCATTGGAAGACTGAATTTGCTACAGGAGAAGGTGCTGCTGAATTACTAGACAGTAGCACACAGAGATTTTAAACACATTTAAAATCTGGGTCATTCCAATACATTCTGTGAGGCTAAAAAGTTTTCCTTCTCTACCCATTCTCAGTGAGATGTTCAGGGAAATGTTATCTCTACCTTGCACCCCTTTGGAGACCAGAGCTGAAAAGATTCTGAGGCAGGAGCACCGGATGGGATCAGAGGAATTGTCTGACTAAACCATTCTTTGCATTTGAGTATTCATCCTCTGATCCAATAGGCAAAGCAAATAAAAAGCAAAATCTGTCACAAGTAACTCTTGTCTGAGGAAGAAGGAGATTTTTTTCCTGTCTTTGAGGCAAGATGAGGCACAGCATTTCAGTTTCTGCTCCACAAAGAGGGAGCGTGGGTTTGGGCAGAATGTTTGTTACATTCTGCATGGGTACGTACACACATACAAGCACATACTTCATTGTCTTAACACTGCATTATACAAGTTCACATAGTCATTTTAACATCAGATGCACAGCTATCATAACAGCAGCTGCCTCATCTCCCTACACAGGAAGCCAGTAGTGGGAGAGTTAAAAGGCTAAATAGAAACTCATACTCACTATTCCACTCCTCTTGTCCTTCATGCAAAGCTTTGCTAAATGGCTTCAGCTGTTTTTCATACATAATGGCAGTCTGGGTATAATGATGTCTTAGAGAGGTCCAGGTTTGTTCTAACCTAGTGACCTGTTCATATAAAGTAAAGAATACCCATTATTGACTCCGTAAGCAATTCACAGGAGAAGTACACTGCTAGTGACAAAGTTCCTGTCCTGATGATCTCTCTAGTCTTGAAATTGCATAAGTTAAATAAACCATCAAACAACTCCATGCTTTGGAACATAAAGGAAACAGATTTTTACCTGTGGCATTTCCAGTGCTTTCATAATGGCAGAAAATGCATACAAATCTCCCAGCGAGTCCTTCAGCTCCACTGCAACTTGGATAATCCTATTTAATGTTGCTGCTCTATCTTCCAGATTTCCTGTGCAACCCAAAATATCCACAGCTATTCCTATTGCCATGGTATTGTGCCTGTAAGTGAAACAATTTATACTATTGGTTACAAATTATTAAATTAATAATACATTATGCTGTACATGTGTTCAGAGAAAATCAATTCAAAGGTATATTTCAATATCACAGTGTGCCCAGCAAACCTACCAACATCTTTGTATCGAGCAGTAATGCCGTTATATGGAATATATATACGTTGGCTTTGAATTTCTGTTTTAATAAATTCAATAAATTTTCTTAATCTATTTCTACTATACAACATTCTGCTCAGACAGTGAATGAATGAACACTTTTGGGAAAATTACCCCAACTCCCTTTGTCATCCACACTCAAACCCTGGGACCTTCCCCCTAAATTTCAGCAACCAAAGTACTGCAATCTGAATCAGAGAAGTAGAAAAGCTAGATCATGGATAGAAAAAACCCTAACTGTTCCCCAGAACTTGTACAGAGGTTTTACAGAAAGCTTTGCTGATCACTTTTTACTTTACTAGATCCTCTAGCCTCTTCCCCAGTTGCAGAAGGCTACTGCCTTCAGTCTCTTCCACAAACACATGCTCAGCTAGATTATAGGTCCCCTGAACTTCAGTTTACCTGAGCTCTTGAAGGAGAGCTGAGAGTGTCAGCAGCTCCGAGGACCCTGCTTTCAACAGAATTCCCCTTTCCCTGTATTACATGTATGGAGTTGCCCCATGATGTTAAGGAATTTTTCATATGCAAAAAAAAGTCATATGCCATCTCACTAAATTTATTTTCTGTCTGTACACATGAATTCAGTAAACGTGCAGGAGAGCATTCTCTGAGGAAATGTAGAGTACAATGTAGCAATGCTCTGATCTTCTGGCCATCTGCCCTGGAAATGAGTAACAGGAACGTTTACCTTTCAATTAGGTCAAGGCGCAGTTGATGTCCATAAGGCAAGGTAATCAGTTCGAGACCAGAGTTCACTCCCATAATCTTCCTCATCTCTTCAGAAACTTCTAGTATCCTTGCCACCTGTCAGGTGCAAAAATCTGTGCATGAATTTTGAAACTAACTAACTTAGCCTAGCCACCTAGAAGTCCTCCAGGTTAGTGCAGGGCATACGGAGTTAAGTGCACAGCATGCAACACTAGGATACAGTCATCTAAGAAAAACTTAACATGCACATTCAGTACCTTACACAAAAAGACCAATACAATATTTCTTGCATGATTCAGCCATCAGAAAACATATAAAAGGTGTGAGCAAAATGCTTTATCAAACTTCCATCTACTTGCAGGAGATTCATATGCAAGCTCCAGGGAATGTGGTGCTCTCTTGGCCTCTTCCTTTTCAGGGTGGTACTGCTCTTTGGCCTTAAAGATGTACACATTTACTTCGCCACCTTCACTTCTAACAAGACGACTGCTCAGAATGTTTTTGGATAACACCACAGGGTCCTCAGAAGGATTAATTAATAAAAGGACTTTAAGGAGGACACTGAATGTTGAGTGCCTAAGGAAGGCAGTATGTGAAAGCTGACACCCTCACCAATTTGTCTTTGCTTTTTAAACATACAGTATTAGCTACTGGTTATATCAATAACAATTATATATGCTAATTACAAGCAAACCCATATTAATATGATAATGTGAGATTATCTGCTGGTTTAAGGCCTGTATGTCAACACATTTACAAACCAATCTGCCTGCTGTTTCATGATACACCCATCAGCAGGCTTTCTTGGTTATGAAAATATGAAAGCAATCTGGCCTACACAACGAGCCTCGCTGGTACAAAATCTAGCACTGTAGAGAAACCTGTTTTGCTTCTAGAGATGCAGGAGTGATATGAAGCCCCTGGAGACACACTGATTTCTACTCCTTTGTCACAAAAAGCCCTCTCAGGAATGCAAGTGGCAGATTTCACTCCATCACTTACCATATGGGTGCTTCTTTCATAATTAGAAATGTCATTATTTAAAAGGCAAACTGAGCTACTGATGCCACAAGAAGACCTCTGAACTTCAGCCTTATCACACATCTCAGCACAAAGCATTTATTCTGGCCAAGTTCACATGCCAATCTCATTGTATCATGCAGTTCTGAGCCGTGCAGTAGCATGCAACAAGTTACCAATAAATGACAGTCATTGGCTCAGCACTGTGAGATGAAGATTAAAATGGACTTCTCTACATGTCCTAGCTAGTCGCTGTTCCTGCTCCAAAATCCAAAAATGTGTTTCTGTAAAACACTCCAGTGACTCCTAATTCATTGTACAGGCTCCCACACTTCCAGCAGGCCAGTTTCCTTGGCCCCATTCCAAAGTTTATAGGATTTAAAATCAGGAGGCTAATAATGAGCTAATTGAATATAATATATATATAAAACCCCTCACTACTTCTCTAAGGCATGCATATCCTATGCCTTCAAGCAGCATACTCTTTAACAATATATTAAAAGTCATTCTGGTTATTGTTACTAGGTTAAAGGAGGAAAAGGTGAATTTTGCAACTAAAATGTTAGAGAATGCTGTTACTACTCTTTGAACCATAGTAAAGAAGCCACAATCTATCACTTCTGGAAAGACCAAGCGGTTGTAGAGCCGCGTTTTTCTGAGTCACCATGTCTGCGGGAAGCCTCACTTAGCAGCAGCCAACGCTGCTACTGAGGAGGAAGGCTGTGTTTGCTGTTGGCAGGAACCCAGCAGCTGGCAGGCACTCACACAAACTTGTCCTACTGCTGCTCTGGTGAACTGCCCCCATCTCAGACCTATGGTGTGAATCAGCGCAACAGCACACTAGCACAAGTCCACTAGCAATACAGTTCTCTCACAGGAGAGAAATGCAGAAGTCCTGACAGCTATTTTCCCACAACACCTATCCAGCTGTAACACAGAGACTCAGAACAAAGATTTAGAAAAGCAGCTAGTTTTAGAAGTTTAAATATATTTAGTTCCATTGAACATCTTATATTATGGTCAGCAGTATGGCAACCAGGTAATGTCTGTCTACTCTTTGCCCTTGCAAGCTAGCTCGCTATTTCCTGTCACGAGCAGTTCTTTCCACAATGGTTTACAGCATAGATAGCTCTTCCTCCAGTATAGAAGAAAAGCTGAATCGCAGATATACAGCAACCAATAGGAGATTAAAAAAGATGTATGGAATACTGAGAATTTGAATCTAAAGTCAAGAATGGTGGGAGACCTTTAGTCCAAAGGGTTTGTTGACATTCTTCAAATGGAAAAGAAACACCCACCATCCAAGTCGGTCAATACATTATTACATTCCAAGTCAGTCAATACATTATTACATTAGCTGCAAATCTACCCATTAATCTTTTCCAATCAGTTCTTTAAAAAATCTAAACTTGCACATTATAAAATAAAATGTGAGAAAATTAATTAATTTTTTTTTTTTTTTTACCTTGCAGTCCATTCTAAGAATATGCAGTGCAATAATCTTTGGATTGTTGTTGGTGAAAAGCTCCTTAACTCTTCTTAACATTGATGTTTCCAATGGCTTGTTTTCAGCAGGAAGTAGTTTGGATTCAAAATCATTCGGTTTAAAAGTAGACACTGTCTCAAAAACAGGTGCAGAAAAGATGCTGTCTTCTTCAGCCATCCCAGCTGAAGCTTCTAAAGGATATGCAGAGTTCATTGTAGGGTCATCTTCCAGGATCAAATAGTTTGTTCCAGAGTTCCTGAATGTGTGTGTTCCCCTCTCTTTTTGTGTCAGTTGTTCCACATAGCTTTTTTTCTGACATAAATGTTGTTTTGTTGCTGCAGGATCTCTGGCAGGGCTTAGCTCACAATAGTGTCCTTCTGAACTGCGGGAAGCCAAAGGAGAATCTGGGGGCTTCATCAGAGGTGCTTTGCTGGGTTTAGGTGGAGGCTTCGGGCAGAGCTGACTGTCTGATCCTCTAAGAGCTTCCCCTGCTTGTGACTCGGAGGCGACTTTCTGAACAACTGTGGGCCTCAGAGAAGGTTCACTGCCTGTTCTAAATGCAGGAGAGCTTGGACAGGAGTCTGCATCTGCTTCAGGTAATCGAGATGGTTGTCGTAAGCCTGCAGGGGAAAGTGGTATTTTAGAAGGCCAAAACACATGCAGTTCCTGATGCCTGTCCCAGGGTTCATCTCTTAATGCTATTTCCTGAGGAAAATATTGTCAGATCATGTCAATTATTCACTGACAAAAACGTATATGAAATTATATTTTGAGCAATGAGCTAGCCAGCAAATTCCATTCACTTGCTGATCCTCCCAAAATCCCAGATACACAGAACAGCTGCACCATAATGTTATTCTGTGGTAATGCTGACAATAATTCCAGTCCCTGCTGCGTACATAGGCTATACTGTCAGAGCTGGATAGTCTCCACGGCTTGGAATAGGAGGTTTCTTTGTAGCCTGATCTAGGCTATAAAAACAGAAACTTCCAGCCACACCACATAAAAGATGAGTCATTTCTGAGTGACAAGTTTGCGATGAAAGAAAAGTTTCCCAAAGTCAAGCCTGAACGTGCAGTATGGTATGGAAGGAATGAATTTCAGGGATGGTAATCTTTTTGCTAAACAGTAGCTGATTTGAAGAGCTGGAGAAACACATCCATATATTTCTGTGTATTTATGCCTCATCCTATGCTAATTGCATACACAAACCTCGGCATCCAGTATAGGACTGAACCCCATATCAGACATTCCCAATCTGCAGTTCTCAGTGCATTTGCTGGTATCTACAGCAAAGTGGCCAGCTGCATCATGGGGGCTTTACTGCTTGTTTCCAGCTGGCTCTCAATTTATGCAAACAACAAAATCTGCAAATCACAGCCTGTCACCACTCATAAGCAGTATGCTACCAGAACCTGCTCGGAGGACCCCCACGACAAAATGCACAGCAGTACTCTTCAGGTTAACAGTTACAGTACCACAAGAAAAGTTCTTGCAACTGCAGATGCCTGTCCATCCCACTGTTAAACACAGGAGCACACCCTTCCTATCAAAATACAGTCTCACTATACAAGTACTTAATATTATCTTTGACTCCAGAAGTCTTTCCACAGTAGGCACTATAAATGTTAACAGCTACTATATTCATAACGACTAGCAGCCTTGGAAGTCAAACATTAGAATTTGTCCACATGGGAATAGATGCATCATTGCAAGCTTCCTTACACAGTATGTTAGTATGGAAACAATTGCTTCAACTTCTGAAGAATCTGAGAAAGAAAAAGCCACAATCAACAACTGATCAAGTGTTGGTACACCTTGTATCACTGGAGGAAGGCAATGACAGTGGCCATGGAACCAGACAGCAGCAAAAGGAATGAAAAGCAAAAGGGATGGTGCAGTGGAGGGGGGAAGAGTAATGCTTTTCTTCTGGTGAGGAACACCACCACATCTGCATACCTTACCCTGAGAGAAAGCAGTTACCAGGATTTCTGTGAAACACTGCTTCTACTTAATAGACTTCTGTCAGAATGACATGAGTGAAACAAGTCAGTTCTTGTAAAGCACAAGCGAGGAAAGGTAATACTGTCAAAAAGGATATTAATGCCAACTGTAGCTGTCATTTTTTTGGTGTGGAAGCCTGCTAAGTTGTGTGCTAAGGTACTCAACTAGCTGGTGCATTGTAAATAAAAACTCTGTTCTAATGACTTAAAGAGCAAGCAGTATGCTAACACAGCTTACATTGGCCATTAAATGTAACTGTATATACAGTAGTCAGAACACCCAACAGTCTCACTTCAGTCTAAGTGTAACAGACCACCTGGGCATACACAGATTCTAAGCGTGAAACATTTAATGACAAAACATACCTATTAGCAGATAGCTCTCTGATTGGTGAGCCTTTAAAGGGAATCTTTTCTCCAGAACGTGGTCCAAACTAGCTGGCTGGCTACCACTTTTTTCTTTGTTTCTACGGTAAACAAAAATGCAAACAAAACCATATCAATATATCCAACATTCTTAACATACATACCTAATTGCCAGAAAACATCATTATCAGTGCAAGGATCATTAGCTTTCCACTTATTTGGGCAGCTTGTAAGAATAAAAGGTACACTTCATGCTGTTGCGGTAGCAATGAAATGGGCTATAATATGTGTGACCTTGTGGCATTCCTAAGGGTGTTTCTTTGAATGTTGAGATTGAAAGATTTGATTTGGGACACTGAAATTAGGATCCATTATCCCACACTTGGTATTTTTATTGCAGAAGTCAAATACGGAAGGAAAGGCTTCTCTGGAGCAGCAGCAAGATTTTATTTTAATCCTTTGTCTTATACTAATCAAGATTTGCCAAATCACTGAAGAACAACCTGCACTGCTGTTGTGCTTCCAGAGTCTACGTTTGCTCTTGTTCTGTGGGTTTGCTGATTTTTAGGGCCTGAAAAATCCTTTGCTAAAAATCAGCAAACCCTCACTCCTAGTCTTCCATCTAAAATCAGGGTGAAAATTCACATCGCCTACACTGGGAGCCGATAGAGTTACCTCATTTCCCTCCATAAGGACGGCAAAATTCAAGTACCTCAGAAGATTTCCTCTGGGTATGCTCTGCTCCGGGGATTGCATGCTGGATATACCAAGACTCAGCCTTTTTGCAGTTTCTGTTTTTCCTTCAGGGATATTTGACTCTTTTTGTCGGACTGGAGTTACACCATACTTTTCTTCTAGACACCTGAGAGGCACAGTCCTGTTGATAGGCTGAAAAATAATTGCTCCACTCTGCTTTGATATCGGTGTGCGATTCCCAACATAGCATCTAACTAAGCCGGGAATACTGTCGAAACTTTCAAGTTCAAACTGATACTGAACACGGCAGTAGGCTTCATTGAGTCTTAGAACTGTTCTGTTGATTTTAAAATGCTGAGAGGTGTTTTTCCACTGACAGGTAAGAACAAAGTTCCCAGGACTGGAGAGAGAATCCCTGATCAGAAAATCTCCATCTCTCTGAACTAGGCCTTCTGCCACCTTTGAGGAAAAAGAATTATACAAAAAAATACTTTCAGAATCAGAAAAACCACAGTCAAACACCACATCACAACAAGAGAGTCTTAAACATAGGACTTAATTTGGCTGCTCTGGGACGACTGACAAAGCCAGAAATACAAAGCAAAGCATGAAGTGTGGTAGAAGAATGATGTCTCAAGTTCTAAAAGGAAGAGCTCATTGCACAGCAGAGATTTGGAGGGGCTTCTGAGAAAATGCCCAGCAGCCAGGAGCGTGACCCACTTTTGCATATGTATTTCTTCTAGTTTGCCAATAGAAAATAAGGCATGAAGGGAAAAGTCCTGAGCAGGCTCAGGATTTGAGAGTTTCAGGCATCTGAATAGACAGTCACACTGAAGTTGAGAAGCCATTACTACAGGACCCCAGAAACCGTCCTTTCATTATGATTACCTTGAGCGGCGGAAGCGTTCATTTCTCCTCCTCTGCGAATACTGCACAGTACTAGGAAGAGTCAGAGAAATCCTGTTTTTCTGTTTCGCGCTAGCCCTTCCCTGTGATACCCTTCGCATCTAGCAGTTAATCTTAAGAGCGGGTGCGCGGCTGCCAGGCCTGCTCTCCCGACCGGGTGACGGGGACGGCAGCGGGCAGCTCGCCGCCCCGCCGAGGGCCGGGGATGCGCGGGCGGGAGGCCCGCAGGGGGAGCTCCAGGTGCTCTGGGAACCTCCGCTCCACTCCAACGACAGCTTTAACGCAATTTTAACTGCGTTGGTGAGGACCAAAATTAAGTCACCGCATCGATTGTATTGTGCGGGTTTTTCCCTCCCCAAACTCCAAGCGCAAAAAAGAAAATAAGCCCGAGCATTTTAACTTTGGTTAAGAATACCGAACCAAATGAACGTCAGCGCGCCTGAGCGGTATGTGGGGATAGTATTCTCATGTAAAGCTTAAATTCCACTTCCACCTTTATTCAGTGCACACAAATCCTGAAATATCTGTATTTTCCACCAGCATCTGCCCTGAATCCTTCCCCAGCCTCGTTTTATGCCAAGCTGTGATACATACCACGGTTTTCACACGAATAGGCCATACGTTTCTTCTAAATTAATGCAGGTATCAGAGATGTGTACAGTACTTCAGTGCAATTCCGCTTGTCAATGAAGGCGCAAAGCACTTTTGGCAATGCGAAGACCACATACCTGCCGAGGAATACGTCCATGGTACCAGGCGTGGCTACGCAAGTCTTCACTGCTTAGCTGCAGTTCTTCCTCTAACTCCTTCTTCAGTTTTTCTGGGCTGTTGTCCATAACTTGCCTCTCCCTAGAAAACTGCAATAAAAGATTAAAAGCTTCTACTGTGCCAAGTTTAGTGATTAACGTTTTACCTGGCTTATAACTTCCATCACGTGATCTGCACTAGCCACTGGAATGCAGGTGCTGCTTTTAGCAGGCTGGCTTGACTTCACTCTCTAGATTACATTTGCAAAATCCAGCATTCAGTGAGATAACATGTGATCGTTATACACTGCACGGAACAGAGCAAAGTGTTCTGTCTGTACACCAAGCTAATAATGACACACCTACAAAGCCACTTCTCTTACTTCCTCTTCCCATAAGAATTCTAACTATACCCAAAAACGGAGCTGGACCTGCCCTGCTCCAATATTCTTCCCCCTGTTTAAACTTCCATTTTAAATTCAGATTTTTTTTCCCCCTCCACCCTCTTTGAACCCATCCAATTAAGAACATTCCAAATGCATCAAGACGGGCTAACCCGAACATACATAGTTGTTCGATAATTCTGTTGCACTAAAAAACAGTTTGCCAAAGTAAAATTTCAGCCTTAAAGGGCTTACTTCTAATGATCATTAAGTCTGCATGTCCAAGATGTTCCCTTCTTAAGGAAGAAAAGCTCTTGTTGCCCCTTAGCACAAAAAGCATGATATCTGCTTGGAGGTATCTCCATCACCACTACACAACTACTGTTAAGATTTTCTGGAAAATTTCCATCTTCATCTCTTCTTGGAGAACAGCTTCCATGCTGGACTACTCTGGCTCATTAGTCCTTCTTGTGGTTGCAGTGCTACTAACAAAGCAAGGTGCAGTATCTTCTCTAGAGAGTTGTCAGGTACTCTTTTACAAGCACTCAGTGGAAGGAAGTTCTCTGGACTTCCTTAGATTCTCTAGGGGCTGGGGACTCCAGCCCATCTTCACTCTTGCTGAAGAGTTTCCAAAGCCTAAGATACCCAAGAGAAGCAGGTTCATTGCAGGGAACATGTTCTACATTGATCGAAGAATCAGAGTCTACCCTCCCTCTCTTAAAAGAGATTACATTTTTAAAAAGAGAGGGAGAGAAGGAGAGAGGCCTCCAGTTGGAGAGCAGACTAAAATGCAATGTTTTGCCCCAGCGCATTATGGATTTTTTTCTTAGCTCTGGATATAAGCCAAAGCTCACAGGTTCCCTTCGCTGACACAGTGATGTAAATATACAACACATACATTATTTAAAAAAGAACTGGGAATGCTCACCCACCAATCCTATTCTTTCTGTGAACACTGCTGTCTATAGCATTTTCTTCTTTAGACTGAATACTCACAGCACCTAACCATGGGAGCAGGTGGCATACATTTAGCACTTCTTTCAACAATCCTCCCTGCAATTTCAAGCAGACTGAATTACAACAGATTACTAGACAGCAGATTTTTGGTGGAATAATGCCAGAAGAGGCATCCTGCTGCCAAGACTATTTAAACATGCTGGGAGCCCAGAGAAATTCTAAGATAAAGTCTCCTCTTCTCTCTGCTTTTCTCAGAAAACTAAAGCTTCTCTTAGATAAACACAAATGAGCATAGTAGCTTATACAGGAAGGCAATAGACAAAAACAACCTGGTAAAGAATCACTTTGCACCTCAAGTTTTGCTTCTGTGAACCATATCAGGGTGCTATTCATCCACACAAATGTGGTTCAAAATGGACAATCATTTTCAACAAGGAGTAAATCCTCTGTGCTTTTGTACTGTCAAGGTCTTTCGCCAACTCCTCCCAAGCTTTACGAGAAGAAAAGTCTGTGCAGGAACAAACCAGGCCACAAAAAAAAGACCTTCACTGCAAGGGCTCTTTCATAAAACCATGTACAATGTGAAGAGATTAAGTTACTGGGTGTAGAAAGAGTCATAGAAGAGGCTTAGTGAGGACTCAAGTCCAAAGGCATATCAAAGTATCAAAACATAGTCAAGTAAGGCCAAAATCCCCCTTACACTCCAAACCTCTGTGACATACAAGACTAACATAGCTAAAGGACTAGTAGCACATGCCTGCCACCTTTTATTTCCCAACTGAAATGGCTGGAAGCCACTTAAAGCTGACTGGCATTGATTCCAGAATTAACAGCCATTTCACTACCACTACTACAGAATGATAGCGAGTATTATAGCATTTACACAAGCTGATGGTAGAGTGAAGAGCACACAAATTGAGAGCAGACCTTTCAAGAGCACCCTTCCCCTGACCGCACAAGGAAGCGGCTGGAATATTTTAAAGTACCCCCCTCCAATCTAAACAACAGCGTTCAGCTGTAACGGTATAAAAATCTATTATATTCATAGCTGTGTATTTTGCTGATCTTCTGAAAGGAACTACTACTTTAACGTGAATTGTATTTAGGTCTTTGAAAGATGCTTTTGACTGAATAGAGATCTTAGAAAAACCCAAAGCTACTGTACAAATTACCATCATTCCAAAAGCACCTCACTGTATCCCAGCAGTAGGCAAAGCTATTGTAAATGGAACAGACTATCACATACAAATGCAATAACTGGATTTGCTTAGGAGACCCTAGACTCTTGGCCAGCAAAAAGAGCTATAGATCTTTGAGTATGGATTAATTTCATCCATTGTACTGACACAAATTATCTTAAAAGAACAGGATGATCAAGTTACAGATACACACGAATTACAAAGCAGCAGAGAAACCTAGAATTTCTTCTGGTGGTTAAATGGATTTTTCACTACTCGAATGAACGTAATGAGACACATTGCACTTGAATCACATCTAGCAACACAACAGGAAAAACATTTAAGGAATCCAAACCAACTAAATTGTTAACATTCATGATTATTGGTTTGTTAAAAATCATCTCCACCATGGTCTACCACACTCAGCATAGTCTGATTGCCAGAGGTCAGCCATCTCCTGCAATGAAGCAAACATGCTTAAATAACCCTTATGCAACTCTGAACTTAGTGGAAGAACTCCTGTGGCTAGCACAAATCCCAAAATACACAGGGGGGAAACTGCCTAAGTAAGCAAGTTTAGTAATAGCATGTCTTCCTGGACAGTTTTTTGTTGGCCAAGACTGATTTCTTATACAACCTACATCCATTAAAGGAGAAGTGTGACTGATGAACTGTGTAATTGTACCAGCCTATGCCTTTCTATGCTAAACCCTATACCCCAAGGCCCCTGGTCCTGCAAGAATCTCTGCATACACTGAACTTCACACCATGCTAATAAGGGCTCAAAAATCACTCCAGGCACAGCCTGCACAAGCACGTTAGTCTGTAAATAAGGAAGAGTGTAAGCTTAGAACAGCATAATTAGCTATGTCAATGGGCTTCTTTTAAAAGAAAAGGTCACCTGTTCCACACAACGTGATATTTCAGCTGCATTTCCCAATAGCACCCAAAAGTTAACAGGCAGTAATGGTATGCGGTAAATTCACACTAACTTCATAGTGACAAACCTTCATTTAGTATTATGTCCTCAGTTTATGCCTTCGTCTAAGACACTTCGTTGGTTCCTGCCCAATGACAGAAACCTGAATTTACATTTACAGCTAGATAGTGAAGTGAATGGTAAAAAGAAATTTTTAAAAAATCTAGGGCAAAAATTAAAGACTTCAGTGTATTCTGCAACAAAACATGGTTGAAGCGACACAGGGAAACATCCAGTTTAAATTTTTTAAGATTTCCAAATAGTAACAACCATGTCAGAGATCCCTGGAATATAAAAGCAAATCAAGTCATCAGAACTCTTTTTCAAATACAGATGCTTCTCCTGACCTACAAAGAACTCCCCCTAAGTATGTGCTTTCCAGAACTGTTTGTTCACATTTTAGTCGCATTGTTTCCAGTCCTGGTCCTATTTTAAGATATTCCTGCCATGCGAGTTTTTGTGAACAGGTCTTTAAAAGAAAAATACAAAACTATCTAGCAATACAATATTATCAACCTCCAGCTAAAGCCCTCAATCCTACTTACATACCCAATGGAAAACCTAGAGAGCTAAGAGTTTAGAAGGGGGGGGGGGGGAAATTCCAGTCAGCACAGTTATTTTAGTGTTTTTAATAAATGTCATGCAAGTTTATTATATTTCACAAAGGATTTCTTCTTCAGGGCCATTCAACTAAAAGCAGACTGTGCATACAGATATAAGAAGCTACCCTTGATGTTACATATTATTTTACATTTCTTTCAGGCAAATATTAATCTAGTGTACCAAAACCTGGAAAATATCAAAGTTTAAGGACATAAAACATCAAAATATGATCTTACTTAGGGTAAATTTAAAAAGGACTTGACCTACCAAGATATGTTGTACCTATGAAACTTGAGAATACATTTTAATGGGAATTTCTCACAATAATCTGTTCTTTGTGCATCCAAGGGGTTACTTTCCTTTGAGTGTTTGGCACTCTCCAAAGGAAACTTGCTGTATCAAGCTCTTGTGTCAACCATCCTAGCTGTATTTATCACATTAGATTAGAATAATTTTTAATTGTGCTGAATAATCAACTGTGTGAGTTTGGTGGTAAACAAAATAGAAGTCTCACAGTTATTTCTGTTGCCTACTGGCAGTGGATTCTTTCTCCAGTTCCCATCTGCAACACCGCCAGTGAAGTACATGTACCAATGGAATATCAAAATAGCTGAGAGGAGAGTCACACAGGTTTCTACGTATATACCCAAAGTTGCATCTTACGTGTTCTAGCTTTTGTGGCTTACCTCAATTGTTATTAATTCCTCTCCAAGGTGATCAAGTGGGGTTTTTTTGCTTGTTTGTTGTTTTTCTAAACAGCTTGAATTATGAGGGAAAGACTTTGACTTTTTAGACACAGTTTGGCAGTGGTCCAAAAGTCTGTCATGCTAGGTCATCTCCTTCAGTTCTGATAATGCAGAATTTCATATCACCTCTCTTTGTATCCTTCTGGCAAAGTATTACTTACTTAAAGCACAGCCAAGGACTGTTATAGATACATGACTACAGGTGGCCACATTTCCATCCAGTCTCAATCATTTTCCCGTGCTTTGCACAGCTCTGCTAGCTGATATTTAAATTAGCCCAAGAAGCAGCCTTGGAACCACCTGATTTCCTGTTGCTTTGAAGGTTTCAGGAAAAAAAGATAATTATTAGGGATAAATGAGAACAGCTCTGTGAAAACTGAAGTGTGATTTGATTGAGAAAATAAGTCAAGCCAGTACCCTTCCAAAACTTTTAATAAATGTACTGTATCTACCTAAACTAAACCTGTTACGGCTTTCTGCCAAATCCGCCTTTTCCCCAACACTTGGAGGCCTGCTGCATTTGCTTAAGTGCACCATGAACTCTGAATTACAACTTTCGGACCTTGTAAAATCACTAGGTCCTATAGAATCTCCCAATAAATGAGGAGAAATGGGACATACTCTGTGATTCAGCAAAAACTTAAATTTTGTGAGATTTACATAGCTGTTAGCCAAGTGGATAATTTAACAGAAAAGACCAATCAACAGAAAATGTGAAGGGGATGCTGGGGCAGGGACAGGAAATACCAAAAGGGAAGACAAAGATGTGAGATGAGAAAGAAAGGAGGGGACACAGACACAGGACACTAAAACATCTGGAAAAGTGAAAGAATTAATGAAATTCTTCTATTTCCAAAACACTAGAGAGCAAGCAACCTGTTCATACAGAAAATGAACATTTTATTGTCAAAGTTCCAATTCTGGATCAAGATATACTTCACTGGCTGCCGGGATCCCTGAAGCCTCTAACCCTGTGCTCTTGTGATCCTCATTAGACTGCCTGTCTGGTACTAGGAGTACAAGCATTTTAAAATATACAGTTACACCAATTTCTAATATGTTTTAATTTTATTTATAATGAGTACAATGTATTTCATTTCACTTGTAACTCTACTAATCAGTCACCAAAACCAACAGACTTGTACTAGGCATTTAAAATAATACCCATGGGGAACCAGACTCTCCATCTTTCTTTGAAAACATTCTTATCAGTCCTTATTTTCTCATGTACAGAAGAGTAGTATCATTAGCCAAGAACTTAAAAAAATGACAAGAACACATGGACAGAGTTATTTCTGAAGTAGTTTTTTTGAGGAAGAACTAATGGGCAAAAGGGAGTTTCTAAATTTAGGAAACCATTTTCTGATTAACTTGGACATTTTGAACTATAATGGTGGCAGCGTTCTTCACAGGGGCAGTTTTCTCTAACGTTCCACAATGCACAAAGTTCAGACAGGACTGTAACAAGTGCTACATTAAGTAACTGGAGGTACAAAATGGATGATAAAAGTCTCTTTGCACATATGACTGCCAACTTCTACAGGATTTTTTTTTTTTTATTTTCTAGTGGCCTAATTGGTCGGTTGAGAAATAGAAAAAATAATATATAAACTTTCGCCATGCCCAAGATACAGGAGAGAAGTCTAAAACTACTTAGAAAGATTAATTAATGCAGGAGAATGGCAATTTTGAAGCCACAAGGCTTCTGTGTGCTTATTTAGGTAACAGGTGACAATTTTTGAGGTTACTGATGAAAAGATAACAAATCACCATGAAAATTTCCATTGTGACTATGATGGCTCTTTAGAATCAAATAAACTCCATCATGTGCATGTTCTCAGTCTGCCACTATGAATAACATAACCTGCCTGACATTCACAGAAAAGAAGCCATTTTTTATTAACTAGTGAGATATTTGTTTGGGAGGAAGAAAATAAAAAAAGACTTTTAGTACCAAGTTCAGCCTAACGTTCTCTGAAGGTAATGGAAAGATTTAATTCTAGCGGACTCTGCATCTACCGTCCACTACAACACTACATGGATAACAATTCCTTAATTTTCTAGGTGACCACATTCAGAGCTAGGAGGACAGCCTCATTTCTAGAATACGGATCCTGAGAAATCCCGAGTTTAGAGTTAGTTAAATCCTAATCTCCTCACTCAGTGACCCTGGGGATTTTGACTACCAAATCTAAAGGATTTTAGAAATTGTGTAGGTTTTCTGTTTTAATCTGAGAAATACCTAAATGAAAGGTATTACCAAGAAGCTAAATGCATAAATATCTACTGGAGAATGTTCCCATTCCCATCGAACAGGAATCACTTACAGAGCACCAGTGGTCCCTGTGCTGTCTACATATTTATGACAGAGGACAATACTGCAGTGAAAGTTTGATAAACTGTATAAAATTACCACGGGAAATTGAAAACAGTTACACTATGTAAGACTCATCAAAATTCAAATTCAGCGGCAAGACAATGGGGAATCAAAGTTCAGGGAGCCATACAATATTTCACATCATTTTGGTAAGTCAGTCTTTTCCCATCTGGCCCCCTCCAACAACAACAAATCTAACATCAGAAAGGCAGACCCATAATGCTGGGTGGTGATGACTTGTAAATTCATGTTATCAAATCCAACTGCTTCCACATACATGCTGAAACTGGATACATGAAGCCCAAGGATGCCAGTGAAACAGATTTAGATCATCACATACTGAAGAAATATTAATTAAGATCTACTATCTATAAAAAGTGTTTGCAATTCATCCAAGATAAGAGACGGCACTTGCAACAAGTAGCTGTTTATAAAAGGCTTCTTACACATGCCACATTCATAGCATTAGTACATTACCCAGTAATGAGCTAGATCAACATGTTGGAAGTTTCAAAACTTGGCAGTCCTGATAATTTGAGTGGCTTTCCCCTTTTGTGCAGCCTCAGCTGAGGGTGAATCATAGCAGAGAATTAAGAATGAAAATACTTGAACTTCAAGGTCTTTTCCTCTGATCATGACAACCATACTAGCTAGAACTAAAAAAAACCTGTCTGTGGCAAAGTTAAGTTTATTAATTTAGACCTCTTCATTTTTTTAAGTCACTGTTTATCACTGATTTAGTCATAACTTAATTCTTAACTTCCAAAAAATGCAAAAATTAAAGAACAGTATTTTGGCTTGGAAGTGGCATAAGTCACGATTTAGAATTCTCTCTTCACTTTCTTTTTTTTTAACCACAAATAAGAACCCCTCACCTTGAAGTTTCCTTTACTTTCCCCAAATATAGAAGCTGACTTTAACTGTAAACAGCTATTAAAACCAAATGGGATTGCAAAAGGTAGACATATCATGACTGAAGAATGATTTGATCCAGGTTCAGATATTCCACACTGATCATCATATTTTCTATTAACATATGGGAAAACAAATCAAACATCTGCCACTGAGATTCTAATTTCACACGCTAAAATTAAGTACAGCAAAATATGAGTACTCAAGTGCCATACTGTTTCCTGTGTTTTGATGGGACACAACGAGGCATCTCTGAGCTTGGCCACATACTGTTTTCAATTGAATTGGACAACATAATTACAATTCATTTATCTCAGTGCAACAAAAAATCTGAATCTCTCAGAGGTAGCTGTGGACTTTAGCATGCTTATTTATGGATCAGTTTGGTATTTCATCACAATTGTAACTACTATTAAAACTAAGAATTTATCTCATCTAATTACACAAACTGATTTTGCTTGAAGCGGTATGTTTTCACACACTAAGAAAGATGACAACTCAGGCTCAGTTATTCATCCCATCCTAGGCACTTTGGCATTTCATGGTACGTACATCATTTGGCCCCAAGGTGCAGACCTTCCTTGGTTCGACCACCAGCTGTTTCTATACCTACAGCCACTTTCTCTTCAGCAAACACACCCCAGTTTCCTACCATCAGAACTTCTTAAAATAGCTGTTCATCAAATTCAACTAATGCTAAATCTGCATGCTGGAACACATGCATTCAAATCTATTTTAAATGCTGCAAATCTCTTTAAATAGAACCTTATTTTTGAAAGAGCCCAGCTGTAATTTGTTTCTACATAAAAGGTTTTATTTTTTACCCTCCATACAGCAAACAGTATTAATGTTTCAGTTTCTCTAGAGACTATATGGATTAGACTAAATGGAAAGTTGCCATGACAACACCATCATTATTTTAGGTATTAGAAATTCATGCCAAGTTAAACAAAGGGCATGCATGGTTAAGAACAATGATTTTATAACTGTTCTGACAGCCAACAATAAAACCCAATGTCATTTTTAAAGTTTAGAACAGAAGAGTTAAGCCTTATCCTTACATTTGGAATGAAAATGGAAATTAATTACAGTAACAGGAGAGCATCTTTGGCTCTCTATTCTGATGATAACTTCTGACATTTGTCCCAGTGAGAAAGAGAAGACAGTCTGATCAGAGTCACTTTTTCAGTGTGTCCAAAAGACTGAGCCCCACACCCCACTTTCAGAAATGGACAGTTAAAAGGCTAAATCACTGAAGGAGAATGCGGGCAGCTGTTCCCAACTTTTAAGTGCCTCCATCAAAGTTTGAAAGCCAACAGGCCAGAAGATAGCAACCTTCACATCCTTCCTCATTGCAAGTGCTCCAGAAAATCTATACATATTACACAGTGACTTACAGAGCTGACACTTTGTTATTCAAAGAACAATTCAAGCATAAATCTAAATTAAAAGATTTGAAAGCTTAGGTGTAGCTCACAGATCCTCAAAAGTAGATACCTCGCCTGATTACAATTCAATTCCGAAGTCACTTAGACACTTCAGTATGTGTAAGCTCAAGTAAGTTAGCTCAAAGTATTTATAAAGGCTTTTTCTTTGCATATAGTGCATTTTTGCATAAAGTGAAAGATGTCCCTGCCCATGGCAGGAACGTTGGACTAGATGATCTTTAAAGGTTCCTTCCAACCCAAACCATTCTATGAGTACATGATTTTGTGAATTTCTTAATTTTAAAAGTTCTAAAATACAAGGATAAGTCCAAAACTGTCTGAAGTGTTTAAAAGAATTGAGCTCCTGAGCACAATTGCCTATATTTTCAGTAAATAGCTGAAAAAATTAGGGAACCAAGTGGTCTGATAAGTTAAATTCTGAAAGCTTGAAACATTGCTAAAATTCTCTTCAGCAAGTCCCAAACCAAGGCATTTTTAGCTTAGTGCCTAAAGACAGTCAGGTTCAAGCTTATGAAACTGAAAGTTGTTTAAGCTTCTCTCTGAGAGAACGGTGAATTCTAAAGATGTTCTTTAGAACAGAAACACACTGTACCCAATCATTGTATAAAAACAAACACTTCCTAACAAAACCTAACAGCATTACTGACTAGCACACTGTGTTTACTGTTATTGAAAAAGGGCACCTACCTTGACTCTCATCGTAATAGACTTACGATGATAAAAGCAGCAAAGTGCTGCAATCAGCATTTGAAAAACATTATAGTCCTTGGGCATTTTCAGTTCTGCTGTTTGTGGTTTCTCAAGACTGAAGATAAATGATCACTATTAGCAGTTTTCATGGGTTTAGCAAGCTCTTTAGTATCACCACTGCCTGCCTGAGCTGCTACACCCCCCTACTCACATAACAGTCCGGACACTTTCCACAGCTGAAGCTGATGCTATCAATTCAGCAGCCGCTGGCATGCCGGCTTCCAGCGTGCCATACAGAGAGTGCCAGAATCCTCATGTGATCTGTTTCACTCACCAGTGAAATCCCAGCTCCTCTATCTTGGCATCCCCTGACTCAGAGATGTATTTAAGCCACCAGCTCAAGGCAAACTTCTCTTCTTGATGAGATACAATACCTGACTGTCTCCCTGTGCTGATGAAGGCTTAATCAGTTGCTCCAAGCTCAATCATGCAATGCCTCTATCTGCACCATCAATAATACACACATAAAAAGAAAAAAAAAATAATAATAAAAAAAAACAGAAGCAGTTGATTACTGTTTGACGACTGTTACTCTTCATACTCAAATAAGAATTACATCCTTAGAGCTTAGGTAACCAAGGAAAATTATAAACCTGTTTATTTTTAATTAGGAAACTTCTGGCAAGCAGCCCTTGGAACAAACAGGAAGAAACCAACACTGTCAGCATGGTCAGTATTAGTGGTGCAACCAAGGTACCTCTAGTATTTAAAGCTATCAGTGGACAGCTTTAGCTTGGTGATAATCCCATGGGATTGTGCAAACTGCTAGAGAAAGAAAAAACTGAATTCAGGAACACTTCTGATTGGCAAAGTGAAAATAAACACTAAAACAAAATAAAAAGCAGCAGTTTTATTTATGCCTGTGATTCTGTTCTCTTGGACAGCATAGTCCATAGCTTACGGACCAGTAAACCACTCATCAGCAAAGAATCTATCCTACAAACCTCAAGGCATTCTCAAGAACAAAGGCAAAAAAGGCAAATAACTTGGCTAATTATAATAGCTGTTAGAGACAAGACCTCATCTCCATAGCAGCCCAATTGACAGACTTGGTGAAAGGAAACAAAATGCACTGGATTGCGGGGTACAAGAAAGCCTGTAACACTTAAAAACCAGAAACTTTGAAGAGATCAGTCACTTATAACTTGGATGGTACTGTTTCGGACCTCAGATTAGGAATAAATTAGTCCCAAACAATGGTTAAAAGGAAGAGTTACTTGTCTTTTTCCATCAGCAACAAATATATTCCATAATTAGGAGGGCACATATATTAAATGCTCATTGATATCCTCAGGTATCACCTGCAAGGCAATACTTCTCAGCTAACAATAGAGTATTTCCTTCCCACACTGACTGAACAACCTGAAGTGCCCTCAGCGCCTGCATCAAGCAACAGGACTTGGCACATAAACCAAGAGGCAGCACTGAGCAAAGACATAAAATGTACACTGGCTTTCAAGGCAAGTGGGATGGAGAGCCTGTCCAAAAAGAAAAGGAAACCTCAGTCTTGATAACAAGGAAAAGGAAGTGTGATGTGTAAAGTTCTCTTACCTGTTTGACCACCTAAGATTTGCAGGTATCTAGCACAAAGGTAAGCACCAAAACCAGAATGTTCATAAAGCTAGTCAGACTACTTGGCCATGAATAGGAGATGTTATGCCTGTGACTCTTGAGAAAAGGAAAACTCTGTACGAATAAAAGATCAGAGCATTAAATGGACTGAAAAGTGATTACCCTGGCAAGGAAAAGGATGAAAGACTGGCTCAGAAAAGAAGCTGAAAATAATGACTTTGAAGATGGAGCCCTGCTATAGCTGGGGAGAAGAAATGCCTCTCCAAGTAGTTTATGACAAACTCAGACAATGAATGAGTAGATAAAATACTAAGAATGTAAAACTATCCTCCTTTTCTCTCTACTCTATGCTGCAGCATATTTTAATTTACTTTAAGTTCTTTTTCCACTTTGAGGAAATCCATAGGATTGCTTTTGCAGGTAGCCAGAGAACAAAAGATGAAAAGATACCCTGCAGAACTCCAAACACAAAAGCCTCAACTGTGACTTGTCTGGAGTTTTTTGGTACCGTTGGAGGACATCTCATCAAGGACTGTATTTTTGAAGAACCTTAATCAAGAAGTTCTTACAATAACACCCTAATCCAATTTACAGAAGGGGGGAGGAGGGGAAATAACAAAAAGGGAAATGAAATTCAAGTCAATGCATCAGTCAAGGTATTTCTGCTTTATACTGATGGTGAGAAAGTATTAGTATCACTGCACAATACACCAAGGTTTCATTTGGAATATCATGAACAGAAACTATCATGACAAGTAACTCAAAATTCATCTATTCTGGCAGCAGAAACCAACTGGTTTACTGGGCCACTTTTGCTCTGAAAAGAATTAGAAGTTCCAAAAAGCAGAGGAGTTCTTTATGGGGTAAAAGGGACAAGAAGTATTATGACCTAGGAATGAGTAAACCTACACTCGAATTTAGACAAACTTTCTCAATCATCACCAAGAATAAAAAAACCCCAACTTTACAAAAAAACGTGGGTCGGAGTGGCAGTTCTAATAAGAGTTCAACATGAAGCACTTCATAAAAAGAAAAAACCAACACCCGCATCCCCATAGTGGCATGATACAGTACTTGTGACAAGAGAGAGGATGCAGTATCCTTTAGGTATTTGTGTTTTCCTACTTTGTCAAGTTCTAGATTGCAAATCCAACCACTATTGCAGTTCACCAGCTAACACATGCATGTTTCCCCAGGCCTTGATAACTTTACACGTACATTTGTGCCTTACAGAAAGACCTATTAGTTTTGCAACTTCTTGTATGACTCGTTTACCCAGGGATTCTTACTGATATAGTTCTATTGGTCTAGTTTGAATGATATAATTCTTAATATGGTTCCTCCCCCCAAAACAAGTAGTAAAAACTCAAGGGAGGCAAAGAATTAAGTTTTTGAATATGAATCGTCTTCCTGAGCCTTTTCAACAGGACCTAGATTCCCCCTCTAGTCTTTTCCCTACTGAGAGCAAAGGGACATAATGGGTACACCTTCAACAGATTCCCTGGATTGTAGGCACTATCTCCCCCCTTCAATGGGAATAGCACAGCTCAATCTGGACAGTAAATCTGGCCTAATACGTATTCAATGTGGGCATGTCTATTTTTCATTTGAAAGGCTTGTTACTAAGCAGCAGTGAAAAAAGTTTAAGTGTTACATCCACAGCTCAACATGAACAGCAGGGCATAAATTACAAATGGTAATTGCCAGTTCCTTATTTCCTGTCTGTAATAGAGTAAGTAAAGAATCAAAAATTATGTATGCTGTGAGAACGCCAGAAATAATGAACCTTAAAAAATAATACTGTACAGTTCTGTACAGCAGCTGCTGACACTTTTTATCAACAGTATAACTGGCAGTAAAGAGGGTGCTTTATTTAGTGAATCTAATTTTTTCTAAACAAAACTAATGGGATTTTTGGGGTTTTTTTATTGAAGGTTAACATGACTCCTGCAAATATAGTTCAATGAATGGATGACACATTCTTAAGAGTCAGAACCAGTACCTTTGCATGACACTGTGATACAGCAGTATGAAAATTAAGAGTACTGGAAGGAATTTCAAAGAGTAGATGAGAAACCTCTGGGTGACAGTATGATAATTGTTGCACTGCTGGCTATCATGGAACTGTTTTCAGGCAGCATGACTGAGAACAGCCTTCAGGCTGCTCCAGATTACACTTCATACATAGGTAAGATTTACAGTTGTAAATACTGACTCAGAGAAACTAAGGATGGTCTAGTTACATTTTCACTCTCCTGTCCTACAACTTTTTGCTGGTACTTTGGGTTCTTAGACTCTGCACATGAGAAATAAACCATCCATTTCTTACAGCTTAGAAATATTAAACACAACCTTTCTTAGTCAATCTATTGATGTATTTCTAATGTTCTCCAGCATCAACAGATCAACCATCAGCTTCATTTCTTTGTTTTCAAAGATTCTTACCAAGAATCGTAAAATACCTGATAATCCCTTCATCTGTTTCTAAGAATGGCTGGCTAGAGTAGTTTTGACAACTAAGTTTATTAGGAAAGGATTTCTAAGTTCATGGAATTCAAGGCCACATGAGTTTAAGAACACTTGAACATATATTCTGTGTTGAGTTCCTAATAGTCCATCAGGAAGAGAAATTAAGGTGTCTCTGCCAACCCCATCTGTGTTATTACAAAGCCACTAGAGTTATTTCGGGTGTTTTCATGGTGTGGTTTAAATTACACTTACCCAGCACTACATATTGGGACTGTTCCCCTGACACACCTAAACTGTGTCCAGCTCCACTCACAGCACATCGCATATGCAGGAGTTTGAAGCCTTCACACTAGATAGTGTGAACCTGCTCTGCGGGAATCCTCTGAGGCTGCTTTAATTGTCACAGGTTAAACAAGATAGAATGCAGGGATAATTTCTCTAGGAGGGTTTAGTTTCTTTTTCTCTCATTAAAAAAAAACAAAATTATTTGGCTTCAAAGTTATAAGTGGCTTAAGTAAAGCAACCAAACTCCATAAAACTATAAATGCTCAAAAACTCACACGTAGTCTGAAGTTACCAAAACAGTCTGCAGATCTACAAGAAACTATTCTGAACCAAATATCACTCATGTTCATAGAAGTGCTTATAATTCACAAACAGAATTACGATTTCATATTACAGAGAAATAATTTCAGACTAAATTAGATGAGGGAATTGGTGGCTTGCCACTGTTACTTACTACTACATCAACAAATCATTTAAGCATTTAAATCAGCCTAACAATATTCAATGAAATACATGTAATTAGATTTAGATTTCTGTCTACTAAATGGAAGTAAACAATCGCAGCAGAAAGCCAGCTGTAAATGAAAGGAGGCATGGTGTACCGTACAAGGGTCAACAACATAAATCTGATTTGATACAGCACACAGCCAATCCAGAGCACGCTGCTCACTGTTGCTGGACTAACGATGTCATATGCAATACAAATACATACGGATTACACAGTGCATATAAACAATCTGACTATGGTTGTGAGTACCTATGGCTATAAAATGGCACCGGTAAGGTTGTAATAAAGTACAATAGGAATAAAATTTGAAAGAAAAAACCCAAAGAAGATCAAAGCATTTAAGTCTTCAGATTAAAACATTCTTCATTTAATACCTAAGACTTTTCTCTTCAAATACTAGTTACTTGTTCTTTCTAATGTAAGAAAAAGTCAGGAAATGGGGGACAACAACTGATACATAATGTGTCCACGCAAACATCTTCACAATGCCCACTACCATTTAGTCTTAGTACTTAGTCCTTCAGACACAGCCCATCGCCTCAAACAAGTTCTTCGGGGGATGCCTCCAAAAACAGGTAGTACCCAACTGTTTACAGCTGAACACTTTTTAAAGTGTAGGATAAGTGGAAGAAAGGGGATGACAACACTGTCAGAAAGTGTTGCTGACTTTTATCTGTTCCTAACTCAACTGTCTACAGGCTCATAAAGTCCCACCACCCATCTTATGTCCTACCATTCCTGTGTCAATTCTTAATAGAACTGACTCTTTCATGTTCTCTTCTATAACATCACTTCCTGCAGGCTGTTGTTGCTGAAGCTTCTGATCATAAATCAATAGATACAGCTACAACTGTAATTACACTTGTTTGCATTGCACGGGCGTGGTATGGGAGAGGTCAGCATAATTTCTTCCTCCTCTCTATTGCAGTTCCGTGAGGCAAAGTCAGAAATATGCTGCAGTTGTACAGGAATAGTGAGAAAACAGAATTTGCATCTATTTAGTTTTCAGTGCTGCTTGAATAAGTCTCTTTGAAAATCTGACTTATATAAAAACCCAGATTGGCAGCTACAAGAAATAAGTACCCAACCTGCTTATGAGATTCCTACTACGTCCTAATTTGCACTTTAAGAGATCAAAATACCTTTGAAAAAAAATCTCATCTTTTATAACTAAAACATACAAACTTTAAAGTCATCTGGCAATACGCCTGGTTTTCCTACTAGCCATCTTCCTATTAAGAAGCAACTGGCAGGTTTTATTGAACCTACCAAAAACTAATATACATATTCTTGAGCTCCATCTACTGCCTGCCAACCTATGCACAAACATGAAGCAATTCTGTAATGCCTCAGCCATCTCTCCTTCAATTTATTCCTTGGATTGGAAAAAAAAAAAAAAAGAAAATATGAAAAGGCATTAATTTCCTTTTGTTCAGAATTAGTTCACAACTTACGCCTCATATTTTCTTCCCTTTCCTGCTGACTTAGCTGTCATTAGTCTAACTTTAGCTTTGCTGGAAAGGGTATAAGAGCTCTCTTGCATATAAAAAGAAGCCATTAACACAATCACTAACTTCAGATTTCTGGTTTTGAAAGCCTCCCAAGTCCTGTCAAAGTAAAGTATTTGTTTGTCTGAGGTTTACACCAATTCCAAATATAATTCAAAGATGAAAAAATTCTGTTACTTCACCAGGGTAAGGGGACACATTTCAAAATCGGCTATTTATCTAAAACTCCTGAATACCCTAAAATGCTTCCCTTTTACACAAAGGGAGATTTTACATGTCTAGCACTTGAAAAAATAAAACTCACAAGTCACTTGGCCTCTGTTAGAGCTCAGTTTTTCAAAAGTCTTTACCAGCATGTATGAGTTTGAAGAGGCCTGTCTCCCTCTCATATTTTTGCATTATATACCTTGATGAAACAAAAGGAGCAAGCTCACCTCAGCTCATATACCTCCCTTTCAACATTTTACTAACAGAAGGATTTGAGGGCACGGAGGCAAATGACCTCTGGGTATTCTAGATAGCCAACATAACATTATACTCCCTCATTTGTGTAGGTGCTTAGTACCTAATTAGTATCTAACACACAAAATTCTCAGACAAACCTGCTCCTTTGACAGTACACATTAATAGATTACATCCCAACTGAAATGTACTGATGCTTCTTCTGCTGCCCTCTCCACAGGCCAAACTGTGTCTAAACAGTATATCTCCAAAAAGAAGCAAGATGTACAGACACACAATGTACCAGTCTTACTCTAATTATTATCTGTAAACACAGCTCCAAGAGATTAGGAGCTTTACCTCCATAGGCTTTATCACTAAGAGTACCCGAAGAGCTTATTAATAACCTGCCTTCCAAAAACTATATCCTCACTCCCCCTTGTGGTTCATATGCTTATATACATCTAAAAATCAACTTGCATAAGGCATTGCTATGAAGGAGTTGAATGTAAGAATTTTCATGTCCCAGTTAGCTTTTCTATTAGTCCATCTTCAAAATTATGAAAAGGATCCAACAACACCAGTAACTATCATCTTTAAGGCATAGTTCCTATGGAACAATACTGAAAGCCCAAACTTAACAGAAAAATAAGTATTCCACACAAGAAACGCAGCTCAGCAATAGTTAAGAAAAGATCAACACAAAAGATAGTAGACTGTAGTCAGATCTCTGCTGTTATTACCAGTTTAAATATCTCACATGAAAAGGAGGAAAATTCCGTGTGGCATTCATACCTTTTACATATATATACGTATATATACACGCACACATATATACACACACACACACATATATTAATAGGTGTGCGTATAAAGGCCTACTGTAACCTGTAAGAATTCAAGCTGATGCCATCACACAGGCAGAAAGATATCTTTTTATTCTTTGTGTCAACTGACACAAGTATTTGCACAGAAGTTGAGAACAGAAAGAAAACCAAAGTCACTTTACAAGTAGATTTATGCACTTTACTGTTTACTCTCCACTCAAATATTCAGATCCCTTTCATTATGCATAAGGTTGCTCTTACCCATAGGTACCACTTTTGTGGGAACTGGCATGTTCTTTTCTGGCAAGTGAAGCAATACGGTGCCTACAGCAATGCTATGGATTGGGTCCAGGATTACACCTTGGCTTAATTCAGTACAGGAAAGCACTGTTTGTCAAAAATGATCAGTCACTTCAATAATCGCAGTATCTGATAGAAGATATAGTAACTCTGTTTGCAATAAAAAAAAAAGATCACAAATCAAGGTGAAGCAGACAACGTCTTAAAAGTAAAAACCACCCTTTTTCTCCTTTCTTTGAAAAGTAAATGCATGTCACCATTTACTAGCATTTCCTTTCCCTGACACTGTCATTTTGACCTGGGGATATTATCAATAGCAACGTATAACTGTCAGCATTTGAGAACCACAGGCATTAATATTTTGGAGAAAAAGGGTAATTCATTTAAATCCAATTTTCACAAGATCGCTAGAGACAAAATAAGAATATTTCTTTGTACCTCAAAACTTCTATCCTGTATTTCAGACTCAGACCTTTCCAGCTTGTGTTTCTCATCTGTGAATGAGGCTTGGTAGTAGTTACTGATCATCTAACAAAGATATTGAAAACATCAACTAAGGATCTACTGCCACTAGTATTACTATTAGTGCCAAGGAAATTAGTGCAAAGTAATTTTATAGACGGTTTTCAGCTCAAAGCTCAGAGCAACCTCAGTGCATGTAGCAGCTTTTGATGACTCCAGATCAGATATAATTTAAGAGTTAATGAGGAATAATACAAGAAGTAGAATATAGACATTAACAGGGTCAAATTCATGATAGGACAGATGTAAGATTAACCCTTAGCAGACAAATAGAGAGAATGCATGCTGCTGTAAGAATTATCAACATTTTAGATTTACCAAAGCATACTCAGCATTACAAAAGATGACCCACAAGCAAAATACTCTAAACTCCATTTCAGCATCAGAAGAAGGGAATGTAAGAGCTACTTCTAAAAGACTTCACGATAAAGGCCAGAATAATTATAAAGCCACTATCCACTTGACTGAATTCATATGAGTATTATCATTCACAAAGAAAAAAAAAAATCCCTCCTCACGTTATGCTAAAAAAACCCCAAACAAACAAAAAAAACCCCAAACCCTAAACCAAACAAAACCACCCCCCAACACCCAACCCACAAAACCCCCCAGATCTTAGAGCTAATCAGGTCATTCAGGAATTGGGGGCTGGGAAAGAACAAAAAGCCCTAAACAGTAACAGCCTAACTTAGGAATCTCTCTACTAGGAAAACATGAACTAGGACAGTAGACTGAAGAGTGCATTGTCTTTTGCAGAGCTGTAGAATCATACTTCCTGCATATTTACTGCTAATGCCAGCTTACATTTTATTCATCTCTTTGCACCCAAAAGATTACAGAACTGCTGACTCCAGCATCTTTTCAGAGACTAGCCTGTTGGCCAAACAAAATCCAACATGAGAAAATACTGAAACTTGGGTGTAAGATTCCATCACTAACTATGCATAACTGCATTCTATCAAATAAAACAAGTTTTCATTAACGACAGGTAAATAGGGCAAGATTCTCATAATGATTTTAGGGGAATTAACTACTTGAGAGCTGCTGAATTTCAACTACATATGTAACTCCTTAAGTCTTTTTTGAAATTTTCCTGGGCTGCTGAAAGCTTTTAGGAATAAGTATCATACATACTTGAAGATGTAGTTGCCCCTTCTAAGTAGAGAGAGGGCACATAGTATAAGAAACAAGCCTTGTATAAGGCTGAGGAAAAAAATTCTACTGCCCAAAATTTGACTACTACCGGAACAGGATTAAAAGTACAAGACAAGACGATATGTCCAACATATACTATATCTTCTGCTGCATATCACTGCAACAGCCAAAACGTATCCCACTAGAAAATTAAATCAAGGTAACAAAAAGAAGACAGATGGAAATAAAAAGTCACCTGTATGTGCAAAGATGATTTATATCGCATTTTAGGAAAAACTTTTCCACAATAACATGAAAAGACCGTTAGACTAATCCAGTTTGGGAGGTAGAACAGATTATCTTGGGAGGCTACAGAATCTGTTTTGCTGGAGGTTTTGAACAAATCAGAACATCTATTCTAAGAACGTCAGTAACACCCCGACAAATAAATTTCTCGTTTCCTCTAGGACCTACTTCTGTAACTTAAAGGTGGGGGTGGGAATATTTCTCCCCCATTCTGTGCCTCTGGAGAAATAAGCAACCAACTTCCAACTGTCAGGCTACAGACTTTTTATTACTATGAAAGTTACAATGAAATTATTATGAAAAACGTGATTTGAATAGCCATGACTGGATTTAAAAAATACTTAGTGTTTTTTTCTCCAGCAGAGGGCAGTGTCTAACTAGCAACTACCCAACAAGCATCAAACCTGAAATTTTCTTTGTGAGACAGATAAATACATGTATGTAACATTAGCTTAGCTCTAACAGGATCTTATCTTTCTGAATTATACAGCTTGTATACAAAAGGCAACTGCTGTGGAGTGATGTTTGTGAAGCTTCAGTTGCTACTAAATAGAGAAACATGGGAAAAAAGATAAATATCTCTGACTGAAACATCACTGACACCAATAATGATCTTTTGAGTTGGATGACAAATCTGTAATGACAAAAAGAGATGTGTAAAGTCAAAGTCATCTGTATACTCCTTTTCTCCTCAACAAAATACATTCCATCTGATAATTCCACCTTCTGTGATGCTGTTGTCCTTGCTGCAGTTGCAAAAAGGAAAAAAAAAAATATATAAAATAAACCCCAGAGCTACAGATTCAAAAAGAACCTCCTGATCATTTGGTGCCTTAGTGTCAGGCATTCCTCCAAGCTCAGATATACAATGTATAATGCTGTCAGACAACGCAGAAACCCAACAAACTTTCTTCTCACAAGTCAGAACTTGCATCTCAACAGGCAAGTCTCCACAGGAGAGTGATACGCAGCAGCTCATGAACAGGTATAAGCTGTAGTTGGCAACTTTTCCAGTGGGGTGGAGATTTCTCTAATATATTTCCATGTCTAAAAAAGGCTCTTTGCAATGAAATTTCAATGTCATCACAAGAATTCTTTCCCAAACTGTCACTACTTGTCATGCTGATGCAGATTTATTTTTTCTTCTAAACTTTCCCAAACATACATACACACATACAAACTTCGCTTTGTATAGTATTCTTACCATATTATCTTCTTGGCACAACCATTAGAATGATGAGAGTCAAACACCCACACATGTATTTATTTGATTGGCATCCACAATATCCATGAATTTGTGCAATTAAGTATACAAACTGAGCACCAATAAGCCTCATCACCTGACCAAAGTTCCCTGAAGTTCAATTAAACCCACAAAATATTGTCCTATCTTCTGAAGCTACAGATAACCATCAACACATTGGAAATGTCATCAAAATTTTATTTTTGGTTCTGCTCACAAAAGCTGCCATAAATGACAATGATCTCTATGACAGTTTGCTTTCTCACAAAATCAAGAAGTAAAAATAGGGGGGGAAATGAATACTATGGGCAGAGACAAACAAGAATCCTTCAGTAGAACTTCACAGGGGAATAATGCTTTTCTGCAGCTGTAACTTCCTTAGACCAGTGACAGCTTTTTCAAGTCTGAATCTAAATATAAACTTCCCTCATGACCATGCTGAGCAGACAATCAGTCATAAATTTTGTAATTTTTCTGCTAATGGATTAAAATAGAACTCCAAAACCTCAGGCCATAATAACCCTCATCAACTTATTGCTGATAAATATTTCTGTAATTATTAGCACTATTTCCACAGGAAATGCTTGAGCATATTCCATGAAAGGAGAGAAATCTGTTTTTCTTTCTTTCCACCCCGATACAGCCTTAATGATTATAGCATGGACTTCTATAAAAAGATCCTAAAGTATTTACAGTGAATAGGAATGGGACAGAAAGCTATCTTTAGTTCACATTAATTTGATCAAAAAGCATCACAAGTTCTCTGACACACTCAAATCTGCCAGCACTTGATGCTTTCTCTCCTGCAGGAGTCTGTTCTGTGGATGTGCAGACTCAGGGTGTGGGAAGAACCTGCTGAGACTACCAATGGATCTATTATTTGGCTCATAAAACTTGTAAAAATCTCACAGAATGTACAACGTGCCATTGTGTCCGTAAATCTCTTTTGTGAATTGGTTAGCAGCCTGACTCAAAGCAGTCTGGCCTGTTTTCACTTCTACCATAAAAGGGTTTTTTGAAAGAGCCATTTAACTGTGACCATGGTTTCAGCAACACTGTGAAAACAAAGGAAGGGTTGAAGCCATATGGACACTTCAGTAGTCAGACTCAGCAAATCAGTACTTTTTTTTTTTTTCCTCCTTAGAATTTTTGCATAATTAGGTCTCCTTATATACTGAATGAACTAATACATCAATATTCAGGATGCAGGAAACTGCCGTTTGTGAGCTGTAATTTAGATTCAAGTATTAGAAACCATAGTGCATCTACAGAGAGCATTCTCTAAAAAACACACCTTCAAAGGATTAATTTTATAATGGTGCTTTCTGTCTTGCATCTTGAACAGAATAAAACAGGAGAAAAAACCGATTTATTTTGCCTTTCCTCTGTCCAGAGTATTTCTAAATACAAGTAATTTTTATGTTACTTTTAGTCACCAGATTCTAACAAGGAAAGGTTTGTATAAAACGCAAATTGATACACTTAGCTTCTAAGCTTATCATCAGTCTCTCTGCTCTATACAGCAATGCCTGCCTGTAGTCACTACTGCCACAATAAACACTACGATATTCTTTTCACTGTGAAACAGAGCACACTGAATCAAAAAAATAACGGTGTTACTTTTCCTCAAACCTGAATGAATTCTACGCATTCCATTTACAGTAGAGTCCAGTTCTGAAGAGATGTTGATCACTCCCCAGGAGAAACACATTCTGAACAAGTATTCACTATCTCTCTACAGGACTCACAAGAAACTCAAGTAGCATGCTTGCATCGCTGCAGAAACAGTGGTAATTTGGAACTGTGAAGCGCAGTATCAGCTCTGTGTCCATTTTCCCTTTTTAAAATTACTTTTTAAATCTAGCTAGTTTAAAACTAGCTGTTTTTCTTGGAGCTGAAGGAGACTAGGTATGCCTGTGCAGGCTGATAAAGTGGATCAGCTACGACGATGGCACGTGTTTGATCATACTGGATCTTTCAAAACAGCTGGCTACAATTAACATGTCAGGGAGCAGCAAGAGTGGGGCTGCTCCATAAGGGAAGGTGATCTGGGAGCACAGGGTGGGCAACGTGCTTACCGACAAGGTGCAGTCCCACAGCACCAAGATGCAAGCAAGCTGAGCAGGGTGATGACACCAACAGGTCCCATCACAGCCCAGTGAGCCTCAGACAACACAGGCTAACAGGCCAGGTCCAAGGTCCATCCAGGGCTTCCCACACAGCACTTCAGGAACAGGGCTAGGGGCAGGCACACCTAAGACACAGCTCAGGCAGGGCCTGAAGCCCCCAGTCAGAGCTTAAATGGAGCCCTTGCTCAGTGGGTGTGGGTGGAGGTCCTAAGCGAGGCTGGTCAGGACACTTAAGGCCAATGAGTGCCCTCAGGGCCCTGACACAGTATACTTTGCTTGAGACTGTAACTCTTGGGTAGAATCAGCAGCAACCAGACTACCCTAACACAACTTTAAAGCAGTACATGGCACAAATTTAAGACAATGCAATTTCTTACAAGGCAAATTAATCCAAAGTCTCCCTTCTCTTTACAGTCTGAACAGCAAGATCAGAGAAACAAGAATCAGTGTCAAGCCTTTGTGTAAATTTAGCTTGTTCTAGTGTGTTAGTTTTGATGTACGCATGATACATCATACATGCTTATACTCACGTTTAGATGTGTTTTCAGTCAACCAACAGTACTCTGCCTAGAGACAATACTAACTGTATTTTCCTATGGATCAGAAATACGATATCCTGAATCGGCAAAACAGGATTCCCAAAAGTGCTGCTCTTGTTTTCTCCCTCTTCTCTTAGTATCTCTTCTTCATTTAAAGGTGGGGGTTTTTTCACCACTTAAGCAACATCTGTCAAAGCCTACCCAACTGGCACCAACCCTGCTAGCTCAAACTAAGTATGCACACATTATATATCAGACTTCTGCAAAAGGCAATGGCGGTACAAGCGTAGTGACATCTATTTTTTCAGCTTTGCAACTTGCGCAGGTCAGTGTTCTGCAGTTTATACCCGACTTAACACTGCCATCATAATTTATTCAAGGAGATGGAAAATTTATAAACATTAATATAACAGTTACCATAAGGTAAGTTACAGAACACAATGAACACATACTTGCTGAAACTTAAGCCAACAAAGGGAGTTGCAAGATCCTGTTCTTATTAATTCAGCCACATCTTTTACAGCCATAGTAAACTGATAACAAATTGATGATAACAGTCCTCCTTTATTTGCCATTAATGATCATTTTTGTGTAAGAATACACTTCTGGAATCAGTTTTGTTAGTAACCTGGATTTTACAGCCAAAAAATGGTTTTGGGGGCTATATTTATTAGAAAGCAATTTCTGTGTGTTTTTCAAAGTTGTCGTTTAAGATTTCTTGTCTAGAATTCCTGTTAGAATACCATTGAACTGGGGACTGTATACCCCACTAAAGGTAGGGATATACAGAGGAAAAACTGAAAGACGAAGGAGAAAAGAAGGGGATGGTAACCCTTGTATTCTCCCTCATAAGTCTCTCTTCCCCAGGCTTTCCTCCCCAACATCAAAGTTTTAATAGCTAAGCTTAGCACCACTGCTATTGACAAGCGTCCAAGACAAGCTTCTACTAGAAAAGTTGAAAAGATCAGAAACCACGTTTATAATATAGAACTTGCTGCAACAAGACAAGACACACATATTGATGAACTGGCACATGAAACCTCTGCCTTCTACTTGGCCATATTATTAAAATTGCAACAACGTACTCTGTACAGCACAGTGCAAGATACACAGTAAATTAAATAGAGCAATTAACATGTCCACCACTTTGTTGCCTTTGGCATCCCCTCCTCTACAGTACTCTTCAGAAGGCTTTTGGCCTTCTCTGTCTCTGCTACTTTACCATCTCCCAAACTTAGGTTGGGATTGAGGCCAGGGACCTTGCAACACTGAACTAACTGTTTAGAGCAGAATTTTAGCAGCAGTCCTTAGAGTGCTTTGGCAGCCCCCTCTCCCATGGACCTTCAAGTTCTGCTCTTTCCCTTCTCCTCTTCCAAATACCAGTTCCTACCTCCACCCCAACCCTAGGCAGAAAGTCCAGCAGAGGACCCCTCCACACTTTCAGGCAAACTAATTCTTGGCACTTTGCTTTGGCAGTCTCCTCTCAATACTGCATTACATTCTCCTAGTTTACTTTGATCAACCTGAATCCTAACCTGGGCACCTCTCCATTTCCCTTAACTATGAACACCCACAGGTGGAATTCTAGCAGCAGAACCCAGTTGACTGGCTCTCCTCAGTCTCTTTTGTCACCCAAACCCTAACCTGAAGCAGGTGTCTGAGAAATTCAGGCTCCCCACATGAATAGCTACAGAAATTTCCTACATTTGAGGATAATCTGTGTTTATCAGACACCTTTCCGAAGATTACGGTCTTCTAAAAGACAGGGAACAAAGCCCAACAATTAAAGCAGCCCACTGTTGAGAGACATGACATAGAAGCCAGATTCTTTCAAGGTTCTGAGAAACAATATTCACTTAAATTAAACATGTTGAAAGGTACTAATTCACTGGGAATTACAACATTGCAAGAGACTCCCAGTACAGAATCATATCCCTAAGGCTTCTTCCAAAGTTTCTATATTGCCAATCCAGGACTAATTTTTGAATAAAACTTATGAATGCTCCAGAGTATTTTTTATTTACTCTAACAAAAGACACTCCCCCCCCCCCCCCCCTCCCCCCGCAGCACTCTGACGTTATACAAAAGGAAAACAGAACTTAAAATTTTGCCAGGATTCCAGTCACTTTTTGGACGAGAAGGGATTTTTTTAACTGCAATGTTAGTAAGTATATTGCTAAAACCATAAACCTAAATCTGACATTTTTATGATCTTTTCAGATGTGTCCCTTTACTTCCCCAGAAATCCATAAGCAAGAAATATGTATTCTTTTCATCTGTTAACAAAGGCAAGATCATAGGTAGTCACTGTGTAACTGAAAAGAGGCCCCAACATAAAAATGCAACCTACCCCCAAAGCACAATGCCCACAAGTACTTCACTGAAGCATGCAGAAAATAGTCTGACATATATAATTAGGTTTTCTATAGCAAAAGATAGACAGAAGCACTATTTAACTATAAATGACTGAAAATGCCCTGGCAGTGCTGGTTATACACCGAATAAAATATTTTGAGGGTAAGAAATGGTACCTTACCTTAACATATTCCAAAGTAGGATCCAGAATATTCTGATCTCTAAGAAAATGAGGCAAGGAGGGAGGAAGAAAGGACACAAAAACAAACAAAAAAACAAATGGTGAGTCCAAATATAATCTCATACTGAAGAGATGCATTCATATGAGCAATAGGCTACTAGGTCATGTTAAAATCCTCATTAAAAACTGTGTGTTATAGCTAGGTGGCCTATGCTACCTAAATTTTAACAAATACATAAATCACTGATTTCTTCTAGAAGATCACATAGTGGAGCCACTAGTAATTAATTTGGGAAATAAAGTTAAAGCACAAATAATCTTGACATTTCAACAGATGGCTGAAGATATATATACCTAAAACATTATACCACCTAAAACATCTGAAGTAAGTTTAAGAGAGCGCGCTCTCCCATTGGCTTTGAAATTTATTTCTTTGCTTTTCCCATTTAAGCTACTGCTACTGATAGCATTGAGAGGGCATTGCTAACACAAGAAAATAGAAAGTAAACCATTCACTTTTTATATAAACAAAGCAAATAATTCAGAGAATTGCAAAGGTAGAATGTTTTATTTTACATTTGGAAAAATAAATATGGTTCTTGTACTCTTTTAAAAAGTTCTCAAAATTATCATAATTTCAACATTACAATTATTTGAAAGCCAGATAATCAAGTCATTGCCCTATTTAAAAAAAATAAAAATCTCTTTGCAGGTTTTCTATACGTACAGATGACAAAGGGCACAGAAGCCTAAGTGAAGAGCCCTGTGATCAATTACAACTCTTTCCATAAATAGAAATAAAATAAACATGTATTTTCAAAGGGTTTTGTATATTTGTTTTTGTTTGAGAACTAGCACATTAACAGACTTTGCAGTACATGATTGGTTGCTTTCTACAGAACCTGGGATGACATACATGGTAATGCCTTAAATACAAACACATAACAGGCACAATGAAAATATTGCAAACTTACAGAGAGATCTGGAGCTTGTTATAGCAATCAAGTTTGTCACATGGACAACATAAGCCCCATAAATTTAGAAACAATCTCCTGTTTGGTGGAAGTTGTTACAATGATGTAACACTGGAAACTTACCAAGCAGCTTCAGATATGTAGAAATTGGGTTACACTGGAATCAACCAACCTAGAATACAGTCTTCAAATTCCCTATGTTGTTTTGAATGTAATTGTATATCACCTGAAACTAAGTTACTATTTTATACCCAAGTTTGTAGTCTGGTTCCCTAATAGTTTTTAATCCAGAATACCTATACAGAGGCAACACAGAGCCCTCCCACTTCTTAGTCCTGCCCATGAATGATGGTGCTCAGCTGTTCAGGCTGTATCATGGGTTACTGTTTCACATTATCCCAATATTTATCAAGGCCCAAGTTCTATTCCCAGCTTAGTTTAAAAAAAACAACAACAACGCTGCCAAATTCAAGGGAAATCGAATTTGGACCATATGAAACTTTTTCCTAGCCATTAAACAAAGAAGGGGCAGCTCAGTAACTGTATGTACATGAAATATGTACAAGCATACCAGAGAAAACAGGGGTGAAGCACAAAGCAAAAAGAAAAAGGAAGTTTCTAAACAGAAGAAAGTTTTCCTTCTCAACACTTTGCAATTTGTCTGGGAAAAAGTAAAATACCATTCTTAATCAGTTCAGCCAAGTCAGTAAGCATGGCTGAACATTTTGCACATTACAAGGATCTGTGCAAAGTTGTGCCAGTACCAAACGCTTCTGAAAAACTTTTCAGTTTAGTTCTTCACTTGCCTGTGGAATCTTTCAGGACAAAGGGTCTACCAGCACTGCATATACAACACACTCCAAAAGAACAAACCTGAGCAATAAGGCTAACAACTAACCTACTTGCTTACTTCAGCAGTGAGCACATTTTATGGTCTGCGTTTACAAACTCCACTCCTGCAGGCTAGTCTTGCTACGAATGAACGCCACTGTTCCCACTGTCAGGTACAAGACAAAAGTTCTTTAGGATGGATCAACCCAAAGCAAAATGAAAGAGGCAGAAAAGCTTTAAGACAAAACAGTCTATTTACTGCTATATAAAGCAGGAAAACCAGAAGAGAGAGAGGGGGAAAAAGTGACCTACATTTCCTTCAGCATCCACATGGCAAAAGTGCTTTGAAAATTTTGGCTTTAGGAAATGGACAGCATATCCAATGTCTTCACAAGTACTATAATATTTAAACCTGTAGGCTGTTCCACAACAAAACGTGGGAAACCCTGCAATTCACCACAAGCACAGGTTATACATAACAATGTTTATGTTGTAGCCCTATTCACCTCAGATACCTTTCTTCTACCGGATCTACTCCTCTCTTCCCACCTTACCTTGTTGTCGAAGTCTTTATCTTTGTGCAAATTTTTTGAAGTTATTTTCAAGGAATGGTAGCTTTCATTGATGTGCAGTAACTAATAGTAAAGATTAACTACTGCATTTTCCTGTCATTCGATTCCACCGTAATACTGCCACGTTATATGCAGAAAAACAGACTAAGCGGTTAGCCCAAGTAACTAGGATCTAACCAAGTAACTAGATCACGAAACTAACTCCTGAATCTCAGCTTTCTGTTAGCAATGACGATGTGCTCCTTTATGCCATATGCTCCCAGTGAAGGAAATCTATGTCAGGACCCTAAGAAAAATATAAAGCACTTCTTTTCCTTTCCATTTTCCTTTTCAAGGTATCTTAATAAAAATGGTGAACCCACATTCTCACTTCTTGTATTAGATGATCTGCAGAAAAAAAATAATATTTTCAGATAACTACCAGATACGATAAAAGGTAATTGCAGGCTTTGCCATCTCTCAAATCAATTCAACTGAAAGTTTGTTTCAATAACACTAAGTTCTTCATCTTTAATCAGGTTTTATTACGTTTCAAGTAATGCTAATGTTTGCCTTCATAATAAGCTTGACTTTACAGCTGTATTCATTTGCATCTGTTTACCTACAATGCGTATGTATTAGAGTCTGCACAAAAGTAAACCATTACTGTGTAAACTGTGGGTTCACAGATTGGGTTTTATTACACATTTTGGCTTCCTAATAATCAGATAAGCCCTACTTCCATTCAGATAAAAAGCATATTTAATGCAGAAAGATGTGTCCTGGAATAGGGAAGTTTTCAGAACACCTTAAGGTAAGGTGTTGGGTAAGGGCTGCAGTGGGACACACAGTATTGACTTCATGCTCTTTTCATACTCATTCTGTCACTGAAAGGAATTTAAGAAAGGGATGCAAACACACTCCCACATCCATTTTGGGTATCCACACTGCTGCCAGAATCTATCACCTCATTTCATGGCAAAACAAAATCCCTTTCCAGCATTTTTTTGCTCATAGGAAAAAAAAGAAAAAAGAAAAAAAAAAAAAAAAGGAAGAAAAGTGCCTGACTTGATACATGTAATTAAGCCATTCTCCTGAGTAGCGCAAGTCCTCTGTTGACCCTCCTCCACATGCACAAGCTCTGTGTAGAAACTGTAGTAGCATAAACACTCCTCCAGTAATGATTCATCACTAAAAGAAAGCCGTTAGTCATCACAGTCTTAACCTTCATCATTCTGAGGCTGTCCTAGCCAGAAACACATTCTTTCCAGAGCATCCTTACTGACATCTGACAACACCTTTCTCTCTGCTGGCTGATCTTGCAGACATACAGCCCTTTAATCTCTCCCTACTAGTCCCTATCTCAATTTCTTTTCAGTCCAGGTACAACATTTTTATTAGAATTATAGGGGTTTTCTGCACATACAGGTTTCTTACTGCCACAAAAATACACAGAGCGTGAAAGTCAGGCATGGAGCTCCAGCAACCCTATGAAAAGATGAAGATAACAGAAAACATGGAGCTGCTGCTTTGCTTCCCTCTACTTCCCCCAAAACAAAATCTGTTGCAACAATGAAGAGCTTTGTGTCATACTGGCTGGAAGTGACTGTCTATGAGGAAGCACTGATACCTTTGAACACTGTGACAACTGATGTAACTTCTCAGAAAACGCGGATTATCATTATGTGTAGACTCCTTCAAGATACAGCTAAAGCTGACTGAGATGAGAAAAGGGAATGGAATTCAAATGTTATGGGATATTATTCTTCCACTTCCCAACACCTCTAAATGACAGCCAAATGTGTGGGAAGAATTAAAAAAAAAACAAAACCAAAACCCTTTTGAAGTTGTCAACATCAGCAGTCATGAACTAAATGGAAGAAAAAACCTTGAATCGTACTTCTGGTATGACAAACTAAATACTGCCATACTGTCAACTTCAAATCCTGCATTGAGTTGAATACAATGAGCAATCAAACATGAAAATCTGGTAAAGAAAACATTGAAGTTTGAGTAACCAGTCACTCTTATAAATATTTTATAAAATCGTTATGTACTTACAATGAATGCTACAACCGAAAAGCCAAATCCTGGAGTTCAACCCCAACACAAATTATTCAGTTCAGTGGGTGCAGAATAGCCAGAATCTCAATAACTCAGAAACAGTCAGTCTTTTTTTTCCAGACCCTGAGGTTTGTTCAATAGTTCTCTATAGCACTGCTTCAATAAAGAACCTTTAAGCAGATATCCTGTAATCTTTAGCTGTTGATTCTATGAAAACCTCCACCTTTCTACTAAAAATTGTACATTATCACCTCTCATCATTGCTGCTGTAAAGAATCTTGCAACATACGGACTTTGACAGACTAAGCCGTATTAAGCATCTGCTTTCTTCAGGCCTTTGGCATCCTCATAGACATATCAGCCACAATTATAAATTATCTGTGATAACTTTTAAGAAAATTTAAGCATAGACACAACAGCATTTTCAGAGATGCCCAAACACTCACCATCATTCAACTATCATAGTGATGGAAACTGCTGAATGGCCCTGAAGCAGCTTTGTGCTACTCCACACTTTTATAAATGTGCTTGTGGGAAGAACATTAGGACACATTGTCAGTACTTTCTGTATAAAATAAACAAATATACTTTCAAAGTCACCTGTTTCTTTTAAAGTATCTCCTTTCTACTACATTAAAAGACTGATTCCAAGAAGAACAATTTTCTCAACAGTGCCAACGCCAAATCAGAGCGAAGACAACAGAGGCTCAAAGAGAGCCTGAGAAACTGAAAATGTACCAAGCTGTTGGATGGCTGCTTACAGAGATGGAACTGCTATAAAGAGACCAGATGGGATCAAATGCCTCCTTCAATTTGTGTCTTTGAAATCTCTCCATCTGTGTAGATTTAAGAAATGCACTACTACTTAAGTATGAAGATGCAAGTTTGAGCATGCTAGACATACTGTGTTTAAGTGTATGTACTGCAGACTGATATTATTTGTACTGTAAACTAGAGTAAAAGATCCAGTGATTTTATCCTCCAGCAGCTTCTGCTTCACACTCACACTCCTACTACATTCCTAAGGCCATTCCACCCTTCTGTCTACAGCTGCACACCACCATGGACATGACTCATTCAAACACCAGTGGAAACAAGTGCAAACTGCTATGACTAACTGCATAATGACTTACAGTTCACACAAGAACAGTAGGGACTCTTAAGTAATTAGAACTCAAGAAAATATACAATGTACTTTTCTCTGAATTAAATGAAATCTCAACACCTTCATATTTGTTCAGAATGCCCCTGAAGAGATAACTTACTACTTTGACCACTACAATCTCTTGCATCCTCCCAACTTGCTCCATTTTACCTATTGCAGCAGAAAAAAATCTACCCCATTTGTTCTACCTTTTCCAAATCAATTTCTACTTCTGCAACACATACAGTACTGGTCTCTACAACCTGTTCAAAAGCTGAGACTAGGCACCCCCATTCTTTTTCCTTTATTTTCCTTAACATTTAGGAGTTCCAGAGCCAACACTCTGTTCTTCAAAGTCCTTAAATCTTCTATTCCCAAGACTGCTACAATGTTGTGAGAGTAGTGGTTGGGCAGCAACCAACTATTGCTTACCCAAAGCAGTCACTGTTTCTACAATCTTCTTTACATGTGTCCTGTTGACTTACACCTTCAGCTGGCAACACTACAGTCAGTGCTTCAGTTACTGTATTCAGAAGCCAGCTCCGCAAATTTTTAAGTGTTCAATAATAATTTAAGCTTGCAAAATGAATATGCATATTCCTAAAAGACTGGCAAATGCTCAGCAGAATCACAGATTCCAAATCATCTGAAATTCATGTAAATCTAGGTACAGTTTATTCACAAAGCATGGTTGTCACCTGGCTGATATGTCTTTCAGGAATGTGTATTTGCACTGAAGCATAGGAAAGTTAATCCTTTGCTTTAGTACTGAATAAGATGATGTTGGGAGGAAGAATTGTCCTCCCTGTGTATTCCCTTACCCCAATTTAAGAAGCTCATTGCATCAAATTGCATCAAATAGAGGAGGCAAATAGTTTGAGCTGGTGAGGAGAGAGAGAACACAAGATGGTAGCTGGCCCTGTTGAATATGTGAAAGAAAGAAGGATTTCTGCAATAGGCAGGAAGAGCTTCAGGACAAGTGAAGCAATTGTTACATGAGGTAGCGTAGCGGATCCTGCGGCCAAGCTGATAGCAGATAAATGTGCCCGTTTAAATTGGTGATTTAGCATAGTGGTCTATTAGTGACAAGAACTCTCCTGCATAGGGTTGTTGTGCTCACTATAAGCAATTCTATGTCAAAATTGTGCCAAAACTGAGTTGTCTCAGACAATTAAACTGCTGTCATGCTGCATATGTAAATACTGCATAAATCTTTTCCCCTACATCGGATATTGCAAGTGAGCATTAGGAATATATTCCCCTATGTGGCATTTAACTACACTGGGGATATTCTACTCAATTTCACTGATTTCCTGCTAACTAACAGAAATTTATAATCCTGTATTACAACTGATCGCTCATCTCCCTTCTCCACCCTCCCATCATCAAAATAGATCGTATTTTGAGAAGTTTGCCCTGATGAGCTGCAAGAAACTCAGAAAACAATTCCGAGAACATGCAACCTTAGCACATAAAAGTGGCAAAAAGTGGGCACAGAAGTACTGTTCCTTTATTTGAGCTAGTAAGCAAACGTTAGGGATACTTGATTTTAATTTCATGCCTCTGTATGTTTCTGTGCTAATCAAACTGGTTTCTGCAGTAGTAGCTGAAGTTCTTTAAATGCCAAAGTGTCAAATTATCTTATTACCAGAACAGACATGAAAAATCCACTGGCTCTACACCTTTTTTTCAGCTACAGAACAGAAAGACTGAAAATACCTTTAGGAACAAATTGTCAAATGTAACAAAGCAGTTCTAAAGTATTAAGAAAGATAGCAAGGGTATAGAAGAAGAAGAGTTGTGCAGAACTGACTGTAGCTTCTATAATACTTTCAGAGGCCAGCAGGTATCTCACAACCTATCATAAAATACATACTTTCTACCTGTCTTCGTTAAGGGACTGAAAAGAAAACAGTCACTTTCACATTTATCTGCAGGATTGTTAGTTGTTAGCCATAGGTACCAACATATTATTGTTATGCCCTGCAGTAGTCATGAAAAGTAGATCTTTATTTAAGGCATAAAAGGGGCAGAAAGGAAAATAAATGGTCACATGTGGACAGGAGGCAAGGTGAGGAAGCAATATAGTACTTAGTACAAGTGAACAGGGTGTTCCAGAATCTTTACCAAAGAGACCAGGAAACAGCAGAGCCAGGAGAGAAACTGTGGGTCATAGAAGGAGTAATTCAAGAAACCTTCCAATACATATGCTGTCCTCTGCCCAAAGAAGAAATGGCCGAAGAGATAGAAGTTTTCAGAAAGTTTTTGAAAAATAACATACACTCCTTTTGGTTGGGGCTTTGAGAAATTTGGGCTCTTGTTTACCTGGCAAGTTATTCATTAACAATAAGGTCCTGATCCCACAATTAATTTCAAACAATGATACAACTGTGCCCATCCCACACGGCACTTCAGTTCCTCTGCTCAGAAGCTGAAGAACAGGGGTTTAACTAATCTCCAATGGTGGAGAGATGGTCTCTCTTTTTGAGACATTTTGTCCTGTTCCCCTGATTTCTCTCACCCAAGATCCCACATGGGCAGGTTTTTTATATTTCTCACCTATAGCCAGGTTTCCCAAATCTCCATAAAAAGCAAGAAGTGAAGCTTTGGTTCTGCAGGTCTATGTCAAGCAAGCAAAGACAGCAGATGTGAGCATCAAATGGGACCAAAGGGGTGAAGTGTTGAGTAGAACTTCGTAACGGAAGAATCTGACCCCAACCACGGACAGAGGGACTGGAAAGGAAAGGCAGACAAGCCAAAACAGAAACGACCCCCAAAAGTTAAAGGATAAGAGGATTTGGTACTGAACGTAAGCAGAGAACATCAGCTATTCTCTACTTATGCAACAGCATTCCTTCTACCACAAACATCTACCAGCTTCTATCTGCTCCACCTCTGAGACAGCAGAGGTCAGATTTGCAGGTGCATATGTCAACAGAACCCATCAAGAGAAAGAATGGGAAATTCTGGGACAAAAAGCATGACGCTTTGGCAACATCTAAGGAATCCTTCCTTTTGAAACACCATTTGTGTGTGCATGGAAAAAGTCAATGAGATATTCAATAGCCCTCAATTCACACCATACTTGCCTTAGTCCTATTAAAAATACAACCACAAACTCACAAACAGTCTGGTTCAGGTTTTTTTGGAAAACAAAACTCATGCTAAGAGGAAGTTTCAGGCATTATTCCAAAACCATAACTATTTTTACTTAAAAAATTCCCTCCCCCCATTACCCTAAAATTTAAAGGGAACCAAAGGTATTGCTCTTCTTCCTGTTAATCTTGCAAATATTTTCATACCTGAAGAATTACAGTGCATTCTATAAACCCAAACAGTATTATTTACTCTTCTCCACGCAGGAAACATGTAAAATACTTATTTTACTTGACATATTCAAATCTTAAATTAAAAATAAAATTTTATCAGGTTAATTTTCAAAGTGCACCTAACCACGTGCTCTAAGCGCACACACAGGATTCATATAAAAAAAGTAACACACATATTCAAACTAAAATTATCCACAAAAAATATTTTCAAAATCACTAGTTAGAACAAAACAAATGCTGTCTAAATACCCAACCCACCCCTTTCTCAGAACCCAAAGAAAAACAGAATTTGCAGGACCTGGAGAAACAAAACAGGCTGCAAATTCTGACAACAAAGAAGTAAATCCTCGAACAGTGTGCTCCTCACCAAGTACTGCCTTGCCAGTTCTTTCCCCTCATAAATCAACTGTCAATTCAAGGACTTCAGCAACACTCACCTATTGTGGTAATACCACTAAAAGGAAAGGAAAAGTTTCGGAATCCAGATATTGATGTCTTTGTACCTCAAGACTAGCACCTTGCTAACTTCCAAATGTACTGCCCTCCAAGGACAAGGTCCTGCAGAGGACAGTGAGCCTGCTTAACTTTATGCTGATGAAGTTACTCTTTTAACAACAGTGGTAATAGTAAAGTTTAAAATTGAACAGATATTTTTTAGTTCCTGGACAGTTATATCAGATGAGACAAGTATGTAAGTCTCACCCAGCTAAACATGCAGAGCCTTGAAGATCAGAAATTTTGAAGAGTATAGAACATCCTAAGTGACCAGATAAATTAATCTACTCTAGAAAACATTCTCCTGTAGCAACAGAAAGTCCAGTGCTAGATGATAGCACTTTATCTGAAATAATGGAGAAGAAAGCTGACATAGAAAAACAAGGGAAAAAAAAAGTCTGCTGACCAGTACTCAATCTGAAAGTCTAGCTAAATATACAGTTGGACACACCTATCATACTTTCAGAACTACAGAAACTAAGTGTATTCTTAGCATCTGTATGTAGATACTTAGGGCTAGTCTATAAAATACATTTTAGTTTACAGGTTATTTGCCACATTTTGATCTTTTGCAACAGGGTTTAGTGAGCACTGGAAGACATTAGAGCTACTGGCTTGCCTATTTCCTCAGTGAAAGAATCAAGCTAACCACAAGCTGCCCCCCACACTCCGCTCCACCAGATTCAATTTTTCCTCTGTAGCATGCCTGAAACTTGTTTAAAAAAACATTGGATATGAGCAGTTCATGTTTGATATTTTGGTAGAGTAAAAAAACTGTTATGCCTTATCTACTTCCAAAAAGGAATAGTTTGTAGCCACATCAATAAAAACAGAAGTAGTGTTGTAGCTACACATTCAGGACTTTCAGCATAGCCAGGAACTTACAGGGCTTGAAAACACAAAATCAACGTAGGAAAAAAGGAGAAAATATTAAAATATAGCTCTGTAGTTACAACTCTATGCTTCTAAATATATAGACAGTTAAAAGTAAAGCTTTAAAAACAGGGGGGGAATCTAATTCTGACCAGCTGTGGCAGGTCAGAACCTCTCACGAACAGTGATAAAACAAAGCATCCAGGGCACTATATGTAATTTAGAGAACTGCACCAAGTATTTTGATTCAAAAAAAAAAAAAAACCACCCAGGAATACAGCGCTACTGTTTATTTTTTTAAATGTCAGTATAGACAAAGAATGCAAATTTGAACAAAAAATTGTCTTTGCAAGTGTGAACAGATGAAATGGCTACTAGAAAGACAGCTAGTAAACAGGAATTAAACCAGCATATATTCATAAACATCCTGTATGATGGGAAACGGCCAGTATAAATTAATGTAAACTTTGTTTGAAGGCTTTAATTAGCATGGAAACTTAAGAGTGATCTTTTCTGGCAGATGGTGCGCTTCAACACTTCCTAGGGGAAAGCTCAGCAGAGGGAAGGTAGTGATTGAATGCAAATGTGTGACCACACAGTTTCTCCTAAAATATCCAAAGCTCTACTCTTCAAAGAAGAGTCCCGTACTACCCATACAGGGCAAGGACAAAACTAACTCATCTTTCTTTCCATCAAATGCCAAATTTCTCATACACATACTTTCATCAGTCAAGTATCTTTTCTAAAAAAAGTCTGAGCTGGACACACATGAAACACTAAAGGCTTTACATAGGGATATTACTCTACATACTGCATGAAAAATTAATAACCTTATTCATAAGAAATTGTGTCTAGCTTTGATTTTACTACTGTGCTAGATTACCCATCCTGAAATTTGTATTAAATTCCTTCAAAGCACCATGAAGATAAAAGAAAACAAAACAAAACAAACTAACACAACAAAAACCAAACCAAAACAAAAAAAACAACAATGCCAACTTTGTGCACATTTGGATCCTATTTCTGGCCTATTGACAATTTACAGTTTCACACCAGAGCTGTTATTAAACTGAATTTCACTTGATTTTGTTGCAAAGCCTGTTTGTTTCAACAGGAACACAGGCTGGGGTTTCTTTTCCTATTAATTTGCAGGCAATAAAAGAATTACCAGTATTGAGAAAGGAGTATGGTTTTTTTTTCCTTCACCATGCTTTAAACTGATTGCGAAGATCACATCTTTATTAGCCTGATTCTCTAAGAACAGAATGTTGAAACAATCATACCACTTGCATTATTTCTCATCCCACAAAACAACTTTGGAACTAATGACCTGTTTGATAGTGGGGTATCAAAAATATATTTCTTTCTCACAGTTTCAAAAAATAAGTGGGTAGAGGCAGCACAGGGAATGACTTCCTCCATGACAACTTACTAAGAGGAAGACTGTGGCACAAGGTTCAAGATTTATTAGTCAGGGAATCCACATAAGAAGAAACACTATGAATATCCTAACCATGGAAAAAAGTCTTTGTTGATGTTTATTCTATACTAAGTACTGAAGAATACATGCAGCAGCACTCATGCCTATGAACTGGATTTTTGTGTGTCTTGTAAAATACACATATCAACTCAAAAACCCAACCGGAAGAAAAACCTTCAGAATATGTCTTATGCTCCTCTTTTTTCTTTCCCTGCTATGCGGATTGGCTTACCAATAATGAATAATATATATGAATCTCTATTGAAATTCAAACAAAACATAAGCCTTGTATGAGAATCACATCTTTTGGAATCAGATTGCTAGAATTTTTTGGGCGGAGGGGGGAAATTTAGGAACACAGAATACTATAGCTGTCAGCTGCCAGAAAATTCAAATTCCTTGCATCTCTGCAATGTGGAAACATTTAAGTATGTTCATATCAGAGCCAGTACCAGACCCACAGAGACAACTACTACCTTAACCCAAGACTACACGGGTACTGTTGACATCCAGCTGAAATGGTGTAGAATGTTGAAACTGGTCTTTGACATCTGCCTTCATCACTACATTCAAACTTGCTGTGATAGTGCTAGTCCTGTATTGCTTTTAGGTCTTGTTTATCTGAGGGATATTTGGCTGCATTAATGAAACAGTATGAAAATGCCACAAGTTTGTTAAACTGGAATGTCAGTCAGGCAGAACCATAATCATCCAAATGCACAGGTAGTTCCAAGTGACAGCTTTTCTTCCATTAATCCAATCTAAATTCAAGTTTGTGCTTTTAACAACATGAGGCTATGAATCATCATCTCTGATTTTTGCCCAAATGTAGGTATGACAAATCTTCCTAATAAGGACTGCAGACTTGTGACATGCTTGGTCACAGAAAAATTGCAGCGAGTTTGACATTTCGAATATTCATTTATTTGAAATTAAATATGCCTTGTAAGAGCTATAAAGAGTCTAAATTTATGCAAATAATTGAGCTAGCATTTCCTGTGAAAACTAGGAAAGTATTGGCGGTGGGGGGAAGAACAACTTATCCTTCCTGAAACACTAGAATAGAGAAAACAAGAACTACTCTACTTCCCTGGAACAGATACTAGTCAAGATAGCTGCACAAGACCATGAGTATGAGCATTGTGAAATGAAACATTTGATACAGCAAATACAGCCAGTACTCTTTGCCTCTGGAAGAGCAGCAAGAAAGCCATCTGGCCTGATCCCCTTCTGCATCCAGACAAGTGTGAAACTAATAATTAAAAAGAGCTTGCAAATTCTGGGTTTCCTGATGGCAGCCACAACACACAGGCCAAAAAAAGACTACAGGTTCTAGCAACAGATATACATTTGAACAATTTTTCTTTTAAACAAAGGTATCATAATAGAAGGCGAAGATAATTAAATGAAGATAACCCATAGACCAGGTGTCAAAGGGAAATACCAACTGCACTTTATTTAGGTTTAATTGTCAATATCAGATAATAAAGAAAATTATACACAAGCAGCTTTACAGTTTTACAGGTTAAAATAAGAATTCCCTCTTGAAAGTTCTTCACTTAAGAAGAACCTAAGAAGAGAATTCTTATTTTAGCCAATAAAATTACCTTTCAAGAACTTTCAAGAGCTCAGCTACTTCTAACTTCAACCATTAAATTATTTCCAAGAGACTAAAAATCAGATATAGGCTTTCTCAAGAAAGAAAACTTTTCTTCCCCCTTGAACTAACCAGCACAGGTGTACCTTCCCAAACCAAACAGAAGAGAACACAACCTTATTGTATTGAAAGTTGACAAAATTTCTCCAAGTTTTCAGAAGCGATTATCAGGTTTGAAGAGACTTCATGTCTCTTGTGTGTTTTGTTGTTTGTTTTGGGTTTTTTTTTCCCCCGAAACAGCATGAATTAGTAACTGCAACACTAGAATAGTGCTTTTGTACATCAGAATTTTATTTTTCCATGTTAATGCAGAAGATACTAGAAATTCCATAAAGACATACTATTTCTGGTCATATAGCTGTAAAAATCCTGACACAATATAATCCTACAAATAAATTACTATACATACACTTCATCTTGGCTGCAGAGTAATGCAATTAGGTAGTTGTAACATGACAGGAGAAAAGTTCCCGGAAATTAGAAGAGTTCCATTAGGGCATGACACAATTAATTATCTTTTTCCTATTTTCCTTGCTTTGGCTCATTTTTTGTTCCACAAGATTATATTACTCATTTTGAATTACTGAAAATGTCATCATAGTTTTGTTTTTTTAAATTAGAATTAATCAAACTTAAACTATCACATGACTGAGTCACAGTTCAGTATAATGAGATCCATGTGCACGTGAACACTGTAACCCTAATGACTATTAGTTCTGTTCCACTGACATCAAATACAGCACTTGTGTTGAACAATGCATCATAAAAAAAGTTTAATTAAAATGTGTGTTCACACTTTTAATTGTTGTAAACAGCATTATAGCAATGAAAGACTGATTTACTCCTGAATGAGAATATCCATGTAATATTATACTATTTCACAAGTTCCTACACTGAAATAAAAATATTACAGGGCTTTTTTGATAAAGTAACATGGGCTTCCCTATACTATTAGTCCCAACTAATTTCAATGTGAGTGCAAGCACTAGAATATATACCTTAGTATATATGGCAGAAAGCTTACCACAGGAAAATCCGACTTGGTCTCTCAATTTTCTTTTAAGTATACTTATGAAATGTGCAGAGTCATCCCAAGAAGACTGAAAAAGTCATGTAATTGCTGACTGTCAAGTTGGTATTGTCTTCTGCTCTAACACAACTGGGCTCTCAGGTCATGAAGCAGAATGTATAAAGATCCATTGTAAAAATTAAAGAAACCGAAGTTCGAAATTGTTACCATAGCATTCTGTGTGTGTTTTAGCAAGGCAACTGGAAGACCAACACAGGAACAGCACTTGCTGCTATGACTCAAAACACACAAATTCTATTAACAGGCTGCACTAACAACATCCTTTGAATCTCTTGTTTCAAAAGCATCATGTTTTAATTCTGATCAGGCAGAACTTCTTGACATTTTCCTCTCAAGCATTCTGTTCTTACTCTTATTGCTTGTGCAAAAGTGTTCTTCACAGCACAAGGAAAGTTATCAGTTACAAGTATAAATACATTTAATATGGAGGCTTTGGTCTCTCAAGAAAAGAATACATCTCTTGCTAATCAAGTTTAGCAGCTGCTCTTGAGAAGGAAGACATAAGATAAAACTTCAGTGTATACCACCACATTCTTTTTATGGCAGCAGCCCCGGCTGCTTGCATTCTCTAAAAGCATGCAAATCAAAGCAGCAAATTATGCTAAGAAGCCTGTTCATATAAGCAGGTACCTCTCAGAGATCAGTGACAGAGGAATACTAAACACACTGAGGCCATTTCTTCTTCTAAAGTAAATAGGGTATAGAGAAGAAAGACTTATTTTCAAGTGAAAAGAAAGCTTGATCCTGTATGCTGCAAGCAAAAAGCATACAAAACCCACTCTACACACACAACCCCACATAATTAAAACTGTCCTTCCCTCACAAGATTTGAGAACAGGAAATCTTATAGTGATGGACATAGCAAGCTATAAATCCTAATTCAGAAGTCATTTAGTTATCTTTTCTTGACCTTTAGCTCTGTCACCCAAGCAACCTAACACTCTCTCATCTTTGTGCCTTTAACTGATCCACTGCATTACAGGGAATTTTTCTTGTGTTAGCTGGAAATTTTTTCCCATTTTATAGAACTCAATATCAGAACAAAAAAAGGACATTTACAAAATTAATTACTTTTTTGTAAGCAATGAAATATCAGTGATGATAGAAGATTCCCAAAAGAAATGCTAGCTATGAGAGTATAATTCTTTCTCAAGAGTCATGGATATTATAACCAGGAAGTCAGGCAAGAATAATAAACAGGAATAATTTGCCATTAGTTCAGCAGATGTTGGGTTCCACTGAGTCTTCAAGAAAAAACAGCTCACGTGTAGCTCTACGTTGGAGACAGCTGGAACACCAGTCTATCCTTTTCCTCTGCACTCCATCCATATAAGCACTGAATCCAAATCAAAACCAAGTTTGAACAGTTTGACTTCTTGGTTAAAACTGCTCTGTTAGAACAATGTAAAGGGTCATTTCAAAGCAATTAAGTGTTAAAGTTTCCTCCGTGGGAATAGTACATGCAATGCCTTTTAAACATTCAGAGGCAAGACCTGGTCCTTAAAAATTATTTTTAAGAACTACACAGATGTCAAAAGAAAGACTAAAAATCCAAATCACTAGATCCCACAGAAAGAGTAGTAGAAAAGGACATTTTAAACAGGCATGAGTATTTAACAGCCCATATACTGATTGATCTTATTGCAAAGGGAAAATTACTTTGAAGTCTGAGCTATTCAGTAAGTAAAAAAAAAAAAAAAAAAAAAATTCTCAGAAGTCCTGCGATCTATGCATCAGATTCACTCCTCTCCCTCCCCACCCTGCACATGTTTCACACCATTTTTGTTTAGCTTCTTCCATCAAGACCCAAATTGAGTACTAGGGAGAAAAATCAACCTCTGTTAGAATGCAGAGTTACAATAAACAGCTGCACCTATAACTGGACATTTAGAGGTCTGGAAAAACACATAATAATTCCTATGCAACAAACATATGTAAATTAGGGTTTTACAAGGTACCTGGCATGAAGTTTGTTGCTCTTCCCATTTTGTGGAGGATACTCTTCTATAACATCCTGTACAAAAGGTGGCTGTTGCCGCTGTGTTCTGGTGTATGTCAATGTTCCCATGTGGCTAAACATATCACAAGACCTAGTGGGAATTGTCCCCTTCTTCTTCCTGGGGAGAGTGCCATGGATAGAGATGTCTTGAAAGGAGTCTGAGTGATGCTCAGTTGGCGAAGGTCTAGTGGTCAAAAGGTCCATAGAAGAAGCTAATGAGAACTGGTGGTTCACTGGGCCATTTCTTGGAAGACTTGAAAATTTTCCTGCAGCTATCATTTTTGGTTCTGGAAAAACAAAAACAAGATTTATCATAGTGCATCAATCATCAAAGCCCCCACTTTAATGGAAGTTAAATAGCATGACTAAGAAAGGCATCTAGAACTGAACTTCTGCTTTGCTTTGCGGCAGTCAGATACCTCAAGATGTAGCCTGTATTATAATACAGTCACATTACTCCCAACTACACGTCAAGCACAGATATGCATTAACTTTTATACATGTGAAAAGTCACAACAAAAAAAAACAACCGATCTGGACACACATGCAAGAGCAGGCCCTGAGCAGTTGTCCATTTTTATCCACAAAGGTCCTCTTTTTTGCTCCTTCATATCCTCTGAAGACTCGGTATCAACTTAGAATCATTAACAAAAAACAAAGTTTTAAGAACATTTTGTCAAAAAATAAAGGTCACTACAGCTTGGATTGGAAGAATACATTTCTAAACCCAGTAATTGGTGCACTCTGAGGAAAAAACTGTTTCTGATGAGTCTTGCTCAAGTAATAAATCTAGCAGAGAACTGGTCACATATTTCTAACAGGCTGTAAACTGAACAGCTCTACCCAAGAGATAAGGGCAGGAGCAGATTACTGGAATTCTGTTCTTCAGCATGCACAGCCTGCTGGTTCAGATCATTGTTGACATTAGGGATTTGCATAGCTGTCAGTCTCTTGTACAATCAATTACAGCCTGCCGTACAGTACAGGTTTTTCTGTTACCGTGAACAAAAAACTTCATGAGACAAACACTTCAGGCACATTAACGGATTGCTGTTCTGTTCCTCAAAAACCCCTGCCTTGTGCTCACTTTATAGTGTTATATTACAGAAGACAGGCTGCCTTATCCTATCCAGTTATATCAGCCTGCAAAAGCCACTCTATGGAACATACACACAGACCTAAAGGTCAACCAGTCCTACACTATTTAACCTAGGGTAGTCAACAACATGCTTCATATAAAAACTGGAAAGGCCACAGGAGCAGCAGAGATTGGTATGAAACCAGAAAGCAGAAGAGCTTTTGGAAATAACAGTTAGGGACAGGGAGAATCTGTTCTGACCTTGGTCAAGTTTCATGCCAAAAAATAAGAGTAGCACCCTGATGGCCCAGCAGCCTGGAAGTCAGCTGCCTGCAGCTGCACAAAAATTCCTCTGGTTTTGGGGAATGCACAGGTGTTGCAAGGAAAACAGAGCTGCTGCTTACAGCCCTCCTGCTGCCTTCTCCAGCTTCAGCATCACAGGTACTACCAAAGTGTTGCTGCACTGAAGCTACTGTTACTTCTACTCAGAGGTTATCGTAACAGGCTTAGTTTTACAGTAACACTAAAGCTGATCTCACATTTATGAAAGAATTCTGCTATTTCCTGTCAGCTGCACTGCAGAGATTCACAGGCTGGATAAGGTTTCCACACTTCAACAACAAATCCCTTCCCACTTGTCTCTTATTGAAGGTTCTACAATAAATACTCATTAATTACAGATGATAAATAATGTTTGATTGTGGTTTGGTTTTTTTTTAGTCTTCAATTTGCCAAGGCTCTGTCTGAGCACAGCTACTATGTACTGTAGTAGAAAAACCTCTGGAAACAGCATCTCTGCCCAGGGAGAATTTGCTTGACTTTGGTCAGGTTTCTTGTTGAAAAGAGTAGAAAAGAGCTGAGAAGTTAATAAGAACTGATCCAAATACAATTTGAAATCCTGAAGAAACCAAACCACACGCTCACAAAAAATCTGCCATAAATTATCATATAGGCCCTTGATATGAAATACTAAATCACCTCTCAATTTATCATGTGGTTTGAGGACACAGTTTCTGCTGGCTAGTATTAAAGATATCACATAATTATTTTCAAAATAATTTTTTTAAAGAGTGCTGTAAACTCGGTTTTGCATTACAATTGTTCTAAGCAAAACACCTGGCCCAGATATAGGAAAATCTAAAATGCAAATGCTTACCACAAAGCTACAACCTCCTGTAGCTAAAGCAAACTGACAGAGCTTGTTTCCAGTAAATTCAGCTTTATTTTTAGAGAGGAATGACGAAAATTACCTCAAACAACACAGGGGGGAAGCTTCTTAGAATTCACACAATCATTTGAAAACTCAACTTCATGTGCTTACTGTAGTAAGGCAATAAACACCATTTACAGAGTCTGAAAAATTGGAGGGTAGCTTGCTCATATTGCACAAACACATGGTTATTCTCTTTTTGGGGGCTGCTGAGATTCTGTACTTAATAATTGTACTTTCTTATTGGTTTATAAAAAAAAAACACCTCCAAACCTCTGAATTCTGACTTTTTAAGTTAAGGTTATCCAGTTGGAGAGATTTTCCTTAGGCTTTCCTGCAAGATTACCACCACTATGCTGAAATGGAACACATGACATTTATGCAAATGGGTATCAAAACGAGGCAGGTATAAATATAACCAACAAAAGCTTTGGTTTGATAGTTGATACCAGATGAGTCCACAATAGGCTTACAAAGACAGTAACCTGTCAATGACTTCGTGTCTGAGGATCCATAAAGAAAGCTGAGAATTCCCTCTCCTAACCAAATCACAGGATAATTATTATAGCAATCCAGTAGGTTTCCTATCCAACAGTCTGAGAATTTTCAACAAATAAACAACGACCCTCTGAAGTACCGCGTTTTCCACTTAACATCCCAAGAAACCCTTCTTAAGAGTAAAAGCCAAACTCCCTCAGTTATGTCTTAATCATTACACCTCTTAAGTCACTCAGTAACATCCCATGATTTCCAAATTCAACACCCAATCCTCAAATTCACACCCGAGTTTTGTTTTGAGAAATCAAGTTAGAGTTCTAAAGTTAGTATGAAATACCTACAATCAAGAATTTGCAAGACATTTAGCCATAATTATGTGCGTACAGAAGCTTTGATAATATTTCAAGCAATCCTCCCTGCAAAACCCCTCAAAAAAAAACCCAAAACCCAAAACAATAAACAAACCCCAAAACAACAGGTCTGCTAACTTCTACCCATAAATGTATCTGCTTGCCTATGTGCTGCTGTACTGTGTATTCTTCATAAATGTAAACCAAGAACTACAACAATTAGCTCAGTAACAAAAGTCCTGCCAAACTATCCATACATTTTTCTCGTATTGAATGTAAACACTGCAAGGAGGGAGCCTCTTCAGCTGAAGACTCTGGAATGTCTCAAATACTTTGGCGTATGATTCAAAGAATGTTTGACTTTACTAGATATAGAAAGCCTGAAAATTTTACTCCCTAAGAGACAGTCTGCTTTGAACATCTGCCATCATGCAATCAACAATGAAAATGGTAGAATTATTGCAGAATATGGCAGCCCAAAAGGAAATGAAATTTACTTGTACATATTCCTATTTGTCAAAATGCAGCATCTAACAAAACAGAGCACTTTGGAAGTCATACGGGTTTCCCCTAACCAGATGCAAACAAGATTGACTCATGCCAATATAATGTTAAAAATGCTAGGTGAATTTTTATTTATATAGAGAGTGGCATTTTTCTCAGTCTGTAATTTGGGAAGCATACGGGAACAGAACTGGCAGGAGTCAGATTGTGAATTCAGAGAGTTGGAGGGCATGAAAGGTCTCCAGGTAACTTCTGATGTGTTCTAGTTTTTTGTTACGAATGAGGGTGAGGGAATACAAACAAAGAAGTCTTTAAAATCAACATGGCATTTAGGAAAACAATACGAGATTAGACATAGAATAAAATACGTATCTGGTGGGCAAGACCAAACATGCACTGAGCTCTAATCCAATAGGGTGTGCATGTCTTCACATCATTGCTCAAACCAACAAAGAACCATATGAACAATGAAACAAATAACCTTCGCTTCCCCAAAACAACATACAAAATATCCTTCCATTCATGCCCTCTTGGCTTTGGGATGCAAACACAAACTTTCCAGCTCAGCTTGTCTTCATGAAAACTTCCTGATGTTCACACAGTCTGCAGAAGTGTTCTGATGGTTCATTCAACCTGATACAGGAGTAAGTGCCCCCTCCATACCACAACATAACACAAGTAGTGGCAATGCTACTTTGTTGTTTCAATACACTGGAGGAGGGGAAGTGAGGGAAAGGGAAATCTCCAGTTCGGCTTCAGAGATTCATGAATAGCATAACAAATGGTCCAAGGCTATAATATGCTCATGCTAACGGAAACCTCATAAAAGGAAACAGAAAAGCGATTTCAGAGTTCCAAATCCGATTCTCAAGCTATCTCAAAACTCCGAGTTGTATCTAAACCAGTTTTGGACATTAGAAGATTCACACTCTCTCAAAGTCTTATTGATCTGCAGACCGGGTGATTCTCCCTGTTAAAGTCTCTGAATTCTATACCTGGTGTTATCATCTCACCAACAGTACAACACTTTACTCAAAGTCTTACCATGTCTTTATCATTATATAAGCTGTGACGCTAAGAGGGCTTGAACATGGTTTAATACACCCAGCTGAAGAACAACTGCCCTATGTTCTCAGATCTTTACAAGATGGAGTCAACTTTTGTGAAAACCCTACTTACTTTTGACACAGCAAAGCTCCTCACAACGTCCTCCCACCCACCTGCTCTTCCGTCCCTCCTCCCTCAAAACCAGTAACAATAAATTACGAGTGGGAGATGTATTACTCTTTTCTGCCTGCCAAGTTACTTGGCACACTTGCATGCACTATGGAGATGCACACAGGAAGTAAAGTGATCAACCTTAATGGTGAAGAAAGTCAAGTTCAGGACAAAAACCAGATCAATTTCCTCAGATTTAATTTTTGTGTGGTAAGAGAATAAGTTAGGGAAACAGAAAAAGCATGACTGCAAAGCCACTAAAGTTAACATAAGATAGGAAGAAATACAGTTAAAACCATAGCCACTATAAACTCAAGGTAGATTTCATGTTAATTGTCTCCTTAGAAGCAATGTAGTTGCCTTCATTAGTATAACAAAAAACAAACAAACAAACAAAAAAGGATTCCTGCTCCCAAAATGGCGTAGAAGCATTTTCTGCTTTTTAAAAAAAATGAAAACAAACAAACAAACAAGATTAACTGATGCAGTAGCTGCTATGGCAAACAGGTCACAGGACTTTGAGAAGAATATTAAGGTTCAAGAACCTACAGCCTGTTACGATATGGAGAAATAGATTAAGAAAGCATACGCAATAGTTCAAAGGCTTTAAGCTAGTATCAGAAAAAACACGAGTCTGTCAAACATCAAAAACTCCCACAAGATTACGGCCAGGTCAATGCTTCCAAAGGGTCTTGAAGGGCTATCAAAACGTTCATTCTCTCTTTCTCTCCCCTTATATACATCATACAGTTTCTACCCCACACACATCCTTGCACTGTAATCTGACAATTTATTTAAAATATTTTAAACTATTATTATCAAGCAACAGAAAGCCCACAGGCCAGAATAAATTATCTTTGAAATTTCTGTGTCGAGACGAGAGAAACAGATAAACCCCACACTTCTCTTTGTGAGTTTTCACACACAGAATATCTTGATATCTATTAAAAAAATGCCATGAAAGAGCAATCATTGAAGAGGATTCACTAATAAGGAGAGACCTCCTCATTTGGCCTATACTATGAAATTATCTCAGAAACTTAAGTGCCCAATCAGTTAGCTCAGTAATCCTGAACGGTATGAAGCCTTGACTTGAAATAAACATTATCTCCCCATTTTGCCGGCAGAAATAGGAGACTTCACCAAGGTTACAGTCAAATCTAAGCGTTTTTCAGCTAATGCTTCAAAATACAAGCTTTTGTTCCTCCTCTAGTATAGGAAGTCATTTATTACTTTGTCTGCTCCTCTGTTCCCACGACGTTACTGAAAAAAACCCTCACAAAACAACCCACTCTAACTGAAAATGAAGTATTTAAAAAAACCTTTTCAGCAGTAAGAATGCCCTTAATTTTTTTGAGCCGACTCATGGAAATTACAAGTTTGGACAGAGAGAAGCGCTTTTACATAAGGTCCTCTTTAACGGCCCTCCCCCCAAAAAAAAAAAAAAAAAAAAAAGAAGCGCATTTTCTTTCTACTCAGTGAAGTATCTCGGTGTCTCGAGTACCCCAGTGTTTCATACTTAAAGAATATTTAACAGATTTCCACGGGATCCATTCCCACAAAACCTAAGCGTCCCAGTAGTTACTGCCACAGCCACGGCACGTCTAGCAGTCCGCAAGCCGACGGCCGCCAGGGTCGGGGCTCGCCCCGCTCCGCCGTTCCCTGCCCCGACAGAGGCGGAGGGACGGAGGGACGCTCACACGCCCGCACCCCCACCAAACGCCAGCTCTTCGTTCTCCGCCCGAGAGGACAACGCTGTCCCGGCAGTTACCAGTCTGATCACTGCTGCTTCCTCCCAGGCTCTCTGGGGATTAGCTGGCGGTTTTGTCCCGGCCAAGCGATCTCCTGGCAGCGAGTCCCGTCCAGGTCCCTCGGGGGCTGCGGGGCCCCGCGGGCGGCGGAGCCGGGGGCAGCGCGCAGCCGGGCAGGAGGCAGGGGCGGCCGGAGGCCGGACGCGCCACGCCGGCGGTCCGGAGCGCTTCCAGTAAGCGAACTGGGGAGAGCCCAAGGTACGGCCGTGCCGCCGCAGCAGCCGGCGCGCACGCTTGCACCAGCCTGCCCTGAAGAGCAGCGGCTCTCGCGGCGGGTGACTCCACCGGAGCCTCCTCAGGGCGCCTTTTCGCTCGCTCGGCGGGCCGCGGAAGCACGGACCTGGTTCCGTCACCCCGCCGCGTTCACCCCAGCAAACCAGACCGACTCCCGGGCGCCACTCACCTGGCGAGCGCGGGGAGGTGGCGCCGGGCCGGCCCCCGCGGCCCCCCGCGGCCGTGCGCTGCGTGCCGCCGCTCAGGCAGCGCCGCGGCCGCAGGCGCTCTGAGCCGCGCCGCGCAGCCAGCGCCGAGCCGCGATTTACGGCTCCGCAACCCCACCCCTCCGCGGGCGAGTCAGGCTGAGCCTCGCCGAACCGCCGGCGCGCAAGCCGCTGACGGGCGGTGACCTCTCCCTGCCCTCTTCCGTGGACCTAAGAACTTGACTTCCAGAACGTCGTCTCCCAAACTAGCGCTGCAGCAGAAACCAAGAGTTTCCTAAATCCACCCCCGTCCACGGACAACTCGGAGCCTGTTACCTACGCCTATCCACACTCGATTCGCTTCCACGAGCGGACTTCCCCCTCACCCCACCGCGTTACCTGGAGTTACCTGTGCGACAGGTTGGCGGGGTAAAACGCATTTTCTAAAACAAAGGGTCAAAGAGCTGTACAGGATCGAGAGCTACTGACAGAACAGATGGCTAGTTAACCTCCTTTTGTGAAGTATACCCTATAAAACAATCGGATACTTATAGACAGAACATTCATTTTTAACAAATGGCCTCAGGCACCTTCAGCTGTACCACTGACTCAGCCAAAGGGCTTTCGCTTAAACAGAAATGAAGGCACACTCAGTTGAATCTTACAGCACCGTCTAGATCAAATTTTTCTTTAACGTTGCATTTGTCTCTTTCCTGTCGGCCCAGTCTCTCAGGCTGCCTGGCCAACGTTTCTCTGGTTTTGCCGCAGTTACTCCAGTTGTCCAAAGCGATTTTGAGAACACCGTTCAGTGTTCTCAAAATTCTTATCAGAATTCATAAGCCAACATTCTGCAAACCTCTTCACAGCCATCCTATTGGCATTAGCTTTGCAGAGGCAACTATTTCTCTGCCTAACCGAACATTTAATTGATTTTGACATTAAATATTTGATCCCTCCTAGTTGTATGGTTCTTCTGTTTTGGGAGATCCTCTTCATGCACTATTTTCATCTCACTCTAATGTCCAATACTTTCACTCTCTTTCTCCATTTTTACCAGGATTAGCTTTAATAAGCTGCTTCTGAGGTATCTGCTTCAGAGCTTGGCTACATGATGATGCTGAAGTTGTGGTCCTAAACTATCTAAATGATAAATGTCATTAAGGAACAGATTATTCATCTTCTAGGACCTCTACGTATTATCAAACCAACCATCAAAAATAAATGAAACTATGCTATTCTCACTCTAAACAAGTTAAGCTACATCCAATGGTGACAACAGCAGGATTAAAATTCCACATGGTGACTTAGTACAGTGACATCTCTGGGTACTGGGTAGAACTAGGACATCTATCTCGCTGCATTTTGGGGTTTTATGCACTGTCCAGAACACTGAATTTTGCAATCTGAGCTATCTAAAATATCTTACAGCAAAAATAATATTTTTAGAAGATGAAGCAATTCAAGACAGAAAGAGCACTGGACCTTCCTTTCAAGTGTAGCTAGAGCTTAAGAAACATTTAGCTCATCAAAACATGATTCTTTAGCCATCATGTATGTTGCAGAAGTAGGTATTGGGAGAGGAAAGTTCTTGGAAAAGTCTGGGAATTTTCATAGATACAAGTAGAATCTTTGCATAAGAAAGCTCAAGTAAGATGAAGTTTAATATAAAATAAAAGAGGAAAAAAAAATAAAAGCAGAGAATGCTCATATATGCAGTAAGGGAAGATGACTAGAAAATTAAATTTATCTAATATACCGAGGTAAAGGAGGCTCACAGTGGCATTTCTGACTGGTGCTCCCCTTCCCATATCAACCCCACTTTGGTTCCTGAAGGCAGTCATGAGTAGTATCGCTTTTGGTATTGCCATGCACCTTTTACAATAACAACTTCCAAAACACCCCAAAATTACAGAAAATAACATCATACTGACACTGAACAGAACCTTGAAGTTAAGATCTAAATTCAAACCAATTTCACATAAAATGAGACCTAAACACAGAAAAAAACCCTCTAATATTTTTTTTAATTTAAGTTTTTCACCAAAAGCAATGACATTTGAGCTACTGATGAACTAGGAAAGCTCACAAATCTTGAATAGCTGATGGCACTCTGCTTTTGACATCGCCAGCTGTGCAAAACCAGGTAAGTATCGAGCACAGAGAGGTACCAGAAAGATTTCAGGCCCAGTGACAGATTCCAGAACATTACTGCCACAAGTAACAATCTATGGAGATTTCCCATAGGATATTTCAGGCACGATCTTTCTTCAAAATATACCCGGGGGAAGGAGGGGAAGAGCAGGGGGAAGAGAAAGGAGCCAAAAAAACAACAGACTGTGATCCCATCTTGGACACCAAAATGCCTCACTAATACATCCTGTGCAAGAAAAATGGAATTATGCTGAGAATACAGAAAGAGGAGTTGAGATACCTGGATTACACTTTCAGTTCTAGTATTCTGACCACTTCTTTTACGACCTATACTTACATTTTTGTAACATACACCAGAGTGGTAGATATTTTTCACGGTAAAGACTGTATAGTATTTTCTCAGCTTATCAAGTGGAAGATGCTACAGAAGTGTACACCCTTATTTTCCTCATCCCATAAAGGAAAATGGCTTACTTCTCTATGTAAACCATATTTCCCACAGTTCAGGTAAAAGACATCTAAAGTCATGCCAAAACCTCAGATCGGTTAGCACTTAAGATGGTCTCTATTGGCTGACTCTAAAACTCAGAAAATTTTCAGACAGGGTGATTACATAGGAAGCAATGTCACACTTCATTGTCATGTTTTATGAATAAGAACCAGAAAAGGAGTAGTAATTTCCTTAGTAACATGACTGCATGCTAAGTAATGGGACTGGTAGCTGGGCAGCCCTGCATAAACTGTGATTACTCTTGCATGAGTCATTACATCCTTTTCCTAGGAGTTTTATTCTGTCTTCAGATGAAATTGAAAATTGGTCTTTGTCTTCACATCTGACAATTTACACAACCCATCCTTGCACACATTTAATGCAAAGCTATTAAAGGCAATTTGCCTGCAAGCTGCAAGAATGACAAATTCACAGATCTGCCTACACTAGCAACATTAGTTGTGAATTACTTTGAATTAAGCTAGATTAGATTCCTTGTTGCAAAGTTTTTGTTGTTTTCATACTTTATACCTACTTTGGAAATGGGTTTACTGAGATACAGGATGAAGCCTGGAAGCACCAATGTCCTGAAACAAGCACAGCACCTCTGTCAAGCCATCCCCATCAGCATTCCATGCTGACCTGCCACACCCCTTAACCATCTGTTTATCTATATGGCATCATGCTATCGGTGTATCACCTTGCCACAGAGATGTTAGTGGTGAAGCACTGTCCTTTATGACATCAGCCTAGGGGAGGCTGAGAAACCAGCAGTGTGCTGGCCATCACTGGCCACAGGTCACACACTGCTGTGGCCTTCTACGGTCACCTTGATTTCCGCTTTCTGAAAGCTGGGAGTACGTACAGTTGCATCTTTCCACCTAGCACAAAGGCACCTATACAAGCAGCTACCCAAACAGAGTGAGGAGGAACATAACTGGGACCTAGGTCCCAAGATCTGTGATTCTGTAGCTTGCATACCTGAGTCGTGCCAAGAGTTGGGTACTTGCTAGTTCTCGAGACACCATTTTCAAAATGGGCCTGGCTTACTGGTAACGAAAGAAATGATGGGACAGAACAAGAGGATGCATTGGAACTTTTCAGTTTGATCTTAAACATCAGAATTCCAGTCTTCCTGAAATAACCAGGAGAAACTACATCTGCTCTAGAAACACTGCTGTGCAGCTGCAGTGATGAAACACAGAAGTAACTACACAAGATGAGGACATGGTATGCATGGATTGCTCACACAGCAGTTCTTGTAGATTCCCTGATAAACAAAAGTCAAAGCAAGTTTCTACTGCAGACTTGTCTTAGAAGAGAAAGGACCCAAACAAACAAAATGCTACATTCCCCCAACTCCCACAGATGTCACACAAAAAGTAACGATCAGCATAACTGTTGGCTAGGAAATCAAGTTTATTTGCTGGTAGTTTTCAAATTAATCAAAGATATATCAAGGCCAAATTAGAATGACAATACAAAGTGAAAACACTCCAGTACCTGAAATCTGACAATATTTAGTTTGAAAACTATGAGCTATGGCAACTGTGCTTTCTAAGGTCCCCCACAGCTGCCAAATGAAACAGACATGTTTAGTCAGCAGCTATCCAGACCTCCATAATAAAGCTACACCAACATCCAGTCTTGCTATTTGGTCTGTCTTAGGTCTGGAGACTCGAGGTCTTTCAGAAACTCCCAAAGAGCTGAGTCAGTCAAGAAGCCTTGTGATCCCTAGCCTCAGAAAAGTTTGCAAGCAAAAATGTCCCATAGCAGATCCTGGAAATAATGCTATAGTAAAGTAGGAGAGTTTGAGGTGTTATATAAACCTTAGCTTATTCAGTGACAAACTGGAGCATGAACATGCTCTGGCTTGCTGGAGTTTCTGGCTACAGCACATTCAATTTTTGCAGACCTAGAAGAGTACAAACTTGGTACATACAATACCAAATGTCTGATCTTCATTTACTACTAGCTAAAACCTATAGTTCTGACAAATCAATATTTTCCAATAGGAATTGGTTTACTGTTAAACTCTTCTTATCGGCAGCCCACTATTCTAAGTCTTAAATAAGAAAGAACCCAAAACTTTTGGAAGGATTTGGAAAAAAAATTTCACTGTAGCTATCAGAAGTTCTCAGAGCTACAGAATTCCATGTGTTTTGAGTCAGCTGGTATCAGCCACTGCTAGAACCAAAAAACCTAAGTATAGCCCTTGTCAGATACCATAGAAGAAAACTGAATATCATCTTTACAAAAAAAAATTAGTAAAAATAATTTATTACACATATTCCCACGGTTTTATGGAATCCTTCTTACCAGGGGGTCTATTCTCCCTTTTGCTTCTAGCAGTGGAAGAACTGTTACTATGAAGATAAGATTTCCTTGTAAGCTTCTGTTTTTCTGTGTTTCTGTAAAAAGACTCAAATACAACAGAATTCACAGCCTCTCTTTGCATGTGACAGATGTAGGGGAGTTTTTCATTTAGAATGTAGCTGATGTAGAGACAAGGATAAACAGAAGGCCAGAAAGCAGCAATAAACGAATTTGGAACTTTCAGCAGATGAAATGGTACAGTCAGAGGTGTATGTATACAACTTTGTAACAGCATCTACATTTCTGACCTCCTCAAACAGAAATGGCAAAAACCTTCAAATCCTTGTATCTCCCAGTGAGAGCAAAATAGACCACACAGGTAGCAATACCACCTCTAACTGTTATGCAGATGAAAGTGTTCAAAGCAGCCTCCTCTCCATCTATTGGCAAAGCTACTTTAGCACTAGTCTGGAATCTGCCAGGTTGACACTACATACCACTGCTCCAAAGCACTCTGGTTGTGTTTGTAATGTTTCAAAGAGAAGCAAAAAAACCCCAGAATGAGTAAAAGGGCTTTATCTGAGAGTGACAAAGGCAAGATATTTGGGTTTGACAAGGCAAAACCAGTCATGGCTTTATGCTAATTATTTTGGACCTCTAATAAACACACATAAGGAAGTCCCTCAGTTATTTTACACCTTCTTTGAAGATGGACTTGTCTTATTTTACACCCTCTTTGAAGATGGACTTGTCTTATTTATATTGTTCCAAGCACAAGCAAGGATCTGTACTGCTTGCTCATCTTCCTTCTTAATAGCACATCTCTTTGGTCTTCTACAGAATGAATGACAAGACGACCCACATGGCAAGAAAGCACTTCATATTTAGTGCAGCAGGGCAAGAAATACAACATATGCAGAAACAGTTATTTAAGAATTTAAATGCAAAATCTCTTCTCCCCATCAAAAGCAGAAAGTTATGAAATATTAATTACATGTAATCTAATTCAGGTTTTGCATATGATTTTATATTGACCCACAATAAATTATGTCAGTGCATATATTTTATTCAAATCTATTAAAGCTTGCCTTCTTTGTACGACATATAAAATTATAAAAGATCTAAATATGTATCCTATTAAAACTGCAATCTCTCTGTATAAGAAAAACCTGTACAAGACAAAAAGGAAAGATTCTTTATACCTTTAGCCTCTCACAGGAAAACACTTTTAAGATGTTACTGAAATCACATTAAGCCATAAAATGGTATTAATCAGAATTCAGCTCAATAAAAGAAGGTACTGGAAAAACAAAAGTTCTAACTCTTAGAACACCTCATAAAAAAAACCTTCCTATCACTTAGTCTTCTATATATCTTCCCACTCATAACTCAACCAATGATGTATAGAAAAGTACGTCATGAATATTTACAAATGTACACAAACATTTCAATAGTCAAATGATATAAAGCTTTCCAAAATAATTCTATATTTAAATTCATGGTTATAAAGGAACCAAGAAATATCTTCCATGTCTGGCAATATCCAAGGTATTTTTTTATTATAGCAAAACAGACACTTGCATTTAATATATTTACATTACCCTCTTTATAGGTAACATTTCTACCACACTGAAGGAACTGGTCACATCACAGTGGGATTACTCAATACATCTGAAGTGTGATTTATTCTTTTACTATAGGTCATAAGAAATCATAATAAAACCACACTTCTAAAGACTGTAGAACAATATGGTAACATGATTATGTATCACTCTGCCCCAATCTGACATAGCATCAAACCCTGCTTTAGTTGTATTAGAGAATACTGCGAAAACCACAGCTCCTTCCTGGAGCACTGCTCTATAAGTACAGGGCTGTAACTTTCAGGATGTCTGTCTTGATCTGCTGATTGTTACAGGACAGAGTGCTATGCCTCATACTCTGGGAAGGAAGACCTTTTTGTGTAATACAGGAGTCAGATTACACCTAATTTGTCATCAGTTTCTCTCATTCCAGAAGTAGCTACTTCTAGAAGATATGTTATTTCCTGGCTTCTTTGCGATGCCAAACTAACAATTCTAAGACTACAAAAAGGTGCTAGACAGCCGCTGAGAACATTCCTATAAGCACAGACAGAAGCACAGACCATATTTTGCTCTACTTGGGAGTGGTTGAGTACCAGAATTTTGGATGCATCTTGATTCCATATTGGGACAAGCCCAGGCAAGCTGCAGGCCCCACCCTCTGACTTTACAATTTCCCTGGAACAGAAAACAAAAGGTGCATCTCAAAGTAGTCACAGCATGCTATGAATACATGAAAGGATACTGGCCTAGATGGCAGGACACCAAGATCCAGAATGCGCTGCAGTGCACATCAGAAGGTAAGTAAAGACACAGGCAAAAGGATTGCGGAAAGAGTATTTATGGCTGTTCACATTCATACCTTTTTGAAACTTTGTTTTTGTTAGATTAAACGCTTGGAGGCTGAGAAAGTATCACTACGGGTTGGTGTGCTCTATCATGTTTCACTTGACATCTGCTTTGCCACTACAATACAAGATCCTGGACTTGAGCAACCCTCAGTTTGACTCAGAACACAGCCATGTGGTCTTCTGTTCACCTAACAGCAGTAGGAAGCATGTTCAGAACTGGTAACGGTTTTGCACTTAAGAAGAAAGTTTGCAGAACTTGGAAACATTTTTCCACTTGTGTACTTCGATTCGCAAGGAATTGAAAAACAGTGATAAGCCCTAAGCAAATATTTGAGATCATCAGGATCTAGAAAAAAGGAAACAAACACTTTCTTGAAATTCAGAAGGCTGCACTCGAAAGAGATTACATGTTCCAGGCCAACTGCAGTTGTAGCTTTTAGGCCTAAATTTATTCCACCAGCTGTCAGCTCTTGCTGAGTGATCTGCCAGGAAGTCAGCCATCCTGGGATATTTCTACAATCAACAAAAAAAATATAGACGCCTACATAAGAAAATTCACATTGAAAGTGGACTGAATTATCTGCTGAATTAATCCTTTTCTTTCTAATACCTAGAGGGAGCACAGAGTGACTTGCCTCCTAGTAGAACACCTTCAGCTGTGGTTTCACTGTAGGCAGTGGGGTGTTTCAGCCACCAGGGCTCACCTCTGCTGTCTCTTCCTGGGCCATTCATACTTGTATTAAGTGTTTGTGCAGCGGAACAGTGAACTGGCATGGGGACTTGATCTGGATGAATACGAGAGGAAAAAAACATTGGTTTTCAGCCAGATAAATTTCCCAATGGGTTCACCATGCAGCTGCAGGATAGTTTTAATGAAAACAAAAGAAATGATACAGAGATGGGAAAAAGCAGCTAAAGGAAAGCTGAAGAGGGCGTGGACTGCTTAGGCTGGCATTTTGGAGCCCCAGCTTCAATTAAGGTCATGAGTCAATGGCACAGCAGCCTGTCAGTTTTCTAATATTGATCAACAAATATCAGAGCCCCACTACTCAAAGCACTGATCCACTACAAAATTAATTCTGCTGAAGTGGTTTAACAATTTTGAATGGGTTTTTTTCTACTGATTAGCTAATGCTACTCACGTCAAACCAGTTATTCTAATCACTTTCCCTACCATTGGCTGGCATAAAGATAGCGTAAAAGCATAAAGGTAGTGAACTTTGTATTGTGTACTCTGCCTAATTCAACAGATATGTCATCATGTGCACATATTTGATCCAGGTCAAATGTGTTGCTGAGCATTATGTCAATGCACAGATCTTGGTATTAATTACTGTGGAAACACAGCCCAAGTAGCTAGACAGGATGAATCCAAATCTTAGTGTACTGAGACATGTTCTGTTCAAAGCAATTTCAGAACCAGGTAATATTTTAGAAAACAGAAAATATTTTGACAAAGTTTTCCAAAACTTAACTTCACTGTACAAAGAAATGCTTAGTCCTATAAAATTAACCTTGTGACAATGCTTACATATTAAAGTGGCTTATCACATCAAGCACTGTCTGGAAACTGTTGAACCAGCAGCAAATACAATGTTGTTGTTTAAAGCTCAAAATAACAGCAAACAGAACAATATAGCCTTTGCTCTGTACTGGTAAGTACGTTAGTAGGACATTAGTATTTATTTAATAGAATGGAAGATTTTAAAAAAAAGTTTTTTCTGATGTCTGACTTCAGTACAGTTCAGTGCTGGAAAACAAGCATTTCAGTGTAACTGATTAGGCACTTTGCTCCTAGACACAGCATTCTATCAAAGACAGACACAAAACAAAACCATGTCATAATAGGCTGGAGACTAGATAACAACCATTAGTCCCTACTGTGAAAACAAACCAGTCTGCACTCATGTATGACTGACTGAACAGATCTGTTTTGCAGCCTTCCCAGAATTAATACAATAGGCAAAGCTATCTAGGATGTAAACACACTGGTGTAAACAGAACAACTCAGAGATCAATTTAGCTCTATTTTTTCAAGCACATAATTGAATTATACACTTAAATATTTTCATTAGCCAAAACCAGAGAGTGAACAAAAACACTGCTCACCAAGATAAATGCCCATAAAAATATGAACCACTACTACTTTTACTAGAACTTAGCTTAAAGAATTCTAGTATTTAACTGCCCAAAAAAAAAAAAAAGAAAGAAACAATGGCATCATGTTGTCACCTTGCAAGACATGTCTGGAGGTCAAACAATATTATATACACTCCAGTTTGGAGATAAAATGTTTGACTCAAATTCAAATTAACTGAAATCACCAGCAGTATGGCAAGATTAGATTTAGCTCAACATACCTGAAGCTGAAAAAATCCCAAGTTGTAGCTATATTGATAGAATTTGGAACATTCCAGGGAGTTGATTGAAATGTTACATAACTACCTATAAATCAATTTACCATATGAATGACAGTTTGAACAGTCCGTCCTTCTGAAAAAAAAAGTTACATTAACAACTGTAACATATTCCTCATTCCAGTACCCGAAAAGGTTACAAAATGCAGTCCCAGAGCCACATGAAAATGGATTCTAATTAAAATATGTCTAGTTTCACTGCAGTAATCAATTTGAATAATTTCCTAATCTGTTCACAGTAGCAGTTACAAAAATGTCATATTTAAATTCATATTTTAAGAAAGTTAAAACAACTGCAGAAGTTATGTAATTGTTAAACCAATTTTGAACTCCTCAGAAAACATTGAGAAAATACCCTGATCTACTTGTACGTAACCCGTTCTAGTTTCTTCTGCAAAGTTAAAAGTAGCTAAACACATTTTATGAATATTCTATTTCTATACATGCTCTAAAAGCCTTTTTATCTTGACCAAGAGAGGGTAAAAGCAGGAATGTTAGCCAAATAAATCACTGCTTCACATTAAATTTGTAAAAGCCTCAGGCAGTGATCTTTAGAATTATTGGGCAGACTGCATAATACTCATATCTTGTTAACCATTCTCAAAATATCCTGTACAATTAAGTCATAGCTGAATAACATCTCACTATATCCTTCCACTCAGAATAGAACATCCTGCGGGGCTTGTTCCAACTCTCATGAACTTCAGTTGAATTTTGATACTGAACTGATAAAAGCATCATGAAAGCAACAAAAGATGTAGTGGTCAAGTCTTAATTCATAGCAAAGTTCAAATGGAAAAGGAGGTTCAGGACTGCCTGTGTAAGTACACTTCCTCTCTCCTCACTAGCGGTGAGGTGGCACTTACACAAAATAGCTTGGTTTAGACCTTTTGATATGATCTTTCCAAGTGAGGAAGACATTCATGACACAGTCTTCCATCAGTTATGGGCTGGTAACATTACTGTATCTTGTTAAGCTGAAGACTGAGAGCAATAGAAAGTGAAATGACAGTGTAGCCTTTTCTAAATTACACTTCTAAAAAAAGTACAGGTTATATTATTTTTTTAAAACCCTGCCAAAAGATTAACCATAAGCTGTTTTCTTATTGTCTATGTAAAGTACCCCTGTGATCTGTATTCAGAGCAGTATCCTAGGCTCAGTCAGAGTATTAGTTTATCATCTCTGTGACACGAAAGCTTGGTTTGCCTTAACTCATTCTCTTAGAGTTTAGGAGACAACATGGAAATCTTACCTCTCTTTTTTTCTACCTCCTGAAGCAGCAGGATATTGTAAATGATGTGTGTTCGGTGGACTTGATTTTCAATTCCCATTTTTCTAAGATCAACTTCTGTAAGATGGAGTAAGTCCTGTAGCAAACGCCAGAGTAAGGAACATACTATACCTGTTAGTCCAGGAGTATTCAAATTTCTTTCACACAGGTTTGCTGTTTCTGATACCACAAGCAAACGTAAGCATATTTCTGTGTTCTATGAATCCCCTTTGTCATGATAAGCTATGTCATTGAAGGGATGAATTTTTCTTATAAAACATTAATTCATTGTCTCTACATTTTTTCTCAAAACAAAGCTAGTCAAGATAGCTGGAGAGTTTCTAAAAGGTACGACATCTTCGAATAAAAAAAACAAAACCAAAAGGGCTAGTATGCCAATTGCACTTCAGATAATGAAGGAAGATAAATCTGAGAGTGAACTGAGGGGCATAATAATATTGGAAAGAGAGGTTTTGGATAATCAAGAGGATATTCACTGTAACTAATAAATAACATGCATTGCAACAATGTTTGAAGAACATGAATTTCCAGATAATGCATTTGGATAATCAAACCTGAACTGTTCTCTTTTATTCCCCTTTCTCTCCACAAAATGATTACTGTTTTATTTTCAAAATAAGCTGCTGAATAACTCAAGGCATTATTTATAAGTCAGTACAAAATTTCAATTTGTTGTTGATTTATAAGTATGTACAAAAATTCGTTTGATGATGACATCTTTCAGAGCAAAAAGAAAACACATCCAAAGCAGAATATTTATGATCAAACGTATTTCCATTTATTTTTACTGTTCTGTATTTTCACTATAAATCAGATAAAGAGATATCCATAGGATGTACTCCATTTTTTACTGGCAAATCATATTAGTAAAAGTGGCCTTTTCTAGTGGATATTTGACAAGTCAGGCCTAGGAGCCTAAACTACAGAAATCACATTGTTTCACTATGTAAATAAGACAATTGACACAGAATTTCTACTTTAAGTGAGCCACTGTTTTTGAAATTGTCATTTTAAAATCTTTCTTTCTAACTAAAACCTCTGCAAAAGCATGACATTTTTTGATTTAGACTGAGTAGTCCTCTAATTGCTGAAAGCCTCAATTTTTTATGTCACTAGCTATAACCGTTTCAAAATCTGTTAGGGAAATTTAGCTGTGCCTGAAAATGTGTTTCTCAAATGATACTTCATATGTATCTAATAACATGAAAGAAAGGAGTTGAATAATTATTATACTTACTGTATCCCTTTCTAGGTTTAACCAAACACAAAAATTGGTACCAATGGTGAATTCACATTTCAGTAAAAAGGATTTTTCAGCTTCGGCAACAGTGACAGAGGCTCCCCCTGCTTCTCTCAGAAAAAACTCAACACCCTCCCCCCCCAGCCCCAAAATCATCCTCCAAGCAAAAAACACACATGAAGTACAAATGCAATATGCCTGCTCTTCAAACTTTAGCAAAAAGCTTGTAAGCAGGAGCACAAAAGGGCTGGTGCTAACTCCAGTACTGAACAGCATATGCTCAGGATAACACAGGGGAAGCTTTTATAGGCACATTTTAGGGTTGGGCTTTTTTGGTAGCTTTAAAGAACTTGCTGCATTTTGCAGCAGACAACACTAATATGTGGAAATTTTATTTGTCAGTGAGAACAGTCTCCCACCTTTAAGGTTTTTTCCTTCTTTCAAAACCATAAACACTTTCTGGTCTGGTTTAAGAACTGGCTAGAGCAGTTGACTGAAACCCAAGAACTCCGTCTTCCACTGCCATGAATTTACTACTTAGCTAAGAACAATTTAATTCAAGAAACTGTGCATCACTGTCCTCCTCAGCAAAATGGATATAATCATACCTTCTACTGCAGAGATAAAAACCCCAGTGTATATAGTTATTAGTAATTATTTTTAAAAGTAGAAGACATCAAAGGCAATTACTTAGACTTTCAAGAACTTAGAAGCTTGGCTTAACATGGTCCTGAAGCATATGCCTAGTATTAAGCAGGTTAGTATGTGAAGTCAGGCATTTTCTCAAATTAAAGTTTTGTTTCAGGAAAATATTCAGTTTGGTTGAGGAACTAAGAAATTATATAACGCTTGTAATCTACAGATATTGCAGAACTGAAATTCTGACTTATGGCCTTGAACTTAAAAAAAGTCCATTGTATCCAGGATGATGCACCAGCCTATTTTTAAGTTTTGCACTTCAGCAAAAACTTTTTACAGGCAGCTTTCAGGTTTGATAAGCTGTAAACTATCTTTGCTGCAGGGTTTTTTTTTTGTTTGTTTGTTGACTGTCAAAACAGCTGTCCCATGGTTCTGTATTTCTGTCTTCTGTGTTACAATGGTAGTGTGAATCACATAACAACATTTTCCAATGTGCTTCTAAGTCTAATTGACCAAGTCTATTTGGGAAACTAGAAAATGCTGTCCTTTTCCTAGTTGTGACGAATTCTACTTGTATTTAAAATCCTTTCATTTTTATTTTGCTTGGATTATGAGATTACCATGACACTCACTAAGAACTCTGGTATACAAGCAGCACAGACATGACACAGAAGCCGATTTTAAATAAACTTTAGTGCCACTTCATGAAACTTTGATTAGTGACAAGAAAAAAATGTGTAAAAAAATTGTTTTTAAAAGTGAATCCAAGGATATTTTGAGTTGAGGAGAATATTTACTGTATTTTTAACATTTATTTTCTGAATTAGGACTACATAGAGTCAGAATTAAAACACGTCAAAGCAGCATTTAATTGATGATATAGTATGTAAGTGTCAATAAATTTGTACATGGATAATATTAAGTGAAAACACAAAATGGACAATAAAGAGGAAATTTTGATCAAGTAAGACCTGTAGGAAAAGGGCTTCCTAAGAATTTCTAAATAAATTCCCAGGTATCTTCAAGATGACTGATGTAATGCCCTTCTGTAATGTGGTATTTGTTCAACAGAGAAGATTATTCTTAAGCCACATAGTACCCATTTACCTATAAACAACTTCATATAACAATTGGCACATAAGTTCGTATTTTATCTAGTTCTGAATTTTAAGAAATAAATGTATTTGTTAACTTTTGCAGAACAAAAGTTATCTATGTGTTCTTGCTCTGGTGAACATGCCTATTTGTTACAATCTGAGACAACGAAGACTAATATAGGACAAGCAGCAACAGAATCAGTAAAATGTTAATTTTATCTAGTTCACCAGTAAGTGACTCTATTTCTCTGTGAATTTTAGTACGCAGTTACAAAAGACATTGGTTTTATTTTTCCCTTTCCTAATACAAAAGCAAACTATCAGCCTTTAGGTTTTTTGCTCCAACATGATATCATGGAATATTAATCACTTGCATTATATCACCTTGCTTGACATTTTCTCAAGAATTTTATTGAAAAAAACCCCAATTCTTACCTCTATGCCATCATATTGTTCAAAGTGTGTGCAATATTTTGCAAGACCAAGCTCCGTCAGCCAGTTAGAAATGGGTAGATACTTCATTATCTATTACCTCACTTCACAATGCCTTTGACTCTGAAAACCAAAACCAAAACCCAATTACAAATACTATTGCTTGGGAAAGTTAAATGACTGAACAATTCAGAAAGCACTTAATAGCATGGAAGTTCTACCATTATGGCCAAAGAGATTAATGCTTTCTTGGCCACTTGGTAATAGGTAGTTATCTATGCATTAATATTATTACATTTAATTCATTGTTTCATTGTAATCCTCATACAAGCAGGGCATGTCGAAGACTGTATTTTGTTTAGCTCTCACAGCTGAATTAATATTTTGGAAGATGAATCACAGGCTTCGTATTCAAAGAGAATGTTCCTCAATATGCTCATTCAGCGATAATACCATTCTTCTTACACATGTAACACATCTGACAAAACGTATAAAATGAAGAGGAATAGCAAAACGAGCAGTATTATCTGTCGGAATATGAAGAGAGTGAATGAAACTGCATATTCCATAAGACAGTCAAAATGCAAAAGACTCTGTGGTGGGTGTTTGTCCAAGATGTGAACATACCTGAAATCAATCTGTTACAGAGCATGTCTACAACAAAAGCAACCAAGAGATTGTTACAGTTTGGTCTCCATCATGATGTCATCTGAATTTGAATTATCTGTAAATAAAAATACTTTTTGTTACTTTTTTTTCAGTTGCTAAAATTACCTAGAAGATAGACATTAAGATGGACACATGATAGACACAGGAAGACAAGATAGACACATAAAATATTATCTCAACATCACTGCCCTATGTAACCAGTTATGCAAGATCTACATAAACAGATACTTAAGATTCCAAAGAATTGCTGAGTTTGTGAAGATATTTCTATCTGCAAGTCTGAGCATATCCTGATAAATTCAAGGATGCCCAATTCTAAATCTCTAACTTGACCTGAACATTTCCTGTTAAAACACTGATGCCAGAAGCAGAAAATGCTCATGTTCAGACATGTACTGTCTTTAATCACACATTTTTGATACATTATTTTATTTGAATATTTTCCTCTTATCTATACTTCAGGAAAAGTACTTGCTCATTAGCTCTATATAAACCAACTGGAATCACGACTTTCCAGCCACAAACCACTTGTTTCAACACATCTGTCTACTGTGAACACATGACACAAAGCTGCCCAAAGGCTGACGTGTTACAGTCAGCAAAGAGCCAATGTTGCTTTCTGTCAGAGAAAGCTGTTTAGCATTTTTATAATTCTTGGAACACTAGAAAAGTGTCAAAGCTTTTATTTTTCCTTTTTTTTAAATACAAATTGCAAAACCAAAAATACTGTGCTGCAGAAAGATAAGCCACAGTAGCAGTATTACCTGTGTTAAAGCACAGTACATTCCTAGAAATATTTTAAAAGCATTTAAATTGGAAAAAAGTACCATTAGTAAGACACACAATGTTTTGGACCATTACACTGCAGAAATTTTAATCCTGGAATTCATCACCTCATGACCTATTAAAGAACAAACATGCTAATTTGCAAATCATGTTATGAAATCCCTCTATTCTCCACCAGAATACTCCGCTATATTACTTGCTTTATTGCAGGTTTTTTATTATTGTGAAAATATTGCAGGCTATGGATGACAAGTATACATTTAAAGAATGGTGGCATTACAGTAACTAAGAGCATCTTGTGGAGTAGCATTGACTAGAAAATCTCAACATTTAATGGACACACCACAAAAGAATTTATCTGAGGAACGTTAAAGCCACAGAGAACATTCTTACGTGAGGCAAGGACAAGCTCAGCCATTGAAATCTTTCACTTATTGGCTTGCTTTAAAAAGGTACTTTCAGATTGCAAGATGGTCATCATGAAAGGCATAAAATTTTGAGAGAGATAAGAGGAAAACACAGCTAGTTGGTTAGGACATTAGTAAAACCATGGACAAATAGCTCTCTTCTGGTTCATACACTTCTAATTCAGTCACAGACTAATTCTGTTGTCATAAAGAACTTGTTTTCAAAACTGTTTAACTACTTCACTAGGAATGTATTTTTTAAGACTACAAATTTTATATTTCATTTTGCATATGCAACTTCCATGCTAGTACATGACAATTAAAAAACATCTACAAGAATTGGTGGAGAGTCACCACACTTATCATTCCGGAACAAAGAGAAATTCTGCACTAAGCATGAAAGGAATCCCAGAATTTCCACAGAGCAACATTCTCTTTAAACAATACAGTGATAAACAGTGGCTATCTAATCTCACTTGGCCAGCTGCATTTACTCAGTTAGTAATTTATACCAAATGAAAAAAAACCCAAACAATAACCCCCCCCAAACCGTCTAATATATGCCCTGCCTCCAAACTCCCATACAAAAGGAAATTCAAGTGCAAGCAGACAACGTTAACCTTACATGACAAGATACTAAGAGATACAAGATGCATTGTTTTCAAATGTACTGCACTTACACCTTTGAATGTGATTATTTTATGGCATACTTTAATGTGCTATTAAGTCTTTGCTGACATCTGTGTAGATTTTTCCCTATTGTTTTAATGAAAAATTCGTTCCTACAGCTGATGGCGAAAAAAAAATTAAAAAATTTCCTTTCTGCCACAAGATAACTAATTGCCTTTCTAACCTTTCTGCTAATAGCAGTTTTGGTGAAGAAAGGTAACTCAAACATCTCTTATTTAACCAATATTACACTGTTAACTGGATACAGGGTACAACCTAGTGGTCAGGATATATTCAGAGCCTGATCAAGGTTAAGAGTAAAACAGAATTATGAAATAAATTGCAGAAGACCCCAAATATATCATTATGAGAACTGATTTTAGGCAGAGGGAGTTTCCTATTAGTCTTCTACTTTTACACTAATTATTTTTATTTCCAGAAATAGGATGAACTCTTGCTTAGGGCAGGTAATGCCAACATTTTTTTAACATCCTAAACACACTGGCAAGTTGTGTGGCAGATGTCGGGCACATATTTTTCCCCATTGAATAATGAATATCCTTCCTTTCCAGAGGAAGGAAGGAAACAAAACCATAAGATGACAGCATGTGTTGGAGGGCACAAGATCTATGTTCTATTTACCCATTTTAAACACTGGCACTTCCTGTACATCTCAGGTTTCCTGCAATAAAGAGATTGTCATAGGTTTAGTCAGGTCACCAGATTTTTATGGGATAAAACCATGGTTGCTCCATGACTTGTTTCTATTTATTTGGTGAGACTTTTTCTTCTGTTATTACTTAACAAGTTCAAGAGTGAAGTTATAGTATTCTGAAATCCTTCCGTGGAAGGTCTTGCAGTACTACTCGCAATTATTATACAATTTCAGGTTTTACATCAAAATAAACAATTCAAATCCAACCTAGGTTTGTACAGTTCTGTTTCTGAACACCAGCTGTTCAGAGGCTTTTATGAAATGAAGTTGCTGCCAAAAAGTTACCAAATGGGTAGTAATGGGAGGTTCCTATGCTGGCACTCTGATCGACTGAACTGAACTTAGCTTTTACTTTCAGAGTGCTTTTCTGTATTATCTTAAAAACACGCCTCACAGTTGCAGTCATACATATCGGGGCACATTTGAAGCAAAAGCCCAGAGAAAGGTGTTTTATATGTAGCTTTAAAATCCAACTGTTCATACTTTACTATACTGATAATTCATTGGTTTTCTTCTTTCCTCTATCACAATATCCCAGAGCTAGCAAAAGATGCTGCTGCTGGCTTGTTATACTCCAGACACAAGGTAAGCAATATGTAATACCAGATTCTTAATTCAGATACAGTTTCATCAAATCAGCTTCACTGTAATTTTTGAAAAGTGGGTATGTGTATACTACAAAGACATCAAGGTTGAGTAACTCCAAACCACTGTTCGGATATACTAAGTATTCCAGGGACAAGCATGGTGCTTTTTCAGTCTCTCTTGGGGATTCAGGCTGTAATATGACAAGGGGCAAGCCATGTATCATTGTGTAATCCTGTCCCCACCAGAGTTACTCAGGTGAGCCAGCAGAGCAATTTCATCTCATCTAGAAAGTAGTTTCTCCTATTATACCTCTTCTACTTCAGCAAAATTGACTTGTATTGCACTTCCAAATTAAGACTGGCCTCCTGCTGTGACACAATAATTTATTAGGAAAAACTGACTTATTGGACACCTGCACGATTCTTAAGGATTTTAATCACTTGAACTTGGCATGCCTTCCTAACTAGCTCCCTTGAATCAAGGGCCCATCAGTTTTGTTTTCAGAAATACTCAGATGTACTTTCATTTTCAGATGCACCTTTATCTTCCTCTGGCATCAGTGGAATCAACAAACCCTCTAAATTACAGCCTCAATAAAGATGACCTTCCCATACAACATTCTGTACACGTCAGGACCTGTATTATGGCACTAAGTAATAACACTGAGCAAAGGTCTGCTCTCTCTGCTGATCTCATTTAGGCTTAACTAAGCCATTTAGACAGGTATTTCTTGAATGTTCAACTGTAATGCATGTTTCAAGGGCATAAAGTTTCTGCTATTTGAGTGCCAGTTTCTCAATGCAGTAGAAAGAAAAACTAGAAAAGCTGGAAGTAGTCATCATGCCTGTGATGCCATCTCACAGAGATTTTGTCATCTTAATAAAAAAAAAAAACCTACCTTTTCTTCTGCAGCCCAGGTCATAGTTCTATTTCTCTTCTGCCTTCTTTAGACAATTTGCCAAGTATAATGTATGTTGTCAGCAGTACAGCTTAAGACAGTAAATCTCTGTAATTTGGAAAAATCTCAGAAGTTGACTGTTCTGTAAAAGGAATACTAAATGCAGAGTGGGAAAGTCAGAAGATACCAATCAATGACCCAAAGCTTGTTTCATCTCTACAGCAGTGATAGCATCTTAGTGATAAAAGTAACCTTCTTCTCCAGAATTTAATACAGGCATGGTAAACTGCCATAATTTTGATGAGACTTGTTCTAGCCTACTGCCTTAAATGAAAACCAGAAATTTTCTAGTTAAGAATTGAGCATCATTCTTATAATCTAATAATACTATAAGTTGGTAAGGCACTGATCAAAAACTGTATTATAAAGCCATCTCCATCTTTTCTGCTAGCAAAAAGGGAAGGGCATGTGCAAGACAGGGCAAGAGACAGAAGCAGCAGAAATACCTGAAAAGCAATCCATCAGCAGAACCAAAGTGTCAGATGCTGATCAAACATACTGGAACTGTGCACTAGACAGTCCACAGAAAGCACTTCTTGGGCCAAGGACTGTGGCTGCAAGGAGTTGGAAACTATGACTAAAAAACTACTTCCCTACTGTGTCAATCCTCTTGTATTCACAGAAAGAGAGGTTAGTACATTGCATATAAACTGGATGACATCAAAGATAAGCTCCCCCCATTTTTTTTTCTTCAGATAGGAACAATATGCAAAACCTTGAAGTTTTGGTTAATTCTGCATGAAAAGGAATAATAGACAGCAACTACTTACATAATAATTACTACAGTCAGATTCCATCTCTAGACTTCCATCAAAAAACATCTTACAAAGGAAGAATTACCTACATAAAATGTCATAGGTGGGTATATGACCTATGTACAAACCACGTGCAGAGGGTATCAAGGGTGGAAAGGGAAAAAGAAAGCATAAGAACATAATGGAAGAAAAGGCTAATGTTCTTACAATGATGATGGTTTAACAAAATAAAACAAAGAAATAAAAGTGATCAAAGTAGTACCTCTGATAAATCCCTGTTATAACATGTAGAAAACACACAAGAAGGGGAAGATCAGGGGAAAAAAGTGGATGATCCAATTATTTTACTTAAGACAACATAAAGACATGCAATTTAAGTTCAGAAAATCTGTGGCCTAGTAAAGTGAAATACATACTTAATTCTCTTGGAAACTAATTACATCCATACAGTCTGGTACTAAACTATTAATGCCTTCTGCATTTTATGAATCACCTGTTGACATACGACTATTCTCAGTATCATGTAAGCATGCAGAGTTAAAACAGTAGTAAAAGAGCCAAAGTGCTATCACAACATTGGAAAAGGAGAAAATAGGAGGTCAAGCTATTCCCATAAGGCAGCATGTGAAGGAAGTGGAACAGGCAACTGAGTAGATCTCAGAAAAAAACCTGGAAGTATACATGGTGGGGGGCAGGGGTACATGAGCAGGTACTCAGTAAGCTTGACCACAAAAAGGACTGTCATGGTTTAACCCCAGCCAGCAACTAAGCACCATGTAGCCACTCACTCACTCCCCCCCCCCCCCCCCCATCCAGTGGGATGGGGGAGAAAATCGGGAAAAAGTAGTAAAACTCCTGGGTTGAGATAAGAACTGTTTAATAGAACAGAAAAGAAGAAACTAATAATGATAATGATAACACTAATAAAATGACAACAGCAATAATAAAAGGATTGGAATGTACAAATGATGCACAGGGCAATTGCTCACTGCCCACCGACCTACACCCCGCCAGTCCCCGAGCAGCGATTCCCCGCCCCCCCTTCCCAGTTCCTAAACTAGATGGGACGTCCCATGGTATGGAATACACCGTTGGCCAGTTTGGGTCAGGTGCCCTGGCTGTGTCCCGTCCCAACTTCTTGTGCCCCTCCAGCTTTCTCACTGGCTGGGCACGAGAAGCTGAAAAATCCTTGACTTTAGTCTAAACACTACTGAGCAACAACTGAAACCATCAGTGTTATCAACATTCTTTGCATGCTGAACTCAAAACATCGCACCATACCAGCTGCTAGGAAGACAGTTAACTCTATCCCAGCTGAAACCAGGACATCTGGTTAGTTGACTCCTTTCTAGTGTTGTTCATACTACAGAAAGGAAAAATCATGTAGTCTTACAATTAAAATATCTATAAAATGAAGGCCATTGTGAAAAGAGCATAGGCAATAGTAATTAGCAATTCCTAAAATATCTGTCAAACCACTTACAGAATCATAGAATCACATAATCATTTAGTTTGGAAAAGACCTTCAAGATCATTGAGCCCAACCATCATCCATGCCCACTAAAGCATGTTCTGGAGTACCTTTATCTAATGTACTAACTTCCTTCTTTTAATAATCTCATACTGTGCTGGGAGAGTAACTGAACAGAAGGAAGAAAACCAAAAGGACAAACCACTGAACATGAACCTTCAGTGCAAATGTTATCCACTAGAGCTAGAAAGGTGTTAGCTACAGTTAGCTTTACTATAAAATCTAAGGTTTTCATAAATAGTATCGCGCAGCTGAATTTTCATCATCATTACATTTATACTTTTCCCACTGTATTGTTTTGATTGGTGGTGATTTTTACTGATGCATATAAGAAGTTATTGAGAATTTCTCTTTTAGATATCTAGTTTAGAATATTCAAAGACTGACATTCCTGTGTAGTGAGTCACATCAGCTATTTAAAATAAATGCATTTGTATGTATGGAGAATGCAAACAAATATTTACTGGGGTTTTAAGTAATTTGGGGTAAGCTGGTAGAGTTGAAGCAACCGTCATCCTAAATATTATCTGCCTAAGCAAATAAATTAGACCACTCCAAAGGCGCTACGCAATTCCACAGTGCACACCATGCTGCTGGCAGTATACAGTAATGGCTGACAAACTGTGTTAAACTACTGTTAGGTTGTATATCACATTCTCAAAAAATTTAGAAGTATATTTGCATTTTCAATTTTGCCTTCTGTGCTGAAGAGGTAAATTACAGATTTTATTAGTTTGGCAGATAAATCAAAAAACTTGAATAATAAAATTTGTTTTGGATCAAACCAAACCAAAACAAAAAGAAGTCCAAGTTCTTTGGCTAACTGATAATGCATTTTTTGTTTGTGTTTAAACTTATTTTTCCTTTTTTTCTTTTACCCAGACCTCATTAAAATTAATTCAGCTGAGACTCTGGAATATAGCAAAAACTCATAAGCTAACATAAACTGATATTTACTTGTACCATCCACATAAAATTAGGAGATCTGTTGTCCACAAACATGGAAATACCTTGTTTATATCAAATGTGCACTTAATATATTGTAAAAGAACAACTGTCTTACAGTTTATCAAGAATTTAGCTACTGTGCTTTCAAGAGATGCGAATAAAAGATGTAAAAATGAATAGAGATGTATTCGTATTCCAATAGACTGTCTAAATGATGTTTTGCTTTCCTCTGTCAAATTCATTTGACTACAGCCATTAGCATTCAGTTGCTTTCAGCTATGGTTACATGGTCTGGTGGCAGCACTGCTGAAGCCAGTTTATGTAGCTAACGTTCATTACTAGCCTCCAACTCAAGATGCTTGTTTCTCCCTTGCACTGGTTTCTTTTCTGTGCCAGCACTAGCTTTTGCTAGGGAAGGGCACCAGAGGCTTGATCTGGCAGAGAAAATGACCCAGAGGATGGGGTTGTTATTTCAAGTCAAATCAGGTCTCTTATTTCCTTCACTGTGCAGCCACCGAAAAGCTTGTGCTGGCACAAAGCAAGCAGTGATGAGGAAGTGGTCAAACAGCAAAAGTGTGAATCCGAGACATTAAATCTCTCAAATTCTGCTGCAGGTTTTGGACTCCTCTGCCATCCAGACCACAGTCTGCACATAAACATACACCCTTGTAATTCATATTGGACTGCAAAAAAACAGCAAGTGAGGCACACACTTTCTTATTTCTGCCAACTGTGTTATGGAAACAACTACAGCAAAGGGATGGGGAAGACAGTTGGGGAGTGGCAGCACTACAAGTCACTGTAGCCGTTTGACTCAGTGCAAAAATGAAGGCCCTTAGACAAGAGAAATAGTAAAGGTGCACAGAAAACTTCAGTTCTGGTTTGTGATACCCAAGAGGTTTAATCGTCTGTTTTCTTTTGCTCTAGAACAATCTGAAAGTCTTTTAAACATACCAAGTTGATATACATCTTAAGCAGTCCCCTTCTCTTAGTGATAAAAGGACAGGCTTGATTAAGGTCTCTGTCTCTTTATCCCACAGAAGTCTACGCAGAAGCTGTATTGCTGAAAAACTACCAAAACATACATTTTACTAGAATCATATTTCATGATTTGATGGAAGATTATGAGTACTGGGAAACAGTATGAGAAACAAAGCAAAACTGTGTGTCACCAAGCATACCACTGTCTTGCAACATTTGTGTGGCAAACAGATCAAAGGAAGCACTTAAATCCAAGCAGTAACTGTATTACATTGAATTTAAAATACAAATGAAAGCATGTCCCATTATAACTTCTAAGCCACCATATTTTTAAGTCATAATCAGTATTTGCATCATAAATGTTAAACGAAAAACAACTAAACAAAATATCCTAAGGCTGTGCACATATGAGACTTAACTTTTTCCCCTCTTGCCTCTTTCTTGGGCTTTCTAGACATCCTGGCACTTCTTTTCAAGCTTTTCCCTTAACTGTGACTATTAAACAATTTACAACTCTGAAATTCTCAAGTTATCACGATTTTCTATAGAAAACATGAAATTGAAAATAAATTGTAATCTCTAGGAAATGCACTCAATTTTTGCCCTAAATGCAAATGACAAACGTAAGTTTGCTTGTAAGGCACCACAAGCTGCAAGCCTCCTTTCATATTTATATTGATAGCAATTAGCAGTTAACAACAAGCCAGTCAGATATAGGTGAACTTGACAGATATTTCACATTGTAACTATAAGTAATTGCATTTTCCATCAAATGAGTTAAATAATTAAAGCACAAGTCTGATACTCTTACAGCATAAGTATATGATAACAACTCCTCCTAGTGGAAGCACATCTGACACAGCAAAATTCAGAAAAATACAGGTTTTCTAGGTATAATACCAGGCTTTTGCTAGTATTGGCTAGCTCTGCATTTTTTTTTTCTACCCTCTTTACCAATTTAAACTACACTCATTCAACTTTTCAGCACTACAGAAAAACGTCTATAGGCTTTTAAGTAAGATGAAAATCACTACGCTTTAAAGTTTGCTGCTATTATGGCATAACATGGTTTATTTATACACATAAATGAGAATCAAGTTTCAAATCAATTTAATCTTTTACTCTGAGACTATGTCTCACCACTACCCCTTAAAACTTTGGGTGAGACTGATGGGATGTAAAGTAACTTACATGTATCATGAACAATGAAGCTCTGCTGATTTACTGGTGCTGGGAGCGCAGCCCTCTGTGGCTCCTTTTTGTTTCCTCTTTCACTCATACTTTGCATCAACTGTGCCAGGAATGATTTCCATGTGAATGAATCCCTTACATTTATCTGAATAGACTACTCTGTTCAACCAATTCCATCTCCCAGGGCTCAAACTGTCACAGACATTACGCACACTGTTCAGCCTGAACCTAGAGGAGTGGTTTTTACAATAATAGCTCAGAGCAGACAGAGCTAGCAGGAATATGCAGTATCACACAATGTACTGAGCAGACTATCAATACTCTCATTCATTTATTTTAATCCCTGATTTGCTTCATGTTTCCTTGTTCATCATTGTTTTAAGCTATCATAATCAAAATATTTTGGGTAAAATTTTGACAAATTGTTGTGAAGGACTTAAGGATACTGAATTCTTTGAAAAGAAACCATTAGCATAAATATTGTTGGCAGGCTAGGCACTGAAGTGACACTTCTAACCTGCATTTTTAGGTTGGTCCAACATTTAGCAAATCTATTACAGAGAGACAAACACAAAACAATACTCAATTTGTATATGCTGTTCTGGCCAATGTTTATGTAAAGATAAAGAGTCTACAAAATACCTATGGGGACTTAAATACATATTGACTTAGCAACCACACAGCAGATCATCATTCGCAGCTAATTAAAGCATGTACCTTAACATCTACTCAGACTACTGTGTCTGAATAATTCAGTCACGTGGGATATACCTTTTTGGTTTTCTCCTTGTGATACAGTTCCATTTTCCAGACATTTCACAAATAATACCACAAACACTGAGTTACTTTATCTGTATGTCAGATTTCAAACCATATATTTTCAGTTTGTAGGTAGCCAATACCTATCACCAGTAGCTTACAAGAAACAACTAAGTGGTTCATCATTCTGTATGTACTGCTTATGGAAGGCATAGACTAACCACTCTTCATTTATCTTCCTTACTTAACAGAAGTGCAACTCTCTCCACTTCATAACACCAATGTATTTTTAATTATTAAGCAGAAGCTCTAAAACAGAAGTAGCCGTTTTTCACACAATCTTATTCAGTGGGGAACATACTGTCACAGATGTTCGCCATAGCAAAAATATAAATAAGCTTAAAAGACAGTATGTGCACAGAAAACAAAACAACAAAATCAAAACCCATTTAAAACAAAGACACAGAGACAACCAAAATCCTTACACAATAAACTACCAACAGCTGTGGTGATATCCTGGGGTAATAAGTATCCCTCTATACTTATGTTCTTACCATGCTTTTATAAGCATAAGCTTTTCCTATGAAGAGACTGATACACTTTTGGTCTGATTCCATGCTTGCATTGGATGTTCTTGCATTTCACTTGGAGTGTGGATCTGGCACAAACCTGCTCCACTAGTGCAAATTAGTTCAAAATATTTTGGAAGTGTCACTTTGCTCTTGCAGACTTTAACAATACTTCCTCTAGCATACTGGCAATTCCCTATGCCCAGACTAGTACTGTCCATCCTTCCACTACTGGCCTAACATTAACACGAATGGTGTACTGTCCGTACTCATTGATTGACAGAAATGGTAAATGTTCATGCTTGATGCAGGTCAGATTTGCCCTGGCAGGTGATCTGACAGCAATCAGGTGATCAAATATTAATGAACCTAGCACGTCACCAGAAAAGACTAGTACAAATCTCCAAATTCATTCAGTACATGCAACTTAGCAGATATTTTGAAGACTAGGGCTAATTCTAACAGTATTTATGTGATGCAGACTCTAGTTAAATAAATAATTAGAACTAGGATCATCAAGCACTTCAACAGAAAGTGTTGATCACTACAGTCTAGTAAGTCTTTCCTCCTTCTGTATGTCTATGTGGAATTTTGTAGCTAAATGGGAATTCATTCTACCTGCATCTGAAGCCAGTCACAAGCAGCATAATCGTTAGTGCAATGCTGACCTTGAGCCAGTATGAACTGTTGAAAAGACTCCACAGCTGCTTCTCAGCTTGAACAGCCAGAGCCTATAATGCACCCAATGGTAACAGACTGGAAATGCATATGCCTTATAATCAGAAATCTGGTTAAAGCTAGCATGCTAAGCTCTCTGTGGGGAGAGGGGATCGAGAGAAAATGAATTACAGGTGTGATTCCAAGCTAAAATTTCACTGTAGACTAATCCAATCCAAAACATTCTAGTCCTACTCCTTTCAATTCCTCAGCCATATCAACCCAGAAGTTACTTCCTTCCATAGCACCAAGCCTACCGTATGCACAGTCAAAGGCTAAACTGGATATGTGAAATGGTCCTCTTTTACAAAACAGAACTACTGCCCCCCTGAAGAGTGTACTTTTTTTAAAAATGTGCAGATCCAGGACCACTCAAAGAGCCTATCTCAAGTTCTTTAACTACTAGTTACTACTGCAATAGGTTTCTGAAATGTTTTATCATAGAATAAATAGATTCGTCTTCACCTCTTCTGCCCTTCAGAATGGGAAGCAAATAGCAGGACTGCTGATTTTTTTTTTTTTTTTTTTTTTTTTTTTTTTTTTAAGATGGCTGCTCATACACAAAGAACTCCTGAATCAGGCCCCACAATTTTTTGTTTAACAACAATATCCTTTTTATTTGCCTTCTGCTGCTTGAACTTTTAAGGTAAATTTAGATCTTTCTTTCAAGTTGTTCTACAAATAATGTAACTTTTTTTTTAAAGGCTGAGATATTCACATGATCAATTAACTCTAGGAATTGAGTGCTATCTAATCTACCAAATTAGACTTGTGATAAGAATCAAACTGGCAGCAGTAATAATAACAAAATAGAGCACAGGTGTATGTTTGCTAAATTATGACCAATGGACAAACACATGCTCTCTTTTCAAGTTGTGCTTCATTATGCCCTATACTGCAGTTTATTGCAGTGTAACAGAATAAGGGACTGTTGGCATTCCTCACATACACCAGTGCTAAATCAGTCTTTTTAGCTTGAGACACGGATAAAGGTGGTTTGAGCAAACCCAGCTAATTTTACATTGAAACTGATTAGAACAAAAGTCTCAATATATCTGAGTTTGGTTTCTCCTTTTCTGCAATAGCTTAGCAGTCTTGGGCCTCTCTGCAACCTGCCTTTGCTCTCACGTACATTTATTCTTTCTGCTTGGCTGCTCTAAACTTCTGAACTGTGTAGTTAACAAGAATCATCTCTTCCTTCCTTCTCTCTGCCTCTCACTCATCCCCATTAGTTTGGTACCCCAAGCTGCAAAGCCATTCCTGGTACATTTCCCTAGCCATCTATGCACTCATTTTTGTTGACTTTTATTTTACAAATTCACGCACAACCCCTAATATAAGATGACGAGACACTAGACAAAACATTTCATATTGATTACTTAGATAACTGTTCCAGTTACGTACTGAATCTCACAAAACCAACAAAAAGAATCCTAGTGACAAAATGTACTTAATGGTAAGATTTAAGAGAAAAAGGAAAAATACATTCCTGCTAGGCTGTGGTGCTTTCATTTAACATAAAAGGCCTCTTTTGTAACTTTCTACAGTAAATTAAATTACTCTGAAATAAAAATATTTCTTCCTTATAAAACACAGCAAACTGATATCATAGAAAATGATATTTTGTTAGAAAAATACCTGGTATTATTTCTAAAGCAAGTGAATGGCAAAACCATCTACTGCTTAAGATGTCTGGTTACCTGGCAAAGATAATGAAGTGATAAGAACTGTTTAGGGGTTTAGAGCAGAACATAACATACTAGCTACCTCCAGATATACTTCATAAAGCTGTATAATAAGCAATAACAGAAATAATTAACTTTGAAATAAAAAATAATTTAGTTGTAAATTAACCCCCCTCAGGAAGTAAAATCACTTGCTGATTTTTTTTTCTTTTTAATCGACTTATAATTACACAGGAAAAGAAAGAGTGCATTTCCTGAAGATGATCTATAATCATAGAATCAGTTTAGGTTGGAAAAGACCTTTAAGATCATCAAGTGCAAATAAGCAGGTTTATTACAATAAACTATTGTATTCAGTGAGAATGATCTATAGAGCACCAGGCACAAGGCTGCAACAAATGTAGTTTTAACCTAAATTCTATTTTAATTTTAGATCGATGTTCTCTCCCTCTTCTAAACAGAATGCCCTTGCATACATGACATTTAGGGCTAGAACTCACAAGACTAAGTAACTTGCATGAGATATAATGCTAAAAATAAAAAAAATTCTGAGTATCATTAAAAATGGGGCTAAAAATTGCAACAATTCAGAAAGTGCTTTATGGGGAGCTCAGCCATAAAGGGCAGCATGTGTCATAATCTCATCAACCTCCCTAGTAAGTCAGTCTGCCTGCAAAAGTTAGATCCTTTGCTTTCTAAACTCTAGCATCTGACTGTATGTGCAAAAAGCAAGAGCTTATTTTGCTGCTCCACCTTTGGTCTCAAAAGAGCTAGCTAACTGAAATGTTAAGATACTTGGGTTCTAGCTGGAGAAAACATTGGTGGTGAGGCAGGAAATTCTGTGAATCAACTGAGTTTACTTGCAAAAATGCTACCAGTCACATTTTTGTGAACACAGGGCAAGTCTGATAAACAAAGAACTATTTCCTTTCCCTTTGAAGATACAGTAAAGGCAGTGCCAGGAATCCTAGAGACATATAAAACACACCACATGTAGATAACTCAAAATGCTGAGCCAGTCTAAACTTGTGATGCCAATTCAAATTTGTTCAAAGTATTTTTGATTAATTTTGTTGTACCAAACTTCATGCTTTACCAAGTCTGTCTACACAACAGTTATATTGGTCCTTCTGCAGACAGCCCAAAGGATTTCTTTCCTCTCCCCCTTCCTGTTGCCCTCCTACTCCTTAATGCAGCGTTGCTGCATTGACACCATGAACCACCTTTAAATGAAGGCTGGATTCTACTGATTTCTCAGTTATCACCACTGAGCTTTCCTTACCTGCTGATTTCTGTACTGCAGCATTCCTCATAACAAGCTTCCATCAACACTGTGCAGTGCACTGAGCCTCATCAGAGGGCTCTCCAGCCTTGCCTCGCCGTATTATATAGCAATCTCCTGCAATGATACAGCACCAGTGCAGAGACAGGATGATCCATACTGCTGCAGCGCAGGACACCATCAAGTAGACCTTTGGTGCTCAAGTGTAACTTACAGGAACTCAGCTGTGATTCAGAGCAAAGCTTATTACTTCAGCCAAGCCCCCAATTTGCACCCAAATATGAACACCTGCTGAGCGACACAAGTGTATTGCAGATTGCATTAAAATCCCAACCCACTGCAGGTGAAGCATTGGGCTTCCACCTGCAGTACTACTGTGCCTTTAATTGTGTTATGTCTGTAATCTTGCAATTACCTGATAAACTCCTCATCGCAAATTATATTCTGTATCAAGTACAACCTGAAAGGAGTGCTTGAGAATGAAAAGTTTAACTCATTACACTTTTCCTCTGGCATGTGTCTGAAAGCTTTATTATTGTCATTAGAAGAGCAAAAGAAGACTGAAACAGCTCATTTACATCTCCGCTCCTTAGTAACAGCAGCTCTCCTTTGATATATTTTCCTTCATTTATACTCCATCTACTTCAAAGACATTTGAAGTGTTTACAATACAATAGTAAATCTGCATACAGAAGTAACACAGACTTGCACATCAGCAGGAGTATTCCACAAAAATGAAGCTAAACCAGAACCTAGCTCATCTCCTGTCCTGGAGGGCTTGTTAAATAGACAGTAATGTTTTTGCTAATTCTGATCTTTTTTAATGTTATTGCAGTTTTTCTGAAGTCATACTCTCTCTAGGTATAACTAAACAACTCTATTTTACCCCCCTCCTCAAACCGTCTTCTTGTGCTTTTACTTTTCCCTTTCCCTCTTAGGTACATAGACTCTTCCACTTCTAGAGAAGTACTTTCTAAAAGTATTTTCAAAAAGTAGGAAATAAACTTTATATTAATAAGAAAGGCACAGCCAGAGGAATGTGAGATGCAGTAAAGAGGAAGAAAAACAGAAGCTAAAACAGATGAAAAGACATCAAGAAAATTTTAAGCTGAAGTTAGTAAAGAGAATAGAGAACAGGAATCTAGCACAGACCAAAACAAAGATCTGGAAGCCTACAGTTAAGTATGATTAGAGAAAAAACTGAAATGGAAGAATGACTAGAATTTTCCTTGTTTGTTTGTTTTGTTTGTTAGGTTTTTTCCCCCACAATTACACAAGCAATACTGCAGTTTTACTAGTGGAAGAGTCTGTAAAAGTTAATTGCTCTAGAAGTAGATCAACACTTGGCTAGATAATAGGTTTACATTTTTAAAAATAAATAATTTTTCTCCCCATTGTTAAAAAAAAATCCATACTCGAATTACATCAGTTGGTATGGTCTTTTGACTGAATCCCTGTAAAGTGATTCCTTCTTCAAGGCAGTTTTTTTTCTTAGCTTTATTTTGTCAGGTCTCAAGGGAGAGTTAACAGCAGAGGTGTGGGATTTTTTAAAAATCATTAATATTCTGAACAGTTGTGATGTAGGGTAAGAGAAGGACAGGAAAGTATACTGCTGAAATACAACTGAGGTTAGGAGAAGCAAATGGATCATAGATTTAAAAATAACAGATCAGTCTAAAATATATCAATCCACTACTTGACAGTGAAATGTAGGATTAATAATCTCCCCATTTTTAATCTTTTAACTGTGTAATGAGACATTGAAGTTTCTGCCACTTTTTCCAGGTTATATTATGTCCACTGTGTCACAAAGCTTCCAATGGATTTTCACCACTCAAACATTTTCCAAAATGATGAGCTATGCCATTTTACAACTGCTTTAAGTAACTGGTTTAAGGTCCTTTGCCAATGCAATAAAGCAGCAGCAAGTTCAGAAAAAGCTGATGCCATAACAGGATTTTAAGCTTTGTTAGTTGTTTAGAGATAGCAGTAAAACAATCAGACTTGATTTCTAAAGAAGAAGTCACAAATTTATCAGTCCTCAAAGATATGGATACCCAATATCTGTAAGAGACAGGCATCAAACAGAGATGTCAGTGGAAATTAGGGATTCTGGAGTAGGGATCAGTATTTCTAAAAATAATTTTGGTATTTAGTATCTAAATATTTATTATTCAAAAGTTCAGAATCCTAGATGTCTCTCATTCTGGAGAAAGTACTGTTACAGAGATCAACATAGTAGATCTCTGACAGAATGGAATATTCAGTTACCATTTTAGAGAACTGATGCAGCTATTCCATGACCAGTGTTACAGTACATTAATAACAACAGCCCTCCCTACAGATGAGCATCAGGCTTTTCACACATTCTTCTGTGCCAACTTTGTTGATGCTCCTTAAACTCTTCTTCTCAGATTGAGACAATTACCTCAGCTATTGGCCAGTAACATAATGTGCAGAGATGACCCAGCCAGCTCATACATTCAGTAGAATCATAGTGATATTTTAGGGAACTTTAATGAAAAAATATCCCCAACTTTATGGTAAGTAATAATAGGTTTTCTTTAAAGTTACTAATAACTATTTACTCTAATAACATCAATTAATAAGGTTACAAACTATACAGATTTTAGCCTTGCCATTTCTTCGATAATTAATTCAAGAAAGAAAATTTGTAAAAGAATTTATTCTATTCTCCCCAAAACTATGTCTAAAAAGTGCATTCTGTTGAAACAGGGTTATATTATTTTCTTAGCAAGCTCTCCAGACCTAACAGGAGGTTAATAAATACAAGGCAATTTTGTGACATAATCCAGTTAAAGATAACTGCACTGAAGATCATTCTTTACTACAAAAAATCTCATGTATTCCCACTACAGAATGTTTGAAATGGAGTTTGTTCCTTACTCCATTAACAAATTGTGCAACAGATTAGATGTTTACCCATATTTCTGCATCTGCAAAATGAACTTCACATACAAATCAGTGTACTTATACTGTAAATACATAATTTAAACCAGAACCTATGTGCAATTTCAATGGTCATACTGAAATTACCCCCTCTTGGGTCTACTTATAAATTCAACTTAATAATTTTTTAAGGAAAGACTTTTAATAATTATGTATAAACTCTTATCAATGTGTCTTATATGTAGTGAACAAAAAAGCCATCATCTATTCCAAGGAAATTCCTATTTTCTTGATTTGGAACAGTTATATTTGACAGTTATATAAGACAGTTATATTTAATAACAATATTTCTCTTCTTAAATGGTATCTGCCTGCATACAAAGTGAGTCCTTTTCCTTTTATTTTAAAAACAAAAAACAACCTACAAACACCCCATGCCCCCCCAAAAAACTCAAAACAGCCCACAATGCTTTTCAGGCTACTATACCTTTTCTGTCAGTGTTATGACAATATATCAGACAGCTCTAATTTCAACTGTTTGATCCAAGGACAATACAAAAAGAGACCAACCAAACTGAAAAAAGAAAGATGGTGTACAGAGGAATTGAAATTAAATTATTAAAAATACAGATCTTTTTTCTCATTCTAAGATACAAAATGTTTGTGACAATGGAGAGCTTCAAAAGCACAACCATGCAATATTCAGTAAATGTTAGCTATTATTCAAAAACCACTCAACTTTTACTGCCTCTCCAAAACTACCACTAGGTTCTATAGTTGAAAAAATATTCACGCAACAGGGAACTGCTATAGCAAACCTAATGATAAGGGGATTAGAATTGAAAGTGAGAGCAATGGCCTTTCTTTTCTGGCAGCATAGTTCAAATCCAAAGTGAGACAGTAGGATAAATGAGCCAGAGGGCCTTCATTCATCCTCCAGCAAACAACACACCACAAAAGATCCATACATTATGCCAGGGAAATACTCAGCAAGAATGAGAAGCCTTGGAAACAGAAATTCTTGACTCAGAGTCTGGTTGAAGGTCACTGCTCTAACACTACAAAGTTCACTTGATTTGCATTTGATATATTGATATTTAAAGGAATTTCTGAATTGTTTATGATCTTTTATTTCCTGCAAATGATACAAAGATGGAGGCAAATATTAATCTTTTTGATTTCATAGCTTGGTGGAAGGGGACTAAAAGGAATGCTTCGTACAATTGAAGGAGCTACTGAAAATACAGACAAACTGTTTTCTAATTTGTTAAATTAAAAAGAAAGTGTCATATAAAGGAAAACAGTGTCATACTTAAAGTTTCCAGTTTCCACACCAGAACTTCCCTATAAATTAATAAGCCTACATCTAATTTGCTAGTTCAGATTCTGCTTAATAGCTTCAGAAAATCACTGTTAGCTAACTAAACATGATGAATTGATGATTTGCCACCCCCCCTTATTTCAAAACAAACCTATGCTACATTGATTTTTTGTTATTCCATGATGCTTGAATCAAATGAGATTAGACACAGTTAAAAAAGAAGCACTAATCTGATGACACTACTTCAACAAATAAAGCGACAGGCCTTTCATTAAAAATATACAGAAAAGACTCCAACAGTGACTAGATTATTTTCCTTCTTTTCAGAAAACCTTTTATATGACAAAAAGAGTTCTTAGCCTGGCATCTAATTATAATTCCAATCATATAATCCACTGCAAAGGACTATACTATCCTTGCACAATTTGGAGGTGTAACTTAATGCAGGAACCAATAATGCACTTAGATATGTACCTTCAATGCAACAAAGTGTAAGCGTCTAAACGTTGGCACTGGTGATTGCAATCAGCTTCTGGGGCACAAAAAAAATTATGGGCATGAAATCAATGGTTGCTTTCCAGAATTTTAGACTTAGCAGTTTATATCTGAACTCAGTTTGTTACTGTGTGACCAAAGAGGAAGGCATAAAGAAGCATTTGCTTCTTTACGAGCACTTGATCAAATGCACATGCACGCAGCTGACATTCACTAATCCGGTCCACCATTATAATGATTGTAAACTGCTGAACAATTTTCCTTGACTCAAGTCTGGGAAATAGTGTGTGAGAGTATTCTTTAGCCAGATACATGTATCTTCCCCTAGTCGATTGATGAACTAAAACCAACTTTAGGAATACACTGCAGTTCTTCAACACTAGGGACTATAAGGTGTGGTATTCTTTATCTTTTGAAAGTAAAAACAACCTAAAAATATATGTCATTCAGTCAGAGCATTTGCCAATTTTTGCCATCCAAGGAACAAAGGCAGAATATCTCATTTCTTGAAGTCAAATTTCTAAGGTCATAAAATGCAAGTGCTTCTATCAATAGTACTTGCATCTTGGTTCCCCTTGTGTCCAAGCACGCTAGCTGCAAGACTGTGAAGAAATGAGCTTGAAGAGAGGAACACAGGTGGATCCCAAAAGCTCCTGCCCTGACAAAAACATCACATAAATAAGGGAACTGTAAAATTAATTGCACCATGAGGTCTTGCCTAAGAATGATTAGTGCATTTCAAAGTTCTTACTAACTTCTTTCTTTGCTGAAAGCATGGCATATAGAAATAGAAACCACTGCCTCTGACCCCCACACATAGAACTAAAGCCATGACAAGCAAGACAAGGACATGACATAAATTGCTGCTGTAGCTAAGTGAAGTGTATCTGCACACTTGAAACTCTTTCTTTGACAGTGCCAGCCGCTAGTGAGAGGAATGTGTTGCTGTCATTATAAGGAAACCTAGAACCAGGGGCATCCTGGCATTACAGTGTCATGGTGGTGAACGTGCCAACAAGAAAAGGCTGAGAGAGATCATACCAGCAATGTTTAGAAAAGGTATATTATGTATATAACACTATTTTACTAGGAATTTGCCAATCTTGTATTGCAGTTCGGCACCCTCTGGTGTTGACGGGTGCCGAGTTAAAATTCTGAGAAAAAATCTGCTCCGTAACATTACTAATTGTGGAGACTCCCCTGATGTATGTAAAGAACAGGATCCTATTATTCTAAAGCACAAGATTGGTTCTCCAAAAATAAGAAATATGCAGAAGCACTAGAACACAATCCATGTAACTTAATAGCAAGAAATCTTTGTCTGAATATCTAAGAAAATCCTTGTATTTTTGATACAGTTTGGGGAAAGAGTTACTTCTTAAATATCTCTTTGCTTAAAATTAGTTATTTATCATTAAAATGTTGTTTGTTTTCAGTTATATATTTGCTAAAAATAAGATCATTACTACTGCAATATTAAAATGAAAACCTCTTTTTAGTATGGCTCGCTGTATCATCCCTCACAAAGAAGCTGATGCTTGTGCCATGACTGCAACATTTTTCCAAGAGCAGAAACAAGTACAGTCATGTGAAACGAGCTCTAAGTATTACCGCTGTAGAAGTGGGAAAGCAGACATTACACTGACTGGGTATTACAGCTGCTGTTTTCCTAAGCCTTTTCTACCATACTCACAGAGATTTACATGCAAACTTGTCTACATAGCATGTTTCAAATCTTTTCAATCCCTCTGTGTCTCTCTCAAAGCAATCATTGAATCTTTTTGTTTGATAGTAAAGTAGACATAAAACTATCAATTACAAAACAAAAATTTATTCAACATAATCCTGTATTTTTCCTCAAGACTCTCCCTTATTTTTTCAAAGGCAGCTGAAAAGGTATGTTAAAATAAGATTTATTTTATCTTTTGAATCATTTAGATTGATAAATTGACAAAAACCCATATAAAACCAATTCAGATGTCTGAAAAAAATAAAATTGCCATGAACATTATACAACACGAGAAGAAAGATTCCTTGTATTACTTAACTAGCAAATAGTTAATACATACAATTTTTATGAAAAACGCAGACCATGTAAAATCTTATTATAAACATTTCTCTCTCAAAATTTTACATTATTACAAAGAAGATTTTTATTTGAGAATACCCCTTACTAGTATATAATCAAATATCTTTTAATTCCAAATTAAAGAAAACGAGTACTAGCATACTGAGGAATAACTGCCACAATTAAGATCCAAGATTAAGATCTTTCCAAATTTTAAACCCACAAAAAGTTGGTTTAGAAACATCTGCTAGCACACATAATTATTTGTTATTAACCAGTGAGCACTGTTCATAATGATAAGACGGTACTGATTAAAAAATATACATACAACAGTTCTTACCATAGAAGGAGGTTATCATGGTCTGTTATGTACTCTTAAAATGCAAAAGCTTCTTGGTAAAAGACACACCTTGAGAAGTCCTATGCCCAATCAGCAGTCGGACCTGCCTAGGAGACAGCAGCTGATGAATCACAGTGATGGTAACCGAGCAGTGAGTTTCTTCTTATTTTTTTTTCCCCCTCTAAATCAAGGAGAAGCTGTATACTGTGTTGAGTGAACTTTTTCCACACCTTATTTTTAATTATTATTATTACTTTTCTACTAGGTGAAAAATGTGCCAACTATTTGCCAGTGAGCCGTTATGAAGTACAGAAGTTCCTACTTTCAGCTGAGAGTTTTGCAGGCTCTTCCTTAAAAAATATTTCTCACAAAAAATTTCCTCAAAAGAAGTTTACTTATAAACTAGAAGAAAAACTTTAAAAAAACAACAACAACAACAACAACAACAAAACCTCCAGACAACAACAACAAAATGGACATGTTTACATCAGTGTGAAACTATGCACAAGCTCAAAACACCCTCCACCAGTCCAGAACTCAATAGATTAATAGGGAGAGGTAAACTTATCTACTCCAGGCATCACATTATATTTTATCATATATTATTATTATTTGATTATGGAAGCCACTTAAGGAGTTTCAGTTAGGATCATTCCCTGCTCACCTAGGCTGTGTGTCTGCCCTGAAAATATTTATGCTCTGAAAACCTGGATGTATAATTGCATCACTTTGCAATTACTTATCCAAGTGATTTCTTCTTCAGTCACAGGTGTATTGATCCTAACCCGATGACCACTATTTTGAGGAGTTAGTGATCCGCCTAACAGGCGCAGGCCAGCGCTGCGCCGCACGTACAGCTTGGCTGTCAGACCTGTGCTGCGCAGCGCGTTTCCCTTGGCTGCAGGATAAACCTGGCCAGCCAGCTAGCTAGCTGTAACAGAGGAGCCGGCAGGCAGCTCCCACTCGGTACTGGCGATGACATCACCTGCGTGTCCTTGTCTTTAGGTAAAAGTGCAGCAAACAGTTCCCAAGCGAACCCGCTTTCTGTTTGATAGTAGAAATGAGAACTAGAAATGTTTTAAGAAAATCCTGTAAGAGCTCAAAAGACCAAAATGTTGGATGACCTTTCCATGGACAGGATCTGCCCGGCGTGCTGGGCTCTGATTTGGGACCTGTTCGATACCACAGAACTCAGCATCTGGAAGGACATAAAATTATCTACACTATCCTTTTTCTTTACAGCATTAGCTCCAATAAATGGTATTTTAAGCAATACTTTACAGTGCGAGCGTCTTTCTTACTGGGTCCATAATGAACTGGTATCTCCTGGTGCAAACCAACAGGTTACTAGACTGCCTTTAGGTGTAACACCAAGGAAGAGAGGTATGATGTCAGGAATGTTAAAATATGTAAGCTGAACACTAATGATTTTATCATTTATGTAAATATATTAAAGTTCAGGCACATATGGCTTGCAGGTGTAAATTCCCACGCCAGATACATATCGCACAAGCTCTGCCAGCACAGAGATTGCGAAACAACCTGAATTTCTGATTTTACGAAGAAGCAAACTAGAACAGGCTGTTGGCGACCAATTTCATCACGTTGTATTGTGAGCTAGCTGCACACTCACCCCAAGTCCGTTCTGCACTGCAGAAGTGAAGACCCTGAAAGAACAATCTCAAACCAAAGCCAACCTCCTACCAAAGTTTTACTGTCACCATCAACGTCATTCTCCTTCTCCATAGCCCACCCAGGTCTTTATGTTTCTCCTCTGCCCCTTTTGTTCGCCTGGCCCTTCCACTGTACTCTCACATCTTCCAAAGATTCCAGTAACTCCTTTGCCAGGTTCCGCTATTCCATTTTAACCCAGTGTGGATGTTACTTGTCCAGCCTGTCTAGAGATACTATTTCTCACACTTTCACCAAACGCTGTTTCACTCTTTTCTCATTCTGATGAGTAACATAAACCACACAACTATCTCTAGTAGGTAACTGTATTGCTGAAAAACAAGATGCAAAACTGTCGGTCAAAAAATGTAAGGCCTCGCAGTAACTAATACCAATTACATAGCAATTAATACCAAATACAAAAAGTGCCCATTTCCCTTCCAAACTAGCCACCAATAGGATTAATGCTTGAAGGTAAATTAAGAAGCCATATTCCCACCTTTCCACATACAATGGAATACCTTGTCATCACAACACTAACAAAGGCAAGTGATAATTTTGTAGCAAGCTTATCGAATAAAGGCCACTTGTATGAAAATCTGATTGAAATGTCCCTCAACCTCTATTTAGTTATTAACATCTACCCAAATCTCTCTGTAATTTTGGATGGGGGCTGTGACGGTATTTCTTTTGGCTTTTTCAGACTATTTTTCTGCATACCACACCCTAGTGGTTGCAAATTCGAATATTTACAAAATTAACTACAGTCATGTATTGCAATAATAACAACAATAACAACAACATTATTTCCATGGAGGGTGATGGCAAAAGATAAGAGATCTTCTTATCAGTGATTCCTGTGATTTCCAGATATCACTGACTCTGGAGGCTGCTTGTTTCGCTGTGCTGCAGAAATGACTGGTACCTACCACTAACTTGAATAAACCAAGATAAACTTATATAAATGTATATCACAATTCTGAACACAGGAAATGAATTTTTTGGGTTGTTAAGTCAATCCTTACTGCCTGCCAGCATATTGGAAATAAAAGTAAAGCCCTCTAAAAGAACAAAGGACATTATTTTACTTCGATGCTAGAATTGAGGAAAATTCACTGCTGATTTAGAGTGGCAGAGCTAACTCTGCACATTCGTCACAAAGAAGCCTTTGTGTCTGCACTGTCTGCACAGAAGAGCCTTTGATGTGCAGCTTTTTGTTTTTTCATACTGTAACTTCTGCAAGGGTGATAAGTTGCATTAACTTCAATGACTGGTTTTATGAGACAAAAATTGGAAGGAAGAATATGGAACAATGATTAAGCAAGGATTAGCTATAAAAATCACTTGCTAGTTCCATGTTCTTCCCCTACTGTTGTTAAAACAGAGAAAAAAGATTTACTGATAGATTACAGAAGTAAAGATTCTGAGTTCAGTGTTCTGCTTTTAAGCTAACTGCAAAACAGCAACATGGCATTCACTTACACAATCTCTAAATGACTTCCAAAACAAATTTACTGTGTTTACAGATACAAAGCTTTTTTTTTTAACATCTGTCACTGTTGAAGCATTGATCAAACTATAATATTCTATCCTATAATATACCAGTATACAATGCAGCTGCCTATTTACGTAGTCATTCTGACGAAGATTCTCGGGAGCAAATTTTAATTTAATTGGTATATGGGGAACTTTGCTGTTTTCACTTTCCTCAGATACATCTATTACCTTCAAAACATGGTAAATTAAGTCTTGCAACTGTAATAGAAATTAGCCAGATTTCAAGTTGGCCAGGTCAAGATGGTAAATCTGCCTCAAATAATGAGCATCTTCTATTGCAACCAGCAATAAATTTGGCAGATCTACAGTTCTGAAAATATTAGTCAAACTACATTATATAATCACCTTCATTATACAATTTTCTGGATGGAAAATAAGAAAAAGAAGGATAGAACGGAACTCCAGCCAGGTAACTCAGAGCTGGCCTGGCTCTGCTAGTGACTAGCAGATGTATTTGACCAAGTCACTTAACCACGTGTCAGTCTACTTACAACTGGAATGCTGCAGTCCATATTGTTTTACAAAATTATTCGATATAATGAAATTGAATTTTAAAAGGCTAGAAAATACTAAGAAAGTCACAATCAACGTATACATTCCAGGTAACTGCTATGGTATTTCTAACGTTCATAATCCCAATGACATCTTAGTTTTCCAACTGTGCACAAACTTCCAATTCCTTCTGTTAGCTTGCCAGCTAACATTCCTTCTGTTAGCAAGCATCTATGTACCGGCACTTAAGATAAGCCCCCAGCTGTGCTACGTTCACAGAGGAGGAGTGAGATCCTCCCCCAGCATAAGGACACCTCTTTGCTGATCCCATGTCATCACTTCTCTTTAGATTATGATAACCCTTCCTCAGGAGTATTTTCTCCTATCCAAGCCTCTTCTGCTCACTGAAAGGACTGAAGAGACACCTGGGCCCCTGTAACCTTCACCCTCAGCCCCAGACCTTCACAGTCCCTCCTGAATGTCCTTCGTGCCCACACAGATGTGCAGCAAAAGTCTAAGGACCAGACAAGCCTTGACAGTCTCTCTGCAGTATCCTGATACCCCAGCACTCAGCAAACATCCCAAAACATCACATCAGGGTAGCAGATAGATGCTTCCATTCCCTACAGGTGGAAATCTCCAATACCTATCAGCTGTCTTACTCTTCTTGTTGATGTTTGGTTCAGGCTTAGCTGGCTCTGATGCCTCCCCTGACAGTCTTTATCATGCTCACCTCTTCCCAGGGCACCACACTTGTTCTGCAACTGCAGCTCTGCAGGCAGAGAAAGAGACTTCTCTTTTGTTGCCAGAAATAACAAGATTCCAGACCTTTCCATCTTGCGATTGATTTCCTGTTGATCTCCTCTTTCTTCCCTGATGGTACAAAGTCGGCTCACCTCCTCTCAGAACTCCTTTCCTCAGTCAGCTCCTTAGCCAGAGCCCACCTCCCACAAGGTGGCCACATCACCCCCAAGCCCAGGGAAAAGCACTAAACACCTAGACGCTCCCTGAATGGTCCCTCTGAGTAATGCCGTCAATTTTGGTATGGCTCTTAATAGGAATTATTCTATGTGAGAAAATTAATTCCTGCCACATGGTCACTCAATGTCATATTTGCTTATGCTTAGATCTCAAAAGGTTGATGTCCTATGGCATGTGTCATGTATGGGGTCAAAGTACCAGGTAAAAGAATTTGGGAACCTTCCAAATAACAGTCAGCACAACTACCTGGTTTATAATAATGCCATTGGAGGGATACAGAAGTTTCCATTTTTTTCCAACAAAACCAGACCCATTCTATCAGTACTCGCTACCATGCAACAACTTTTTTTTTTAAATACTTCTCACATAGACCTAAAGAGGATTGACGAGGGTTTGGGGGCAGAAATGTGTTTGGATTTCACTCTTCTTGTGGGATTTTTACATTTAATATATGTACTCTTCAGTATGATAAAAGCTGTTGTTAGAGATTGTTTGATCATTGCACACCTCTTGGCTCTACAAACTGGAGATGTGATAGAAAATTGACAAGATATGTTATTTACTCATAAAAAAATATATATTCGCATAACAAGATTTCATAATAAATTCTTTTTGGAAATAAAGGAAAAAAGAAAGACATTTCACATGAAGAGCTGCTTGTGTTCTTTATATTCAGGTCACAACAACAACTAGAACTAAGCATTTGGCTGGCAGCCTTTAATTCCTCACATTTTAATCAGAGAAGAATTTACAGCAGACTGCAACCCAAACAGAATCAAAATCACAGCTTCCACATTTGCCTATCATTATCAATAACCCACACAGCAAATACTGTCCAGTTATCTTAAAAAAAAAAAGATATTAAAACTGTTATTTTTTGAAAAATGCGTGTAATATAGTAAATACATTTCACTCAATATGTGAAAATTTTTCCTAATCCATGTAGAAAATAGCCAGCTGTAATACAATTGTAAATTCTAAACCAGAATTTTTGACAGTGTTGTGGATAATAATTTATAAAGTTTGAAAATTATATTTCGAAGTTAACCCATATGGTAAACATCACCCACCTGTGAATCTGAAACTCCTTTGGTCCCATTTACTCTGCTTCCAAAGTATCAAAAAGGTATACCACTCCTTTTCATCACAGTATCACCTCTGTCATTACACTGACCACAGACCCACTTCTGCTTCACACCATTCATCCCATCCATGTCTCGCCTATGCATAACTTCCAGGGTCTCTGTTTGCCCTGTGACACAAGATTCAATCTACCTCTGTGCATCTCTGACCTACACTCTAGTATCAATTATATCAGAAAAAAATCTGAAGTCTTCTCTGACTGCTTACTATAAAAATAATTCCAGATTTCTACCTGTATAAAAGAGAACGCTCATTTTCACAAGTAGTAAATCTGAAGTTTCTATAACTCCTGTAAAATGGGATGAGCTTTGCTTCCCACTTGGCAGATAGCATGCAGGGATCCAAGAGGCCTAAGACAGTAGTGATGTCCCGGCAGCCACATCTTTTGGTTCAAAGGAGCTGGAGTATCCACAGATAACTGCTTTGTAGTACAGGCACTTCATCATCTTCCCTGTCCACTGTGTGTGCAAACCATGAGCTGCTGAGCACCTTCTCTGCACAATTGTGCCTGTGCAGAGTCAGATGCTCAGTCACACTCCCTTCACACTTGCCAAGCGGGACTAAAAGAGTGAGAAAGATGAAGAATTTCAGCATAGAGTTACAAGGCTATGGGCACTGACTGAAGGGTTAGTCAATTCCACACAAATATTATGGAGCTAAAATTCTGCAGAACATCCGAGCTGGGTATTACTCTCACTTTAGCTACAAGAAAATGTGAATGGCTTGCCAAGCCATGCTGCAAGGCTGAGACAAACACACGGTTAGAATTTGGGAATTCCTGGCACCCAGTCTGTTATCTCATATTGCACACTGACTTTAGCTACAGAAGTCAAATTCATAAACTGTGATACAGTTCCATTAAGTGAATATTCAATTAGATAAAGCAATTTTACAAATAAACCTTTAAAATACAATCCACATTTGCTAGTTCTAAAAATCACAGAGGGATAATTTTGCTGAAAATTTCCAGTACAGTAAAATCAACATACATTTGAAACAGATCTAGTAAAAACTTGTTGGGAGAGGGAGGAGAAGAGTGTATATATAATTCTGGGCTAGATTCCCAGCCTCTGTAATATTTGTAATTAAAAGACTGACAAAAGGACACAATTTTTAAGTAGTATTTTTTCTGCAATTAGATCAGAGTCAGTATTCACATGATATGCTGAGTCAGTCACTCATATTCATAGTTGAGTGAAAAGCAAAATTTAATCAAGAATAAAAGGTTTTCATCCTTTTAGAACATGCTTGGCAAGCTCCTTCCAGAAATGGCACTAACTACACACAGCCAACCTTAAGGACACACTTACTACCTGGTGATGATCCAAACAGTTGATCTGACATTCTGACCCCACAATAACTTTTAGCTGTCAAGAAAAATAGTCCACACACTACTAGTGTCACACCTGGGAAATTTAAAAAGAGCAATAAATCCTGTAATGTTAAAGTATCCCTCATCAAAGAGACAAGAGTCTGTAGCCATTTAATCTTCCTATCCCTATTCAGAGTAGGTCCCAATCAATGCAGATTAAAAGCTTTTTTTCACCTGAAAGAAAGGTAATGAGAACACTTAGAGCCTAGATTTACTAACCAGGGACATCTTCAAAGGAAAGGTTGACAAAAATCACCTACATTTTCTCTGTTAAAGCAAGCATCGTGCCAACTCTGTCCATTACAAAAAGTGAGGCACTCCGGCCCAAATTGTACTCTTACTTACATTGATATATCCCTGAAATAACTCCACTGTCTTGGTTTTGTTAGTTCAGATTCAGAATGACTCAAATAAAAGCAGAACTTAACCCACTGTTTTTAGTTACAAAACATTCCTGTTATCTGCACTGAACCAGACAACTGCGCTGCACCATTGCTTAAACACTGCACATCATTCCCAGAGCATGTGGGTGAGGAGAGAAAGCAAATACTGCATTTAAACAGTGCAGGAGAAGGTATGGATTTTTTTAGATTGTTTCAGGTTCATTGTGATTCAAATTGTGTATTCAAATTCTTGCTTTTAATCTGCATACTTGATGATGAGCAAAATTTATGTATTAATAATCTCAAAATACTATACTTTAGCATGTATGCTAGAGATACATGTCCTACTCCTCTTATTCCAGAAGTCTTGTATAGTTGCTGTTGGTTTTCTAATACTTGTTTTCTACATAAACTCCGGCAGCAGCAGCATAATCTTTATCAGCGTCGCAAGTTTATCTGGACAGTACAACTGCTTCATCCTTACACAATGAAGAACCAAATAACTGAGCTGAGGAAGCAACTGAATAAACAGGCAACAGGAGAATGCTGTCACCCAATATAGCATTGAGTAAACCCGTATGAAGGAGAAGGGAAACTTGTTGAAAAGCAGCTAAGCCATCTGGGTAGATTCTATTAGATATCTTTTGCTGTTCAGGTTTGATATATTTAAAGTGACAAACAAAATAAGGTACATAATAATAAGGCATTTCCAGTGGAAGTCTCATCTCAAAATTTTAAAGTTACCTTGCAAATTACTAACTTGCACAACAACATGTGGCATAAGAAAGCATCTACTGTCTATACTTTGCAGAACAGAAAATGGAGCAGACCGCCTACAGTCACACAGCATGGTAGTTGCACAGCTGAAGTAAGAATCCAGGCGTTCAGGGTTAAATCACTAGACCACAGATACATACTTTTTTCTTCTGAACTGCCTAGGAGGAGCTGAGCTATAGTGTCATCTGAAAAGCTTTAAAGGAACAACTCAACTGTGTAAATATTTGTTGTCTTGATGTTAATTTAGAAAAATAAAAGCCCAGATGGTTACACCTAGATTTCAAAATGTAAGACAAGAACAAAACTTTGCACAGTCAACTTTGTCTTTGATAACTACTAACCTAAGGATGTAGTCTTTAACACTGCTTTAGCACTTTAGGAAAACTGAGGTGCATTCCCCATAAATTTGAGGATTAACTTGAGACAAAAATAGGTGGTGTTGCTTATCACTTTGTTTGCTCTGAAAATTACAAATAACATAAAAAGAGACTAGATAAAATGTCATAATACCAAAGAGGCAACCCTAAGATTAAGAAGAACAAATGCTTACAGAAAAATAAGGTGAATGAAATCATGTGTCTAGGATTTCACACACACACACAAAGTGGAACTAAGTGAAACAGAAATGGAGAGCTGCAACAGAAACAGAAATCCCAACACAGGGAGGCCAAAGATCAAGGGTAGTTATAGTTAAAAAAATTCATTCAAAATGCATCACAGATGAGTACTTTGCACAGAATACAACTTGAGGAAAGTAGACAAAAGGACACTGAAAAGAGCTGCATGAGAAACAGTCTGAGAAACTAGAAACTTGGGCTTATTACCAAACGTAAAATGTTAATAAAAAGCAAAAGAAGAACATCTTTTCAGAATAACATAGACAGGCTCTCCTTTGGCAACAGAAATGCACAAAATGTTATGCTTCTGAAATGCAGTGGAATACAAGATGAGTAAATTCAGAACTCTACAGCACCACTGAAAAGATGCTAGCAGCTAATTCTCACTGTGTGAAGCTATAGAACGTGGACAAAAAATTTCAGAGTAGAAGAGGCCCACCAACCAAGCAAGAAATAATTCTGCAAAGCAAATTCCCACTGGAAAACAAGCATAAAATTATGAAAAATATTCATAAAATGTGATTTTAAGAATAACAAAAAGGGAGCTTTTAAATACCAGCTTTATGTAGTGAAAGGGAGGCATCACTTTGAATGTTTTTGAAGGATGTTTGACACAAATCTTATGCATTTCTGAAACAAAATTTGATACCCTCTGATGAAAAAACAGATCCAATTAACAGAAAACATTGAAATTGTCTTGAAACAGACTCCCATCCTTCTGGAAGTCAGATGTACTCCACTTTTGGCAAGAGGCACTATCTGGGACTTCTCCAAATGCCCTGTCGCAGAGCTCAGAGAGATTCCACATGACTCTGCATAGGTTTGGCACTAATAGGGAACACTCTTGAACTAAATGTTTGTCAAGCATTTGCCGCTTCAATCCTCCAGGAAGAAAAACTTAAAAAAATCTGGATGTGTGATTACTGAAATTGATTTCTGGAAGTGTTGAGGATCTCCTGCAAGGTGCTAATGCTCCCATTATTTTCAGTGAAAACAGTCAATAGCAATATCACAAAGGATGTCAATGGGAATTAAGGATGAAAAACACTTGTAGTCATGATTTTCATCCTTGTTTGATATGAAGAAATCACTCTTGACCATGACTGCAATAATCTGCATTTATTAAAAATATTCCTTTGACCATCAGTCTGTACCACTGCAGTGAATGGCCTCCAGATGTACATATTCAGGAAGCAGGAAAAACATGGAGAAAAACCATCACAAAACCAAAGTCACTGTAGACACCTGGTTTTATGTACTTTGCTTTCTGAAGAAAATATAACAATAAATATAGAAATAAAATAATAATAACATAGAAATAAAGAATAAACAAACACAAAATTAATAACAGATGTGTGGTACATAAATACATTACATAGTAAAACTGTAAATATGAATGATTGAAATATAATTTTGCATTAATTCCAAAAGAAGATATTAGAAGGAATTTGAGCAAATAAGAATGAAGTACAAGAGATACCAGTTCCTAGGCTCTTCACCAATTGCATCATCACGGAAAACAATGACTGTACACCAGGTATTTAAAAATTACTTATGCAACATGAGGAAAGGCGTTAAAACTTTTCCATCAAAAGACTCTATTAATCTCACAGCTAGCTCTGCAGCATCTGATCTCTTAATAGAGCTACACAGAATTAACATTGTCTGTAGAATTAACATTGTACTCCCTTGTAGGAGTGATTTGGCATGACTGCTCATATCCCCCCAACTCCTCAAGACACTGCCCATGGGAATTACTCCCACCTACCCAAATATACTTGAAAGGACAGAACATTTATTAGTCCAACAAGAACCATAAATGAGATAATTGGAAGAGGTTCCTAACAGCAGTCTTCCTGCTGGTAGCCTGACAAACAAAGAGGGGTAATTCTCCAATGCCCTGATAGTCACATGGAGTTTACAGCCCCCACTGAGAAAAAGGCAGAGATGCAGAAGCATCTACAACATGAAGCATTTATCTTCACGTTAAGAAATTAAAAAAAAAAATCAAATCGTAAATTACCAAAAGAAACCCTCACTGAAAGAGTCCTTTTCAGTATCCTCATGCCCTGTGCACGCCAGCATTTTTCCTGCTAGTTCGAAGAGTGCTGTCTCATTGCACTACACAGATGAATCATTGTAGCAGTAGGGTTGTAATAATCCCCACTTCAACGGAGAGAAAAAAAAGAACCTGAAATGTACAGATTGTGTAAGGGTCCCATTTAGGTAATCTATACATGACAAACTCTTTGTCTGCAGCCTTTTATGACCTCTTGCTCTCAACAAGTGTATTTACTATAAAGATTCTTAGAGAAAGATGATGGTACTCCCAACAAACATCCGCGGAACTTCTGTAAATTGCAAATTGCCTCTATAATAAATTCACTGAAGCTCAGACGTTACCAAGATTAACTGGATAGACAGTACATAGTGCTTTTTCTTTTTTTTTTTTGTAATGACAGAAATTAATGCTGAAACCCAAGTTGTAAAAGTCTCTCAAAGAACACTTCAATTTCATAATTAATTTCTAGATTATTTTTTTTAATCAATGGAGGAGTGCTATAGGACAGTGCTATGCTTGGCCTGCCATTGATGCACTTGCTGTCTTGTGTCAAGGTATTGCTACCTCAGTTTGTCCTCCTATTTAAAACTAGCAAAATGGCACCTAGCTGAGTTCAGCAAAAATTTTCTAAGACCAGCACCAACTGTAGTCCAGGAAACTTCTACTCCCTGAAACAGATCATAAAGTTTAAGAGGAGCCACCTTGCAACAGAAGTGGACTTCAGCCGGTCCCAGAAAAGGGAAAGTCCAAAGGACCGATCCAGGTCCAGGCGCCAGCAAAGGTTAATCTGATCTGCCGGTTTTGCCCAACATACCACATTTCGTCAGTTCATGAACCAAGAGCTGTCCTGTTTCTCGTGCAGCAGCTCCATCTGCTGTCCAAAAGCAAAGATGGACTTTGCATTGGGACCTCATTTACAGAATAAAAAAAAGGAAACTGACTTGAATAATTTGAAATATTTCTGGAAAATTTCCAAACACTTCCCCAGTCAGTCCTCCTGCATGAACAGAACCAACAGCCGACCTTTACCTACCTGTGTAAACCAACTAACCAAAACGAAAATATGAGAGAAAATAACAATCATAAGAGTGTCAGGATTCTTCACTCATACACCTTCAGAACTAGTCTTCTCACAGCAAACTCTGATTCTTCATTATCTGCAGCCATTTAGTGCTGTGCTGTCCAAAGGTACCATGTTATCAAATCACATTGGTGAGGTATTGACACTTACTTCACCCCACAGTAAATGAGCCCAGGTATTCTCAACTACAAGATGTTTATGGTGATTCTCAGTTACTTAAAAGTGGTTTATTTGAGTTGCACAAACATACATTTAAAAGCTTATTATTCTGAAGATCAACTCAGTTCTTAAAAACAAAATTTCTGTTTCTTTTATGCAGTGGAGGGCCTTGAGGACTCGAAATTGCCACACTTTGCATTCGTTTGCCAGAAGCACTATGAAGAGTTCTGTCCATAACAGAACAGCTGTGGCAAGACCATATGGGCCCTGAGCTTGTAAATTCAACCAGACTGCTCTGAATCTTGTACAATTTAGTGATCCTCGGTCTGTGTTTACAACTCTTCTGGCTCCACAAGAGTTTGTTAGCTTGGGGAGTGTACCTCCAATATTGTACTTGCTGTAACTACTGAACCCTCCTAGTAATCCACCCACTCACCCCCCACCCCCCCACCCCCCCCAGTTTCTGGGCAGCAATTGCAGGAGCTATTTAATAATCAGCCAGCTCATGAGCTTTGGCTCACTGCTGACCACAGGTGCACACTAGCTGCCTTAATGGGAATCACAAGGCGTACTACCAGTGTGCCTTCATTACCTGAGTCACCTTGGTTATTCATTACACCCAGTATCTCAGCCCTTGATGCAATGGCTAGTGGATCGTGTATCCTTATCTGCTTATTTTACATCAATTTGATTAGCTTCCTGGTTCCTCAGATTTTAGGGTGCACTTATTTTCACATTTTTCTCCACTCTCACAGATACTGATACTTTTAAACTATCATGAAGTGAAACATGAGATTCTCACAAAACCTTTCTACTGCATAACCTAGGCCATGGCACTACAGAGCTGATCTCCTTCCAGCCCTGCCCGCCCGGGTCCCAGCTCACTCTCCTGGGCCCTCCAGTGCGACCTGGTGCCTGGCAGCCCCACGCCCCCTCTCCGAGCCCGGCAGGGGCAGCCGTGGGATTGCTGAGCCGAGGAGTCACCCCAGAAGCAGAAAGCCATAGGCTTAGAATTCAGTTTTGGGGAGGGTTAAAGAAAGAATAACCTCATACTTTGGGGGTTTCTATTATGCCTACTCTTGTTTTAAAAAAATAACATCAAAGACTTGTTTCAGACCACAATTAACAGCTTTTAAAGGAAAAATCTTGTTTTACTGAATTCACCGGGGGGTTTACTGTGATTTTAGAAGAGATACAGTTCAGTCGTTGCTCCCTTTAATGGATTTAGTAATAGGCATTCACCGTATTTGGAACAATGATCCAAGCATACTGTAATGTTTTCACCCACATTGAAACTATTATCACGTAATAGAATATTATTTCCCTAATTTATTTTCTTTTTTGTTCTTTCCATTTACAAGAGTTTTTCGTAACGTCTCCAAAATATTCTCAGTCACTAATTTCCAGGTGTGATTCCCTATTTCTCTGCCTGTTGACTCACAGCAAGTTGCTGCAATGTCTAGCAGAGATTGCATGGATGCTTTTTATCGGTCACCTATGTCTTGTCTTTCAGATTCTCACACAGGGTTTTTTTTTGTCTCATGTGGCACTGGAAAGCCAGCAAAACACTGCAGTGTGCATGGCATGCCCAGTAAACATAACCACAGTTTTCTATATTCCCTTAATTCAGATGCTATTGTTTAAAAAGAAAAACAAAACCTCCATAGATAGACTGTCCCCAAGAACCTACAATGCTGGAAATCCCCAATGTTAAAATAACTTGGTTCCAAATAACCTTGGAACTGAGCCTGTGTAGTTTCCATATCCTTGGTGCTATGACTGAAAGGTTTGAGGTTTCTTTTTGTCTGAAATGTTCACGTTTTCTCCAGAAGCGGAGGGCTGTTAAAAGCATGTTATAAATAATTGCCATATGAGAAATGTTCGTATTTGTTAGAGAAAAATCATTTGATCTAATTCATCAACCTATCGCCTTCATCTGTGTAAAAAGACAAAATCTTACAGAGACTTCTGTATGCAAATTCATGGACGTTTGGAGGCACAGTTCCCCCGTATAAGGCAATTGTGGAATACAATTACATCCACCGAAGCATAAGGATTAAGACTGAAAACGCCCAAATGGGATGACGACAAATACCGCATACCGACTGCTGACGAAGTTAAAAAGAGCCAGTCTCCCACAAGAAGTAACGACGTCTCCCTGCGGCGGGCGCTCACGGGGAGCGGAGGGTCCCGCCCAGGACCGGCCGTGGGCAGCGCGACAGCGGCACGCAGAGGCGGCCGGGAGGCTCCCTTACACAGCGGCTTATGAGACTAAGCCTATTCAGACTGGTTAAAGGGAAAAAAGAGGGGAAAAAAGGAAAAAGATAACGTATTCGCGGCTGACGCGTGGCACAGTCAGCCCGAAGCCCGCGGCTCCCTTCCGCAGGGCGCCGGCCGAGGAGCGTCGCGCGCAGCCTCTATGGGCGGCGTGCAAAAACTCCAACAGGTGGCTCCGTGGCGCAATGGATAGCGCATTGGACTTCTAGAGGGTGAAGGGATTCAAAGGTTCCGGGTTCGAGTCCCGGCGGAGTCGTGGCAGCCCTTTTTTCTTTTTTTTTTTTTTTTTTTTTTTTTTTCCTCCCCGCTTTCCCTTTTGTCTGAAACGTTTCTACCCCGCTCTCTCCCGCCCCTTACCTCACCGCCGGAGCAATGCGGTCGACCGACCTGGCGCTTCCCGGCTGCCTGCTCCCGTCAGCGAGGCTCTCTGGGGCCGCCTCCCGGCGTGCCGGCCGGGGAAGGCTGGGAGCGGGCGGAGACGACGGCACCAGCCTCCGTCGAGGGCGGCAGCCGACCGGCCGTCTGCGCTCGAACCTCCGCTGGGCCCCAGCGACGTTAAGATGCTTCACCGCCAGCGAGAAAGGTGGAGGGCCGAGGACGGACGCGGCGGCCACCGGCCGCCCGCCTCCAAGCCAGCGGGAGAAGGGCTCGCCTCCTCCCCGTCCCCTCGTCTGCCTTCCGGCGACGACGCCCGCCCGCTGGCGGCGAGGGAGCGCTGAGGGGAGCGGCGCCCGCCGCAGCCCGCCCCGGCGGTCAGCCGCCTGCAGCGGCGGGAAGGAGGGCAGGCGCCTGGCGGCCGGCGCTCCGCTTCCCCACGACACGAGTGTTTTAGAAGTACGCACGAAAGAAAAGCCACCCGGCAAACCCCTGCAGCAGCAGCAACAACTCTAGCAAATGTGTCAGCACCTGCAGACCGGCCTGGTCATGCTGTCAGGTCTCTAGACAAAGTCTTCGGAAAGTAATTTTACCTGAAAAAGAAGACCGTCTTTCCTGGAGGCACTTCAGTGATGGGCCACGATACCTTTCTGGTTAAAGTTATTTTCAAGCAATGGAACGAGCCCACAAAACGCAGCAGACAAAACTGAAGCATTTCACACTTGAATTAATACCATCTTTTCTTCCCGACTTACACATACCAACAGCTAGAAGAGCCGTTTTAAGAGCAGCAATCAAATAAAAAACCTGGGTGGTAAAACAAAACAGTAGCAGCATTAAGCAAGCCTTCTTGATTTTGCTCAGGATTGACTAAACTATAAATTTGTCTGATTATTTTATTCATGAATTATTTTTTTCAATTTGTGGGCGTTTTTTGAGAAATTATTTTTAATCCTGCATGTGTGACTACAGCCGCTTTTTCAAACTGTACTAATGTTTATTTAAAAACAATAAAGGAAAAATCCACATAACTGAAAATGAAACACAGTCAGGAACATTAACTATCACTGTTTTGCAGCAAAGGAACTCGCGCAAGACCGCCATCTAGCGATAAAATATGTATAGCCCTTTACAGAAACATCAAACTTTCTCAGAACCTGCAGATAAACAGCAAAACCGAAGCCTCTCTACATTAACCTCATAAAAAGCAAATAAATCATGTGACAGACGACAAAGTGTTCCTCCTTGTTCAGTCACCTCCAGCAGTGCATTTGAGTCTAAATACTATTTCCCTTTCTACTTTTTGTATTTAAAGATAGCTTCATAAAATTTGCTTAGTGCCTAGTTGTGCTGGTTTCGACTGCGACAGAGTTATTTTCTTCCTAGTAGCTGGTACAGTGTGTTTTGGATTTAGTGTGAGAACAATGTTGATAACACACTGATGTTTTAGTTGTTGCTACGTAGCGCTTATCCTAAGTTAAGGATTTGTCAGTTTCCCATGCTCTGCCAGTAAGAAGCTGCACAAGAAGCTGGGAGGGAGCACAGCCAGGACAGCTGACCCGAACTACCCAAAGGCATGTTCCATACCATAGACCGTCATGCTCAGTATATAAACTGGAGGGAGTTGGCCAGGAGAGGCCAATTGCTGCTCAGGCATCGCTCAGCAGGTGGTAAGCAATTGCACTGTGCATCACTTGTCTTCCTTGGGTTTCCTCTCTCTGTTATCTTCCTTTTCATTACTATTATTATTTTATTTCAATTATTAAACTGTTCTTATCTCAATCCACAAGTTTTACTGTTTTACTCCCCCCCCCCCCCCCCCCAATTCTCTTCCCCATCCCAACCAGTGTGGGGGGAGTGAGCAAGCAGGTGAGTGGTGCTTAGTTGCTGGTTGAGGTTAAACCATGACACTAGTGAAAAAAAATTTGAAGGCAGAGGCTTTTATATATGCATGTTTGCATGTTGCAAGCAATATTGACATAATCAATACTCTAGAAATGCAGAAGTTAATTAAGGGCTACGGCCTAAAAGTAAAAGAGAAAATTGCAGGTTCAAGGAGCAGGGCATTTCCTACAAGTAAGCATGGGGACAGCTCTCCTGCAATACTGGCTGTGTAATAGATTCTAATGTGAACCCAAGTGGAAAAGTATAGGGACACAATTCCACAAAGTATTTGTACGAAGAGGGTTTTGAGGAAAATGTTGCACAGACAACACAGTATTTCAGAATGCATTAAGAGAATCAGGAGGAAAAAAAAAATCAAAGAGTTACAGCAAGCAATATAAATTGGACAGATGCTGCTTGTTAGAGATTTATGGAGTAATTAAAAAAAGAAAGCAATGTGAAGGCAAAGAGGCAGTGTAATAATCTGTAATAATCCTTATATCTGCCTGGATATGAAGAAGCTTTATTGGCCATGAGGAAGGTCAAGCAGTGGAGCTCTGGGAGATGGCCAGTCTCTATCCCTGTAGGTTTTAAAGAACCGATCGTATAAAGCCCTGAGCAACCTGGCCTAACCCTGCTCTGAGCAGGAGGCTGGGGCAGGACAAGCTCTCACAGTCCCTTCCAACCTGTGTTATGGCAGGATTCTAAGCCTCAGCAGGACTTACCTAGGTAAGCTCCCAAGACTTACCTAGGTAGGCTCCTGTGATAGACAGGACTTTTTAAAAATTAAGAAATCAAAAAATAGTTTTATCACATGAAAAATAGCAATGACAAGAAGACACCTTTGGTTTTGAGGAGACTAAGTTGATTGCAGAGAGAAGATTAAAGATGCCCAAAGAAGGAAAAAGGAAGAAGTGTGAACAATGAGAGCATGACAAAGAAAAGTGGGAAGTATTTTACTCCTGTTCCTAAACTAAACATGCCTACTAATGGCACCACACCAGCAACACCTCAGCCACTGTCAGCCTAATCCCTTTTCATTAAAGTCTTTTGGTTGCGACATCTAGGAGAGGGCCTATGAACTCACTGGGCTGTACAACCATTGCAGTGTCTGTCCGAAGGACAAGAAGAAAAAGGAATACTGGCAAAACCAAGGGCAGCATAAAGAAAGACAAGAAAGGAATTATTACTGTCTATACAAAACATTCCAGTGACATCCAAAACAGCAATAGGTGCATATATAAAAAAACCGAACACGGTACCTACTGACCTTCAATCTTGGGGAAATTTCTGGTTAATAATGGTTTATGTCAACAAAGGCAGAACTACAAATTAACACAAATATTTTTGACAGCCATTAAAAGAAAGTATTACTTGCAATTGATAGGCAAAGTTTCTCAAACAATGCTAGTGTTTCACACAGAACTTTTTGATGTATTTGAGTACTTTCAGAGAAATCTGATAACCTGATAAGCTTAGGCAATCTCATGGTGCATTTTGTTTTTACTCCCTCCCCAGCAACTTAAACCTTATGTCTATTTCAATCAAATTTAACTGAAAGGTAGAGGAGTCCAAAATACTACGTGACTATGCTTTTATGAAATGTGGTGGTTAAGAAAAGGTACACTAACTAGTGCCTTAACTAAAAGAGGCTGAAGCACAAGCTCAGGCAACAGCTGACTGGCAAGCTGGCAAACACAACCTGCAAGTACTACCCTACGGCCCAGGAAACACTATCCAGTACTTGTCACCTCTTGGTCACACAGGAGAACACGGGCACTTGCTGGGCAGAGTGTGTGGCAAAACAGAAGACATTAGAAAAATCAAAGGAAGGGAAAGGTTATAGAACAACCAACAAACTCCTCACTAGCTATGTTGTACATGAAGAAACTTCTGTAACTTCTGTTGAGCAGCCTGACCAACCGACACTGAGCTGCTGCTTGCTGTTTAACACCAAAGCTTTGCATTTCTCTTTTAAGGTCTTTCAAGGTTGTACATTGCTTTTCCAGCATTGCACTTCAACATCCCAGGATGCAATAGAATGAAAACTACTGTGGTGCCTTGTTTTCTTTCCTCACTGTTCAGTATTAATTTTTTTATGCTTCCATGTCTCACCCAGAGAACAAGACACCATAGTTGTTTTTATTGGCTTTGTTATCATTTACAGAGAATTGAGATAGTAGCATACATATAATTGCATTAGAATAGCATCTGCATGTTAGCTGAGACTTGGGGAGAGGTGGTTCAACTTTTTTCTTACTTCCCAATGAATTCAGGTTACTTTGTACACCATTCATCTCCAGGCAGTCAAGACTTTTTTAAGGAATCTAGATTCCGGTCTGCTTCTAGTAGCAAAAAACCATTATGGTCAACTTCAGGGGAAAATTTCTTTCAAGCTTCAGCTGGTGATCAATACATACCATGATGCTCATTTCATTTTAGCTATTTCCTGCACAAATCCTTAAAAAACCCCAACTACTTCTCATTCTCAGCAGTAGAAAATTTCATGGTTGAACATTGGTCAAAAGCATACTGCTTATTTAAGATCTGCAACCTTCAAAATTCAGTGTTCATATGGTAAGAAAACAATCAACACTGCTGGTCCTCTGATAATAACTTCTATATCTTTCTCACCCAATCCACCTAAGATGATGTAGTGGCAGTTTTATTTCTGCTATTATCTGTCTTTTCTGCTACCTGAGGGCAGTAACTGAGTTACACTAATTCTAACAGCAATATAATAACCATGTCATTAAAAACCAAGCAAATACCACAACAGTTCCAACAATCACAAAAGGTTATGAACTGTCACTAAATGGGAACTGAGCTGATGCCATCTCTGGTTCTATAATTGCAGCAGAGGCCTTCCAAACTCACCCTATTCATTTACCTGAAGAACTATTCCAAGTCAGCTACCAGACCACAATCTGCACACTACACCCTAGATAATGGACCCCACTGTCAAGTTATCTTCAGAAAGATCAGACAATTATAAAATGGTAAAAATTAATAGCAATATATGACTATTAAAATGTTATATATAAATAATACATATTTACATTATTTATTTATTAAACACTAAGTAATTTATATCTTTACATTTGTTTATATTTATTTATAAATTATATATATTATTTATATATTTGTAATATATATGTATTTTTAAAAGTATATGTGTATACACTAAATTCCAGGACATTCTCAATCCTATTATGGTCAGTATTGAAATAAACTTCACAACCAAACTATTTCTCAGTACCTTCCATTACAGAATTGGTCAGCAGCACCTCTTGACAAGACATGGAAAAATTTGTTCTGGTACCTAACGGGTGCCAAGGTGAATTACACACAACTTTAAACTGAACTTACTAATTCACTGATATAAAAACTAAAGCCTGAAAAGACCACAATCCAAGTTGGATTTTGTGCTCAGATTTAACAATAAGCTTTCATATCATTATCTTTTTACATAAACTTTAATTTAAATAAAAATTATTTTTAAAATCTAAATTATTTAGATACCTGATAATTTGATAAAGCTCCCTATCAAATTCTCACTGCAACAAATTCCCTAAACAGTAAATTGCACATGACCTGCAATCTTAAAAAAGAAAAAAACACCACAACCAAAGCATTCTGTAAAAAGTTTTATAACAAGTAAGTTGTTCCAGCTTGTTATTTTTCTTCAAGTCTTAATTGTGAAATTTCTTCTTCTTCCGATTCCTCTTCCCTGCTGCAAAAGCTGCTTTTTCACTCATGATCTCCTGATACTTCTTTTTATTATATCTGAACAAAATAGATAATTTGCTTTTAAGCATAGTAAACCAAAGTTCAGGAAAAGATAACATGGAAAGTGCTCTACATACATAATTTGCTAAACTGAGTTCTCTCATGTTTTCCAAGTCAGATTTCTTTAAATTTATACACTTATGAGTAGGTAAAGGGAAATCAACACTTAGATTAATGATAAATGCAGGTAAATTTCTTTTTGGAAGTAAATTTGATTGAAGAATCATTAATTTTAGCATAACCAGGGGGTTCTTCACTGCAAATGCAATCACATTTTGGACAGTTTACTAAAACACTGCTACTGCTTACAGGAGGAAGGCTCATCAATTTTGACAATACTATGGACAAATCATACCCATTTTTATACTGCCTTCTCAGCAAACTCAAAGATAATCCACCTTTCTCTACTCAAGATTGAAAACTGAGATGAGATTAACACTAAACAATGAACAGGATATACGTACTGAATATGAGTTGCTAGCACCTCTAATACAGATTCTTATGTACCTGCACCCATTACCACAACGCATCACTGCATGCTGAGCAGTACTGAGGCTTTTAATTACAACACTGAAACTTGACAAATATCTACACTAATGCTAAAGTATCTGGTTAAAGCCCTTAATTAGCCACAACATAAATTAACTGATCAAACTTCAAATACATTACTTTTTAAAAATAGCTTCTGATAAACACCTTGTAAATCGGGTCAAGCGAGAAAACTAGTTAAGAAACAGCTATACTAACTTGCCTTCCTAACATTAATAATTAATTTACAAGCCTGACATTAACCTTATAATCCCAAATTATGTACTATGAAAACATGTCATTATGTGAAAAAAGAAGTGCAGATTAACATCATGTAATAACCAATACCAAAATGGATCAACCAAGGAATCTACTCCAGAAATTGTAGGTTAGGCAGACATTAATTAATCCAATCATACTCTTCAAGTGAGACTTCTAGCACAATTTTGATTTCTCTGACAGGTGGCAGACTGACATAAAATGAAATCATACCAACTTTCACAGAATTACAGTCAGCACTTTTCTATCAATTATGCCAAGAAAAATTAATCAGTCTTTAAACAACAAAAAAAAGTGTATGCGTAGGCATAAATCACTGTCCTGGTTTCGGCTGGGATAGAGTTAATTGTCTTCCTAGTAGCTGGTATAGTGCTATGTGTTGGGTTCAGTATGAGAAGATAACACACTGACGTTTCTCAGTTGTTGCTAAGTGGTGTTTAGACTAAGTCAAGGATTTTTCAGCTTCTCATCCCCAGCCAGCGAGAAAGCTGGAGGGGCACAAGGAGTTGGGAGGAGACACAGCCAGGGCAGCTGACCCAAACTGGCCAAATGGGTATTCCATACCATGTGACATCATGCCCAGTATATAAACTGTGGGGAGCGGGGCTGGGAGGAATTGCCACTTGGGTACTAACTGTGTGTCGGTTGGCAGGTAGTGAGCAATTGCATTGTGCATCACTTGTATAGCCCAATCCTTTTATTATTATTATAGATATTTAAATATTATTATCATTATTAGTTTCTTCCTTTCTGTTCTATTAAACTGTTCTTATCTCAACCCACAAGTTTTACTCCCCCCCCCCCCCCCCCCCCAATTCTCTCCCCCATCCCACTGGGTGGTGGGTGGTGGGGGAGTGAGTGAGTGGCTGCATGATGCATAGTTGCTGGCTGGAGTTAAACCACGACACACTCATTTAGAGCCCTTGGTTTTTAGCGTAAGCCTGTGCAGACACTTATTTTAGAAGTGAACCAGAATAGGGCTGATATGTTTTCTCTTCAATACTGACATTATTTTAGGAGCAGCTGCCAAAAGAGATGACCCAAGTTGGATAAAACCCTTTTATGAAGATAAAATATGCCGTTTCAGTCTAATTATCCCATCCCTTAGATCTTCTCAATGGCAATGCTGCTGAAGTGCTAAAACGGACTAAAAAGTTTTCTTTGAGGTATACAAAAAAAACCATATAAGCTGAATAAAAACAACAAAAAAAGTTATATAGTTAAAAATACTCCTCTCTTACATCAGATATTATAATTACAAAACTGTTTTTAAATACCTTCTAAACTCAGAATCCGCAAGCAGCTCTTCAACAATTGTTCTCTTCCTTTGTTTCTTAGGGATTCGACTATGGTAAAAGTCTATAGGAGAATCAACTACAGTTCCAACCTAGAAAACAGAAATGAAAACATTCGTATTGTACAGTAAGATGTTGATTATTTTGCCCCCCCCCTTTTTTTTTAAATCCTCAGCAACAAGTGTAAAGACACCTACAGAGAAGATCAGAATGGTATCATAAGAAAGTGCAAAATATCAAAAGCATTAAGCAATGTATTGTATGCAGAGTCAGTTTTTGTCTCATTGTTTAGTGCACAGAGGACGGCCTGGGCTTTAGGACTGTACAGTTTTCAACACTGGACTGCTGCATCAACACTTGTATTCATAAACAGTTTTTAACTTTTAAACATTTTCCCAAGGAGGGAAAGGAAACCCTTATGACCATCTTAACTCTGTCATTGTGGTAGTTTCACCAGATGGCTACATAGCGGTTAATCCAGCTCTAATACAAGAGTTTGTCTCTGGAATGCATCACATTTTTCCAGCTGGCACGTTAGCCGGTTCTGATGATTCAGGTTAGTAGTGGAGATACATGGAGTATATGTTTCATGTAGTGAAAACAGACCTGTGCAGATCTCATTATGTGGAATACTTCCATCTAAGTTTTTCTATGCTGATAAACTTCAAAACATACAAGACCCACCCTGTAGAGTGAAGTGGTAATGCTTTAAGAAATTAAAACAATTTATTCAAGCATGCTAACTACTCATACAGTAGATGGAAGTAGATGGAAGCCTGTTCCTATAGTCTCTGCAGTAATTATTTTCTTTATGCAAACCACTTCAAAGCTGAGAGCTACAGCAGCAGAAATTCTGGCTGACCACAAAGCTAGCCGTCTCCATTCAAACTGTATTAGCTAGTAAGAAAATAAATGCTAGTTATTTTCTACACACTTGTTAAAAAAGGCTAATACTTTAAAAAAGCAGTGAAGATCTAGTCCACTGAGGGTTCAAAATACAGATTAAGTCAGATGTTTGTTCACTACGATGAGATCAGCCGAAATTAAAAAGCCCCAGCATATATACATATGTAATACAGAGTTAAGCAGTTGTAAACTGCAGCCAAGTAATCAAAACGCTTTAATAATTAAGCTATGCAATTAAATCAACATAGAGGCTACCTACAAAATAGGCAGGGAATAAGAATAGCTGTTCAAAACTTCAGCAGTACAACGCCACCTTCTGCTGCTTCCTCACCTGGAAATACTTGGGTAGGCCATCTCTATCATTCTTCTTATAAAAATGCTTAGGGTCCAACGAAGCTCTCATCTTCAAAACTTTAAGATCATTTTTCAGTTCACTTGTGATTTCTGGAGCTTTCATACCAAACCAACCGTCACCTGTTGTTTTCTCTCGCTCTGCCTAGGATGCAATACCAAGAATAATAAATATGCATTCAGCAACTAGGACAGCATAGAGCAGGGAACTCTTCCCTCCAAAAGATGGGTAAAGCATTTAGAACATAACTCTGTACCTTTAAAAAGTGTATTCTATGACCCTTATAATAAGAAGGTCATCAGCACTGTTATTAATGACAGATTTGTACCATCCGAGCACATTATCTTTCACGTCACTGTCCTGGTGACTAAAAGGATGGCTTTTCACAGGATGGCTCAAGCAAGACACTAAAAATTGCAGTTTATCACTCCACTTCCAGTGAGGCCTGTATATGCACACAGTCCCAGCACCAGGCTTTCTACCAAAGCTTGTTTTGTTATTGGAAGCATTATCAGCTCTTCACTTACCCTGCGCTGCTTCTTCAGCTGGTGAAGCGATTCCCTGAAGGGTGGGACACATTCTTTTTTTTCAAAATCTGGAGTTATTATACTCTTCTGCAAGAGCTGCAAGAATTTTTTTTAATGTTAGGGAGAGATCTTGGTGATACAAATTTTACTGCTTAACCGTAGTTACAGAACCTACTAAAGGAATCATGCAGAATCTAAGCAAGCATTGTAATACAATACTTGAACATCTTTGATCCACAATGAAAGTAGTAGGGATATTCAGATCAGAACTCTGGCCAACAACAGAAAGCAGCTGGCTAGCTCTGGAAGAAGTGGGACAGCAAATGCTCCGAAATAAAGCAGGCTACCATGGATGAACCTAAGAAAACAGTCTCAATGAAAATAACACATTCCTTTAATCTCAAAGGGTGCTTTTGAAATAAAACTGCTAATTCTGAGTTAGGGAGAGTATAGACCTTTATTTACTGAAATTCATTCTTGCTATGGACTAAATACCTTGTTAGCAGACCTTCAGCTTGTGTACCACTAGGCAAAACTGCAGGCATTATCAACTTCATTTTATTTTACAAGATAATGCTGGTATTTGCACTGCTTTTCAGTTTCTGAAGTTATCACATATATTTAAATTCTTACCATTAAAACCAAACGTAAATCCACACTTTGGCCAAAAACAATGGAAGTTCTCAGCAAACCGTAAAACAGGATACTTCTTTAAAAACAAGTAAATCAACCTTATTAACATCTTTGTGTTTCAGTAGTCACAGGTAACTGCATAATTGTAAGCACATTACCTGGTCCTTCTTTTTCTCCTTCAGTTGTTTAATTACACTTGATCTAGGCTTCTGTTTTTTTGCATCAAAACTAATATATAAACCTCCAAGCTTCTTGATATTCAAACCAGGGTCTATGCTGCTGGAAAGATGTAAACTAAAAGAGAAATAGTTAATGATTAGAATATTGTAACAAGCATACAACTAAACCATCTACTGTCTTCCAAGAAAGATAAACAGAAAAACTATTTTTCTTTTTCTTCCCACTTAGTTCCATTTCTGCAATGATTTTAAGTCCCAGTATCTAGAAGAAATACCTAATTTAGAGGTGACAGAATATGGGGTGGGGGGGAAATCATGCCATTATATGAAGTGAGAGTTTATTAAAGAATAGTACCTGTGTAATCACTTCACAAATCTTTCATATTAACTTTAATGCTGTATTCTTATCTTAGATATTACTATCTTCTATAAAATTGAATTCTTAATTCGCTTAACCTTGCCAAAAGAACTCATGACCAGCATCCTCCTTCTATACATTGAGAAGCTTGCTAGCTAAAGAGAAAAAAAACAACCCACAAAAGACAAACATGTGGGTGGTAAAAATATTGTCAACTCTTAGTGAAAAGTGTGAAGAAGCTACAATTCATCATATGAATGTTTAAATCCTTGTCTGTATAACAGTGCTAGGAATAACATTATTAAAACATTTAAAAGCTAGTAAGCTTCAGACATTTTTTTTTTCATTACTTCATTCAGGCAGCCAAAGGAACGTATCTGCAAACAATGTACGATGGCTGACTCAAAAGGAGGTTTTTGATTATAAGAATGCTTAAAAGCTATGAAGTATTATGGAGAAATATGGTAATATCTAAAGAGGTACAACAGGTATTTATTGTAGCTTGAATGCTTATTAATACAAGCCCTTTACAACTTTCTACTGTTGTAACTAACCTGTGACTAATCTTCTATAGAGCCTTAATACCGAATGCTTGGCTAACTTTTTGTAAGACTTCTAGCGTACCTGAAGGTTTTTAGAAGATTAAGACTTATTTATCCAACCTAAACAGAATATTATGCTTTAAACATATGAAGCATATAAAGGGATTTTAGGAGGAGTTGGACTACAAGAGCTCAACAGGTCTCATCCAACCTAAATTACTCCATGATTGTATGCTGGGCTGATTTCACCTGGAAGTGTCACCATCCCACAGCACAAGAACTGAAAACATAGAAGTATATGCAACTGTTTAGGATTAAAAAGCACTATCTAATTAGGCAATGTGTAAGGAATTTACTGGACTTTTTGTTATTTATATCCAAAGTAAAAAATCAACAATTAAAAACACTGTGACCTGAATAAGCAATTAAGCCAGCCTGACGAGTTTAAGCCAGTTTCACATGTTGTTTTTTAAGCCAAACACATACAAGGCTTCCAGATGCCTAAATATTTCAGAGTTCTGTTATGCTATTTACAAAATTGAAAAATCCCCAAATCCTCAATTTATGGACTGTATTTGTATTTTATAATCGGTGAAACCCTACCTTCCACGTCAATATGACTTACATGGTAAGACTACTCCCTCATTTATTCCACATCATTTAGCACTTAATGTACATATCCCATGCATATGCTTGAATGAAATGCAGATTCTTTAGTTATTCCCAGAAAGATACTCACATGTCAATCTTATTTTTCAACAAGTCATCATCTTCATCTTTCTCATCTTCATCTATCAATTCCTCTTCAGCCTCTTCCAGATCTGAGGATTCTTCAACTTTCTCACTTCCTTCATGGTTACTTTCAGCATCATTATTCTGGTCTACCTGATCTAGGTAATACCTTTGGCTGGAACTCATGCCAGGCTCAGTATCAATTACAAAAAGCCCCTCAGCATGCAGTGAACTGTTTTTTAAAGATTTGTTGAGGGAAGGAGTCCTCTCATCTGCCTCTTTGTAACACAGATTCTCTTCAACTGTATCAACGTCTTCCACATCACTGTTTTCGGATTTATCACTTTCATCTTTGCTCAGAAACAACGCAACAGAGTCGTTTCCACTGCTTGACCTTTCACTGCCGTGGGATACAGATTCAGCATATTCTCCTGTTTGGTCTTCACCACTGTCCACACCAATTTCAAGCATCCTGCATCTAACAACACTATCAGTTCTTTGTGCAACGGCTGTGTCCTTTTGCGGGCTGCTCACTGGACTGGCTTGCTCACCCTTTCTTAATTTATCAGCATGGGTGAAAGACTGCTGTGCATCTGCTCTTTTGCATTCAAGAATATTTTTGCTTTCATTTGGTGTTATTTGCCCATCGGATTCTACAAATTGTTTGGGACTCATGCAATCAGTCAAAGAAAGATCCATGCACTCTGATTTCCCCTTCCTCACCAGTATTTTGCTGTGTTCTTCTTCTATTTGGCTACATGCTTCCTCTGAATCATCTACCCCAACAGACTCTGTATTTTTTATGGCTTTTTTTCCAGGCAATTCAGTGTTACTTTGTTTCATTTTTGTACGACCGCTGGGTGTCACATAGCTCAAAACCTTTTCCTTCATGTCTTCACTCTGGGTTGTAATGGCAGATTCGGAGGAACATTTACTTTTAGGTGAATTGGGTTCTTTACTATCCTCAGTGACAGAGGAAGCATCTTCTGTGTCAGAGGCAAGTTCTGTAGCAGGTCTAGAATCAGAAATTATTACAGGCTCAGATTTAATGGTGTCCACAATTGAGTTCTCATCTTCCGAAACAATTCTGTTTCCTTTCTCAATCTGCTTAGTATTTTCTGCTTGTGATTTCATTTGCATGCTCCTAGTAATTCGTTTAGTAGTGATGGATGGTTCCATATGAGAACTTAAGCAGCATGACCCTGCATCAGAAATATCTTCACTCTGGGCTTCATGAACTGCGTCTGGCTGCAACTGCTTTTTGCTTTGCCTGCTTCTTGTAGTTCTGGTAACATTAGGCATCTGGACACCAGAAACAGCAGAGGAACAAGACTCAGCTTCAGAGACATCATCTTCATCCAGAACCCTGCTTAACTTATTTAGAAAAGCTGTCTTATCATGTCTTTTTTTGTCAGAAGAATCTGACTGATAAGGAACTACAATTTGTCGTCGTCTTGTTACTCTTACAAACAAAGGTGTCTGAAGACCAGACACAGATTCTGTTTCTGACACATCCCCATCAGCTTGCGGTTCAGCAACTGACAGTGCCGAATGAACAGTTGTGTTCTCATTTCTAGTAATTTGCATCTCTAAGCTATCACTGACATCTGACTTTGTTTCTGCAAGTTCCAACTCTTCAAACTGAGATTCCTGAATTACCTCTTGATTACGAATTGATTTAGTTCTTCTTCTAGTCATCCTCAGAGACACAGGAGTACTGATTTCAGCAGATGCCATCTAGAAAAGGAGTAGAAAAAAAGCGTGCTATTGACAGGTGAAATAACCCCATAAAAAGGATGCTATACAAAATTTTCTAAACAAGTCTGCTAAAGCTGACAACACATTACATGTCTCTGTGTAGCCCTGTTTACGTGGAGGAAGCGTTAACAAACCATCCCTTGCTTATCTTCTAGTCTTCTGTCTTTCGGTCAAGGCAGGAGAAGAAACACACACATATAAACAAACACAAGCAGATATTTTCTAATTCTAAAAAGTTCTAGCAAGCTATCATGGGAAGCAAATGCAGAAGTGATGTTCAGAAACATTCAAAGATTTGCTCAACTGTAAAACACTGAAGCCTAGCAACTGGCAGACCGTGCTCCAAAATGGTTTCCGTAAGCAATTTCAGCCCTTTTAGGGACAGACTGGCCTTACAGCAACCGCAACACTCGGTATAATCTGCTCCTTTAACGATGCTTGTAAGTCACCTGGAAGGCCATTCAAAATTTTGGAAAGAAAAAACACTCTGCAACAGCAGGGTCTTCCCAAAACACAGAACAATGTTGGATCAAGATAAACCGTGCTACCTAAACGATCGGTATTTACGCGAGTGTTTGCATGCCTAGTGGAAAAGCCACAGAGAAATGCCAAAATAACCGCAGTGCAAAGACAAAAAAAAAACCAACCAAAAAACAAAAACAACAAACCAAACCCTTCCCTTTAACATTAAATGGCTTAACAACCTACAGCGGCGACAAGCGCCGACAGGGGAAGGCGGGGGCCGGGCCAGCCGGGGAGCGCCGCGCAGGCCGGGCTGCGGCAGGGAGCCGCTGCCGCAAGGGCGGGGAGGCGCGGCGGGCGGGCGGGCACACTGCTGCCCCCGCCCCGCCGCCGCTCGCTGCCCGCCGGTCCGGGCTACGCGGCCGCCACCACGCAGCCCCAGGGAGCCGGCGGGCTCCACCGCCCGCCCGCTGCGCACAGCGCGGCCCCCACGGCGAGGCCGCGTGCGCGTGTGAAGATGGCTGCCGCAGCGCCGCCGCCGCCTCACACCGCAGGTGGCGTCCGGCTGCCCGCGCCACCCCTCCCGGCCCCTCTCACCTCCACCGCGCCGGCGGACTCGGGGCCGCAGGCGCCGCCGCCTCCCCCGGCCCGCGCCCCCTGCTCCGAGCGCCGCGCCGCCATCCGCCTGGTGGCCACCATCTTGTCAGGCTCGGCGTGCCGGCCCCCGCCTTCCGGCGGCGCAAGGGGCGGGAGCGCGGCCGCCTCCGCTCCGCTCCGCCCCGCTCCGCCCCGCGTAGGAGGGGAGCGAGGCCGTGCTCAGCCCGCCGGGTCGTACAGTCCGAGCACGGGGGGCGGGCCGCGGCTCGCCCGGCGCGTCGGAGAAGCCAGGGGCGCGCCCGCGCGTCGGCCTGGTACCGAAAAGCACTGCGGCAAGGGCAGCGCAGCGCGGCGCGCCACAGGGAGCGCGCGCCGGCGGGTGGGGGAGAGGGTTACGGCTGGCAGGAGCGCGCAGGGCACTCGAGAGCGTTTTATGACAAAGTGTAAAATACCATTTATGACAGTGCAAAATACCGTTACTGAGATGATGAGCAGTCGTACAAGGCACAGATTAAAAGCCTACCAGAGTTCCAACTTTTAATTCACACTCTCGAGTTTCTTAGGGAAGGAATCCCATCCCTCCCACGTTGATGCAAAACAAATTAATGAAATAACCTGACAAAACGTTACACTGTTAGTGACTCCAGAAAAATAAGATTAGCGTGTCTTGAAGGGTGCTCTTCTACAGCAAGCCAACTGTTAAGAGTTTACAGAAAGGAAATAATTATCCCATTAGAGCAGCCTATACAGTTTTCTAGCACAATTCTTGTTCTCTAGCATTTCAATTTATAAAACAGAGCACACGTGAGTCTAATACGATACAGAACATCAACAGCCAGACACAGAGACAGAATTTACAGACAGTGGTTAATCATCATCAGCACACAACTCAAAGCTGGTAGGAAAGTCTGAAATGAAACTCATGTAGTTCTGAAACTCTGATACACATTGACCAACCCGACATTAAAAAAAGACTACATTTTGTTTAGGAGAAAAAAAATTCAAACTTTTATTGATGCACTTCTAGTTCCAGTTCTCCCATCTCATTTATCAAAAGGATTGAAGAAGTCCAGGACAATCTCCCAGTATTTGCCACCTACAGATAAGATATTTGAGGACTCAAATGGTGTCTTGAAAAAGATTAATCTTTTAACTTAGTGGGATGGATTATAGGAAGCTGGCACTCTAGACGCTACCTATCGGCATTCAATTTCCACTAGCTGCCTACATGACAGCATTTGAAAGATGTTGACAGAAATTCATTCCCTTACAGTCCAAATCTCAAAACATGTACAAGTTAATGAGTACTACTAGTACAAAGTCCTGCTCCTGCCTGAAATCAAAATGAAAATGAGTATTTTAGACACTCAGTATCAAGCTCCTGCTGAACTACAAGTTGAACTTTTGCTATCTGTTCTGATTTAAAGGCCAAGGAAATGAAAAGGCCTTTTCGACAGAAAGAGTACATTAAACCAGAAGCCTTGCCTTAGCTACAGCAATCTCTCTAGGATTCAAAAGCCAGTGCACTAAGCTACTGCCGAACAAAAATATACCTAACTTCAAGCTAACCCTTGCTCACATCATTTCTGAATGGCACTCAAGCAACAAAGTTTCCTAGGCAACCTCAAAAGAAGTCATCCATTTTACACAATCCTATAGTGAACAGCTTCAACATTTACTATCTGCTCTGACTTGGCCAATTCTGATTGCGTAGTTCATAAAAGTATCAAAAAAACCAAGCCACAGTTGAGAAGACAGGCACAATTCAATATTCGATTAACAAATTTTTTCATCACTTGTTTTCAATTCTTATTTTAAATGTTCACAGAATAATACATTTTCTATTTCAAACAGTAAAGATGCCATCACACTTGTGAAAACACTAAACAAAGCATATTGAGGCACAAAGCAGCCAGAAAAATTCAAGTAACAGTCAGAAAGTAATTTGGAAGATGCATTTTTTTTTTCTAAATCATGGAGGTCTTTTACACTGTATTAAAAATAAACCGATTTTCCCATCCACACAAATTAAACAGCTGACTTGCCTATATATACATACCAAGTAATGAGATACCAGTTGAATTTTTTGGGGTAATTTTTCATAAAAGATGACAATTTTCTATAAAAACTAGTCCTCAAATGCTTGAAATATATGTACCTACCAGATAAGTAACTCTTTAAGAGAAATTCATTTTTTTAAAAAATAAAAATATATAAGTTTCTCTATACTACCTCATGGCAGCTAAAATATAATGATAATTTTACAGTGAACTGGTCATACAAAGAAAAATACTTTAAACTGTTTCTCTATAGATAATTTCAATTAAAAACAACAAAACCAAAATATTTCATATTTTAAATTAACTGGTCAATAGATTAAGAAAGAAAAATAGTGTTAGAACACTGCAGACACTCCTGCTGACATCACACTGAATAATTACAACTTTTGGTCTTTTTTACAACTGCTGTAAAAGTGTTTCTATAAAAAAAGCAATGTTCCCCCCATCCCCCAAAAATTAAAACAGTAAGCCATTTAAAAAAAAAAGAAAAAAAGAAAGTGTTTTAAGAGGCATTTCTTTTAGCTTGCATGATATAGCCTTTGGACTTGATAATTCCTCTGCTTTTAACAATGACTGAATACCGGAGAAGCCATAAAGGAATCCACTCGTGTGCTTTTGTGTTCTGGATGCTTTCCTGAAGAACTTCTTGGAAACTTGCTTCACAAAGTAATTCTGAAGTTAAAAAAGGATATTCATGCTTTAAATAATGTCACGTAAACAGCCGCAGAAAGCAACACTTTCCTACAGTCAAAAATCTTAAGCAGTGCCAGATACTCCAGAGATGCACTCTTCCAGAACGTACGTAGGGTAAAAGCAGCTGAATATTACAGAATAAATCTTCCGGATGCCTTTTTTGCAACATTGAGTATTTCCCACAAAACTAATTAACTGAGATTTCTACAATATCAAATGGAGATGATCAGCAGAGCCATTTGCAGGAAAAAATGACAATTAAATTTGAGAAGATGCTAGACAAGCCAGGGGTGTGTAAAGCATAAGGCTGAAATCAGCAAAGTACTGAGCATTCTCAGTTACCTCTGCAGTCACTGGAAGCTCAACATTTATAGCATCTCCCATAACTGGGCTCATAATAAGCACAGGCCCAGAAAGCATTAAGAAAAATGGGCTTGAATGCCACAAAGCAGAAAAGGCAGGCAAGTATAAATCCTCCTAGTTTCCTCTGGAAATTCAGTCAAGGGAACAATCTCTTAGATGAAGAGTGTTCCCTAAAGAGAGTCTCAATACTCTTCAGCTGCCCATTACAGAAAAGTTAAGGTTAGCAAACAATGCATAAAGGAATCACTACTTGCTTTGTTTTCTATCCACATCCTCCTCCTCCTTCATTTCATGATTCCCAATAGAGAGTATTTATTAAATTGCAAGTTGCACTTTGGACTTCACAGGACATGGAAATCGTCAGATTGAATGGTAGTTCATCTTGCACACTGCCAGAGCAGTGCTGGTACATGCTCAAGCACTGATGAAATTCGTTAGTTGCAACAGTGGTACTACAAAGCACATACTTCATAAATAACATTTCATATACTTTTTTTCTTTGGGGGGAGGGGGAGAATGGGAAGAAAAGGGAAGGAAGGAAAAGTATGATCATCATGAATAGTTGGTCATAAGGAAGAATGTAGGGAAGGAATGAACTAAATATTGTTTAAGACTTCTCCCTTACAATTCCAGCAAGATATTTAAGGCATCATTATAGTGAAGAAGATTAGATGACATTGGAGAGAAACTAATATAATATCCCAGAATATTCTAGGGAGCTGGTAACTGAGAGTTCTAGAGTCTAAAGGAAAGCCTCTAAGTCCTTCAATCATTTAGTAAATCAATCACTGCACAAAACAGGTAAAGAATTTGCACCAACTCTTTTTGAAATATCGTTATTTTAAGAAGTCACTACTTTGAAAGAATCCTGCTTAACATGTAGTGATTTTACATGTCTAACATTACCAAACTACTCAAAAAAATCAACTGACCATCAACATTTCTATGCAAGCTATTTCACAGACAAGTTCTAGGAAAGTGGATTTTCATTTGTCATTTACTGGCCTTCAGCAATACAACTGCCATTTCATTCTATGTTTTGTGGAAATAAGCTATTTTTTGAACATATGTAGTACAAATTTCTCAGTAGTTTGTTCTGCTATTTATTTTATTTTCTCTTATTAAAACGATTTCAAGAAACTATCCAAGGCTGCAAGATTGCCTCCCCCCCCCTTCCTTGAAAAAGAAGCAAGAATTAAAATAGAAATGTTTTATAGAGGAGAAACTTTTAGAATCCTTTGTTCAGGATTCAAGTGTAACAAACTTTGAAGTTCAGAGAAAGATTATTCCTGATTTTGTACCGAATAAATGCATTTAGAAGTCTTCTGTTGACTAATCTGGCAAAGCCTTACCTTTAGGGTCATTGTGAGTTAACAGCTGTATGTCAAACTCTTTTGCAAACGCTGTGAGATCAGGTGGCATCACACAACAGGAGGCTAGGTTTACCTGATTACTACTTGGTTTCACCTGAAAATAGCAGAATAATTTTATAAGAAAAAATATTAATGTACTTTAGTTGTTTCCCCCATACCCTCTATTAGAACAGAAATTTTGCTTTGAACAGTTTGCTTTTGACCGTTGTTTTAAGGTATGAAGGCTAATTTAATTCTGCATGATACTGAACAGGCAACTCCTACATCTGCAATTTCCTGCAGCACAGAGCCCAAAACAAATAGGATCTAACTTCAGGTGCTGCCACAGCAAGTTGAGTACTAACCCATTCCAGCTTCCTGTCTGCTGTGCTCCCTAAACAGCAGCAGTCATCCCTGCCTGCCCCCCGCCCCGCCCCCCCCCCCCCCCCTCAAGTAAAACCATTATAGGGGCATTAGTTTGAAAAAGACTTCAAATAAAAAAATCCAGACTTTTTTTGTAAAGGATATATAATTTCCTGTTTTCCATGCCTTCAGATAAGTGTCTAAATCAGATTAAGTTAAAAAGGATGCTCTTCTACTGACTCTTTCTCTGCTCATCACAAACTGCATTCATGATCACCATGCAGGTGGTCATTAATCCCCTCAATTATCCTCCTCTCAGTATACACAAAACAGCAAGGAGCACAAATCAGGACTCTCAGCAGGACCTCTTATGCAGATACAGTATGTTCACATACCACAAAAGAAATGCTGTAAAAGCAGTATTGAAAGAACTAATAAGGAAACAGTAAATCCACAAGCTTACATGAGCATGGGCACATACTAGTACAGACCTCCATCACTCAAATGTTAAGAGGCAATTAGTCACATTGGACAACAAAGTATTGTGCCACTTCATTCACAGTCTGTCTTCCTCTTTACATTTAAGCTTAGCATTCAAGCAGCATTTTTCCAAGGGGAAATCCCTCCATTCATAACACAGCTTAAAGTGAAAACAGCTGTTTTCAGAGTCACTGGAATAAATTTGAAGGTTTAAAGTACTGTTAATACTCCTTCTTAAAATATAAAGGCACTCAAAAGTCAAACCTTCAGTACTTCAAGGAACCTGCTACTGAACAGACCTGTGGTTTCCAGCTTTTGCTGGTCTGTACATAAGCATGCTGAAAAAGTGAGTCACACTTTGAGCCTCCCCTACCTTGAACAACATGGCGACCATCCACAAGATGCTAAAAATAACATCTAATTAATATTTTATATATAAACCCATATATAACTGTGTGACAGCCAACAAAAGTTACTCTGTCCTAGAAATACTACAAGTAGGAAGTTTGTTCTCACCTGTGCCCACAGATACAGCTGCTCTAACAGTGTTTTATCTAGGTCAGAGGTACCTATGGCAACAATCTTTTTGTTTTGAACTAGATTTTCAAGTTCTTGCCAATAAGGTTGCAAATACTCCACGGAGAGGCTAGTTCCATCTTCAACAGGAGGTGGGGCAATAATGACCGAGTCTAACTGAGCAACTCCAAGGGCATGACATGCTGAGGAAAAAGAACAGAGACACTGCAAAATCTTTTGTAAGATACAAGCATAAGCAGCATGACTCTTCAAATTCAGCAAAAACCACACATTCTGCTTCACTCTGCTAGTTTCCCATTCACTGTTTGAAATTCTGAGTGTATCAGTTTTTAGCAAACCATCAAACATACAGCTGAAGGCCAAGTTACAACTGTAGCTCTTGAGGGGGGAAAAAGCCCAACAAGAAAACAACCCCCCCACCACCAAACAAAGTCTGACACTTTTTTCTCCTTTTCAATGTTAAAACTGAATTTTTCTCTAGAGACAGTGGTGACATACAATTCTTGATTCCTTCACTCTCAATTTCTTCCAAAATTTGTAATTTTCACTCCAAACTATAACTCAAGTACAGGGCATGGACTAGGAGAATTATTTGATATATGTGAGGAGTTAGACTAAAAGCACACCAAATGTGGAGATTCAAATTGCCAGAGAGAAGTAGCAAGTCTTGGGAATATCGCTGAGCTTTAGGAAAGATGCAAGTCACGAGGCTTCCTCTTCACAGCAAAAAAACCCCAAAACTAAGTAGCTAAATAAATTATTTCCTTCTGGAACAGGATTCTATCAACATAATTTTAACAAATGGTACTACAATTTACAATAAAGAGGCTATTAACTGGGGTATCAACAGAAAAGAATATCTGACACTTTGATCTTTGGTAACCCCTTATGCCCAACAATATTCCAAAGTGGTAAAGTTCACTGCTGCTCACAATTACTGCTACCTTAGGCTAATAAAACTTATGTATCAGTACAGCCATTGTATTGTATTGTCAAGGAAACTTAACCATTTCATCAGCTGCTTGCAGCACTGTCTTACTTCCTAAAAAATCTCTGGAATACTGCACAGTTAGCAGTGAAGTTCATCATATTAAAAACAACTGGCAACTAAAAATTGGTAAGAACTACTTTATCACTGTTACTAAAACATCACATGCTATTCACTTTTTAACAAGCTTTGTGTGAAAGAATAAAAACTTGCTCCTGCTTGGAGCAAGGAATCAGATTTGAGTTTTTGGACCCAAGGTTACAATGATCCACATTTAATAAGTTTACTGACTGAACCAACATGTAACTAGACTTGACAACCTAAGTCTTTCTTAATAGGAAAACTTGTGACAGTCACTACATACACCTCTTAGATGGAAAAGGTTCTAATTTTATTTCTAAATACTTAAGTAAAGAAACCCTACCAGAAGTTTGAGTTTCACACTTACCCAGGTCAACTGCATCTCTGATCGATGAAGAGTTTGATCCAATGACGAAGAGTTTTGCTATTTTCGAAGAAACTGAAAATCAATAACTAAACAAGCCAGCTATTACTTAATATATATCTATTTACTTTTTCTATATACACTACTTATGAGTTCTTGGGTAAAGGGTTCTTAGAATATACACCAATCACTCAAAAAATTGGAAAAAACAACCTTCTGAAAGGTGACTCCCAGTAAAGACACTGTTCTCTTAAATTTCAAAGCTGTTGTGCAGTCTCAGAACAAGAAATCCAGTTAGATGATCTAATAAGCTGTAAAGCTAGGACTTAAGCATCAAGACACTAAGCAATAACTGTAACAACCTGTATAAAACCCCCGAATATAATAGTACAAACAGACCTCTTCACAACTTACTGAGACTCAAAATGTACTAGTGTTAGTTTGGACTGCCTCCTTCAAGTTCATCATATTCAACCTGGAAAAATTATGCAAATAAATGTGCTTCCAATGCTATTTCTTAATTGCAGTATTATCTGTAATATTTTGCTTCAGAAAAGTCAAAGATTCACAAAATACATTTAAAATGTCTTGAGGGGATGCAAGTTTAACTAGAAAAATGCCGAGCTGCTTTAAAACTTGAAATATGAACTCGTCTTTCTTACCCAACTTCTCGATTACCCACAGTATGACAGTGTGCACTGATGTCATTTGACTTCGCAATTACAAAAAAACCATGGTGGAAAAAATATACATACATGAACATCCTATTAATGACTCCGTACTAAATATTTTTATGCCAGCAGATTTTTTTACTATGTTCTTACCTGATACTTTCAACTCATCCCTTTCTTCAGGATTTATTTTTTCTATAGCTTGAGCTACAGTACATTCCAGAACCTCCAGTATTTCCTGTAGTAAATACATGAGACTTAGGAACAACTTGTCAAGAGGGGACAGTAAGTTCCTGAAGAATGTTTTTAAGCAATTTAAAAAACCCCAAAACTTACAACAGTCAGAAACAAAAAATAGTACAAAAATGCAATGACATTGCATTTTTGCAATGTCAGAAAGAAAATAACCCAATGCTTCTTGATCTCCAAGGGTAGGTCAGGAAAATGAAGCTATATGAAAGGCCCTATACACCCCTAATATAAAATATAGAAATTATTTGTAAGAATTACTGGAATAAGATTTAGTAATGTTCTGATTTTCTGGTGTAAACAGATCACTGTGGCAACTCAAAATGCCTTGCTTTAAAAAAAAACTCCACGACCAACTGAAAAAAAACCATGATCAGAATTAGGGGGTTTTGGTGTTGGGTGTGAACATCTTTGCATAGAAGTATCTGGTAATTTCAGTGAAGCCTATGAAAAGCCTACAGTGAAAATGCTGTAAAATACAAATTTAAAACAGTAATTTTGAAACTAAAAATTAGGGAAGTTTCAGAGACTTCACCCTCTGACCTCATTTAAGACTAGGCTGCCATCTCACATCAGCTGGCACAAGCTGACTTTAAGTCTTTACCTATGTGAGATTTTTGTACTGTACACCACCCCCCCCGCCCCCAACCAAGAACTCTGTGGTAATTTTTGCTGCCCTACCAAAAAATCCTCAAGCGAGTCTTCGAGTTATTCCATACAGTCAGCATTTTAAACAAAAGTTAACTTTTTTTTTAATTACTGGAAACCAATATAATTTATAAAAGAATTTGGAATTATGCAGTTAACATGTTTTGACAGTAAAACTGAGCTTACCCTAAATAATTAACTTTAAATGGATCACTACATCTTAGAGGCAAATGTTTATGTTCTCTTCTTGAGCAATCATTAGATCTTCAACAAATCATTCAGCAGTAACTGCCTCACCACACTCCAGTGTGGAATGCAGCAGTGTGCAGTTGATGCTGCCATTACACAAGAACTGGTAACAAAACCCAAAGAAATGGTCATGAAAGCTTTTCTGTTTTTTTGGTGTGGGTTTTTTTGTTGTTTGTTTGTTTTTTAATGAAACATGCTAATATTTCACAGAGCAAATAATGTGTGGGATATACAATAAGATATATAATAAATAATAAGTGGGAACCTGTTACTGTTTCACTGAATTTCAGAAGCAACTGTGAAAGAAGAGCAGGCAAATACAGCGAGATCTTGATGTCAGATGCCCAGAACTGTGGTTTTAAGAATTATGTGGAAGTCCTTAGCTCTTAAGGGAAAAATTGCCACTTCTGCATCTTCAGAAATATTTCTGAGACAACCAAGGCTACGCTTCAGAGTTTCCCTCTAAACAGGATGATCTTTAGCTATCTAGTTTATCGTCTCCATAGTTTCTCCATTGAGTTTTTACAAGCATGCCGGCAAACTTCTAAGGTACACAGATTTTTTTTTTTTTTGTGTGTGATTTCCCTAACAATTAACTTGAAAACTTACAGACCAGGACTTTTATTTTGCTAAGAATTGTCTTACTTGCCATCAACAGGATTCTTTACTTTGGTATTTCTTAACCTCTCCAAATTTACTAAATATATTTTAAACAAAAAAAGGGTGTGTGTGAGAAATACTCTTTCAGGATATCTGGAGCTGCAGATAATTTTACAGAAATTTAATAGATTCATTTGTATTTTAAAAGGTGTAACCAACTACGTACTTCTCTGGTTTGATGTGTAACATGGATAACATGCTTAATACCTCTCCCACCTGATTTAGGTCTGGTCCAATCTTTGAGCTCCATTCAGTCAGCGTTTTCTGAATGCAGTCCCGCACCTACAAAATATTTTTTTCATACTTAAGTGTAGGTATGTTACAGCTGCACAGAAATACAATGATTCATAGGTGTGTAGACTGAGCAGATGGACTAATGACACAATTCCTTCAACCACAGAAGATTCTTCCTTCATAGCTTCCACCTGAAACTTGTTCAAACTGGTTTACTTAGATATTTTCCTCTCCTCTTTCACAAAGCATTTTAGCAGTACCACAAGTACTGTATTTCATTTATTTCTCAGACCAATGCCATCTTTAAAGGAAAGAACAATACTAAGCAAGCAAGAACTAGGGTGTGGGGTGGGTTGGTTTTTTTGTTCGTTTCGGGTTGGGTTTTTTTTTGCATAGAGATTCTTAAGTTACACTGTACTCAGATAATAGCATACATGCTGTGACATTGTTAGAAATGAGACTTTACAATCAATCACTAAATACTCATTATATTAAATACTTCTCTTTCCAAGATGCATCTGATCCTTTTCATTTACTGCCTACCTATTCCACTGTGCCAAACCACTAATGCTTTTAAGTCCTTCATTACTGAAAGGGGAACCTTCTGATTCTACCCCACACTTGCATTTTTCCTGCATCTACAGATGCAAAATTAAGTCGACTTGGGATTCTGATCATGGGTTTTCTTGAACATATTAAGGCATAACTATTAAGTCTAAATCAGCTAATTAACTGCATATTGTACCAGTGCTTCAGCTGTACCAACGCTCTAGCTTCCCTCTGATACAACTCAGGAGTTGTTACTCTGCAGGCTAAGGAAATGTACTGTCAAGACTGCTATCTGCCACAGGTAGGACCACTTTAATGAGTTGCTGCTTTACTTCACTTTTAGCAATATATTTTATAATTATGCAGGTACCTACTTTTTGTACCATTAAATAGCAGTTTCCTGTGACACCTAACATTAATTCAGAGAGCTCATAATACCATGCACAAACTATAAGCCAACCTCCCTACTAGAAATGGCTATCACAAAGTTTAAGACATAATACAGTAATAATACTTTGTGAGTGCAAATTCTATACCTTCTTTCCCAATCATTTACAATGGCATGAAAAAAATAACTGAGTCAGAAGGCAAGAATTGACACCCCACCCCCAAATAGCTATCCACAATGCTGGAACTCTTTAGCCTATTTTGATGCAACTTATAATGTTATTTTTTCCTTTCTGAGGGAAAGTGAGACAGTGCTAAACATGTATATTCTATATATTGCTACTTTGCAGCTGTTACACTTTGTACTTCTACTGCAGTTTGTATGCACGAGCCTCTGTCTCCAAAGCACACCATTCCCCTGCCCTCAACACATGTGAAAAGCACAGTGTATCCGACTGCTGTGATCAGCTTTTCCAAATACAGCTACGTTCCCAAACTCCTAACGTTAGGGTTCATAGTTTGCAAAATTTTAGCTCACATTCTGCCACGGAGAACTATGCACACACTAAGTACACCAAACAAAAGAGTTAAAAGCCAATTTATTTCTGATGATTAATGCCAATTATTTGCCTTTGGAATTCCAGCAACTCTGGAAAGCAGGCAGCCTTATGTTTAAATGCAGATTTCCCTGTAAATAGAAGAATTTAAATACCTTAACTGATTAGTCACGCACACTGGCCACTCTTAAAAAACAACCCTCCAGAAACTACTCACACAAGGGTGGCCATTACAATACAGCTATCTCTTTGCTACAGAATCTAGCCCCATTTCACAGATCACAAAACGTTGTAATAAGCAACCAGGCCAAATAAAAAAGTTAATACCACACGACAAGTAAATAAAAGTATGATGAATTCTTCCTTCTCATTACATCATCCTCCCAGTCACCAAGTTTCAGATTTTCAGTAGTGCCACTACATAGCAATAATCAGCCAAATGCATAGCTCTTCTCATTATTAATTGACTGTTTTCAGCTGACTGTGTCACGACGAGACAGTAAATACAGTGGTTCTGAAGTTCGTGGCCACAGGATCTCCAGGAATTTTATCAGGACTATTCTAAGTGTTGAGACATACTGCTAAAGGTAATAGTTTTAAAGTGGTGATTTAGAAGTTCTTTCAACTTTTTAAAAAAGAATGACAGCTACACTCTTTAAAGAAGACAGCAACGGCTAATTTTCCTGCGACCTGTCACCACCAAGAAGTCACATTAATTTCAGGTTAGAAAAGAGAGGTTTCATCACTTGTAACGCAAGCTCAGACCTACTCATACCCTTCTCTTGCTCAAGAGGTATCAGGGCTCTGCTTTGCCGTTACAAACAGTACTTCGACTTGCAAGCGTTTTCAGCCTTCATCCCCCGAGAGCAGAAACGCGGTCCGGCTCCTTCCGAAAAGGACTCGGACACAGCAAAGCGCCGCCGGGGGCGCGGGGGCTTCTGTGCGCTGTCGCCAGCGCGGGTTGCCCTGGCCGTCTCCCCGGGGCTCCCCAGCACGGCCAGCCGGCCGGCTTCCCTCCCCACGCACCCCGCCGCCAGGCCGGCGGTTGGCGGCGGCCAGGCCAGCCCCGCGGTGCCGCTCCGCGGACTGGGACCGGCCCGACCGACTTCCCAGCGGGCCAGAACACCCGAAAGAGACGAAGACGACGACAGCCCGTTTTGCCGTTCCCGGCCCGCACCTCGCGAGCGGTACGGCGCGCGCGGAGGGCGGGCGCCGCCGAGGCGGTCGTCAGGGCAATTAAACCCTTCTCCCCTCGGTGACGGACGGGCACCAGGCCGGGCTGCGCAGCGCCAGAAGAACAAGCCCGCCTCCGGGTAACCTCTCGATTGCCCGGACGTCCCCGCTCCCGCCGGCGGCGGGGTAACCCGCCGCTCCTCCGGGAACCGCAGCGGCCGCTCGGCAGCCGCGCGGCACGGCCCCCCCTACCCCCAGCCGCGCAGGCGCCCGCCGCAGCCCGCCCCCCCGCCTCAGAGGCGAGCGCCCGCCGCGGCGCCCCGAGGGGAAGCTCCGCGGGCCGCCGAGCTCCGCTCACCTCCTCGGCGGGGGTGGCCGGGCACTTTTTGCGCAGGCAGCCCCAGTTGAGGAGGTTGCCGGTCTGCAGGGTGAGGGCGGCCGCCCGCTCCACCAGGGCGCGGGCGCCCTCCGTCCCCATGGTGAAAGCCGGGCGCTGCTGCTGTTGCTGCTGCGGCGGCGGCGGCGGCGGTCGCCGGGCTCCCCACGACACCTGCGGCACCGAGCAGCGCCGCGCCGTGACTCAGCACAAATAACGGCGCCCGGGGGGCGGGGGGGGATGCTTTGTAACCGTCCCCGGTCACATGGCACGAGGACAATGGGCGGCGGGGCGGGCCCAGCGCGGGAAGGACCACACCAGCCCGGCCGCGCCAGCGCCGCCTCACCATCCCGCCACGCGCCTGCGCGCCGCCCCTCCCGAGGCGGTTGCCCTCGCCGGGCAGCGCTGCCTGGGCGGCGGCCGCGGCGCTGCACGCGGAGCGGGGCGGGGCGGGGCGGGGCGGGCCCTGCAGCGCGCGGCCGGTGCTGCCCCGCCCCGGGCGGGCCGTGGCGGCCGCTGAGCCGGGGTCCGTGTGTCGGTCCGGCCCGGGGGGCGGGGGGGGGGCAGCGGACGCGGGAGCCGGCCCTGGCGTCGGGCCCTGAGGAGCGCCTGGAGTACACGTGGCTCTGCCGGGTGGGAGCGGCCGGCGTTCGGTGACACCCTCGCCCCCCCGCCCCTCCGTTTCGGCCCCCAGCAGCGGCCGGGGAGCCCGCCCCGAGCCGCCTGCCGGGCTAGAGAGGGCTCCGTGCCTGTGCCCTGAGTCGCGCTGGTGGGCCCGGTGTCATCGCCTCCAAACATTACTTCGGTAGCTGCTCTGCAAAACTAACGAGGCCGTCTGACTTTTAGTCATGACGCTTTTAAGTCACAGATAGCCGTTGGTGGATGCTGAGGTAGAAGGCCCCAAAAAGGAAACCAAATGCTTATTTAGTTCAGTGATGTTTACGTTTTGATGAAACATAAAACTTGACGTACAACTCCAGTTTTACACCAGCTGATTTCAGTGAAGCCACACCGGGTGAAACTTGAAGGATTATGGTTTGAGGATTTCTTTTAAGACCGGGTGGCTTCTGGAAAGCCGCACTCTGAACATAGAAGTCCTTCTGTATTGGGGATTTGGGGGGGGGGGGGGGGCAGGCTTCCCCCCACAGTTAAAGGGAACAGTAAACCACAAATTGTAATTTTGCTGTCAGCACAGAAATTTGAATTGTGTTCCTAACAGATTTTCCTTCCCCAGGCTGCATGTTGCACTAATACAGAGAACCAATTTGCATAACTTCTGTCAGTCTGAAGCACTGCCTGATGGCTTTCTGGTACAGAAGGTTAGTTTAAATGTTCTTTATATTTGTGTTCTGATTACTTTTCCATATTGGATTACTTTCATGTATTTGAAATGTTTTCCTTATTGTGTGAATACAGAGCATCTGGAAGCGAAATATACTGAAAGAAATGTCAGCCTATTTGGAAAAGCAGTAATTTTGGTTTTTTTCTTTAACATGCGCATCCAGAAGGTCTAACATGGCCCAAGGGTTAACCATACACCTCCACAGCTTTACGCATATTTACTCTAGTAGCGAATTCTGTCCTGTTGGGTCTTTCTGATCGGCCTTCTGGCTTTCCAGTAGAGGCCTTTTCTTTTGGTGAAGTTTATTCTTTGATATTTCATTTAAGTAGCTTTGATGGTTGTAATTGTATGGAAGCAGGTTACATTTGGAGATTGCAGAAGGTTTTCAAACAGTGCATAGCATAAATCTTTCTCTCTAATGGAAATTTATGGCAGTGAAAAAGCAATGATCCTTTATAGCATTGTAGAATTTGCTGATATTGGATTACCTTAGCTCTAGAAAAGGGATATCAGGTAATGAAGACTGGCTGGAGGAAAAAAAGTCTCAGCCTCTGTCCTGCTTTATGTCACGCATTTAATTCTCAGTGGCGGCAGGAAGGCATCACAGGAGAAGAAGGGATCTCAGCAGAGTTCTGTTGGCAGTCCAGTCGCCCCTGAAACGTAAGGTAACCTATCAGAGAAAGAGAGGAGGAGGTTTTCTAGCTCATGGTCAGTTGTATTTTTGCGGGTTATCTCATTAAGCTACTTCAGATCTGCAAAAAATGCGATTGGTTTCCTGCAGTATCAAAGAAAAATAAATCGCCTGTTTGAATGAAATGCCGCTGAAGCGTCACTCCGGGCGGGGAGGGTGACTATTGCGCTTCTCTCCCGGTTTTTGAACACCGGGAGCTGCAGAACTTGGCTTGTGCGAGGTCCCGGCGCTCCCCCGCGCCGCTGCGGGCTGCCCGGGCTGCCGCTGCTGGCTTCACACGGAACTGTTTCGGCAGCCGCCCCACGCGCACCGCCGGGCAGCGGCGGGGGTCCGGGCGCCGCCTCCCCCGGCCCGGCGCTGCCGCCGGTCCCCTCCTACCCCCCCCCCCCCCCCCGCGGGAGGCGGGCGCCGCCTGATTGGCCGCAGCGCGGGGACCCGGGGAAGGTGCCGCGGCGGCGGGAGGCGGCGCGGCGGCAGCCCCGCAGGATGGGCGGCAGAGCCGGCTTCTTCGAGGTAGGTGCGGGCGGCGCCGCGTCGCGCCGGGGCGAGCCCGGGCCGGGCCCCGCAGCGTCCTGCCGCCGGCGGACGGGGCTGCCCGGGGTCCCGGCGGACGGCTCTCTCCTCCCCCTCCTTCTGCATTGAAGCGCCGGGGAGCCGGAGCCATCCGCTCCCGGGTCTGCCAAGGTAAGTGACCGCCGCTGCGAGCCGGGCGGAGGGAGCCGGGGTGGGCACGCCGCTCGCCGGGCTTTCCTCAGGGCGAGGGGGCAGAAGCGGCCCCCGCCCGCCCCGTCCTTCCCTTCCCTTCCCCGGGCATGTTCCTCTCCCCCGCGTCCCCGGTGGTCTTCGGACGTGGCCTCGGAGAGGCGGGGGGGGGTTGGGGGGTGTCCCCGGGCTCCAGGCAGGCTCTCGGCGGTCCGCGGCGGCGCCGGATCAATGGCTCTGGGCTTCCCGCGGATCCTCCCGAGGGTATGCCGTGGTCAGCCTGCCGGGGTGGGTCTGGCAGCGCATCCCAGCCGTAGGGAAAGAGCCAGAGCGAGGAATGTTCTCGGCACCTTCTGTCCCCAACTTCTTGGAAGAGCCTGTCGCCAGCCGCCGCGCTCCTCGCCGAGAGCCGTCCCGCCGAGCCTTCCGGCGCGGTGCGGGCGTGCCCCGGGGGGGGAAAGCGCCCCCCGGGGCGGCTCAGGTCGGCTCGCCGGCGCGGAGCCGGCGAGGGAGTAGGTGCCCCGGCCGAGGGGACGGCTCCCAGCCCGGCTCCCCTCGGCGGCGCAGCCTGCACCGTCCGGCGGGGGGGAGCGGGGGCGAGCGGTGCCCGCGGCCCCCGCCCCGGGCAGGTTCCGCCGGCCCTCTGCTAGCGCGGTGCGTTCGACTCTTGCGTGAGAAATGAAAAACAGCTGGACGGAGTTCAGCGCAGTCAGCTCCTTGAGCCTACAGAAAGTGCAGTGTAACGTGCACCTGGGGAGTGTGAAGGGTGATGTGTCTCATCAACTTACATAAACAGCCACACCGACTCTTCGCTGGAATTAGTTAGCCTGGATAGTACAAAGCTCGAGTGGCTTGTATTACGAAAAGGTCGGTATGAGCTGAATGGCAGCAATCCTCAGTTTCTCCAGCACGACGCGCCTAAAAATGAACACAATTCCTACCTCCCCCCCTGCAAAAAAATTGTTGTTATAACCTTAACAGAATCCAAAACAATCTGAAAAGCAGCTGCTCCTCTACTTGCTTACCATGACCTAAATGTTCAGATTTTGCTTTTCAAAGCTACAAAAGTGTTCTGGAATTCACAAACAATTCAGCAAAATAAGCTGGCTCTAGCTCTTGTGGGTGTGAGGTAGGCACCTGCACCATGCCTTTTGCTCTGCAGTGTTGACTTCCCTGTTTTTAGGAAAAACAGCCAAGCTTTTCACTACCTCCTGCGTTTCTACCAGTGTCCCAAACTCTTGTGAGATCCAAATGCAGGGGCAGACACTTGTGTATTACCCTCCTGAATGTCTTCGGTCGTTGTCTGGTCTGCAGGTTTGCTCTTCTGCCTTAGCCATGCTGAACTTCTGAATAGCACTTGTTACACTAGAAGACCTCAAAAGCATGGATGTCTTTATTGCTCCCTGATTTTGCTGATGGGGAGACACACAAAAGTGGAATGACCTGTTCCATCTTGCTAGGCAGAACAATAGCAGCAGACTTTTGAGTCCTAAATCAAGAACCTGTGTCTAAGCAACACTAATGCAAACTCAGAATGCCTCCTTAATTTACATGTCAGCGTTGTATGTCTTAGTCCTTTTCTCTGTACAGCAGATAATGGGTGGAAAGAGATATGCCTAGCTCATCCAGTGTCTGTCTGAGCTAATGCAGGGTGTAGAATGTGGACAAAGGCAGCCCAGGTAGCACTGAGCAGTGCTGTTGCATATCACTTTCTGTGCTGTTCTTCCTACTGATTTGCTTTCTGTTATACATTCATTGAATTTGAATTCTGAATTGCATTTCTCCACCGTGCATTCAAAACTGAGCTATCAAAAGAGAGAAGGTAAGTGTCCCACCTCTCCCATTGCTTCCTGGGGGCGGGGGAATCTCCATTGGTGCTACAAACATTAGCATTCCCTGTTTGAGGTACTGTATAGTTCTGTACTTTTACCTGTACGTTTCTAAACCATTTACCCTTTATTGCTCTTCTGTGGTGCTTCCTTATAAGAATCACAAAGCACTTCACAATCACCAAACTCTCACTGTCTGAATTTTTTAGAATATGACTATTACAAGTTTAGCAGAGGTTTATTGGTGGAATATTTCTTCCTGTTTTGTTGAGTTTGTGCTTTTGATCATGCTTAGTACACAGTCAATTTCATAGGTTCCTGACTGTGTAGGAAGGTCCTCTCCCTTATGCATGAATAAAATTACTCTTTGGTGAACAGACCTACAAAAAGATGGGCAAGAACAGCAGACTGACTGTGAGCATTGGGATGCTGGCTGTTAATTCCCTTCTTTTTCTTTATGAGAGTCTTTTTCAGTGCAGCTGAAAACAGAAACACTTAAAAAATAGGCAACATTGTATTAAAGTAACTTCATAAGCCAGTGAAAGGCAAATTCAGCTTTGGAAATACCTTTTACTCCTTTTTTTAAATTGGCTGTGTTCAAACTTAGTACCAAGAATTATGAGCAACCACATAATTAAGCCAAAGTATGCTGGACCTAATGGATGGACAGCAAAAAAAAAAAGAGTGGCTCAGTGATTTCCCTCTACTTATGAGATGCCTGTATTAGACCTGTCAGGTCCCTGTACTCCTAGACCTATATCTCGATGGCTGCCTCTACATTTCTTATTCTGTAATAATGCTAGAATAGGTCTTGTTTACTTCAGGTATTGGTATGTTTCTAATTTCACCTCAGCTTTTGTATCACTAATAGCTCAGGAGAAGCTTAGCAAGAATAACTACAGTTTAAAGAAATAAGTGCATCCCTGAAAGTACTTCATCTGATGATTTGAGGAGATTCACCTCTGAAAATGTAGAGATTTAGGATAGACACTTATAGCTAGGTAATTAATATTCTCTAGGAGTGGTCATTTCTCCAAATTGATTAGAGAACAACTCTTCTGACCTATTTTAGATATATTTCAGAGCTTATGATACAGTTTATCCTACAAGTGCCTGCTTTTCTCCTTTCCATACAAAGGATATCTGTGTGACATGCTCAGATGTAAATGTCTGTAGGAGAGAGCTCTGAAGTTAGGCTAATGAATTCTACCCTTTCTTTCTACTTGACAGGTCTAGGTCTTCAAAAACATTTCATATAAAGAAAATAATATGGTGCTCTGACTTCCTAGAGGAAAGATGCTTGAACAAATACACTCATACTGTAGAAAATTAGTGTCATAAGAACCACAGTTGTACTTTTGCTTCTTTAACTGGTTTGGATGGGAAGTGCCTTTTGTGAGCAGTGATAACCAAAAATGTTTTGGAGTCTTCACTCCCTGAGGATAGATTGAACTGACATATGCAGTACAGTCTAAAAGCAATAACGTACTGGCCCCCCTTGCTGGCATTTAAAGCTTCTCCCCCTTCTGACTGTGATGAAAACCCTCTGAATGCAAGGGGGGGTGGGGGTGACTGCTGCCTAGCTAGCATTGCTGAGATGTCACAGCTCCTGTTACAAAGGTTTCTCCCACTCAGAGCTATGCTGTCTAAAGCCTCAAGTAAGAGCACTGAGAGTAAGTGCCAAAAGCAGGACTGCAGAGGATTTTAAGATTCTGTATCCCCCAAGAGCTGCCTGAGCAAGACAAGGCCACATATGAGATATTTGAACGGTCATTTAAAGGGACACTACTGAAAATTGTCCTGCTATTTGAAGATGTCTGCTCTGTTTTCACAGGTAACGTATAAGACAATTATCACAGAAAGAGATGAGAAGATAGGGAAAAACATTCTCCCTTTCTTTTCCCTCACCACTTCTCCACACACTTACCAACACTTTCTACAGTCAGTTGTGCTGCTTCATTTAAAAGATGGCAATTTGTCCTTTTTCTCTACGGAGCTTGAGAGAGAAACTTTTAATTTTGTATAGGAAAATATGATAGCAAAACATTACTTGGTAGGAAGTACCTGGAGCTACTCAGAATTTGAAGGCTACATTTGAAATCAAAAGTCTGATTTTTGAAAAAATAATAGACTTCTTTAAAGTATATTTTTAAAAATTAATACAAATCTTGTGAGTTCGCCTGTCAGTGTAAGGGCTCCAAACTTCCCAGGGCTTCTTGCTCTGTCAAAAGACAGCAGGCTCTTCCTTGGTACCTCTAGGTAAAAATAAAAGGAAAAAAATCTCTCTCTTCAGCCTCGTCAATGCCATGTCAAAAGCATACACTGGACATACACTTTGACATCCATACACAAAATGATCCATGAAGAGTAGTAATGGAACTATAGATACTGAGGGTCAACATTGCAAATCACAGTACTGATGCAAAGAAGTTACTGTGATTTCACAAATAATTTATAAACCTCTTCTACCTAAATATTGTCGTTGTAGAAAATGATGGCCATAAACTAAAGCCCCGAGGCAATCAATATTCTCTGTTGCACATGGAAAAGGCTATGCAGTGGTGTTGAAAAACCGGGATGCCTACTTGGTGTTGAGTCAAAGCTGGCTGAGGTTCTCAGATGGAAGCACTCCAGTCTGCTTCATAGTGACAGTGATACTCAGTGAATGATGTGACTCTTCAGTATGCCTGGGAAATTGGCAATGCGTGGCTCTGTGTTAGCCAGTGTAAGTAAATACCCACTGAGTCAGTATTAACTGGTGCAGGTTCCTTTCCCATCTTGTATATCCTCCTGGAAGATGTTGTGCTAGTAAAAGCTGGAAAGCTTTCATATGCTTTCAAGAGCCAGGATTCGCTGTGAAAGCACAAACCTCTAACAGTTCTTCCATTTTGTGAAAAATAAACTAGCCTCCTGCTCCAAAGGAATAGACTTTCCTTTTCCTTCCTCACCATTCTTACACCAACTCATTTTATCCCCTGTCAGTTATATAAATGGATTTGTCTTTCTGAAGGATAACCATTTGTAGCTCTATGTTACCACCCTGAGGTCCAGGTCTGCAAAGGCACTTGGGGGTTTGCCATGCCTTCAGGTTAGGTACCCAGCTCCAAGAGTGGATATGACAATTTGGTTAACGTATCCAAGTTTACTTCAACTCTACCCCTTCACTGTGTGGTATCCCAAAAGGCATCCATTGTAGGGAAATGCTGAACAGAATGACAATGGAAGGGAGCAGTGTTTGAAGCAGCCGAGAGAGACAGGAATTCCGGATTTCTCTTTGGTAGGAGACAGCCCTTTTCACTAGAACACGTTCCTGTCCTCTCCTGCCTGTACTTTTTGTTCTCTCTTGAATCCTTTATTCCTTGCTTGGTGGCCCAAGCCAGCCGAGCCCTCTGTGGGAGGAGTGGGGAATGGCAGAAGACAGTCTAAAGTAATTTTCCCACTTCCTGTCAGTGTGTCTAACTATTACTTATAAAGAGTGAAGAACTAGATCATCTCCTTTGCCGACAGTTTAATTTCATTCAGGAATAATCTAAAGGCTGTGCATTTTGCTGACCTTGGGATAAAGATGCTTACTGGATCAAGGTCCTCAAGGATTTTGATGCACACCTAACAAACAAGTCTGAAACAGGTGGAAGAAATAAAAATGTACTATGAGTTTCAGCACAGTTCAGACAGTGGTTCTCATTGGCTTGTATAGGAGCAGAACTTAGGAAGCTGAGGAGTAAGTACCTAGTGTATATCTTATGAACCTATAAATGTTAGACATCTAAATTCTACAAAAGTGAAAATTAATTGTATAAAACCTTTCAAATATGGGTGTCACTGTATCTCTTCTCTTTATACACAGTGAAATAATGTAATAAGATTCTAGGCTGGTGAAATATGAGCCAATTGCTTCAGAGAGGTAAGGCTTTACTTAGTTGGACTACTTGCAGAATAAGGTACAGCACTCCACAGGTAAGACGATGAAATTTTGCTTTCTGGTTAAACATTTGCCTTGTTTCTGCTTTGGGAATTCCTCACACAGCATGTGGCTAAGCTTTGGAACTCTCTGCCTCAGGACACTGTGCATGCAAAAAGTTTACATAGGTTTAAAAGGCAAGTGGATAAACTAATTGAGGAAAAATCCATGAAAAGCTATTAAATACGAAGACAGCACTTGTGATGCAGGAAGATAGCAGTTTCTGTGTCTGTTTCCTCCCCTGCCCCCCGTCACTACATTCTTGCCCTGTTTTATTACTTTTTCTGAGTCACCTGCTGCTGTCTATATCAGAAAGATACCATTCTAGATGGATCCTTAGACTCATCCTCTGCAACAGTTTGTACATTCCTGTGCAAGGGAAGTCTCATACTGAGTCAGCTGTAGCAGCAGCACAAACACAGTTTTCAGTGTAAGTACACTTATAGTAATCTCCCTTTGGCTTAACTCTCTTGACTTCAGGAAAAGTTCTTCTTGATATGCTGTAGTGTGAGATCACACTAAGGTGTGCTTACTTCCTTCAGGAACAACACATTCTACCAGAAAAGTCTAAGGAGATAGAGAAAATGACTAATTCCATAGGAAGAATAAAAAGTTCAGAAAGATTTAATTAGGACCGTGGCAACCAAAATGGATTTTTTTTTAGTGTTAAATTTGAGGAACATGACTTACATAAGCACTCTAATAGTTCAGGGAGAATGCATTCTGCATTACTCTTTCTTGGGCTGGTTCGTTCCTAGATTGTAAAATAAGCGTGTTTTTTTTGCTGAGTAATTCCAAAAGAAATCAATCCAATATATGCTTATGTCAGTGTTCACAAAATCTCACTCAGCTAGTTTACTGAATCTGCTGAGTACAAATGGCTGCAAATAAAACTTCCAAGGTGCACAGACATGGTAAGTGTGTCAGTATTTCCATAATAGTTATCACATAATTTTTGAAGATCTGTTGATTCTTAAGCATTTGATATGGCTTTAAGCTGCGGGAATTTGATTGACTATTATTTTTCTAATCCTATTGCAGGGATACTGCATCTTAAAAATTCTTCTTTAAACGCTGTTTGCTCAACTGTTTTTCCCCTATGAATAAACTTTTCCCCCTTCTATTTTCCTCTTCTATTTTCTGAATAAAAGTTTAACAGTTGAGTGTACTTTTCTCTGCTTATATTGTATATTGATTATTCTTTGCCCTTGACCTCTTTTAAAAAATAATAATCAAGATTTTTTCTGTTTTTAAAGACACTATCGATCTTTAATCCTTATGCACTACAACAAATGTCTTCTAAACACTGAAGATATATATTTGTAGTCACTTAAAAAAGACAAAGCTATCTTGCACAAATCTGCCTACTGATTAAGTTCTACTCAGAGTAGTTTTAGAGAAGCTAAAATGCCTTTAAAAAGTCACCAAATAAGTGGACTGTAAGTCATACTGCACTAGGGCAGGCCAACAGTCAGTGTCCTGTTGTGCTAAATACTTTGAAAACACATAGAAATTAAAGTTCTCTGAGCCAAACAATTTATGTTTGAAAGGGATAATACCCATCAGTAAATGTTCCAAGAACAGATTGCTGGGTATCTAAAAACTGTTGCCAACCAATACATTAACTGACTTGGTGCTGTGCCTGAAGACTGGAAACACTGTGTTCAGTGCTACGTGGGTTCATGTGGTTGGCCATTATGTTCAGTAAAGATAACATTTCTTGCCTTGGATCAGGCTTTTCTGTCCCTTATGCAGAGAACATCTAAACACTGGGGGGTGGGAGTGTTCTGATACAGCTAAGAGGCGTTATAATTAGAGGAAACAGTCACCTTGTTTTCACTCTGTCATTGCACAACTTTCTATGGGCTGGAGTGGAATCTAACACTGTGTTCCTGCATCTGTCTTTCTGAAAAGGGAAAGAATGTTTGATATTTGCTTAGATCTTGAAAGTAAATGAAACTAACTGAAATGTTTGAAGTTCAGGAATGAGTGTGTCCCCCCCGAAAAAATAGAAACATTCAATAATTTAGGTTGCAAGGGACTTCTGGAAGCCATGTAGTCCAACTCCTGCTCAAAGCAGATACAGCCAGATCAAATGGCATTGGGTCTTGTCCAGTCCAGTTTTAAATACCTCTAAGGATGGACATTCTACATCCCCTCTAGGCAACTTGTTCCAATGTTTGACCAAGCTCATGGTGAAAAAATTTCCTTGTATCTGATTGGATTTTCCCATATTGCGACTGATGTCCATTGCCTCTCACTGTACACCTTCAGGAAGAGTCTGAATCCGACATGTCTGTAGGCTCCCTCTAGGTATTTGAAGAAATGGGCCAGTACAGGCGGGTATGTCAGTTTGGCACTTTAAAGAGACATGCTGGAATGGACCCAAATAACACTACAGAAGATCTTGGATGATTTGTTTGTTTGTTTTCCACACTGATTCCAAAGTTTCATAGAAGTACCTAAATTTCTGTACAGCCACTCCCATGAAAACCACAGAGCAAAAGAAAATGCTCTATAATTTTCAGTCTGGCCTTGTACATAATGAGAATAGCCCAGTTAAAAGAGTGTAGGTGGCAGAAAGATAACCAAACCACTTTCTAATTGGCCTGGAGAAGATTTCTCTAATACAGCCACTGAAGGCCATAGACGAAAACTGCTCCTGGGGGATTCTGATCCAATGTGTGTACGCTGGGAGTAGGTACAGAACAGGAAGGAGACTGCTAAAGCTGTGGGCCCTGCTGCAGTCCGTAGGGAAGCCCAATGGTATTCATTGACACAAGAGCTTTGAGGTACACCAAAGGTTTCAATAACCCTTGTAGCAACTCGGCGTCAGAAGGGACAAAAAATGGTTTACAGCCCCCACAGTACTTTTTCTGTGGACTGCAAGAGTCAGAATGCTGTATTTCAAGAATAGCCCTCTGGGAAGGGGATTCACTTCATTCGCTTTCTGATGGAGATGCCCCACAAAGACATTATAACTGGAAATTTGTGTTATTTCAAATATAAAAAATGAAGGGGAAGCATACAATATCCCAATAATCTGTCACACATTTGTTATGTATCACGAAGGAGGAAAAGTGCTTACCTCCCTTGATGTCCCACTTAGAGCTTACGATACACATGTAGAAAATGTCACTGCGTTAGTATTCCTTGTGGAGATCAGATTTGATACTTCTGGCTGGAGCTGAAGTGCTCCATTGCTGCACCAATAGAGAAAGAACAATTTGGGACAAGTAAAAGAAAGAAATAAGATACTTTAACCAAGTGATCTCTTCAAAGCAATCCTATTAGAAAGATACAGGACTGTGACTCCTATTTTTAGTAAGGAATCATATTTAATGTCTATTGTTAATCTACCCTCTTGGCCAGTTAATACCGAACTTAATTAATGCTAGATGTTTATTTTAAAAAAACCCAACAAACTCTTCTGGTACTAAGTAATGATAGTCCCACTCATTTAGTGTGACAGATAATCTTTCAGCTTTTACTCTTAGCTATACCACAATGTTCCATTACAAAGTGTTTGATGAGAACAAATGAAATTAAAACACCATCACTGTAGTTTAGGTTTTGCTACCCTGCTGCAACTGGACTTTGAAAACTCTGAGGACTTTTCTGCTTGGCTATTGATTAAAATAATTTTAATCAACCTTTTGCCAAAGTGCCATCTGATGACAGAAATAAACTGCTCTTTTGTTCTCAGATCTGTCGCTAAACCACTGCTTGGAATATAAAATGCTAATATGTAGTTACTAATACAGGTGATCTGAGGGGCAAGAGTAATACTGAGTATTCCTGTAACAACCCTCTAAGGATTTGTAAGTCCAGATCTTTAGCTGCATCTGTTCATTATGTCCACCAATGTTTTCCACTTTCTTTACAATTCAATTATTCTGGGAACAATGCACATTAATCTTCAAGGTGTATATACTCAGAATATTTGCTTACATGCATATGTATACACATTTAAATTTTTTTTCTTAAACTGCCTTTCTAGTTTTACAAATCATAAAAATTCTGTTCCTTAGGAATTCCTGTGAAGCTTCTCTATCCCTTCTTTGTTCCTTTTGCTGTAGTGTAAGAAAATAACCCAGATCAATGTGTTTTGATCAATAAATTAGCTAATTCTGCTTCTGAATATATCCAGGAAGACAATTTATTTGTCAAGAATTTTTTTTTTTTTTTTGCAAGTTGAGTGCTTTGAGAACCTGGCTATGACTAAAGCTGTCTCTTGAGCACAGCAGAAGTGTTTTTAACACAGTCCACGGATTAGAGAAGAATGGTGTCTCACTCTGAACAATGGTTGTGAATTTGGGAATCAACTAAGAGTTTAGAGATTATTTAGCCAATAATTAGTAATTATCATTTTGTGTCCTATCAGGTGGAAATCCTTGATTGGAAGACAAAGAAACAGCTATGCTACCTAGATAAGGTAAACCAAATACATGTTTAAAATGCTAGGTGACTATTTAAAAATGACTTACTTAAGTTAATTTAGTGTTTATGAAGGGTGTTTAATCTGATAGCCTTTCTTTGGCCACTGAAGAGGCAACGATTATGCACACTTCATACTGACTATAGAGTACTTCAACCCTTTTGCAGAAGGAGCTTTTGGGCAAAGAGCACAACTTCAGCTGCTTCACTAAGATGGTGCCAGTTGTGCCTTACTCACTGATAAGCCATCAGACTGTCAATGCTGTTGTAGTAACTCTCGATCACTGCTAGAGAAGCTGCCTCTGAAACAGATGCCACAAATTGTCCTTCCTTTTTCCTGTAAGAAGTGCTTTGAATCATCCATACCAATCCTAGCCATCTGTAAGAAAGTTACAGTTATATTGTTTGAGTCACATTTCTACTTGTATGGTCTTACACCTAGCAGTTGTCTTTCAAAATATGCATCTTACATATACAATATTTTTTGTTGCCTAGGTGGAACCAAATGCCACAATTAGGGAGATCAGATTGATGTTCCATAAATTATGTGAGTATAATTTTTGCAGCAGTTCACATCACATCAGAATATCCAGTATATAAAAAGGAGAAAATTACAGTTTGAAACATGTGATGTACACACACATAATGCTAAGTAACCTGCATATGAATGTGATCACAGTGAGATTTCAGTATTGTTTTTTCATACTATCCTGATAAACCTTTGTATTTTTTCTGCTGCATAATATCTCACAGATATTCATGTTGAACAAGTATTCCTAAAAATCTTTAACTAAATCTTATCTTGCTGTGTTGCATTCATTATAATAGTGGATGATCTAAAACAAGCATTGTCTATCACACAATTCTGTATGGTCTTACAGATCCTCGGTGGTATCCAGCAAGACAGTCGATAAAACTTGATCCAAGTAAGTACTTGTGAGAACTAGAGTAACAAAGCTCTGAGCAGGGGCCTGGCATAAAAGGTGTTCTTTGCATGAGTATTAGGTCTTAAGAATGAGTTTCCAGCTATGTGAATTAGCACTATGAAAGCTGAAGAGAACAAATTTAATTCTTTGAAAGTATTGAACAGAGTTCCACCCATGTGCCTGGTGCTTGGTTATTAACTCAGGAGTCTGCCCATCGTTCCGGAGCACTTTCTAACTACTGAGCACTTTTGCTTTCAGACAGGCAGCACAGAATCTAGATACTAATTTCCCTTAGCTGCAGTGAAAGGATCTCCACAGTGATGCTCAGCTGGGAGTACTAAAAAGGGCTATTAGTTAGAGTATCAATTCGCATAATCCTCTGCTCTCAGGCAGGAATTACAGTTCTTTTGAGGTAAGCTAATGCAAAACACATTGCCATGGATGTAGGATTTGCTGACAAAGCTGATGTGAGCTGGCTGACTTCATTAATGCAGTTGTAGGTATTGCTACTAGAAGCCTTAGTACATGGCCTGGGTGCACAAAAGAAAGTCTCATAGCCAAACTGTGTTAATTCATCTTAGCATTCAGTATAAAATGTAGGACTTTCTTCTTTTGCTTTCATTACACATAATTTTATTTAAACAGTCCCTTAAAAGTATGCTGGTGAAGATTAGTTCATTGTGTAGGAGCTGTCCATGGAAAACAGGCATATGAGAATCTTATTTCCTTCTTCAAAGATCTACCTTGTCAGACTCCTCCATGGACTTATGTTGTGAGACTTGCCATGAGAAAATGCTGGCCTTCTGGAGATTTCCCCAAATCTAGGCATTAAAAGCTTGAATACTAGCTCAAGTCCTGCGGAATCACCTCCTAGCTGGTTGACTGGGCAAAAAAGGAGGCAATGAAATCCTCTGTGGGAGAGCCTTCCAATCTCAGCTTATCCTAGCTTCTGTTTGCCTGACGATAAGCAATGAGAAGAGAGGAAGAGAGAGAAGAGAGATGGAGGTGCAGCTGACTAGGAGGTCAGTGAACTATGTTAAAGGGCAGTGACCCATCAGCAAATTCTGCTGTAGCAGTGATGAAGCAAGTCTACTAGATTAGGCAGGCACATAGGATTGAGAATTCTCCTAACTGTCTTGGTGTGAATAGAGGATACAGGCTTATATGCAATTACAGGGATAAATCAAAATTAAATATAAACATTCTTGATTTGTTTATTGAGATTTCTGTAAACCCATGTCACATCAAAGAATCTCACAAATCAGTTAAAGCATGATATAAAGCTAGTATGCTATCAAAGTTGACTTGAATTTCACTGAGATGTAATTACTTCTTTCCTTCTCAGAAGGAAAGTCCCTGAGGGATGAGGAAATCCTGCAGCACCTCCCTGTTGGCACAACTGCTACCTTATACTTTAAAGATTTAGGGCCACAGATAGGATGGACTACGGTGAGCTATGCTTCAAGTCTGAGCCATTATAATGGCTATTTTTCCATAATTAATCCTTACATTACTTTTTGTCTCTCTCCAGTATTTCTGCATGATGCCTGCTCTGATAGTGGATGCAGGCAATGAACCCTCATTGCTTCAGTTCATTTAATCAGGGAAAGCAGCAACAGGATATTCTGAATGCCTAGTTCCCTGGGAGAGCAGCAGTGAAAATCTTGCTGCAGGGTAGGCTGGCTCTACTGAACTAAGGTGCAGGTTCTCAAATGGATTTAGATGTCTGCTGCAAAATCACTAGGAACTAGGTGTTTAAATGTGTTTGGGGATCTGCTTCACAGGGCCTGTGTAACTCTCCTGACAAAGATCAGGATTATACTCCCACAAGTTTGTCCTGGAAAAAGGCATGTGAGCAACTTCACATGTCAGTAACTGAAGTGACTTCTGCAGGAAAATGCATGAAAGTAAGATCAGTTAGCTCTCTGCATGTGGCTGCATCCCAGGATGCTAGTGGCAGGCTAATAACAGCTGATCATTTCTGCAATATTAGTAGCCATCTACAAAGACCTCACATATTTACTGTCTCAGGTCAAATGCAAATTCTGTCACAACTCACTCGTCAGGCAACACAGCGCTGCTGTTTGTGCAGTGAGGTGACCAGTAACCCTTACAGTTCTTCGGAAGGTCTGCGATGCACACATTACACTAGTTCTAATGAAACAGCACAGCATGAAGGGAAAAGTACCCAGTAATTTCAAGGCACATTCACCATTCCTTAGCTATGAGACATTAATAAAATCTTGTGTTAATGACAAATAGCAAAGACAATATTTGTAGGAGGTAAAATAGAAAAAGTTAGATGTTCTGCAAGACTGAATCTTCACATCAGTACTTTGGATGCAATGCTGATAAATCAGGCAGCTATTACACAATCCAAAAAAACAGTAAGACAGGCAAAACTTCTAATGGCGATGTAGACTCCAAGACACAAATGCATTAATATATACCAAAATATCACAGTACGGAGTAACACCAGACTTCTGCCATTCTATAATCTTTCCTTTATAGTCTGCTCTTCCTGCCATTCAAGCTAGTTCATTCAAATATAAGCCAAGAAATACTTCAGTCTTATAAAATAAAAAAGGCAAACTTTTCATCTACAAGCAAATCCGATCTTGGCCAGAGAAAATGCTGATTGCTACAGAAGTTGATAACACAACTTTTTCTGAGTGTCAGAATAACTCTAAATACATTAGAAAACAGTGGGTGGGGTTTTCTTGGTTGTGGTTTTGGGTTTTGTTTTTGTTTTTTGACAGAAGTGCAATCAATGCCCCTTCTTTCTCCATAAATGAGGTAGGGACCTTCCTTCCTCACTTATAGAAGTGTGGAAAATTCAACTGTTAATGTTTGATCCAAAGTTAACTTCATTTTGAAATGATGCTCCTAAGAAATACAGACCTATATGAAATGAAATCAAGTTAGATAATAGCTTCTTTAGTTTCCTCTTTTTTTCTTTTCTTTTTCTTTGTGTTCAGATTAAATATTGTATAAACATAGAATGAATTGATTGTTTTTTGGGACATCTGCTGTACTAACTGTTCATACAGATGGAGTCACCTGTGAACACTTACAAGCTGTGTTTCCAGTTTAGACAAAATATATTCATTAGAAACAAAGATCCTCTTTTTCAAGATAAATTCCTCACCAAATTTCATTTTAACCCAGAATAAAGCAACAGTTTTTGAGGGCAAGAGGAGTGTGAGAGCTGTGTAAATGTAACATGCATGCATGTTTATCATGATCCCTGGGCTGCCATGATTATCTTTTCATATCCATACTGTGTCAGCTGCACTAGCAATGGCTGTTTGTATGCAACTGAGGCAAATGCATTGCAAAACAGTTATGTGCATGTCTACCACTTTCATAGCCCAAGCCCAAACCTGATATTCCCTCCCTGCCTCTCTAAATGCCATCTTGAGTCAGTGGAGGTGTTTATCCCACTGCATTAGTTATCACAAAGAAATCAAAGCAAAACCACCATCTAATTCAGCTGTCTAATTATTTTCTCTCTTTTTGCAGGTATTTTTGATAGAATATACAGGTCCATTGTTCATCTATTTTCTGTTTTATTTCCGCATGCCTTTTGTCTATGGACTGGATGAGAGGTTTACATCAAGCCCGCATCCAGTAGTTAAGTAAGTCTGTTTGCAGGCTTGAGCAGTATTTCTTGTTAGCATTGTAGTCTTATTCCAAATGTCTTGGCACACTTGTTTTTTTAAGCACTCTTAAATGCTTTTGTCTTGCTGTTTCTAGCTTGGCATGTATCTGCCATTCTTTCCACTACATCAAAAGGTTGATTGAAACAGTATTTGTTCATCGGTTCTCCCATGGGACTATGCCACTGAGGAATATTGTGAAGGTAAATTGTGCAAGCATCTATCCATAGCCCCCCTTACAAATCCAACCTAGCCAACCTATGCTCTACTTCTGCAGCACAGATTTTTTGGTGTGGCTTCTGTAATAATAATACACAGCGAATCTCACCCATAAATCTGTAGTTCTTTCAAAAGACTTCTTAATGTCGCTATTGTATAACCCACATGTTGCCATACTGTTATTCATGTTATATAGTATTCTCATCGCTCTTTTAGAATTTTAAACCTTCAGCATACCCTTCCTTTTCACTCAGCTAGTTCCTTGGGCATGAAGGTTTTACTAACAATGTTAACTTTTAAGGTAGCATAGGCAAGCACAATATTGGGAGGGTTGCCTCTTTTAAAAAAACCAATCTACTTTTTGTAACAGTTGTTTTACATCTTTGGCCCTAACACCGTCTTTGCTGTTAAGCAACTGGTAATTTACCTTTGATCCAGTGCAAAGCAAGCTCGGTTGTTCTGCATTTACTTTTCCTGCAGGAACACTCCCTGATGTTATCAGTGTGGCTGTGGCATAGGGCAGCTGTTGAGACGCAGACTCTGTTTCCTGGATGTCTGCGAAGTAGTACAGTGGACTGCGTGGTTATGCATGAGCTGTAGTTATTTTACAAATGCTTGCAACAGAGTACACAGATATTCGAAAATACATTTTATAGTCAGGAAGACAGGCGATTATCATCTAGAACTGGAAAAATGTATAGTATCATATCAGCATTTGGGTATTTAACACTTGGTATTTTGACAATCCCTTGGAATTTGCGTTATGGCAGTGATACTCCCAGCAGCTGAAGCTCTGCCTTGTGGCTCACTCCTTACAGCTGTGCAGCCACTCTGGTAGTTCTGGTGATAGCTTCATGCTTTCTAAATGGAAGGAGGGTCTGTAGGTGAGCAGTGGCCCTCAGAAAGAATCCTCCCTAGCAATTTACTGTTTTCTGCAGTGGAAGAGTGCAAGCATTGTTAGAAGGCTAGCAGATCTCTTAAAGACTTGTTCTTGACACAACAGTAGCTAATGCATGCTAAACAGCAGATAAATGAGCAACTTTACCTTGAAAAAGAATCTGTACAGTGCGATATATCTTCATTTTCTCACTGCCATCTCTGACAACTACTCGTTCCTTTCAGACCATACAAACTGTTGCTAAAATTGACATTTGTACCAGTCGTCCTGATCACTTCTGCATTTCCACCTTCTCAGGCTGGTGGCACTTGCTTTCATCTCTAAAGTTGTTCACAGTTCTTCTACCTGCTTAGCAATGTTTGGGTTTGATTTGCTTTTATAGTTTCATTGACTTTGGTGGTGTTACTCCAAAATTGTGCCTGTGAGAAAAATATCATATCCTCTTCCCTTTTTTCTCTCACACAGAGACGGTAGACAAAGTTTCTTACTTGAAGTGTTTGATCACATACATAGCAGATATGGATAGCTTACTTCCTAAGCACAGTGGAAAGCTATCTTTAACAAGAGACACTTCAATCTCAATAAGCAGAGATGCGAGCCATGAATTGATGAGATTTTTTATTTTCATCCTTTGTTTACCAAATGGAAATAGGAATAAATGATGCTGTAAAATGCAGCAGGCGTTCACCAAAAGCTGTTCATGCTATATACTACCATAGTCTAATTCTTTCTAAAATATGTGATTTTTCTAGGCAATGGAAAGGTAGAATACCTGATTTATCTGAACTTAGTAAAGAACTGGCTTCAGTTGAATAAAATAGGGATTAAGACAAAAATTGTGTTGTGATAAAGGAACCAACTAAAGGAAAGTTGATCATGGTTGTGCCAGAAAAGGACGTCAGACCTTTGATAATAGGGAGGTACCAATGGAATTCCTCAAAGATTAGTCTTATGACTGGCCTTACTGAACATTTTCATGGGAAAAAAGGGATATTTTTGCTTTCTATAAAAACATCTGGAGAAAACACTAGACCTAAAGAAATACCATTTAACCAGAAAACAATATAAAGACACAAACAGAAGAGTACATGTCGGTCATGAATAAACATAGGCAGGGCATTAGGAAATAGTTTTGATCATCACAGGGATCATCATTTGGAGTAGACAAGCAAAAATCCGAACCATAACTTTGTAAACTTAGGAATAATTTCTTTATGGGATCCCTGCAATATCTGAACTTGATCCACAAAATCTTTTTATAAGAGATTGTTGTAAAGCTTTACTATTCATTTGGAATATGAAAGATGCACAGAAACCATTTCTTTCTTTCAAGTGAGTTTATGAAGTCTGCATGTACTCTGCTGTTCCTATCTGAACCTCACTGGAGGCTTTTGTATGAGCAATAAGGCTTCTAGTGGCAGCTGGACATCTGTAGTGTTACTGCTAAGGACCTTAGCAGTGGCAGACTCCACTCATCTTAAAGCTCCTTTTCTTATAACTGAGGAATACTCTTGCAGTAAATCATGTTCTTTGGATGAATAGTACTTGTTCAGTTTAATTACAGCAAGTCTTGTTGGGAGCTGAGCCATGATTATTTATTTATTTATTTTTACTTTACTGAAATCCATTGCCATATGATCCATACTATGGCAAGCCCTGAAGTTAGGGAAGGGTTTTTCATAAGATGCCACTCCAAGATTACAAGAAACTGTTTACATCTAAGTTTGTACAGCAGTTAATAAATTGTAGGTAATGGTGGAAGAAGCTAGTGTTAGGGAGAAAATAATAATTTATAGACAGGACACTAACTAGATTGTTCCTCACTGCAGTAATTCTTCTGGCTCTGCTGCTTTTCCTGAGGAAGAGGGAAGTCATCACAGGGAAGTTACTTAATCTCTCTGCCCTTTTGTCCCACCTGATCTGTAATTATTGGTTAATAATTTGCTCTTTCTCATCAGTTATCTATTAATATATAATCTCAGAGCAAGGACATACTATGTGTTTGTATTACAGCATACCCAAAAGGGTGTCCATTTTGTCTGAGGTTTCTGGGCACTTCAGTGGTTCAATTAACTCTGAAAAGAAAGTGGAAATGCAACAGAATGTTTGACACAACTGCTTGCAGCAGACGCGAGGGGCTTACCCCTCACCAGCATTTTCAGAAAAATGCACTGGCAGACACTTCAGTCAGCTAGTGTGGGTTGCAGATGCTGAGATCAATGCTTTTGGGGGTATTAGTGCTAGAAATGCAGTTCTGGTATATTTAGGGGAAAAAGGCTGCAAATTGCAAAGGAAAAAAAAAAAAGTTAAACCAGTCAGGACAGGAAAGAATGCAGTCTTGGATAAGAATTTTGGCTGTGTGAGCAGGAAGGGAAAGCTGTGGAGGAGAAAGCAGAAAGACCTAGAAATGTCTAAGGTACATGAACCTATTGGAAGGCCAAGAAATAAGCATCACCAGAAAGAGTAAGAGGATCAGTGTTTTACTGAAGAGTGAAAATAGGAGGGAAGGAAAGATAAGGGGAAGGAAAAGAACAGGAGAAGTGGTGAAAGGAAGTTAAAGAGCTCAGTTTTGGTCTTGCTGAAGTCCAGGTGATGTCCCAAAACATTAAAAACTGAGGCACTAGGTTTCATAAAGGAAGAAATCTCAACTGATGAGAGGCAAATTTATGAGTTGTTGACAAGGGCTAAAGTCTGTCTGCAAGTGAATAGCACCTAGAGGTGAGAGCACAGAGGAAGAAGAGTAATGTGCCAAGAAAAGGCCTCCTTCCTACCTACAGATATATAATGAGGGAGAAGATAACCTGTCACCAAGATACTGAAGCAACAATGAGTGTCAGAAGAAAAAACACAAGAGGCAGGGCAATGAAAACCAAACAAGAGGTAGATACTGTCTTTGTAAGTAGTTTTTTTCATGGATGAAGCCTTTGAACAAGCTCTGAGATTGGTCAGGAATGAGTCAGTACAACCATTAGCTACAGCTATGTTATCAGAGTTTAGAGAACGGAAGCTGGATCACAGAAAGCCAAGGACTGCAGCAGAAGGGACAAAACTAAAGATATTGCAGTGAAAGGACAAAGGAAAGCATCAGGCAACAATGACTTTATGTAGGAAAAGGTAAAGCATGGAAAGAAAGAAAACTGGTGGGGTGAAGGAGAAGAAGAAAGGCGAGAGACTGGGCAATACAAAGTAATAAGCAGGGAAGAGAGCACAGTACCTACATCTGGTTTTAAAAAGTCTCAGGGGTTAGCAAAACAATTCTCTCCTTAACGTACAGTCTGTATGGCACTTCATCTTTGGCCAAATGGCTTGCCAGACAAAATCAATTTGTTTTCAATAGTATGATCACACTTTATCAAACTGTTTATAAACTTAACAGCTCCGAGATACTTGAGAGGAAAGCTTACTCTATGAGCACTACTTCCTTCCTGTTATTTCCTGTTTTCTGTTCCCACCTTACCACACTTAGTATTGTCATTTTTTGTATTATCAGCAACTTGAAGAATCAGCCCAATTGATTGTTATCAGCGGTCCTTGCAGTGAATACTGGCCTAGAGGACTGTACTAAAACAAAGAAAAATTCCCTGTTTTTCAGAACTGCTTGTATTACTGGGGATTTGCAGCTTGGCTTGCTTATTACATCAATCATCCTCTTTACACTCCTCCTTGTAAGTAGCAAAACAGCCCTGATTTAAGTACTTATGTGTTTGTATATTAGTACTAATCACATGTAAACTTTTTTTTATAGCTTATGGGAAAAAACAGATAAATTTTGCTGTGATCATGTTTCTGGTAGGTCTGTTGCTCTTTTTATAAAATGCTAAAACATGTTGCTTTATTTCTTACGTTGTATAAGTGGAGAAGTGAATAGAATAAGCAGATACTTGAACACTTGGGACATACTACTAATGTTGACCACTTGCACACAGAACATATAAATCTATGAGTTTTTAATGTGATCTTGTACACAAGGGAAGATTTTCATTCAGTACCTATTCTAAGACTGGGATATTTATCTGCTGGGATGATCTCTCATAATCTTTAAAAGAATCCTGGAAAAACCAGTTTGTGACACTATGTTTAAAAGCCAGTGAGTTTGTTTTGTGAACTGTTTATTGAGTGTTAAGAATCACAACAGGTTATAAAACTCGGAGAACTGGCCAAATAAGAAAGTATGTTGCTGATAATTTCCAGGGAGAGAGGTTCATTTTGCTGGGCTTCAGACATTTGTTACAGCTTTCCTTATGAAGCAAAATTCTTGAGTTACTGTCTGTTCATTCTCACAGTTCCTATGAACATTTCATACATGCAGAAGCAAGATTAGTGTAGTCAATAAAGATGCACCCATTTTTCCTATGTACGCATAACTTGTTTAGAACGTCAGCTGTTCACTTGCTTTGAGAAACTAGTTGTCAGTGACTGCAGCATCTCAAAGTAGCTTCCCAGTATGAAAATCCTGAGTTAATAATCTATTCCCATTTTATAGAGAGACTATGTAACTGAAAGCACAGAGCTGGGAATGAAACTCAGAAGCTCTGACCACCGGTCATTTGCTTTAATAGATAAGCTTTGCAGACACTGGAGACTGTCAATAATCATATAAATGGGTCATTTCAATACACTTTCTACATAATTGATTGGGGAAGTATTGTTTAAAACCAGTGGAGGAAGCTGGGTCAATTATATTTCATAATTCATATCAATTATACTCTAGAGAAGAAAACTTACTTAGAGTCCAACCCATATCTTCCTTAGGATTTTAATAACTTTTGAGAAACCAAAATGATCCAGATCATTTTTTGGGTGTTTTTGAAGACATAAAAATAACCAAAAGATAAAGCAAGTATCTCCTGGATTTACTTTTATCCTCTTTGGTTTATGGCCTTTAGATCTCATGGGGATTGTATAAGTAGTAAATTTGATCTTTTGGATGCTGAGTCCACATTTGCTGGCAAATATCATAAGTATATAACAGAGTAAAATATGGACTCATGTTTGAACAAAGACATTCCATTCTCCTGTCAGAGAGCAATCTTGGTTAAGTATATTTATTATGGTGCATTAACTCCCATTTTTTAAACCTTCTTTATAATAGATTTGATTTTTTTTTTTAAAGTAGCCCAGGAAATAACAAAAGGAAGAAAAGTAAATAGAAGGGAAGCACATTTTTAACTCTGTCATGCTTTTTCTTGCAGCTGTGTGAAGCTGGAAATTTTTCCATTCATGTTGCACTCAGTGACCTCCGGAGAAATGGTAAAAATTGCACTATCATTTTTCACTTTTGCGCAGCTATTCAGTATTTCTACAGTTACTCTACCTCATGAAAGACCTGATCCCGTAGGGCGTTGATACCCGCCAGATGACTGCTGTGGGTGTGCAGGTTGGTCAGCACTGTAAAGACTGGATTCTAGGGGAGATCAGACAGTGCAAGGAATCCAACACCAGACTGTTAAACAGCACTTCTTATGTTACTGTAATTTTTATTGGTTAGGGCCAGATTGTGTTGGGGGGAGCAGTTATATTAGTTACATTGGTAGTGCAAAAGGCAACAGTGCTCAACAAAGCAGAGCTTACACTAGCAAGGGAAAGTAATTTCACTGGCTTCTACAGGGGGCACGAGATCTCTGTGCAGGCCAGGGTTCCTTGGACACAAGCCAAACTTCTTACCGCTATCAACTATGACTGACAAAATCCCATTCTGTGACAATCCGAGAAACTCCTTAAGTTCTAAATCTAAAACTTGAGATACCTGTTACAGGAGTGGCTGTGATCAAAGGCATATATAGATGACTTTCTAATGCCCAGAACATTTCCTCACAGTTATCCTACTCCTTCTTGTGGGTCCAGAGGACATCCTGTTTTCCCACATCCTGCTTGTCCCTCTGACAGTGATGAGACACAGGAGTAGGCAGGTTTGGGTTGTCTTTATAGGAAACAATAAATTTAGGAGTGTGAATATTTTGTGATTTGTTTTCTAATCTATAGGATCCAAAACCCGTAAGATCCCATATCCAACAAAGAATCCTTTCACATGGCTGTTTTTCTTTGTATCTTGCCCTAACTATACATATGAGGTATGTATTTTCAAACAAGATGTTAAGATTTTAGTTTTTGCTAAATATATTTTAATTTCTTTTGGAATGTTAAAACATGGAAGAAACCTCTGAAACAGTTCAGCTCAATAAATTTCCCCTCCTCCCCTAGGCCCCATTAAATCAGATTGCAGGCAGGAACTTGTCTGTTCTTCCTCTCCTCCCTTGAAGCAGCACTTACAGGGCTAACCTTTAACCGACAGCTCAGACCCTGGGCCTATGCTTCAGTGTGGCTGCTAGATCAGACAGATACACGTTAAAGCAGTGCAAATTTTGCAGACAGGATCAGGGAGATTGCCGCTGAATGTGTGTTGCAATGAGGGCATGGGGGCATCTGCTGGATTTATAATATAAGAGAGCCCACGAATATCACAATATGCAGGAAGATAGTGGGCAAACGAACAGAAGATACTGTGGTGGAGAAAACAGGGAAATAGACGAATAGAAGATACTGTGGTAGAGAAAACAGGCCCAGGTTGTCTTCCCCATTTTCTTAAGTTATACAGTCATTTGTGTTGGTGGCGACTGCTTTTTTAGAAGCTTGAATCAGTTTATTGCTTCATATTCCTTAATCAGGAGCCAAACTCCTGACTTAGTTCAATAGCAGTTAAAACCTGTGCAACTCAGTGTAAAATTCACTCTTGCACAGAAAGACAGCATCAGGTTTTAACTTCAGTAGAGATTAACAGACATTAATGAGAACAGCATTTGGCCTCAGACTACAGAAAGTTACCATTCCTAGCATTAATGGAGATGTGACAAATACAAATTAGGCAGAGAAACAGAAAGGACACTATGCTGTAATACTTAAAATTTTGGCATGATAATAGCTATGGAAGAAAACACGAAGGTTTTGTTTGTGATAAGGCATGTTCACCTTTTTGGCTAAAGGTTATTAACACTAGAAATTGATCTGGCTGACCTTGGCTTTTTTATTTACCTATACTAGGACAAGGTTGTTTTTGATCAATAGAGACATAAATGCAAATGCTGTCACCAGAAATATTTTAAATTTCCTTGGCCAAAACAGGTGGGGACCTGGATCAGTTTCACTATCATGACTCAGTGTGTTCCAGGTGAGTAATGTTTTGGTACTTCATCCTGAAGTGATGGCAGCAACAAGAGTTTGGTTTTAATCTGGTAATGAAACATATCTTTTTCTCCCTTCCTTCCAGTGGGGCTATTCACCTTGCTTTGCTTCATTCAGATGACAATCTGGGCAAAGGACAAACACTGCACCTATCTACGAGAATTCAAGGATTATCCAAGTCTTCGAATGCCAATTATTCCATTTTTGTTGTAAGAAAAAAGGATTAATTTAAATATTGCACAGAACTTCAAGAAGAAAAAGCTCATAAAACTCCTGCCAAATAAGTGAATTAGTTTAAAGGATCTGGGTGCATGTTGAATCTCCACTGCTGAGGGAAATTGTTTGCACTTGAAAGCCACACTTCCTTACATTCAAGAATTCTCAACTCAGAAGCACCTTCAAAAGATAAGGCTTCATTGCACAGCTGGTAGTCAAAAGCCCCTACAGTTCACTGTAACCTGATTGACTTAGATTTTCCTGTACTAGTCTATTTAGACTGATGGATCAGAGATACTGAGAAGTCAGTGCTGAAAAGCAGCTCCAAATTTAGCAGTGGCATTCTGCAAGACATAAGTACATTGGAACGAGTACATACCAGCTAACTACTAGAGAGCTCAGCTCAGCCAGAGTGGCCAGCTGGCCTGAAGACGATTGCATGATCTTGAAGAAGAGAGTGTGCTGCCTGGAGGCAGGTGCTTTGTAACAAATAACATTACCAAAGAATATGAATTGTTCCTGGAATAAAGAAACAGGCAATATCTCAAATACCTGATTTGGGTCTAACCCCTAACTTGCCAAGAGAATCTGAAGTAAGAAGTATTTGTGGGTGTAACATCCTGCATTGTTGGGGTTTTTTTGTTTGTTGTTGTTATTTTTTTTTAGTCTTCTACCTTAGTAAATTGCATACTAGTAAATAAGGTTCAGAAGATCTGATCTATGCTATATCTGTGATTTTGGGCGTGTTTTCATATATCAAGTCCTTATGATACTAAAGGACCTTTTACCTAGCATTTTATGTCAGCATTCTCTGAATAATTTTTAATACAATTTGTAAATACATGAAGTGACTGCTAGTCCTCAGAATGCTAGCTCCCTTCCTATTTTCAGAGCCAGGGAGAAAAATCAGCTACATTTTGGACTTCCTGTTTGGTTTTTTTTTCTCAAGATGTTCAGTGGGACTTAGTTGGGTTTTGTGCAAATCTAGTAAAAAAAAAGACTATTGCAATCTATTTGAATGACATTTTAAAGAAGCTATTTTAGAATACGAAAATAATGCATAGATACTGTTTTGTTTCATGATTAATTTATTTATCTATAATGGATGTATAGAAAGATTTTTGCAACTATTTGTAAGGGTGAAATATACAATAAATTCTAGACTATATTTTGAAATCAGTTGAAATAATTATGGCAAAACAGGAAGACTACAGCTGGTTGCTGGAGTTTCATAATATTTTGTACAGTAAAAAGCAAGAATGTCCATATATATATATAAAAATCTACATCAATTGAAGAAAAAACCTAACAAAGCAAAAATACATGACCCAGATTTTATTTCTCTATGACATATCTTAGAGAAGTTTTCTTAGAAATGGTTAGATCTGGTAACTGAAGCAATACATGATTACGAATTTATTTTCAGTATTGTTATTTTCCACTATTTTAACTGTGAACCAGAAAAAAGAGCTAAATGTCAAATGATTTCCCACTGAGTGCAGTGTGGAGTACAAGCAGGTTGAAATTTTCCTTTTGAGCACAGAGAAAGCACATACCCTATTCACACTACACCCACTTAAGGTCCAGGCACAGGAAAGAAGAAAAATTTTATCTTGTTTAGTAACAAAGATTATCTTTCCAGGCCTCCATGAGAAAACAAAACTTCTGGCAGATTTGGACATACTCTCTTTTCTTTTAATCTCCATTTTGACATTCTGCTTCTATTTGAGAAACTTGAAGATGAGTATGAGATCATTTTCATTAAGATTTTTTTTTTTTTAAAGCAAATTTCTTGTCTGGGTCTGACATCTGAATTAATTCTCCCCATTCTTGCTGAGACAACTGTCCGTTTTCACTGGCAGCCTGGTGAGACAGTGAAGCAGTTTCCCAGCACTAGACACATCAGCCAGCACTGATATTCTGACTTTGGTAGTCCTGTGCACTCAGGATGGCAGGAATCCACTTCTAAGCTGGGCCATACTCTCCGCCTTGGGACCTGTCTGCTGACTGGTAGCAGCTGACGTAAGAGTTAAACAAAAAAAAACCTACCAGCCTGAAAGGACAAGATAGAGAAACTGTCTTTAATGCTCATTACACGTCAACAAGGAGGAATGAGACTTCTCTTCTTGTATCTCATAATGAACTTTATGTTAGAGAAAGATTTTGTTCTATAGCAAGGACCTGCCTTTGACACTTTCAGCATGTAGTGTTCTTGGTAGAGCAGTAGAAGTTGGCTGTTGCTAGGGCCGTTACTGTTGCAAGCACAGTGCTCAGAAAGGTGCAAAAAAATCAGTATAATACTGAGCATGGGAACCTTTGTTTTACCCTTGTACTGCCCTGGTATGGCACATCTTTACACTGCGCACACTCTAGCTGCTAGTGACTGCAGGAACAGTCTATGCAACTGCCTGCTGATGCAAAGCAGGGGACACCTTTGCTTCTTGGCTGGCTCCAGCTGCACGGGGATGCAAAGGAATTTCCTCATCCTCCATCTGCTGTTTAGCAAAGTTCACAAAAACCTGTGTGAGGAAAGCAGAAAAATATCACCATCTCATCAACTGAGATGAATTAGTGGAATGTCTCTGTACATTTGCATCCTCTTGGCCTCTTTGCAGGGAAGAGACAGAAAGGGGAATCCATAGACATGAACTGAACTGAGACACTGTGTATCAGCAGGGATCATTAATTCCTTCTTTATTTTGATAAACTTAATTGCAACTTCCTTCCTTTGGATGCACTTACCTGTAACTAAAATTCTATTTTTTGTTAAGCAAGAGATGGGTTCAGCAAGGTTTGCTGTGGCTTGCACAACATAAGTGAGTTTGGTTGTGGAGGGAAAGAGGAGGCAGAATATTCTAGTAGGAAGCTGTAAGGCAGCCGGGAATATCTCTGTAGCCTTCCCATCAAAGACAGCTTTGCATATGTGCACCCTCAGCTACTTAGGAAAGCAGGCAGACGGGACTAATACCCTCTAGCAAGTGGCTGTTGCCAACAGTCCCAGTGGACTTTCCAGGTTTTGTGTGTCTAATTGCTCCTATGTAAAAGTGCATGGCAGATGCATATAAACATTTAACTAGATATCACAGTATCTCTGACACAACACAGTCCAAATCTCTTATTTAAAATAAAATGTTATTTCCCAGCTCAGCAAGCCTCATCCTGAAAAGCTGACTTTTCTCAGACTGTTGCTCCTGAAGGAATGGGTTGTGTGAATTCTGTCATCTGGGAAACGCTGCCTTACCAGCTTTCAAATGGCACCTGTTTACACAGGGAATTAGTTAAAGATTTCATATCTGATCCACCCTCTTTGATGAGGGGTCTGGGAATTTTGCCTGAGAAAGTGATGCAAGATAATTCTCTACTCTGAACAGTTTGGTCCTTCAGTTGTTTGGATACATCCCCATTGCATTGCCTAATTCTTGCCAGACAGTCTTTCTCATGGGTGCTTTATTCTTTACTTACCTGATCTAAAGTTGTTTGAGAGACAGAATATTCTTCAATATGCAAGTTTTCCTTATTGGAGATTATTAACCGAAAAATCTTAGCCAGAGAGGAGGAGCAAATCTGATACTGCAGCATGTTGTAATGTTTCTCTCTCTGTAAACTCCCTGGGAAGTTCATGCGTATGAAATGCTCAGCAGGAGTAGGATCTGGAGGCAGCCCAGACTTTGGAGCTTTGATTTTCAGAGTGACAATGTAGCCATCTCCAAACCTGGGGAGCACATGTGGATTTGGGAATTGGATGAAGAGATGGTTTCATTATTTTCATTATTCAGAAAGGAAATTAATTTTCTGCAACTATGAAAACATTAACAGTATCTGAAGTATAATGCATAAAATCTAGCTTTGTAGGAGGCCCTGTATTTGCCCTGCAGACGTGGTGTGTAGCATAACAGAGTTGAAATGAGATCTGCTCAAATTGTCTAGGGTACCACAGAGTGGCACACAGAAATGTATCTGTTTAAACAACAGCTCTTCAGATTGGATTGCTGTGTTAAGAACAGTATATGTCACATACACTGAGTTTTCCCATTAAAACCCACCATTAAAATATTCTACTTACTTGTATTTTAGCTGCTGAATTGTGCCCAGACACTTGAAGGTACCTTTTACCATGATGGCTAAACGAGTACAGAGGGCTTCACATTCTTCCATACTTTCAAAAAAGAGAATAGATATTTGAGATAAAAGCCAGCAGATGAACTTCAGCTACTCTGGGATTCTGAATTCTAACTCTTTTTACCTGTGTGAGGTTAGAACCACAGCTCGCCCATCTCTGAGCACGCTGACAATAGAGTCCCACAGGAGGCGCCGGGACTGAGGGTCCATGCCAGTAGTTGGTTCATCCTGTAAGGGAAACGTTAAGACCATCAGAGTCAGAGAAGCAGATAAGAAAAAGAAAAGCTATTTAGAATCAAGTCATTGTGTGTTTGGGCCTTAGCATGTAGCTGCTTCCCTACCAAAATTTGTGCCTTGAGAAAGCACATGCACCTTGAGAAGCATATGAGTGAATGGCTAATAATGCACTTCTTGGCACAAAGCAGTAAGGAAATAAGTACAAGAAACTGCAGGTAAGAATATAATGCTGTCTGTGTAGGGCACAGCTACAGGGAAGGAAACGCAGTGACCATTACAACAAAGGCAGTTCCCAGTCTAGGATCTTAGATATCAAAAATGTAAGCATCTGTGATGTCTCATTATAAAAACATTTAGGACTCAAAATAGAAAGACGTTTATGGAGTAGCAGTTACATCAAATTGTGTCAAGTTTGGCTCCCATGTTTTGATGAGCATTAGAGATGTAGGTCAATATACTAGAGAAACAAAGAAAAGAATCTTATATCTATAATACCAGCTGTGAGACAGAGATGGACACTTAAGATAAAATCTTCCTTTTCTGGGGCAACAACTCATGTGAGAGGAGAGTGACCTCTCCCCAAGTAACCTTCTTACTTACGTAAACATATAGGACACATTTCTCAACCAAGAAGCAAGTGAAGTCACCCTGATTTACACCAGCTAACTTTCTGCTCCTGCATAAACCAATTAACCCAGTTAGTAACAAAAGATTTTTAAAAATCTTGGAAAAATAAGATTTCATTCAACATTTTGTCTTAAGAAATTATGAGAAAACATTTTATCTGGCTATTTAATACGTACAGGCAGAATACATGTAGAGGCATATTAAATGGCACAAGGAGCCATGCTATTAAAATGTTTCTTTTTAGCCTACAAACTAAGGTGGTACAGTATAATCTAAATACAGAATTTTTGTAGTAATTGCATTTAGAATTTCCATTCAGATACACAATTATCTGATAACTTATGCTATTTGATGAGAACTACATTTCAGCATTTGTATAGTTTAGTCTCAATTTGTATAATTTATTCCAAATATATTAAAGGCTGCAAAAGGGTAGCTATTCTCCTCTGTTCTGCTGGGTAAAACAGTGAGGTATGTGTCGTAAGATCATCTCTTACATGAATGGTTATACTTTGACAAGAAAAGGTAGACTGAAACCAAACATGGATTTAAATTCAGATTTGTCTGGATTATAGATTTTATCTCAAACCATTCTTTGTTGAAGATCTTTCTTTCATAATCACTTGGGGTCCATTGGAAATATAGTTATGCATCCCAGTCTATCCCTGAAATTAAAGAACTCAAAATTACATTGAAGTAGATGTAAGTTGAGGGCAGAAAGGAGCTTGTAAGGACTGTCATAAACATCCTTGTACCTCTTTAGCATGTCATTTTATGAGATGTTATATTGAACTGTCAGAGAGCTATGTTACCATGACACTTACTAGCAAGATGAGTGGCGGGCAGCCTATCAGCGCAATGGCAGTGGAGAGCTTGCGCTTGTTGCCACCACTGTAGGTACCAGCCAGGTGGTCTGCATACATAGGAAGCCCCAGCTTTTGGATGCCCCATTCAGCAACCTATGAGAAAGACCATCTTTTTCACACAGCAGCTAATGCATAACAGATGGGATTGCTGATACGTCCCTCTTCTGGCAGAGACACGGCAATTCCCTGGGTTTTAGCATATTCATTTTAGAGCTGAAGCAGGGGAGGAAAATTTATGATGATTAGGGGAATTCTAACTACTTGAGGGAAAGCCATAAACCAGCCTCAGCTGTAGACTTCCTATCTGTGCAAGAATTTAAATTATTTACTTCTGGAATCTTCTTCATGTTTTCTTCCTTATACATAAACAACTTTAAAGACAAGAACAAAACAGCAGCCAATGCAGATCTGAGTCATAGCAATTGCATCTTTAGCCTTCCACAATTGACATCACATTTTTGCAAGTACCATTAATGTCTAAGAACCTGCATTGGATAGTGCAGTCTTGTACTTAACTGTCCAAATGACAGGAACCATTCGCAGGACTTCAACACATGGAATGGCAAGCCACTTTGAGTCTAGTTAATCATCACAAATATTCACTGTAACTATGTATAAGTCAAAAGCAAGAATGTTTTACCCTCTTGATTTCCTCTGCTGGAACCCCCCGCAGGCGTGCATATAAGTATAGATGTTCTCGTCCTGTGAGTAGGTCATCAATGGCATCAAACTGAGGGCAGTATCCCATGTTTTGATGGACATTAGAAATGTGGGTCAATATACTGGAGAAACACAGAAAATAATCTTAGTCCTATAATACTAGTTTTAAGACAGAGATGGACAGTTTGAATAAATCTTTTTTTTCTGGGGCAACAACTCTTCTAAGAGGAGAATGAATTCTTCCTGACACAACATCCTACTAAAATATCTGTCTGTACAGAATAGCAAGGAATATATTCTCATCTAAGTCAGCTCAGTCCTGGTTAGGAGTGTAGGACCATTTCCCCTCACCCATCTTCCCATTTACGTATGGGCTAACCTAATGAGAAGTTGTTCAAACAGCCACTCAGATCTTATTTTTTGCAAAAGGTGTTTATTTCTAGAAGAAAAAAATCAGTCAATTTCATTTCAGAGCATGGTCACTGGGAACAGACAGGGAAGACACAAGGCTAACACTTTGGTAGTGGTAGTAGGAGTACGAGAAATACAGAATCACAGAATGGTTCAGGTTGGAAGGGGCCTCTGGAGGGCATCTTGTCCACCCACCCTGCTCAAGCAGGGTCACCTAGAGCAGATTGCCCCAAACCATATCCTGGCAACAAAATAGCTATTGTTCAAATCATATCAATGGACAAAGAATCAAATCCCAACTACACCTAACAAACCAAGACACACAACCTGGAACTAAACTAACATAAGTGAATACTAGATCATGCTGTATTAACTTAATGGCATTATGCCAGCACTGTGTAAACAAAGATGCTAGAAACAGCCAGAGAAAAGTGCCAAAGCTCAGATCAAAGTACCCTGTTGGACCGGTTATCTTATGTTTGCCAGCTCTTGCCATTCTATCTGATTGCCTTGTCCCCGTGTTAGCATTACTATAACTTACCCACAGATTTTACAACAGAATGTTAAAAGTATGAAGTGCCAGTGTGTGTTAGCTGTGGTCTCTCTCGGTGCCATAAAACTGGAAAAGAGCTGCTGGGTCATTAAGACTACGATCTGGGCAGTTCTACCCCAGTAAATGGACTGTCACGGGGTTTTTTAAGGTACTTACCTATTGCCAGCCACTACAGCATCTCCAGATGTCACATCAGTATCTCCAGTCAGCATTTTGAATGTTGTTGTTTTGCCAGCGCCATTCACTCCCAAAAGACCAAAGCACTAAATTACAAAATTTATCATATTCTTTAGTATTTCCAACTTGCAAATCAGCAGGGGCATGACATCTGAACTGATGCATGGAAGGTGATCTAGTGTTATTGAACAACCTACCTCTCCAGGACGGATGCCAACACAGAGTCTATCCACTGCAGGCTTGTGCCTACCTGCATAAATCTAAATTGACAGGGGAAAAAAAAAAAAAAAAAAAAAAGAAAAATCCTATTTCAAGACATCTACAGCAAAGAAAATCTTCTGATTTTTTTTTTAGTTTAATGTTATTGGGATGAGGCAACTTTAGAACCAAGACAGGAGTAAATAAAAAAATTAAAACCAAAGAGTAAGCATTCTACAAAGTCAGACATTTATTCACATTAAATAAATTTGTAATGACCCCTAAAAATACCAATTTTTCTGCATGCAGCCTTTTACTTCATATCTTTAGCACTAGGAGACAAACCTTATGCTTTCCTGGGACAAAGTATCTCTGACATATCAAACTAAAGTGGAACAATACAGCAAGACAGTCTGAAGAATGATACTCCAGTTCTCTATTCATGAGATCCCAGCAATGTGTGTAATCTTTGTATTTCTGTAGCTCAAGCCTGCATGCATTCTGATAGCTTAACTTAGATTCCTTCAATGTCTGGAAAGAAGATAAATTAGCAATAACTATAGCCCTCAGTGTGAAAGCAACCAAATGGTTAACTTGATTGAAACTCACCTATGGAAAAAACAGCATTGTAGAAGACTAGTAGTAGAAATGGACACTCAATAGGTAACAGTCATATCAGATGATGTGAGGTTAAAAAAATGCAAACCTTAAGCAGGGAGGGTTGCACTGTCCTTGCTGGACTTCCCTGTGGTTTGATTTCTAATCAAAGGAAATAGCCTTGACTTCTAAGATGTTTGCTATTTTCTAAGGCACAAGGTTGATTTTGAAAACAGTAACATCTGAATGCACAGCTGAAATATATTCTGAAAGAATTAATTTACATTAGACTCATTTGTTTCATTCTTCTCAAAATACTACCTTGGTCAGTTCTTGTAATTCTAAGATATCTGTTTTGCTCCCTCCATTCATAATTCTTTTTCTTTCTTCTGCAACGTCCTCATCTTCACCAATAATAGGTGACATGGCTGTCTCAGCAAACCTGGAAAAACCCAAGAGATTGATTGCAGAAACAATGAGTTGCCTTGGGTGCAGTTAGAATAACTGTGTGAAACAATGGCTAATCAACTGCCAAAAATGTGATGGGTGGAAGCAGTGGGATTGAAACTTCACAATGTGACATTGGCTGCAGCATTCCTGCTGTTGGGAGAATCCCTGACCTTTGAAAGTTAATCTCTAAATACTAAAAAGGGAGGAAATGGCTTGCTCAAAAGAGCATGCCTTGTCAGTCACTGATATGACATAACCTGCCCCTCAGCCACAGCTTTCACTATTTAGCTGCTCTTCAGTAGAGTGATAGTCCTTCTACAGATCTTTTGAGTGGACATCTCTGTAAGACAATATTTTTTATAATTGTACCAATTAGTACCCTTGTTGGCAATCTCAAACAGAAGTGAATGACCCATGCACACCTGGGAGGTAGTTGCTTTCATTGAGATAGAGCCACATTTGTACAGCAGAGAGGGGAAGCTTGCATAGTGTCCAGGCTGCAACTGTCCTGTGCCATGGACTAGAATTCCTGTCTTGAGATGTCAGGCTAGTACCTCATGACAGTAGTTATGACACTACAAACTTTCCAAGTCATTTTATAATCTCACTATTACAGTGTCTTAATCTAAAAAAATTTACACTAAAGTCTTAATTCAAGAAAACTCATTTCTTTAATAATATATTCTTAAATTCTGTTAAGATAATGCACTTTGTAAATGCTTTTTTGAATCACGGTGTCAATAAGTTAAGATGAAATCAAGTAAGTAAACAGAGAGAAAAAAAGCTGACAAATTCAGAGAAAAAGAAAGGAAAAAGAAAAAAGAGGGACACAGAAAAGAACAAAGACACTCACCCTGCTAATAAAGGAATATTAATACAAGCTTTCAGACATACCATCTTGTAGAGAACAAACGGTGCTGCATAAGGAGATTCAGAATGAAGAATGCAACCCCTTGAACAGCCATGGCAACCAGGTTCTTTCCAACAAAGTCCCACTGAAAAGGATTGGAAACATGCTCCTCACCTTCGGAGAAAGAGCACCAGAAAGCAAGGTGAAATACAGCTGAAAAAACCCACTGCTCCTCAGAACAAAAGACATAATCATAATGGTTTAGGATAAAAATCTCTACTTTATTTGATCATGATCATGCAATGTCTTCATTTTCCAGTGCCTTATAAAGGTTCTTAAGAAAACAAGCTCCAAACTCAGCTGCTGCATGGGAGTAAAAATGAACATAACCTTTCTGAATATCACTAGTTTGGATATCATACCATGAAATATGCATGGATTATGTGAAAGACATACATTTTCTGAATAAAAACAGATGAGTTCTGCTATATGACTATTATTTTAATAAGTTGTCTGATATCAAAGACAGCTATATCCCAACAGGATACATTTGAAGAACATCAGCCACTTTAAGCATTAACATGAGGGCTGCCGAAGTATTAAAATGAAATGAAATAATATATCCTCCTGTAATGATCTAAGGACTTCAGAACAAATGATAAAAAGACACCAGGGTATGGCACTGAACAAATGGGTTCATTTCCAATACAGTGTGCTGGTTGGGCCATATAGTTCTGGCATCTATCAGAAGCTGTGATTTCTTCAGAGAGGTTGAACTTTCATACTCCTCATCCACCTGATGATGTAAAAGGGGAGAATTTCAGAAATAGCCACTAATTTTCCAAGATAACACTTCCAACCATCTCATCCAAGGTCAGGACACGTGATACAACTTGTTGCTTATTGGCTTTACTTACCAAACCTGGCATATACTTCAGTCACAGCTTGGTTCATTGCCAAGTCAATGAGTCCACGGCCCAGGCAAAAATGTGGGAAGACAATCAGCACATTTTTCAATGTTTTATTAAACTTCAGCAAAGACTATAAGAAACAGAAACAACACAATAAGCAGTTGAAACCAGACTTTAAGAAAACATAGCAACATGTGTGAAAAGTTCTTTGTCATGTCAGAGAAACTGTGTTCTGTGTTCTTACAACAGAGAAAACAGACTAATTACCAAGTTACATCCAAAGCATCTGCAATCTAAAACACAGCACAGCAGAATGCTGACATACACTGTACCAGACAAGGTGCTTGTGAAAAACTGTCAATGGGGAGAGAAATTAATATCTGTAATGAAGTATTTCTCTATGTAGCAGAGGTAACATGTAATTCTAGTGTCAGCTATCATAAACAGCAACTGTGAGCAACAAGAAAGAATGGCATTTTTCTGTCATAACATCTTTATTTATAGCTGGAATATTTCAATAATCAGGACTGCCACAATATTGAAAAGTACCACTGTCTGGGCATAACTACACAGTAGACTTCGGTGCAATGTGGAGATACCCAAAACAGCATAAGTGCCAGTAGCAGTCTAGCTGTGCCAACACTGCATCCAGAGAAGGGCAATTTTCCCTCTGGAGATACAGTGTCTACAACAGAGACATATTCTCAAAGGTAACAATACTGTCCTGCTGTCCCAAGACTGAATGGCACTAGATTGAAATGTGTGCTATCAAGAAGCATGGCTGAGAATGCAGGAACACCAGGGACAGAAAGTATTGAAAAGTTGGCCCTTGAAACCATGAACTTAATCAACGTCTGTTTCTCCTTCCCGGCAAACAACAATGCTTGATCAGCACATGGTGTTTGAAAATGCACTATCAGTAACGTGACAGCAATCTTGGGTTGCTGTCAGATGTAGAAAGGGTATCAGTCTCAGTGCCCAGAGTATCAGCAACTGTAGAGGTGATAGCAGTAGTGCATACAAGCCAACAGTGTTTTATCAACTGTCTTCACCTTTCTAAGAACTAATTTTGGCACTCGCTGTATTCTGTCTAATTCTTGTACTTTCTGTCACCTTCCTGGTAGTGTTAAACCATTTTCGGGCAATTCTCAAAATGCTACTGTAAGCAGAACATCTCTAACGCAACAACTAGCAGGAGTGTCTTTCTTAGTAGTGACTGCATGATTTTCTACCATCTTCATCTTCCTGTGCAATCCAAGCTGCAGAAGCAAGCACTAAGTGCCATGTTCCCCCCTTCCCAATTGTGAAAGTGTACAGAAGTTTGCTCATAGGGATAAAAAACTCTCCCTGTCATTCCTTGTGTGTGTAGCCCAAGATATCAATTGCCTCGAGTTGCTTCTCTGGGTTATTCTGCCTGCCTGTCCCTGCAAGTTCCCCACTCATTTACTGCCAGAAAAAATTGCAAGGTAGAGAAAGACAGTTACTGTTAGAGATGGTTATGCTTGGACACCTTTTGCACAGCTCTTTAAAACCAGGTGACAACAAAAACATTACTTACCGGGTTATTTTCAAATAACTCCAGGATGAATGTAATGGCACTGCTGTTGAGCCCCACAAAGAGGTTAATACAAGACAAGGCAACATAAGCAGTGCTAGGGACACTGAAGAAGGAAGAGGCAGGGTACATCATGGGAATTACTGCCCATCTGCATGCAAAAGATAGAAAAACTATGATAACAGCTTCTCAGTGTTCTCATGTCAGTTGTCCTAATGAAAACACAAAGTTGAGCTTTCTTCTCATCCCAAGTATAATGGAATGGTGTAACCAACCAGAGATGCCACTACAGTATTCTTTCCTTGGTTACTAGATAAAAAGTTTCTTTCTGCTTAGTCTTTTTTGCTGTAAAAATGCAGGGCATAGAAATGGCTAAAATTGAGAAAACTTAATGCTAGCAAGGTTATTATCACCTCAGGTATCCTTGCACATCTCACTGGATTGTACACGAGAAGGGAGAGACAAAGAAATGTTAGATAAAGCAAGTACAATGTACTGCTTTTCTAGATACTCCTCAGCCTTTGGAACTGTCCAAAGAAATCAGAAACTCTGTAAATTTTTATATTCTTTTCTAACTCCTCTACCATATTTTTTTTTACTCCTAATTTGGAGCTTCCTGTGCCATGATTTCTGGGACATAGCAAATGCACATTCAGCAGCACAAGAGGAGTATTCCTCTGGAATAAATTTACAATGCTTAGCAACAATCAATCTGACTAGGAAGAATTCAGTAACAACAACCTGAATTGCTTAACAGGACAATACACACATGGTCAGAAAGAATCATTCTGTTTCCCATTGTGACTGCAACTGGACACAAGGGCTAATGTAAGATTCTATGAATTTACTTTTCTTTCTGTTTTGTTTTATTTTGAGTTGCAAATTATGAAATTATCATTGAAGTGACTGCCACATGATCATATTTTTTCAGAAAATTTCATGTTGGTAGACATTTTAAAATAACCAAAGACATTTTAAATGTCCATCTACACAGCCATGAATTACCATATTTAAAAAAAAATTAAAAATACAGAGCCACAGACAACTTATTAAAGATACCACTATTGCACTTTAAAAATATATAATAAAAATTTAAAACAAATGAACATTCTTATAGCATTTTTTAACACTGGGTATTTTACAGAAATTAACTGATGATAATGCTTTGCATTTTCTCAGGATTTTCATTCAAATAACACAAAAATGTCAGAAAATTAAAGGTAGTCTGCCCAGAAAAGAACTGTTCCCTCTTAGGCTTAATTTGTGATATACATAGGAGGATGTGAAAAGCTTCATTTCACTCTTTAACTTGAGAAATAGATCTGGTCAATCATTTTGCCTAGACTACATCAGCTGCAGGGCTATCAGGAATATCATTTTATAGATAAAAATATATGATCACTAGTTAAATGAAAGTGACTTTCAGTCAGCTTCATAAAATGTTATTTTGCCAACACAAATGCTCATTCGAAGTTGAAAAAAGTGTTGAAGACTCAGTGCTCTTTGCCCTTGGGTTAAATGCTGAAAAATATTTTAGTATTGGCTGTCAATGTGGCAAATGAACAACCACTAAATTCCTATACAATATACATATCAGAAAGCAGCAAAGCAAACAAATATACTTTCCTGTAAGGATCACATTTAATGCTTAAAAATGTAAGGCAGTGACAAAAAAAATCTCTTTTATGGCATGTGGCCAGAGTGTGTAAATATCCTGGAGCAGGGCAGAATCCAGTTCTAACCTGTATTGTACCCACTCGATTTTATTCTTTAAAGCTGGATTTCACTAAGTACTGAGCTCAATAACATGAAATCATTTCCATGTGAAATACAAGGCCCCACATGCAGGAATAACCTTGAACACTCACCCATACAGAAGCAGCAAGGCAACAACCACAGGGAGATTAGTTGGAGAAGTGTATGCTTTCTTGTTGAATCCAGCGAATATAACCACAACCATTCCAGCACTCAGTGCATAATTCACCTGCCACATCACAGGGTGAAGATCAGTGTGTAAGACCCGAGAAGGTCTGCAAACATATCCAGATCCTACACATTATTCCAAAAGGATTTTGTATTGAGGAACACTGGAATTTATGAGCTAGACTAGTCAAACTCAAGCTTTTGGATCGTGGGTCCCTGGCAGCACTTGACATTTTTGAGACATCTTTTATCAGACCGTTCATCAAAAATACAACATATATCGTTGTGTCTTAGATATGGTTTGGGAGCCAATTACTTCATGGTCCTGCTGGCAGGCTGCCCACAGAAAGAGGCTGGGTATATGCAAGAGAAGTGCAGTTTCTGGTGATGCAAAGGCTGTGTAGGAGGGAAAAAGCTAGTTGTTTGAGCCACATTCCTGGGAGGAGGCTAAAGTGACTATGCTTGGCCACTGCTCTTCTCAATTTTTTCTGTTCAGTATTAGTAGCGCTAGTCTACTGCAATGCACAGAGCTCCCCATGCAGAATGGAAGGCGGCATTTCACAGAACTGCTAACACCAATCAATACCTTTGCATCATGCTCTCAAGGACCATGGCCAAGCAGAATTCCTGTCAAGGAAGCTGCTGGGAGGCTGCTGTGACCAGCAGGGGACAGTAACTCAGAGATCTGCTTCTTTCCCCTCATTTCCTAAATTAATGCTTTGCTTTACTTTCTCCTTAAAGAGCACCTTCCAAAGCCTGAAAAGTTTTGGGCTTTTCAATTATTTCAATTTTTTTTCTTTTAAATTTTTTTCAATTCCATGTTCATGCTTTTCTTATTGCATAAGCTGTTGGCTGCTCTCTTTATTGAGAAGGCATGGCTAGAAAACGAGCCTCCTGCTGTGTCTCAACCAGGCAAAGAATTTGCTCCTTTGTGACAAAGTGTCATGAGGAGTAATGGGAGGGTAGCTGAGCCAGTATCTAAGCAAGCCTGGGCCTGTGGTCTAAATCCTTTTGGAATAACACAGTGAACATGATTCAGTGACTTAAACAAATACATCTATGTCATTTTAGACACCCTAGAGTATTTTGTCTGGCCTCCAGCTACTGTTCCAGCAGCCTGTGAATCTCCCCCACTTAGATTTCTTGAATATCTTGAAACATGTTATGGGTCTTCTATAGGGCAGGAGTGACTAGCATCCGGCAACTGGGCTTTCCCCGGCTGTGGTAAGTTTTACTTTATTATACATTCAGTTGTAAGGACTAGAAACCCTAAGATAACAACAATTTCAGCTTCATTAGTTGAATAATGAGTTGTGCACCTGAATTAATTTCTACATAATGTAATTACAAGATCAGACCCTTAGCACGCTCTCTGAGAAACACCTGAAGAAGTGAATGCTTTGCAATGCTCAGAATCACCTTCACTCGATTCACTGATTAGTCCCCCGTTCATGCAAACCCAGGAATAATTGGAGGCTATGAAATCAGACCAGCAGTTACTCACTATGTCCCACATGAAGTTAGTTAGCCAGTAGATCACAGGGCTCACACCACTGACAAACTGTAGGTGCTTGGCTTTTGTTACACGTTCTTGAATCAGGTATAAAACAAAACTGGCTGGTATAAAGGACATGGCAAAAATCACACAGATGGCAACAACAGCATCCACTGAAGTGGTCAGCCTAAAACAGCACAAGAATGGACTGTGAGCAAGAGAATGGATGCAACACAGCATTATATTTGCATTTGGGGAATCTGGAGGGAATTTTAAGATCTAGAAGTAACAAAGTTATTTTTTAAGCAGAAGACTTTTCCAATTTCAAAATGTGCTAGTGTATTTTCCCAAATTGTGTTGGGGACTGTAGCTTACAAATATGGATGACGGTGGCACCATTCCCTGATTTTTTACTTGCCTTCATTCTCTGGAACAGTTCGACTCCTATATATAAATATTTCAGTTTGACAGCCTTTCCTGTATGGTGTGTCTCAAACAAGACATTAAGGCACAATAGCTGAAGTGCTCTGGGAGCTGGGAAAGAAGGACTCAAAGAGGCAAGTTGCAGACAGTGCGATGATATGCAGATCTTGCCTCTGTGCTTAGGCAGAGTTTTCAGTTTCACTGAATTCTGAACTTAATAGGTGACATGAGTGGAGACACATGAGCAGGATGTCATGTCTTCTTAGTGGTGTCTTTTTCAAGAAATTATGGCTTTTAGATTCTGGAATACACCAACCCTACTATATGCTATTGAAAATCTACCTGTGTGCTGTCCTTGGCACCAAGATGGAGGTTGCCAACTGCTGCCTACCTGTAGTCACTTAAGGATAATTTCTGATTCTTTTTTTTGTTTATGATCTCTGTGTTATTTTACAAGTAGATCTATTGGCTTTGGAGCATGAACAAAGACTTCAGAATCTTTGTGCTTGGGAATCAACAAAAACATGTAATCATGTATAACCAATAGTCATAGCTCCTACATGGGATGGGAATGAACTCTTATAGGAATATAATGAGACAGAAAAGAACAGATTGTGTATCTAATTCTTGATTAGAATAAAACTTCAGGGAAAGCCCTCTGCATTCTGCCAGTTGAACTATTTCACCTCAGAGTGTGAGTACGCTGGAGGTGGTAAAGCTGCCAGGAGAAGGGAGGATAAAAGCCAGCAGCAGAGCACAGGCAGACTTACACAGTGACTTCAGAGAGTTGCTCCTTAGTGAGGTTCAGAGGATGGTTTACAGCAGTGATCCCATATTCCTCAGGGTCTTGGCCAGTCCGCAGGTTAGCTCTAAGGATTGCATTATTGGCTACATTAAGGAAACTAACCATAGCATGCCAGCCTTTATTGTTAAACCACACCTAAAAGAGTCAGAAAGCACAGATTCATTTAAGAAGCCTTCATTAATAACCCTGAGCTGCAGGAGAAAACTTGGCTGCCTTTGATCTACTTTGGTGGACATTGTCAGCAGGGAAGAATCCAGCACCAGGAATTCATAGCTCCTAGGCACAGTCCAGCAGGAGGAGCTCACATACTATGCTTTTAAAAGGGTTGGACAACCACTGTCAAGGGATTTTAGGGAAGCATATTTTAAAATTTAGCAGAATGTGTCCTACTCAGAAGTATTTAGGATGGCAAGAACATGGTTAAAAAAATCTCACATTAAAAATAACTTTGCATTAACCCTGTATCCCTTGTTACTTATAATAAGTATAGTATTTCAGCTCTTCTTGCATCTAAAAATGCCACTAGCAATATCTTCAAAATCTGAAGCCTATGTCAAGAAAGACTGTGAGTTAGCAGACTACTTCCAGCAAATACCTTAATATTTTCTTCAGTTTCCATGTATTTAAGAAAATTAGAAATTTCTTTAGCAGCAGCCAGTGAAGTTTTTCCCTAAAATAAAAAAGAGAAGGCTAAAGATCAGTTGTCTGGGTGAAATCCAGTGCTGCAGGTTTTCAGCTTTGTAACAATTCTGAAGTAAGGAGACAAAAAAAAAGAAAAAAATTTCTTGCTTACTCCTGTCACATTCATCATTCGGCCAAGATCACTTAAAAAATTGACAATTTGATCTCCAGAAACATGAAGGACTGGGAGCCTTCCTCCTATAGAAATTCCTCCATATCTAACAAAGAGAACAGAATCATTAGTCACTTGTACCACAGACCCAAAACTCTATACATTGATGGAAATACTAAAAATCCACTTAATATAAGTTTGATTTCTATACATCACATAATTAATGTATAACAATCTCTTTCTAACAGGTTGTATTGGGTCTTTATAGGGCTTACAAATAACAGAAGTTCTAACAGTTTCTGAGGGGTTCATGCCAGGATCCCAAGAAAATTATTATTTAGATACAAGACTTGGAGAAAACAGTTCTTTCTACAGTGAAAAATCTTCAAATCAAGATAATTGAGATATAACTGTTTGAACAGCATGGAGGACTGAGGACAGCATGGACCTCAGTTAAAATTTCAGTTGCCCTGAGAGAAGCAGGTATTCAGCCAATACTCCATAATGATAAATACTATTGCATGAGATGAACCAAAGTCAAATCCTATAGAAAGTAATGTTTGTACATGAACAAGCAGATATTCCGTGAAGGAAGCCAGTCATCTGGCCGACACCTTTGAAGTGAATTCCTACTGCTGCTGAAAAACTAAGTATGTATGTTGTTCAGGCTAATCAGTCATTTTTTTTAGCTTAGTATCCGCAGTGTAGACATCATACTGGGGTTAGCTGATGCCTCTACATAAGCATGGAGCACTAGTGGAATCTGTTTTATAACTACTACGCATATTCAGACCAGGGATGAGGTGTCATGGTTATTCTGTATTTGATAGGCTGGCATCTAGTTTCATCTTACCCAGGTCCTTTTTTTGGAGGGTTTATATTTTTCTGCTACACTTTCAAAGAGTGGCATCAGAGCACTATTGCAATGTAGTACAGTCTTGTATTGTAACTTTCCATCACCCAGATCCCATTAGTCTGACTCTTGTAGATAATAAAACTGTGATAGTTCCATTGTGTGGCTCTGGCCTTCATCCTTGTGGGGGTAGTCCAAACAAATATAACTCCTTGTCTTTATAAAACCCTTGCTGACCCCCAACTTGTTTCCCACTGAAGCTATCTCTTTGTTCTATACTATCTGCCACAATTCCCCTTGCCCATTCAGAGAAACATTGCAAGGCTCCATGGATAAACAGAAATTCATTGTTCCTTTATTTACCACCATAATCTGTGAACTGGTTTCTTACCTTTGTTCATTGACCCAGTATTTGCTCTTCAAGCTGAAACAGACAAAAAGAATCCTGTCTCTTAATGCACTGAACCAAAGTTGATGGTATTGTCAGGCTTTAATGGAAATGAAAGGTGAATTCCTATTACTTTGAGTTGTGGGGGTACATTTGGTATTCCCTGCAGTGGGTTTTTGGTTTTTTTGTTTTGTTTTGTTTTCTGACATGATTCATCTCCAGCTCATACAGAGATAAGCAAGATTTCTAAAGTGACACATACTGACTCCATCCTAAATCCATAATGAATTGATTTTAAAAGATGTATTTAAAGCAATTATGATGTGCTAAGAGGAATTAGTCAAAGGCAGCCAGCACATAGGGAATATAACGGGAATTCAAAGAACTCTGCTGGGAATTGAAAAGGTAGCAAGGCTTGAATCAAAAATAATAGGCCATGGACACTGCACAGCTAATTACCATGCACAACGCTCAGGCAAGCTGAGGAGCTATCAGTAGGATAGCTGTATATATGTAACATTGTCCTTTGGCTCTTTAGCACTTCTGGGAAACAAGTGATAATTAAGTCAGGCAGGTGGTCATGCTGGTGTGGCTACAGTTCTTCAGGAACACAAACTAGTATCTCTGTAAGGCAGTTCATCATGCTGTGCTGAGGCACCAGTTTTCTCACTATTGACACAGTTACCATTAACACGGTATTCCATCAACATTGAAACTTAGCTCTGCCTATAAAGGAGTACCCGATTATAAAAATAGGTATAATTAAAACAATTTAACTCCCCTGAAATGAGCATCTCCTAATTCTTACATCAGGAATATGGACATGATGCTCGAGTCTGCACAATACTGTGGCAAATCAGGTGCTATGTTATTATTAAATGAGAATTGCGTGGCCAGGTACAAAATACCGCATGTGAAAAAACAAAAGAGAGATTCAAACCTACCTCCCTTTTATCAAAGTGGGATATGTTTTCACCAGAAAATCTGAAATATTTCTGTGGGTCAGATCTTGAAGAATTTCCGTGCTGTGCTGCACTCTCTAGAAAGAAAAGAAAACCTAATCAATCACAGTAAACTTTACAGTCTCTAAAGCTATTAAGTAAGTGTTTGTCAGGAAAATGGCAAAAGTAGCTTTGGTTCAGAAGAATCGCTTAGGTTCATATTATCACTGAAATGAGAGTGGGTCATTCACTTTCTAGCCCAAATATCCTTACTTCACTAAGATTTCAGAAGAAATGATGAAATCACAGAAGTTTGCAATACCTGACACAAAACAGTTGCACTTCACTTTGAAACTTGGCCCGAGTTATTTGCAACAAAGGCCAGGGTTGCTCAAGACCTTTTCTTCACTGTGAAAGAAAGAAGCTTTTCAAGTAAATTGAGGTCCCAATGAAGATCAGGTAGTGTTCTGTGATTTAGCAAGTCGAAGTAAAAATTAATATGAAAACTTCACCTTCATTAGCACGTTATATACTTTGAATGAAAATTACTCTCTTTTTTTGTAATGAAAATGATGCCACATGATGCCTTTGTGAATCTTTTGCAAATATAGGGTCGCTGTGAAATGCAAGACTTCAAACTTGCTGAGTTTATCCCAAGGTAGAATATACTTTAAAAGGTTCCTGGGCAGTTTCGGAGGGCAAAGCTTGCAACCTGAAACGACCTAGTAATGACCTAGAAAGTAAGTCTAATGAACTTTCCAGAAGTTCCTACATTTATCCACAGAGAGGCAGTACCGGATGACAGAGAAGATATATGACAGATGTCTAGCTGATTCTAGACAATACAGAGGAAGACTGGTAGCATCCTCATAGTCCCTTCATTAAATGAGCTGTCTATGCTCAAACATACTTCACGATTATTTACATACTGTTGCTTCCCTGGAGACTTTCTTCCTGACAAGTTATATAAAATTATCATATCCTGCAAAATTATCAGGATAATATTATAATAAACACATTTTCCTTAGAGGACCAGAACCCCCACAAACAAGAAAAAAATTAATTTTGCATCCTACTTGGATTTGAAGTTTTAGACTAAATTTCCCTCTCAAATACAGTAGCATGCAATTAGCAAAATTCAACTTTGGCTATCCATTGGACAAGGATTACCTGGAAATCAGAAATAAGTTGGGATGCTGTGAATAAGGTCAGAATATAACCTCTTCATTAATTTCTTTTTTTTTCCCTTCATAAACAGGAATTCTACAGATATTTAAAACAACTTTGTTTTGCTGTTTTGTGAATAGTGATAGAGAAACCAAAGCAAGCCGAATCAGTATTTTTGAGAGATTGTGTCATGGATTTGGATTCAGAAATTTATTAAGCTTGTGACATTACTGTTAAAACTAGAATTATTTTAGTCATTTGGCTAATGTGTGCAGACTGGCAAACAAGAATATTAGAGTTGAATGGTGTGCATGGTGAGACATTAAATAGTGAGCTATTACTCTAAGAGTGGCTACAGTTCTATTTTCTTTAACTTGTTAGAAAAACATTTAGTAAATGTAAACACTAACAGGCTATAATTTTCCTTTGCTCTTCAAAAGAGCAAGCACATTTTATAAAGGTCACTCCTAAGATTATTCATTGATAGGAACAGGTGGGAATGTAGGTCATCTCTTCTCCATACAGCATCAATGGTTATTAAATTATTCAACTTCATGCACATGCAATAAACATTTGTTCTGCTAGCTTAGAACTTTCTTTCTAGAAATGGAACCAAAAGATAGGTAAAAAAAAAAATTATTTGGGGTTGACTCAATATTAATTTTTCCATTTTTAATGAGATGACCCCACCCCATGTTTTTCAAAATCGTTACTTTTTTTGTTCCTTCCTTTCTTCTTTCTCCCTCTTTCCCTTCCCTTCTTTAAGGAAAGGCAATCTCCTAAATAGAATTGTTCTCTGAGGCAAAAAAAATTAAGATTTTTTTAAAAAATTATTTGATAAATTGTTAAAATTTTTGTGATTTTTTTCTATATGAAAAGTTTGCAATTTGGATGAAAATAGTAATGAAATTTCATTTAAATATGCAAGATTTCCCAATACTTCTGAAACTGAATTTCAAATTCCAGCAATTCTTGCTCCCTTAAAAATGTACTCAATTCCTTCCATGTATGTTGCCATGGCAAGGTACTTACACACTAATCCCCTTTCCAGCACTGCACTACAAAGATTTATGGCACAAGGACACAACCTGTGGTGGCGGGAGGCCTCCTGCACCTGCAGGGCATTCTGGCAGCATAGTGAGTTTCTTGTGAGTGCTGCACTTGCAGGAAGGTGAAGGATTCTCAGGGCTCCACTTTTGGCTCAGCAGGAGGCTGCTTAGGTTACGATGAACAGCAGGCGTATTCCAGGCAGTTGGCATATTATTGCATGGGTAATTCCTGTGTAGAGGAAGAGACTCCTTAAGCTGTGCAGAGATACAGTTCTTGAGAGCTTACAAATCCACAAAATCACAACACTCTCAGCAGACGTTCTCTCAGCCCTTGTGGCGTGAGTTACAAATAAGAACAACATTTTAGAGTACTCAGTAAACATGAATATAATCTCTCCCCACATCTCTGCCAAGTTTACTGTCTTCAGCTTGCAGATAGGACACTGAAGGAACAAGGGGCCTGTGTTCGACTCAGTAGTAGACATGAAATCTACAGTGGACACATATCTTTGTGAAGAAGCTATCCCTTTCCTTGCTCATGCAGAATCTTTTATCTATTTTTTTATGTTTCCTCTTTATCCCTGCTGTACCAGGCAGAGGAGAGGAAAGGGAAGAAAGAGGAGAGGACAGCCAGAAAAATCAAGCTGCTGGGTATCATGACTGGGAGAGAGGCAGGAGAAAAGGAACAAATGGCAACGCATAGCATGCCAGTGACAAATGCCCCCAAAGCAGGACTCACAGGCAGGGTAAGTGGGTAGGACAACAAATGTTAAAGTAAGAGCTCTACTAACATTGTCCTCACTTCAGAGTGAGAATAGCTTCAAATCATAGAGACTGTCCTATTGCTACTTCACAATCTAAGCAACTGCTGAAGCTATTGCTTCCAAACACACTAGTGACAACAGGAGGAACCTGAGGGGACTCAGACTCACACGTGGAAAATGTCAGGGAAGCTGTGAAGATTTGGGTCTGAGCCCACTGGCCTACTGACATAAATTTCAAGGTTGCTTAATTCTCAATACAAGGCTACATGAGCTGGTTTCCAGCTAGTCACATTGAGCCCTGTGAATCATTCTTAATCCAGTAGCATTGGTTATCTTGCTGTTTGTTTGTTACTTTTGACCTGAATTATTGCCAACAATATATCTGAAGCATTGGCTCTAATAAAAAGTCAAGCCAATTCATTCTTGTTTCACTACAAGTTCCACTAGTAATTCCCTGCTAGAATCTCATTCAAGACAGATTAGCTAGCTACTTACGGAAGAAGCTGATTCTTCATGCAGCGATTTCCAAATCCTGGTTTATTCAAGAAAGCATCAGTGAGGGAGATCATTTGCTCACTGCCAGGACGCTCATTGCTAAGGGAATAAGAAAGGACTTTATAAATTTTTTTTCAATCTGTTGTACTGGAATACACATGGCAACTGGTGAAGGACAGCCATATGGTAGAACCAATTGCCCCTCTCCAAATGCTGATAATGCAATTATTTTATTTATTTATGCAAAACCCCAGAACCTACCAAGATAGTTAACAGGCTAAAGCAATGGTCCTTTTCTCCTAATATTAAAGGATGACTTCTGACATAGTCCTATAGCAATATTCTCCAAAAAACTTGAATCCACATTTCTATCCTCTCCGCCTTGTCACACTCAGTAATAAGATGAAAAACATATTCCGCATTTTCATTTGCTGAGGCCAAAGAGACAATGCTGCTAATAGTGAAGTGTCTGCAACTAACAACCTAATAACATTAGACTACAGAATATTGCTAGTGCTAAGTGTTATACAAGTATGAATATCAAACTGCTCCAACACACTACCATATGTAAATTAAATTAAAGATTCATGTGAATTTTCAGTATGAAACTCAAGTAAAATGCTTCAGAATTATTGCCTTCAGTTTTGTTGCTTTCTGCTAGTTGTGATCTAGTCTAGGACTTAAACACTATTTATAAATTTCCTCTGCATTGCATATGTTTTTAACGGGTGCAAGTTCAGCTTTGGAATATGTGGAAGTGAAGGCGAAGCAAGTATTCAGGAAAGCAGAGAGGAATTGTGCAGTGATCTGGAAAGAACAGAACTGAAGCTTCTATGAACAATGAAAGGAGACAAAGTGCTAGTGGACAAAAAAAATTCAGACCCAGCCAAAGGATACTGTGTGGAAAGAAACTACTAAGCAGCAGCATTAATAAAACCTAAGAGTCTCTGCTTTTATCTTGTTTCCATAACTTTGCCCAAATACTGTACTAACTATAAATAAATCTACCACAGGTCAGCAGGTAGGCTTGAACCTCATTGTTCTCTAAGATTATGAATACAGGAGTAGTGCAATGGCATATCAGAAACGGTCAAATTTCTTACTGTCCTGGATCTCCTGTTAGGCAGGACATAACTTTGTAAGTTATGAATTCAGGTAGGAAGAGGAAAGTATCAAAGGTAGCAAGATATTTGAAGGACTGTTGCTTATTTTCCACTTGCTGTTATTTTCCACTTGCATCAATTTCATGCTATTTTAAATCTGCCAATTCCAGTGGAGTGAATCCTTTTTTATACCACATAGAGTGAGAAACGCCCAATAAGACAGGGCCCCATGATCCTAAATGCTAGGAAGGAAAGGTTGTATATATGACAGATGTACTTTTACTCAGTGATTCCTCTTACCTGAAGAAAGTAAACTGTTGTCCATAGATCCAAGGATGTAAGGTTAAGGCAGGATATTCTCCAAACGGAGGAATAATGACTGAAAGTATTAAAGACAGCAACACAAAACTAGCAGGGAGAACAATCTGCAGGGAACATGAAAACATCACACTAGGTTATTAGACATAATATATTAGAGTGACACTGTAGACACCTCATAATATATATAAACAAAGGAGGGACAGCAGGAGCACGCAGATCAGATCTAGCTTAGCTCCTGAACACCAACAATTTAATTTCAATTGCTTTCAGTTAAGATTCTGGTTGTCACAGAAATGTATTAGGTTAAAAATAAAATGCTGTGCTAGTAGTGATTGAATCATGAACTTGGACTCTAGGCAGAAAGAAAGAGAATATGAGGCAGAAGAGTTGGAATCATAATTAGAACAGTCAGGGACCATTACATTACATTACATTGTTATCCATTTGCAACACCTCTGTTGCTTTGTGTAGAGACATTGCTGGGAAAGACAGCGTTGAGAACGTTGTGAGAAAGAGTCAAGAACAGCAAAAGTCAGGCAATACCTGGGCTAGGAAGTCCTTGTGGCTGCGGGAGGCATGGTGGAACCGTTTGATGAGCAGTGCTTTGATCTGCTGACATACAAGCTGAAAACCTTTATACTGTCGGGACCCTTTGCCTTCATTTTGATCTCCTGCTATGCCTACTGGCATTCGAGAAGCATCATTAGTTTTCAGTGCAGTTTGTTCAGCTGGTTTGTTCTCAGTATAAGTTTTGCCAAGAGTAGAACCATTTTCTTGAGTGTCTGCTAGGTCAAGATGAAAAGGGGCAGAGAAGACGCTTTATCCTCCATATATGAGGGTAGCATAAACATTTTAATGAGCTCCGGATTTTACCAACTGTATATATCACATCACCAGATTGCTTTAATTACAACTGTTGCACTGTGGCTATATCTAGTAGCATCATATAGGTTAACACTCCTCTTACTCAGCAGGATGAACAAGTTAATTATGTATTTAGTTTATGAACTAATGGTCAGCAAAGTACTTTTTATAAAACTACTAAAACCATTGACATCTGGGGGCTTGACACTCTACTTTTATTTACATAGTTAAGAACATCATCCAAGCTAAATAAAAGTCTTTCTGCTGACTTCATCTTGTTTCTCAGATATCATGTCAGGCCCCCAAAACAGGTATTTGCTGACCAAATTTATTTTGGCAAGAACACCATACAAAGACTGAAAGTTCTGAGGCTCCTCTTTACTTGGTGTTCAGAATACAGAGCAGTCCCAAGAAAAGTTTATCAGATACTGATTCATGGATCCATACCTGCTTTTTGCATTCCAGGGTCAGCTTCTGCTGTGACCTTTAAGAAAACCTGCCATAGACAAATACATCTCCTGGTTAGGAATAGAACAGGTACCTGAACAGGAACCTGACCTCTCGAACACTATACGTCATCCTTTAACGTAACAGAAAAAAATTTAGATACATTTTCAGTACTCATGCTTATTATACAATCAGAGGTCTCTTATGAAGTATCTAAAAAAATTAAAGAAACAAACTAAGATACAAAGAAAGACAGATTTCAGGCTAATGAGTCATGTTCCACAAGGCTAACATGAAGTAAGGCTTGGATCCTTTCTCTACACCCATCCCAAAGACTTTCCGAGTATGCCACAGCATATGTGACTAGGTTTTGAAGGGGATATTAGGAATTAGTAAGATTACATGTTTAAGAACAGGAACTGTCTCAGAAAACATTTTGGGGACTGATGATAAGATCAGCAGGTATTTTAATCTGTCTGTTACCTCTTCAAGTGGTGTGTCTGAAACTCCAAAACTGCTGAGTCCCAGGTCATCCAATGTTTCCTCCAGTTCTCTGAAGAGACTGGCATAAGATCGCTGTTTAAAGTGTTTATTGGGCAAAAGGTAAATGAGTTCCTGACCAATGCTTTCAATTAATTTTGCTTCTGGGATATGATGATGAATTACTTCTGCTAGCTCATTCAGATCTCCTGTGAAAAGTCAAAACAGTGTTCAGAGAATGAATATTTAACCATGCTAAGCATGATTCAAAAGCTGTTGTTTGCACTATACAAAAGGGGACTGCTCTATTACATAACTCACAAATATCTCAGTTAATTCTGTAATAGACTGGGCTATGTTGCTAATTATACTCTGGAACTATGTGGCAGGAAACTATTTCAGGTCTGTTAATAAAGCACAACAAAATCTTCAGGAATATCTACTTAATTTCTTTTCTTAATGCAGAAAAGCCAAAATGACTTTTTCTGAGAAAGCCAGTCTCCTTTGCTCTAAATATGCTTCAGTTTTCATTAAAAATTTACACTTTGGTGCAGAGCAGTTCAAAACTCAGTCTATACTTCTAAAGCACACAAACTTCCAGTTCATCATCTGAATCTGAGACCACATATACATAAAAAAGGAGCAATGGTAAGCCAAACCACAAAGAAACCTTATCAAATTCATGTTACAATATACATTTTAGACACAAGTACTGAAGAAGTGGGCCTCAGCAGCATTGATCTGTAAAATGAGATTACAGCATAACAGGGGACATAGCTATGTGCTGGAATGCTGAATCACCCCACTTCTTACCATCCAGTTCCTGCTCTGGAGCTCCTTCTTTGTCACTGCGTGCACAGCTGGAGCAGGAGCAGGAACACTGAGACCCGCAGCTACAAAGCGACTAGCATGGACAAGCAACAGATACAAAGATGAAAGTGCTTCAGTTGCATGCAAAACAGGATGTAAGAGTTGTCAGCCTTTGAACAGCTTGAGTCAGTGAAAAATACGTCATAACTGGAGCATCTTGAACATATTATACTGAAAGTCAGCTGAGGACTGGATTAAGCAACATAAAAAACATAAATCCACCTGCACAAAGCATATCTGTCAGTTCTACATTGCATGCAAAATACTTGGGAAATGCGATCAGCAGTTAACCATGACTATACAGATCAAGTTGCTACTAAGACTGGAAGCACTACTAACAGCAGAAAGAATACAGATCCTTACTTTTCAAGCTGTGTGATGCTGGTTTAGCTATGGGTAAATGTAGACTCTTCTGGTGTCTGTGCTAGTTACTAGACTACACCATGTTTACAACTAGTGTACTGCAAAAGCAAGCATCAGAAAGACCTGTATATGGACAAAGGTAACTTGATAGGTAGAAGTTTAGACATACTTAAGTGATGAGAATGAACTACAGACCACTGAGGGCTTCATATTCACCTATTATTTTCACCTGTCTGGCTGACTATAAATATATATATATACACACACACACATCCAGAGAAGATTTTTCAGAGACTCATGTATCCATATAATTTCATGAAGTGTCATCAAATTTTCTCATTACTTTCTTCATTTTGAAATCAGTTTTGTACACAGCCTCAAGCAGCACTTAACTGCTTTCTACCTTGGTGCAGTGCATGAATACGTGTAAGTATTTTTCAGATCACATGTGCAGGGAGGGAACTACATACTTACTGTAGCCCTTCCAATTCTGGTGTTTTTCATCTTGCGAACAAGAGTGAGATAAAAACCAGACCCAAAACAGTTCTTTAGGAATACAGGAGAGCCTGAGCAGAAGAGTTTCCCTTGGGATATGATGGCTACTCTGTCTCCAAGGATGTCTGCCTCATCCATGTGATGGGTTGAAAGGATGATGGTTCTGCCTAGAAGGAACAAGGAGGAAAGTTCAAGGCATGGAGTCTCTCTGAAACTCAAAACTGTGGTTAGTTTTTTGGCAATTAATGCAGGGTTTTCTCTGCACCAGAGCCAGGTCCCAGGTTTGCCACATCCATAGGTGTCTGTTCAAAGAATCTTGTTTGCTTGTATTCATATCCCACTACTCATGACAGTTTACACAGCAGGCACATGCTGCATCTATAACAGGTTTTAAAACAAAACAAAACAATTTCTACTTTCAAACCTGTTACCTGAGCGATACTTCAGCAGAAGATCCCAGATAGACCGCCTGGAATATGGATCAACTCCAGAAGTGGGCTCATCCAAGACTACCACTTTTGCTTCACCCACAAAAGCGATGGCAACAGACAGTTTCCTTTGCATTCCACCTACCAGAGGACAGACACATCCAGGAATCTGAGATAAGTTACATAAGTGCAGGGATGTAATTAACACTGCTTTTCAGCATGAGGACAAACTGATACATGTGAAACAAAACCCATCCTCGCACAAATATTTCTGCAAAGTTAAATCAAGTCACATTTTTCTTCTGAAGTTCAGAACAGCTTTTTCAAACCTTTGTTATTTTTTTAAATATATTTTTTCATCTATGTGTTGCATTTTCTGCTTCTTACCAGAAGCAAAAGCAGGAAGATAGGAGATTTTTATGTTCTCAGGTGAAACTAGCCAACTTTTATAGTTGCAATCAGGACAAACTAATATAAGAACACCTGACTGTTTATTCAAATGAGCTGTTGAATCTGAAAGTGAAATGTGTTCAAATGCACCATGTGGATTTGTACCTTTAGAATGAAAGAAATGACTCCTACCAAATAATACAGTACTATAGAGTACTGATCCAAACAGTGGAGCAGCATGATAGTATAATATTTGAAATAGTAGAACATTTTTTTTTCTTACATTGATTTATTTTTTTTATCTGCTCATTTAAAAATAACAGCTTTAAGTATATTTGATTTTGTTATATATTTATAAGAAACAGAAGCTTTAGGGACAGGTTATGCCAGCTTTACTATTTGTACAGTCCCATTTACTCTTTGGAGAGCAAAGACCTCCCCAGTGCACAGTGATGTGTCAGAATATGGCCTCAAACATATAATTCAAACAATAATTGCCTGAAGACAAAGAAAAGGCAGCAGAAAAAGCATCTTAGAACAATATTGTGGGCACCTGACAAATTCTGAGCCTCTTCATTCCTTTTATGGGTGAGGCCCATGTCTTCTAGCATTGTTTCCAGCTCTTGCTCAGCTTCATCCCTGGATCTCCCTTTCAGTTGAGAGTAAAACAAGATGTGCTCTGCTACAGTAAGGCTGTGAAATCAGACAGAAAGACACCAAGGCAATTTAAATGAATAAGCAGATTTTTTTCCCAAGCAGCAATAAATTCACTCTAGCTTTATCTTGCTAAAGGAAGAGAGGCTGGTTTACCCTAAATCTGAATCACAGATCTTCTTTGGGATCAACACACTTCACTCAGATGTCATAGGCTCTTTCTCTGCCTTTTCAAAGCAGAACCTGCTACTAAAGGAACAGGTATAGCAGACATCAAGCTATCTGCTTACGGGAATAAAATGGGAGCTAATGTAAGTAGCTGCATTATGGAAGACAGTCTGCTGTTGAGATGAACACAGGCTGCTGGCAGTGAAGCTGGAAATCACTTGCAAAGGTAGTAAATGGTAGTGCAAAATGGGTGCAAAAATACCTTGCTACTACACTGTCAGCTCAGATTTTTTTGCTTTAGTAGGCCTAAATTATAGTGCATGAATCCCCAGGCTGAACTCCTGCAAACCCACACTGCAACAGAAAACACCAACACCAAGAGTACTGTGATTTTCCTTGGAAACTTCTTTGTTCCCACCTAAACGATGCAGGAGATTTCTACTGGAGAAGGGCAACACCTACCCCATCTGACTGTTAAGAGCTGGATATGTGCTTCTAAGACATATTTACTGCCAGCACAGTAAGAGAAAGAGACAACACAGACTTTGGGGATGTGTCAAGCATGCAGAGTGGGACCCTGTCCTGGTTTCAGCTGGGATACAGTTAATTGCCTTCCTAGTAGCTGATACGGTGCTATGTTTTGAGTTCAGTATGCAAAGAATGTTAATAACAGTGATGTTTTCAGTTGTTGCTAAGTCATGTTTAGTCTAAAGTCAAGGATTTTTCAGCTTCTCATGCCCAGCCAGCAAGAAAGCTGGAGGGGCACAAGAAGTTGGCACGGGACATAGCCAGGGCAGCTGACCCAAAGTGGCATAAATGGGGTATTCCATACCATGTGACGTCACATCTAGTATAGAAACTGGGGGGAGTGGGGGCAGGTGGATCACTGCTCAGGGACTAGCTGGGTGTCGATCGGCAGGTGGTGAGCAATTGCATTGTGCATCATTTGTACATTCCAATCCTTTTATTATTACTGTTGTCATTTTATTAGTGTCATCATTATTAGTTTCTTCTTTTTTGTTCTATTAAACCGTTCTTATCTCAACCCACGAGTTTTACTTCTTTTCCTGATTTTCTCCCCCATCCCACTGGGTGGGGGGTGGAGTGAGTGAGTGGCTGCGTGGTGCTTAGTTGCTGGCTGGTGTTAAACTACGACAGACCCTTATTCTTAAAGTTGGTATAAAATGATACTTACTGATTGAATAAGATGTTGTACTGAGGGCACATGCCTAATCTGTGCCGTATGGAGTCCATGTGAGTCTGAATATCCAGACCGCCAATCAGCACAGTTCCAGAGGTAGGTGGGAAGAGGCCTGTTAGTATCGACCTGGGAAAATAAAATGAGGAAACTCCCACTCTCCTATCTTTCTGTGCCTGATTAGAAAGATGCATTTGCATGATTCCACTAGATGGAGCATGATGACTTCTTAGTACGGGCCTTGATGAAACAGTTCCAGTAAAAAGCACACATATAAATACTCTTGCCCTGCTACAGTGAGAATCTCGTGGATCTGCTAATGTAATTTTTGATACACCTGTCTGTATGGTTCTGGTCTGCATTAAAAAACTGTTTTAGTCAGCTACACTGTTTCAGAGTAGTTTGTTCAGCACATTACATCACCCCTATGTACAAATGGGCCTAAAATGAAGCTCGCTGTGACCAAGATAGAGAATAGTGGTTTGAAGTCTCCAGTCGCACTGACTCATGCCCTACACCTTTATTTTCTGTAAAATGGAAGGGGGCTGAATGTTATGTTGCAAATAAATGGAACGTGTTACTAGATTTGGATGAATAATAGATTTTTCAATTCTGAAAACTTCAAAGCAATAGAAATTTTTGGTTTTATCAGGAGATTAGAAAAACAAATTTACAAAACATTTCAGCATATTAGAATACTTTTATTTTGGGTCAAACATAGTTCTTGCAGAACAATTAAAAAATTAAAAGGCAATTTAAAGTGCATTTGAAATAAGCGTCTTTTTTAATTAAAAAAGCTTAAAAATCTGCTGGGAAAAATAATAATGAAACACTTCAGTTGTTTCAACATTTGATGAAAGACTTTGTCACAGACTCATGAAATGTTTTGTTCACCAATTAATCTTTCTTTGTGGAATAAAGTTCTGTATAAAGAAAATTAAACATACCTGAAGTCCAGCTTCCTGAGACATTAGGGTTCTCGGACTAGAGGAACATTTTAATCTGGATGTGGATCTTGCATATATGTAACCATTTTTGTCTAAAGAGGGCCTATATTTTATACTCCTTTGCACACAGACCAAAAACCGTGACTGACTTAAAGCCAGTTAGAGAAACCAAGAACATGTGGAGTGTGGTGGCTTTCAAATCTTCAGATCTTTCAGCCAGAAGATCCTTCTCCCTCATTACCTATCACTAGTTTGGCCATGGGAAATGAATTCTGGGGAAAAGAATTGCTTCCTTCTCTCTAGATTTTCACTTGGTTTTGTCATGCATTGCCTCCCTCCCAGGGCTTTAGCTAATCCAGGATATCTTCTCTTTCCCTAGGGGCAGCATTTCCCTGTCTTGGAAAAAGCTTGATGTTGTGCGTCAGTCTAGCTGCAGGGGTGGTAGAGAGACAAGGGAAGAGTCAAAAGAGAAGACTGCTCCTCAGGGCAGAGCAACAGAGGACTGCCCTGGATTTGTTTTTTCTGAAATACAGACTTACATGGTTGTTGTCTTTCCTGCTCCGTTTTGACCGAGGAAGGCTGTGATCTGGCCCTCATAAAAAGTAATATTCATCCCATCTATTGCTGGCTTGGGCCTGTTTGCAAAAATCTTCACCAGGTTCTGAATGCATACTCCTGGAATCAATCCTGTTGGCTCAGGCTCAAAGAAGGTATTTACTTGAAAGAGAAGAAATCAAGAATGAAAAAAGAATAAAAGCACATGTTTTAATCCCAGTTCCAATGATGACACATGAAGAAGTGCAGAAGCAACAGCACCTACCCAGTAAAATCCAGCATTATGTGCCAGAGCCAGATTCTCCAGTCACACCAGTACCAAAGTGAGGCAAGATTTCTAACTGCAGTGCAATTTATTTAGATTCATCCATGTATCAATCACAGGAGAAGCAGAGCCCTGAATCATAATGGTCTGTAGAGAGGTAACTCATTGGATCAGGCAAAGCTGAACATGATTTCTGTGTTCATTGTGTAGCAGGAAGATTATTTGGGATTGTTGACTGTAGATACTTAGATAGGCTGAGAGATTACATTAAACAAGCAGCAGGTTGCCTTTCTAGCCAGGCTGAAATCTGCCATTCAAATCATCTGCCCAGCTGTGCATTCTTTTACCATGATACTTTAAAAAAAACATTTTGCCTTTAATCCTGGTAGGTGAAATGTACCCCCTTGCTGAGGCCAGCTCAAGACTTAGGCAGTACCTAACATGAGCACTACATGGGATGGCTTTCTCTCAGGATTAAAAATGTATTATTGTAAATAGCACCATCAGGATGTTTTATTGCATCAGCTTCTAGACAAAACATACTTTGAAGTAAATTAAGCCCTTGGGCAATGTGAATTATGGGAGTTGAGAAATTTAAACTAAAGACCCTGTCCACTTTTGTTTACACAGAATGCTTAAGGCTTTGTAGGGAGGCTTGTTTTGCAATTGCAGTTTACTTAAATTGTTCAGTACCCAGCAGGCCTGTGTGGAGAGCAGCCAATGCCATCTGGGTGAAACCAGCCACACCTCCATCAGTGGCTTGTATGACTATCATTATAAACAATGCTCAGGAAAAAGTCCCAAATATGTTGTAGATGAGAGAGCTGTGTATACTACAGAGCAGCTGAAATAATTCATCTAGAACGGGTAGCATTACTTTAAATAAAATTATGTTTATGACAAACTTTTTGTTTGCTTTGTGAACAAATCTAAGTTTCCTTTTACCCTCCTGGGCCAAATACAAACATCCCTGTATTTACAAAAGTTCACACGGAGTCTGGCTAGATAGTTACACATGTATTGGCAATTGAGGTACCATCCTTGGTTTAACGTGTATCATGAGTTCAATTCATATTTGCCTATAAGACTCACTGACAAGTTCTGAGGCAAATTCTTTGATGATCTCCCCCAGTATCTGCTTTGTATCACCTGAAGGACACTGGTGGAGGGTGGAGCTCCCTTTTTTTGTGATTCATATTTCTCCATCCTGATCCTATTCCCTCAGTGCAATTTTGGACCTTTTAGGTCTTTCTTCAGAGGTGGCAGCATTTGTGGGGGATGTGGATGGGGCTTTGGTGAAAGCTCTGCTTAAAACGTATCAAGCAATTAGGACAGATTTACAGTGTGTCTGCCCTGCTCTGCTAACCTGTGCTAATATAGGACTGCACTAGAGTTAAGCCGTTAGAACTACTCTCCATTTCCCATCCCATTACTCTTACATGAAGCACTAGCTCTTACATGAAGCCATTTTGGAAACTGTGTCCTTGAACCATACCAGATCTGCTCCTGGCTTCTTCACATCTCCCAGTTCCTGGGTGGCTAGCTGAAAGGGAAGGCAGGCTTTTTTGTGCAGCGACAGGCAAAGCCCTTCCCCTGTGGCCATAGAGCAACTGGAACCTGGGAGCTGACACATACAGCACCACAAAGATAAGGCAGTACTAGGAGAAGATTGGCTGAAATAACCTTTGCCCTCTGCCTGTCTTTTTTTCTTTTGAAGTCCTGTCCTGTTTCCATTCACCCTGAATGCATATTTTCAGTGCCTATGTGAGGAGCTCTGATGACCCCACTTTTATCTCTAGCTTTCCAAGAGAGTCAGAGTGGGCTGAGAGCTGTCTATAGTAGTTACTTCTGCTACAGAATCCACATGCATTCCTCTGAGCATCACATACAGAAAACTCCTCTGGCTCTCTACAAAAGATGACATTGGGACTTGAAAACAAGGCAGGTCATTCAGGAATTCTTAGGTGGTGGCTAATGTCAGCATCAGAAAAGGCTGCAGACACACACAGAGAGCACTTCAGATAAATCCCTTTGAAACCAGCCTTTTCCTACAGATACAAGACACACTAAAGATAGGCAAAAAAAAAGTGGGGGGGAGGGGGACTAAGAGGGAAGAACATTTCTCTCAGCATTAAGATTTTTACTGAAGTCGTGGCTCTGTTTAATTCTACAAAGTCAATGTATATGTCTCTGAGGCTTCCCTCAGCATGAACACTAACGACATAGAAACAGCCTGCATTTGCATGATAAAAAATAAGTTACAGAGCTCTTCTGAAAGGCAGCTCTCTTATGCATGGTGGCTAAAATAGTCTGAGGGATTGTGAATGTAGAGGAATCAGTAAGAGAGTAGCTGGGAGAGTCAGTGCCTCCCCTGAGCTTAGCTCTGGCAGTTGCATGCTATCCTCTGCAGCCTACTGGGCTCTTGTGGTTTGACTCCAGTCACTCCTACATCTAGTTTGTTATGAAGTACAATGAGTATAGTATCTCAGAAGTACTCAGGTTGCTCTCTCTCCTTACTATTAATTTCATCTTTGTCCTGGACATCTGTCTTAGGCTTCCCCTGCTCGCCGGGTTCTTTTTCTCGTTTGTGTTTACATTGTTTGTTTTTACCATCCTTCTCCCTCTGGTTGTCACTCTTTTCTTCTGGCTTTTCAGGTTCTTCAGATTTCTTTGTTCTGCTTTCATTTTTTTCCCCTTCCACGGCCTTCTGATCCACACAGCCTTCTGACTCCAGACTTTTTTCTATATAAACCAAATGTAACCGACATTTAATTAACCAAAATTTAATTTCCTGTTATCTCTAGAGGTGCTTTGAGGAAAAGGAGGTAGTCCAAAGCCTTGAGCTCTCCAAGAGCATTAATTATCAGGTTAGGAACACAGCACTCAAAGCCATGTAGCTTAAAATCTGCTTCACAGGGTCAGGAACAGATATTTAAGGAAGATGACTGACAATTTTGCAATTATAGACTCAGAGTAGAAGACCCTGACTAATATTAGGTACATGCTTTATATTTTGTCCATGCAGCTGTAGACCAAATTCTTCACCACATGGACAGAAAGGCCATACAAACATTTCCCAGACTTACAGAGAGTGAGAGGAAAAAAAACAAAATGAAAAGGTTAAATGAAAAGCAAACTGCTAAACTGCTACTTAGATTAAGAAACTAGGTCCAGGCCAGAATGCATGAGTTGGTGTTAACTTTTATAAAATAATTTCTGGCTTTCCAGTTTGGTCTTAGACTTTGCTGCCATGAAGGAAAACAGTCATATAAAACCACTAATTGGGACAGGCTTGAAGCAGGAAGAACAGTGATGTAAGAAGAGGGAGCCCCTGCAGGAACTGTTTACATAACACAAATTCAAGCCTAGAGTGCAACTAGCAAAACTAATTTATCAGATGGTCTAGGACTTAATTTTGTTGTGAAATTCCACTGTAACTTTCTGCTATAAGAAATTTTGGCCCATAAAACTGTATAAAATTACCTGGTGCACAAATAGCAACATAAACAAGTTCACCATGTCACCTAAAATGGCAAAGTGGGAGATACAAAAGTGCACTGATAGAAGTAAATTTTAAAAATACCAAGATAATTTACAAGTTTAGCTTTATTTTCAGCTTTGCATTTACATTATCTGATATTTTCTTATCCAGTTTTCTTCCCAACACATTAACCAGTTATGATAAATTAGAAGAATGCTTAATATTACCCTTGAGGGAAAGATAAAAGTTGAGAAAAGTTCTACAGTTGCTCAAGTAAGCTGAGGCACTGAAGAGTCTTAATTCTTCAACTAGGTAAGAATCACATGCCTTCTACAAAGGAATTAATCAGAGATGACCTTTCCAACTGTCCCTGCTTGAGAAAACCCAAGGCAATGTTTTGAAGAAGAAAGGATGAAATAAGTATCAGCACACTCAGGCTAGCTGACATAATAATGGAATAATTTAGATCAGAAGGGGTTTCCAAAGATCTCCAGTTCAATCCTCAAAAAAATAGGGCCAAATCAGATTACAGTGACTATCTCCAAAAAATGAAGTTTTCACAACCTTTTTGAGCAACCTGTTCCAGTTTTCTAACTACCTTCAAAATGAATATATTTTTTTCTTATATTAAATCAGAATTCCTGTTTTCCAGCCTACATCCATTGTTTTTCATGCTTCCACTAGGCATATCTGAGAAGTCTAGCTCTATCTTAGCTTTCTCTCTTAAGGCTGAGCAGATCCAGCTCTCTCAGCATCTCCTCGTATGTTATATGCTCCAGCTCCTAATTAACTTGGTGGCTCTTTACTGATCTCCCTCTGGTAACTCTATGTCTTCCTTTCAATGAGGATCCCCAAACCGGACAGTACGGTATGCCACATGCAGCCTCACAAGTGCTGACTAGAAGGGAAGAATAACTTCCCCTGAACTGATGGCTATACTCTTGGCTAATAAAGTCCAGGATGCATCTGGTCTTCATAGCTACACAGGCACACTTGATGGCTCATGTTCAACATGTTACCAGCCAGACCTTTTCTACACAGCTGCCTGCCAGCCAGGTGGTGCCCAGTCTGTATTGTCCTGTGGAGTTATTCCATCCCAGACACAGTATTATGCATTTACTTTTGTTGAACTCCATGAGGTTCCTATAAAGCCAATTCTCCATACGGTTGAGGTCCCTCTGAAGAGTTGCCCTGTACTCCATTGTTGCCTCCAATTTGGTACCTTCCACAAAGTTGCTTGTGGTGTCCTCTATCCCATCACTTAGGCTGTTAAAAAAGTCCTTAAACAGTATTAAGTCCAGTGTCAGACCCCTGTCACTAGTAAGTGGTCCCCAGTCATGCTTTGTACTGCTGATCACAATCCTTTGGGCCCAACGGTTCAGTCAATTTTCTACCCACTTTAGTGTTTACTCAAGCAGCCTGTATCTCATCAATTTGGCTATCAGAATACTATGTGAATCCACCCTGAATCCCTTGCTTAAGTCAAGTTAAATGGCATCCACTGCTTTCCCTTTGTCCATTGATCCAGTCATCACAGAAGAAAATCAAACTGGTTAGGCAAGATTTGCTCTTGGTAAATCCACATTCATTATTTCCTATCACCTTGTCCTTCATGTTTTTGGGAATGGCTTCCAGAAGGATCTACCTCTTAATCTTACCAGAGACTGATAAGCATCAGCAGAACTAGGATGTGAGCTGTGGAAGGGACTGCAAGATAGCCCCATTTTTTCCTCAACAGTGAACTGTTAGATCAGCTCAGTTATCTGATGTAATGTCACCTACAAAATAAACTCTAGGTTTCACTAAAGCAAAATGTTTTGTCTAAGTAATAAAAAAAAAAATGCTATTAAAAACTCATAAAATAAAAAAACCTGGCAATAAAGTAAAAAAAAAACAACTGACCCACCTGAGCAACTGAATATTTTGGGGCTTTCAAGCCTTCTCACAACCTTTAGTTTGGGTACTAAGAAATCATGAGTCTGCCTTGTATTGGAAATAAATTAAAGAACACACAGAACTTATGAGGCATTAAGGTAACCAGAAAATGGGTTTAATGGATTTTTTTCCTAAATAAATAGGAAATGTTAAAATCCTGTAAGTAACTGTGCTCCAAATCTGAGATATTCAAAGGAGCTCTGGTGCAGGATATGCTCAAATTCCACAGAAAGTCAATGAGATGTAGTGGCTGACATCTGGGTCTTCGGAAATTTTCCGTTCATCTATAAACATGCTCTAAGTTCTCCTTTGGCTCTTTCCTTCTCCTTCCTGGACAGTCAAATTCTAAGCAGGTGGGCAGCATTTGCAAAGCCAAAGGAGGTAACAGACTCCATAATATCTAGATAAGCCTCTACCATTCTGAATACCCTCACAGCGAGTCTAAAGGAAAACCTGTTCATTCCCTCAGAATGCACCAAAAGGCAAAGCCTCTTCACAAAAACCAATGTTATAACCTTCTCTTTTCTGATCAAAACATGTGAGCAGTGAACGTATTATCAATATGTTCACAGAAAGGATTAATTCCCTTCTGGTTTATAGGTATCACTGAGATGAGACTGCCTTGTCAGCAGTCTGTCTGAGTTGCTGAAGGGTAAGAATGGTAATGAGAAGACTGAAAAAATTATTTCTTCATCTGTCATTTTGATTGGTTTCACTGTTATGTTGCAAATTTAAGACAGATTTCAAAACACCAGCTTCAGCAAGCCTCTATTCCAGACATTAATCATCAGTCTGCATTAACTCCTATTTAAATACAATCACCCACATGTTGTTCTTAACTACTCCAGTATCAATGCACAGAAAAAAAAAAAATCCACAAAAGCAGGACTTTTGCACTCATCCACGTTGGTCCAAGGGTGGCATAAATTTTGATCTTGCTTACAAACCCAAAGTAAACAGACTTAAATTAGTGTCAAACCAGATAGAAAATAATCAGGTTTAGAAAAATGGGGAAGCCTTAGCATAAATAAGATCAATATTCTATTTCATTTTGGCTCATTTCACAAATGCTGTGTTGAGCACTAAGAACTCCTTGAATGTCTCAAAAGGTGTTGGTTAGAGAGTGGGGGTTTGATGTTGCTTGTTAACCCATGCTTTAAAGGCTCTCAGATGGAACGGTGACTCACCTCTAATAACTCCAATAATAGCAGGCCACTCAAAGTTCAAAGGCACCTGCTGAGATTCCCAGTGTATAGCTGTCTCTAATCTTTGCACCAGCCCAGGTAATGGAAATGTTATGTAGTCACCTCTAAGCAGATCAGTGCTTTTGAAGTTATTTCTAAACACCAAAGTTTTAAAAGAACTTACCATCAGCAGTTGCTGTTTTCTCAGCTTTTGGGTTTCTAGAGCCAAGCCAGTAAGATTCCTGCACAGGGAAATACCAAGGCTGTGGTAGCCCATAGTCCCCTAAAACAAAAATAAGTAGGTAAAGTGCACTTCATAAACACATTCCTTGGTAGGCACAAATTCATCTAGGTAAAATCTGAGCTATAATTATAAACATTTGCAGTCCTAGTGTTGCATATCAGAAGGTCAAACCATCCAAGTACCTGACAGAACAGATTTTGTTTACGGATTTTTTTTTTCTTCTGCACAGGAGTAAAATATTCAGAAAATATGTGATCTGATTTGCCGTACCTTTTCTTAAGTAGAACGTGGTTTAATTACAGAATTAATCTACTCTCTACATTGGGACAATTTGAATCTTCACCAACCAGGCAGCAGCTGTCAAGGAACACCCTGACTACTTAAGATAGGATCCCAGCCTCACTCAGGGATTTTCTTCTACGGCCCACTTAACACTCGAGAGTTGACATGAATGAAAAGCTTATTATATTTACACTTAATACCTTGGGCCTGAATTCACAACTGGCAATGAGAAAAGAGACTCTGGCTATTATTTCAGCACACAGCCTTGCAGGAAAAGTGACAACAGAGCAGTCATTTTCTTAAGCAGAAATGGGCTTTTTTGGTTACAGGTTGATTCTGTTTTGAAAATACAAAGTACAATAACATTATCAGTTCTTGTCAGGCCAGACTAGAGCTAGTGCAAGTCAACCCTGCTTTCCTGGATCATATTGATTTACAGAATGCAGGAATTTGAGCTGCTATGTTTAAAAATGGCATCCTTGTGAACCCAGATGTTATTGGTCTTGTGCTACTTACTCAAAATAAGTAAAGGGAATTTGTAATGCTCACTGAAAGATGGTCAGTTTTTCTATATTGAAACCCACTGTTTATTAAAATGTCTGCTTATTTTTGACTTACCAAAAATACCCTGTATTTCAGGTGACCACTTGTACTCCCATTAGTGCACACAAACGCTCTGTCTGCATCCATAAGCAGTTTGCCTTGCACTTGTTATGGACTGGATTATACCCCTTTGAAGCTGGTGGCTAAAACAACTGCTTCTCATTCAGGATGAATGCAAAACCCAAGTAAACTTCATTATGGAGCAGAATGTTCAAATAGCCAAAGGTCCAGTGTGCCAGTGGGTGGTTGGTTGCAGAGAAAACTTGAGCAGGATCTGAACCATACAGTTCAAAGGATTATCTAGGGAACTCATATAGTAGGCTCAAAGACTACAGCATTAATTTGGTAGGTCTGCATGTGTGTGATAAAGAAATGCTATGAGAAATTCCACAGGAACAGAGGAGCAAAAAGCCAAGGAGACACTCAGAGCAAATACTGGGAGGAAATGAAGCTAATGAATAGAAGCCCTTGGAGGCGTTACTTTTGTGTAAAGCACTGGCTGAAAAAAACCAACTTGGATCTATGAGCAAAGAAACTCATGTTGTTTAATTCCTGCTGTGTTCATGGCAATAGTACATTGTCCGTTCTTTTTTAAATAAACAGAGTTGCAACATGGGCTTCTCCAAAGAGGAACTTTTAGTAAAGTTACTGCAAATCAGCTTTGAAAATAAGTATATTAAAATTGCATTAAACTTCTTTGTGAGGACACATTTTTTAAAAACTGAAAAGGCATTAATTTGGTGTCGCATAGCTCACTTCGGTAGGGACAAAACCAAAGCATAGGTCATACTTTAATTTTGAAGCAAAATATCCTCAGACACATCTAAAACCATTTAACAAATCCTTATCTTTTCTTGATTTGGATTAACTATCATTAATGATGTGTGCAGACAAGCACCATCTTACCCTATACTTCATTAATTTTCCTTCGTAACTAGAAAACCTGCAATATCTCAAATTCTGATTAACCACTCAAGCAAAAAAAAAAAAAAAGAAAAAAAAAAAGAAAAAAGCCATCTGCCAAGAAACACATTCTGGAACTGCAGTTCACATGTGGGAGTAATAAATTAATGAAAAGAAAGCTCACTTGCTTGGACAGCATAAGAATCTGCATTTATTATATTGTAACAATATTCAATAAGAAGCAAGATAATCATTTAAGGTACAAGGACAAACCATTTTCTCACAAAGAAAATTCCCAAACTTTTAAACTGATAATCCTTTTGTAAACTCACACTAAAACCAGGATGCCCATGTAGAAATAAAATAAATCCACACAGGAACTTTCACAGCTGCCTAGGACACAGTATATGTCTCAGAAAATAGTACCATCCTTTAAGAAACAGTTGGCCTGATGTGACCATAGTATATATGTGAACTAGAACTGTTATTTCTATATTTTCAAAAATCTTAAAAATTCTCACAAGAAATGGTTGAAATCTCTCGAAAGAAAAATATGTACACAAATTGGGTTTTAACAGATATTTTTTAAGATCTATTTTCTATTTAAATTTTAAAACAGGACTAGAAATTGCATTCTCTTTCTTACTCTTTCCTCCTTTCCCATTCTTTTCAGGACTAAAATAAGAGAAAGGAAAAAGAAAGAGAGAAAGTGGAAGCCCTGAATAAACCAGTGGTGCTATACTGGATAAGACTCGTGGTCTGCAATGTCAAATACCCTTTTTCTGACAGAGAAATACTCAGAGACTGATTAGACTAACACAGTTTACCACAACTACCACTACTTTGTACGAATAAGAAAGTGACATACCAGGAAAAACATTATCAAGATACCAAGAAAGTATTCCATAGAGAAAAGCATCAAAAAGCATCATTTTGATGGAAAAAAGAAAACTATATTCATCTCCTTCCAAGGGACTGGTTCTGATGTTACCCCACTGTAGGCCAAGACCTTGCTCTTCATAGCGTGACAAGTATTCTGTACCAAAACCAAAGGCTACTTGAGAGACCAAACTCTGGAATAAAGGAAAAATTACATTCAATTCAGACAGATGGACATTTTGTAAAGCAAGCACAACAGAAGATGACCTTTAGAGACTGGACTTCAAAACTTGATAATGCCTAACAAATGATCAGGGAAAAGTGGTTTCACTTTTATATTGGACTGGGATATTTAATCCTCTGAACAGTGGCAATTCTAACTATTTAGCCATAATAGACTGAATTCAACCTTGTCTGCATTTCTGTAGCTACTAGGCAACCTTCACAGCTTGTTTTTTTCCATTAATATCGCTGTTCAGAAAATACTATAGATGAATCTAGAAGTTTGCAGTGTACACCTTTGCCTATCTTGGAGAAACAAAATATTTCCTGAGTGTACGGGGCAGGGCCACTATGAGTACCAAGACAGAAAGTACACCAGATGCTGAGGATAAGGAAAACCACAACCATCCCCTCCCCTGGTGTGTCTGCTACCTGGTTCTTACACAACAAACTAATAAACCAGTATAGTATCCAAACATCCTCTTCAAAGTTGGATTGCAAAAAAACAGAGCAAGAAGTGATATAGTGCTGTTTCACAGGGTATGTAGTTCAGCCAGGAATGCCAGACCTTAGGAAAATGAGGGGACAAGAGGGATCCTAACAGCAGCTTTTAGTGAGGCACTATCATAGTGTGCTAAGTAAAAAATGTTTGGTTTTCAGCAATATATTTATTGTTCAATTACTTTACTTGTCCTTAAACTATTTTTTTTTCTTCAGGCTCCCTACACATGTCTACCCCACCCCTTATGCTTTCTAATTAGCTCTTTTTCAGAGACTAACCTTTGAACAACAAATATAAGACCAAATGTATCAGGAACAGAGAAGAATATTCATGACTTGTGGCCAGCAAATATCCTTTCTTACATGGATGCCGCCTCCTTCACTTTAGGGTGAGAAGAAAGTTGTCTTTCTGCTTAGACTGTGTGCTAGTCTCAAGATTTCTTCCCAAATCAGAACCTGTCAAAGGCCAGCCCTACTCATTTCCTGACTTAATGACAGGATCAAGTTTTGCACTTTATTGCCTTAATTGGTAGAACTAAAAATGGTATATACTACATCTGTACAGTACATCAGTTAAAGCCGATTCATAGCCATATTTACACTTAGTTACAGCTTTTAAAGTATTTTTTCTTTTTCATTAGATTTCCTAGTGTAAGAGGAGAAGACAGTACTTCTCTTTTACCTAGGTTGTTAGAATGCTCAGCAAAGATGGGGAGACTGGATTCAAGCACCCACTCCCCTTCCTGATTCATTGGGCAACAGGAAATCAGTCGGAATAATTTTGTAAGTTCACAGTTCCATTTCAAAAAAACAGCAAGAAGTTTCCAGCTTCACTGAATTAATTGTTAAGTATCTTACCTATAATGGAAAAGAACCAAGAAGAAAGCACTGCATGGAGAATGTCTACAACTTCTTAGATGGAAGATATTTCTCAGAGCTTTCGAACTTGGGTTCAAATCCTAACTCTATGTTCAGGTAAAGAAGGAACATGAACCTGAGGTCTTCTCATCCTTAGATATTACCCTGTTAACTAGGTTATAGCACATAAGAAAGATAACCAAACCCATTTCATGAATTGCCTTTGTATTTATTAAACATATCAGAAGAAAAATTTGCTTTGACTTATAAGGAGGTGTTTTGAACATTATGTTAATTTCCTAGCATTCAAAAAGTAAAGTAAATTTTATTGAATATTCTAAAAGCCATGAAAATATTTCTTGGTCACTAGGTCTGCTAAAGGCTTATTCACTTGCAATCCCTAATTATTTGAGAGAGATTCAGAGGTGTCCCCCTCTGAATCAAAAAAGCAGAGAGGAATAGGTGTGCAATGCTTTGTTACTCATATATGCACAGTGAGAAGGGCAACTAAAATTTGAACCCAAAGATACCATATAATCAGTGACAGGCTTACTGCTAGGATCTTCAGATTAACAGTCATGCGGTCTTGCCAGACAAAGCAGACAATGTGGGGTAGGTACAAGGTGAAGTAGATGACTCCACTGCAGGCAGCTGCCAGATTTGCTTTGGAGAAGAAGGTGCTGAACAAGAAACACTGCATTATGGTGGCTGTGGTGAATGTCAGTAGGAATAGAAAGAAGAGAAGTGGACTGCTATAATGTAGTACTTGTCCAGACTATAAGCAAAAAGAAAACAGAAAAATTTAGTAGTATTGCCCCTTTCTGAACTAGCAGAAAAGGTCAGAATTGCCATTGACATGTAACATGTAATGAGTAATAAGCCAGCCCTTCTTACCTAATATGAGTTCTAGCTCTCCCAGGCAGTAATGTTTCAACACCCAAGGTCATTACAATAACAAATCCTTCATCTAACTTCATCCCTGCTCCCGGATTGTGACTTCAGGTTAGTACAATAGACTGTGGAGTTCATATGCATATTTGATGGCTGAATTAAGATCATAACTGATCACAGGGGCATTCTGTCCCTGTCTTAATAAGCAAATGATTCCAAGCAAGAAGTGCCTGCTTAGAAATTCATACATTTTAAATAAAACTATTTGAATTATCATAATAAATTTTCATTGATCTCTTCTCATCTTCTCCTCAGTCCACTTGCTCAATGTGCAGGAAAGACAATGTAAGGAAGCCTGACAAAATGCATCTTAAAAATCCCCCAAACAAACAGGAAAATTATAAAGCTTCTGCACCTGAATGATATTCAAACTCCAGGAGGGTATCACATCTGAGGAATCCAAGTTTCTCAGAGATCCTTGTGTACTAACCCACCCACTGGGTGAACTTTTATTGACCTTTCTTCCTTGTAGATTAAACACTCCTTATCAAGAAGATCATGAACTGCTATTATGTATTTACACCTAAAAAACAATGTTGAGACCTATTTATTAGGCTCAACTTTGTTTTGAGCCTTAAATAAGGCTCAAATAGGTCTATAAGGCTATGAATAGGTCTCAACATTGTTGCAACATCCCACTGGGCCTCTGAGACTGATTTCTTTATCAACAGTGATAACAATCTCTCATAAGAATGTATTTACAAAGGTGCCTCACGCTGGCATAGTGAAATCCAGGAAAGGAAGTGAATCATAGGTATGAGTACACTCCTCTCTGGTATTAATTACCTTCTGATTTTTAATTAAACCAGTGTAGCAAATAAAGTAAGCTTTCTCTACCCACCCAAGCTGTAATGGAACTGCAAAGAACTAGAACAACTCATCAGGACAGGCTGATAAAATAGAGTGGATTGAACCCTCACTATGCATTTATACCAATACCAGTTCCCCACATCAGAAAAGATGCAAGGGCATTCTTCCCTATCAAAATGCTAGAGAGTAATAAAACTAAATGCTGCAGCTAGGAGGAGCTTGGTTCTCAGGTAACAGAGATAAGAGGTAGTACTTAGAGACAACATCCAAACTGTCCTGAAAAGTTACAAAAATTACAGCAACTCTGAGTTACAGAAGTAAAAGTTTGTTGGTTTGGGGTTTGTTTTGGTTGTGGGTTTTTTTTCTTTTCTTTTTTTTCAGGCTTTCCTGAAAGTTCTGTCCTTGCAGTCTTTTTCCATTGAAATAATGGCATAATTTCTAAGCAGGCAAGCACTTAATATTACAAATGAATCGTATATGGTGAATTACACCACTAAAATTCTTCATATTATGATCCCTTCTATTTAAAGCAACAATTATTATTTATTGAGAGATCTGCCTCTGTCTATAGGAAATACAATATATAATCAGCTTGATGTAGTGTTCTGTGGGGGATCTCAAAATAAATCTTACAAGTGAATTTATCTTTCTGTCTCTGCCAAGTGCTGATGCTGTCACGAGGTCTGCTTAGAAGAACGTGCCTGCTACGTGCTGCGATCAGAACAGGCCAGCAGCTATTCACATCTCTCTATGAATGGCTACTGTTCTTCCTCAACAGCAAACTGTTATCAGCAGTGCAAACAGAACAGTGAGTTTGAAAGTGTCAATCCTTACCATAATCAGTGCTGTGAGGAGGAACGTGCTCACAGCCATCATGACAAAGCTGTCTAGGAACCAAGTGCACCAAATCACCCCATTAGTTATACCCCTGTTCTTCATAGCCTCTTTCAGACGCATTTCCTTCTCCAGCACTATGCTCTTCACAGTCATGGAAACTGAATATATCCAAGCTAGCACCATGAAGATGGGAAAGGTGCGGTTTAAGGTGATCATGAAGCTACCAAAGCAAGAAGGGAGAAATGTATTAAATTCAGATAAAACAGAGAAATATTGAGATGAAAAGCAAGAACAGAAAGGAAAAGGAGTGGGGAAGAATACATTTATCAAACATGGGACTGGAAATTCTCAGTCTGAACATCAATAACACGTTGCTGGTGAACTTCACAAGCTACCTAAATAGTAAAGAACTAACAGTTGCTACACTCCCATGAAACAGATAAATGTTATTTCTATTTTACAAAGAGGTTCTAAGGGTTACTGAAGGCTACAAAACATGTGGTGGCTCATGAAAATACATCTCTCTTCAGAGTGAATTGCTGTAATGCTTTTACTATGATGTACAAAGAATATTTTAAGACATATGCTAATGTTAACAATTTGGGAGTGTCACTGTGGTTTTATGCTCCTAAAACTCACTGGCAAAAGAATTCAACAAATTAAGCATTGAAAGCATCAGATGCTGCCAGCAAGGCTGTTGAAATTCATACAAACCATGACTCAGGGAATGCACTGTGACTGTCCCACATAGTACCACTTCCAAAATGACAGTGCTGGGACAGGCTGCAGTGGGTGGCCCTTCATGAGCTGTGATGAAGGTGCTGCTCCCTTTCTCTGTCCCTCCCCCCATACTCTATGGCTGGTCAGCCCTGGCAGATGATCCTTGGTGAAGCACTGCCCCAAGTGTGCTGTCAGGATGAGGAAGAGATTTGGGGGTGAAAAAGCTGAAAATATTTTGCATTAATTTAGGATTGCAATTTTTCAATTAAATTACCCCCAAACCCAAATGGACTTAATTCTTTAAAGCCCAAAAGCTTGGAGCTGCTAAAACCAAAAAGGAGCAAAAAATCTTCAGCTTCCTAAATCTGACCCCTACAGAACTACAGTTTTGCCAAATGCTATCATAGCTACTTCATTGTCGAAACAAATGGAAAATCTTCACTTTACCAAAAATTCCTGAAGAGCCATCTGGCCTGCTGACACAAAGCCATGCTTTTGTGGAATGGCCTGGGCTACACTGGGTTTTGCCTGTTGGTGGACACATGTAACCCAGCACAAGGCCATGCATAGCACAACATACATGTTTACCATGAGAATGCACTTGCTTCACTTAAGCAGGCTCTCTGCAGAGGCCATCACTGGGTTTGGATATCAGCCCTGAACTGTGTGTGTCTGCTGCAGGCTTCAGAGAACCTTTGCACAGATGGGGTTTCTGCCTCAGCACTATTCTCAGTGGGGAGGAAATAAACAGCAGGCTTGCCAGGGCAACATTTCATCAGACTAACAGGTAATGACTGATGGGAATGACTGCTCAAATTATGTATGTCTGCAGTCTGCCGTTATCTGAAGTACTAGCATTTGCCTGCACAGAGCACACTGACAGAACTATGAAATTATTTCTATAGTGGGGGTTTTTTTCTCCTCTGGAGTGACATGTATACCAAGACAGCTGCAGTAGCACAGATTGCAGCAATGGAGCAGGCACACTGTGAACAGGGAAGAGGCACCGCTTCATAAAATCTGGAGCACATGTGATGGTTCAGGCAGTGCTAACAGGGGCCACAGCATTCACAGCCCCTCTGCCTCCATGCAGCCACGAAATCTCCACACCCAGGAGCACAGTCCCTTTCTTTTCTCATTACAGAGCAACAAACCACCTCTTTCTTATTTAGGTTCTTTATTCTGCTCTTCACCAGGGAAGGAAACTCCTGGTGCCTGCAATAATGAACTGCAGCCACAGTCCTGGAATCCTTTGCTAGATTCATGTGGGATTTAAGACAAGAAACAGTCAATCTACATAAAAAACACTGACAGGAATTAGGGAGAAGGTTAGAGGACAACAGGTTATTGTTGAACACTAGCATCCACAAGAGAAAGAAAAGAGTTGATGTTAACAGAAACAAATGCTATATATCCAGTTTAATTGCAGATACTAGGCAAGTAGTTATAAATGGAATCCTGTTTAGGGATCTCGTTAGGATTTTGGTAAGAAAAAGTTACAAGAGCCTAAATTTCTTGGGATTCTGCAAGGCCTGTAGGTGTCTTCAAAGACCAAAACCTACAGCTTTGTGTATTGGTATATCTAGACATGATTAAGTCTAGGGTTAGGGTTTGGTAATACACTTGAAGAGACTAGGTTGTTTGATTCTTCAAGGCTTACAGAGATAGCAAGAGAGGTACCAATTCCATTGGGACAAGCATTTTCTGTTCAATTTTTCTTTAGGAAATGATTATTTGGATATAAAGAAAGCTGGGGTTTAGAGATGTAATTAGGGAAAAGAAGCTTACTTGAATGGATTCTGCACAGTTAACTGAAGGATGCAGTGTTTGTTCTAACATGGGTCAGTGCTTTGTATTCAGTTTTGCTACAGGCACTGGTCATATGCTATAGCATGAGACTTAGTTTTAGTTAGATAAAAACTTTTTAAAAGATCACATTTTTGCTGGGTCCTGTGTAATCACAGAGGTAGTTCAAGGGCTGATGCTGTTAAGGGTGTCAAAGCGTTATAGTTGTGGTGCCCTGTTGACAATGGATTCTTGGCTGTAATCAATATGAAGCTTTAGGTTAGGTTATTATTACTGCCTGGAAAAGTAAAGCCCAAAAGTCCCAGATTATTTTTTTTTTATTTTGCATGATATGCAAAATTGGAAGAAAACTGCTTTTAAGGGGGCCAGTTTTGTGTTCATTTTAGGTCTGGACGCTGCTTGCCTAGATGCAACAAAGGCCAGGATTGGGATTAGGGGTAGCATTTTGGCAAAGGCAGCTTCTGGAGTCTGGGTTATGACAGGATAAGAAGAATAAATTAATTCAGTTTTGTCTCAGTTACTGCTCTTGCATATATACCTTAGGACTAAGGTTAGAATCGGTGCTTGAGAGTCTTAAAGCACCCAGCAACCCAAGTATTCATCAGAATTAAGACAAACTGCTTTTACTCACACATCATCCACAAAACATGGATATGGGATTTGCTGCAGATAAATTCCTAATGGCACTTCAGCGTTGGTCTGGGTCTTTATAATTCCATGCTCAATCATGTCTTGAAGATATGCAAAGCCTCCCCAGATATAACGTAAATCATCCACAGGATCAGCTCTTGGACCAGGATCCCAGTACCTCAAAAGAAAATTCACATGGAAATCATTTGGGTAAACAGTGGCTTTAGGGCAGGGGCAGATGGGGAAAATAAATAAATAAATATTAGCTACTGAAATTGTAGGGGCACTGCCTGGAGTTGTCTTTTCTAGATTTTGCTCTGTCAGGCCACATTGCTTGAGCAAGTATATGACCTGGAAAGTTCTTTTGTTTCCTTTAATTTTCTCTGTGCTGACGCAGAATAGCAATTTTGGCCAAAAATGTACATAAATTAATCATGGAGCACAGTAACTGTTCTAGAATAGAAATAACTGTATTTGGAATACTGTATCCTTGGAGATGAAACTGGAACAGCTAGACTACAACTACGACACCATTATATTCCTCCATGTAGACAATCCTGAGAAATTATTTCTGCTTTCCCTTTAAGTGAGTCCATTTGAGGGGAACTTGAGGAGGAACAAAAGAGAAGTTCTGCTATCCAGGTGGAGGACAGCTGGGTCACAATCCACTTAGGACTTCCTTATCTGCCTCTCCCAGTGATGGATCCAACTAAAAACTTAAGCAGATTACTGGACAGTTACTGAATAGATTCTGAACAGAGTCAATCCCTTTGCAGTGTATCCATGCACCTGCCCACTGCCTGGCTATCACAAGAGTGATATCACTTGTAGCTAGAGATGATTGTGCATGGCATTACATACTAACTATTGGAGAATATTGTTGCATTTCATGCATGTATCCAATGCAGGTTCTATATATCATAATGTCTCTCATATTCATGTTATGGCAGGGAAGAACTGAGAAGGAACCATCACTTACCTGTCTTTGATTTTGTTTGTTTTCTCCACTGCATCTATGTCCATCCGGATCTTATATTTCACATGTGGTGGAAGACTGCTGGTTGTCGGCTCTATGTCTGGAAAAACCACACCAGCCCAGAATTTGTTTTCCTCCAGCAGATGAAGGGCTTGATGAGTCAGCTGAGTTTCATCGAGATAGCCTTCAAATTTATCCAAGGTCAAGCACTACAAATAATCACAAAGAGAAAAATCACATAGGAATAAATTGTAAGAGGCATATATTAAAGCAAACATCAGTGGTTGAAAACAGAAAACGGAGGTAGGTTCATCTGAAGTAGTTGCTATTTTCAGCTTTAAAAGCTTATGCTGAAACTATTAAAAGTTGACTCTCTCCTTCCTGAAAGCTTCCCCATTCTTAGTCTAATTCTTATGACAAATTCAAAACACACAGCATTATCAATACAAGCTCAGAAACATTGTTGTCCCTAAAAAGAACTGTAAACCTCAGATTTAGCACTGCTGTGGTCAATGTGGGTGGATGGAGTAGTTTTGAAAGCAGCTTATTCCTGATATTTAAAGATCACCTCCTCTAAGCTCAAGAAGCGTCCCTCCTGACAAGAAATCAAGCAAGGGTGGCCACTAAAGCAGGAGCTGCTGTTGCAACTTAAGTATGATGGGGCAAATTTAGATGTACCTGTACAAAAAGTATAGCCAGTACTAGGTTCAGCCAAAGTCTATTGTGCCACAGTTACTAATTAGATAGAATGAAAAAAATTTTTAAAATATATTTAAGCTACTGTAGTCATCCAGCCATGGAAACGTGAACTCTGCCACTTAGACTATACTTGAAAGGTTCCCTCAAAAAGGCAAATATCTGAATTGGAAGGGCTAAAGCTGCAGCACAGATGAGGTCCCAACATCAGGAACTGTTTCCAGAGTCTGCATCCAGGAGATAAAATTAACTGAGCTATAAAATAAATCTGGCCACAAAGGCTTTTTAGCAGTCTAGTTGAATCAAAACATTATCCTTTTTCAAGTTTTGGGACATTTTTTCAGCCTAGAAAGTGCCTGAGTGAACACCAGGGAACTAAAGGATGACTGATCCATAAGAAAAGCACATTAGCCATGGACTTCAGCTGAAAAGCACTTTGTCAAGTGAAGCACTGGGAAAGTCAGGGCATAAATTTGAATCTTAACGTCTCTTGGGTATTTAGGCATTTATTCCTATTTAATGCCAGTCAACTAGTCAATTGATCTTACTGATAATATTGTGTCCCTACCAAATTCTGACATTTGATTAACCTGCTGGCTTAACATGCTTCAGCTATCTCAATAATAAAATGCAGTTTACCCTTCACAACAAACTGCCTTCTTGCTTAGTCTCTGTCATTATTGTGAAATGTATTACTATCACTCCATATACAAGACACCAAGTCATCAAAATCTAAGCCCTTTATGTCATCCCCCCCATTTAACTCCTACCTAACTGGCATTGTAAGACAACAAGATTGTGAACACTACAAACTCTATCATTAGTTATCTGTAACATTACAGACTTAGGTTTGTATATTTAGCTTCCACCCTTCAGAACTGACAAGACATTACCAGAGAGTAGAAGTATTTAACCCCCTGATGGACTGGAAAGATACTTATTGAATTACCTTGCTTCAAAAAATTCCAGGAGGCTAACTTGTTTGATCTTATCTCCTTGATCATCTCTTGCAGGTCAATAACCAAAAATTACTCCACATCAAAGTGCACATACAGACAACTTCTTATTTAATGGGCAGATATCTTAAAGAATCCTTAATTTAACCTTTCCCTGTAATAAATCATGCTCTGTTTCCTTTAAAACTTGAAGTATTAAAGTTTAATGGGATCTATATGAAAATATATTTTTAACTGGCAGCAAAACAAAACAGTACTTAAATTGATAACTTTATTATTTTGTAGGTTTACTCTTCCTGGTGTTTTGCAAATGTTCATTCTCCTAGTTTGCTCTACAAAATTAAACTACATCGAATTTCATATCAGAAAGCAAAATAAGGCAGAAAAGCTTTCTGGTTTGTATGCCAGAAAAGAAATAAAATTAGACTGATGGTTCAGGTTGTATTAAATTTTTGGGGATATGTTTATCCCACACAGTTAACTGAGTTCTGGAACTCGGTTTAGTTCTTGCCAAAGTGTCAGTGTTTCCTCAGCAAAGTCCTGCTGTGGAACTGTGTCTGCAGTGTCTGGAGGACTATTTGCTGTTTCTTTGTTTTGAGGAATTATTTTCAAGGTACTTGTTGCAGCTGCAGAAGAACTCATATAGTTCTCCAGGGCCATCTGTGGGAATGGCACTGGCAAAGTACTGACAGACAACTGATCTTGTCTAGATTTTCACGCAAGAATAGACAGTGTCTGGACTGGGCTGAGGAGCAGTATAGGATCTTATCCAGGGGTCCAGTCAAGGAAGCAGCAAGTGTTTGAAAGAGAAAACACAAATGCTTATAGATCTTCTGTTTGAGTAGAATGAAATGAAAGCTTCTGTAAGAACATAGGATAAGACACCAGTGTTACAATAATTCACACAATTTGAAAGTGAAAAGAGATTTTATACTGTAATCTACTAGCCAAAAGCTAGAATTTCTTTCCCTTAACATTAATTGCATTCAAAACAAAGGCCACATGCTCTACCTAGGCTTTCTTTCAGTGAACTGCAACACAGCTTGTGCTTTCATAAACCTCACTATATCAAAATTAATTCATCAAACACTTGGGGAAATTTATTTCAGATCTTCTCCCAGTATTTATTTAACAATTTTAAATGGTCCAATGAAGATGGGAAAACCAAAACTAAAATACTAAGAGCAGGTTTGGGAGATAAAACCAGACAATAAGGATAAAGAGGTGACTAGGCAGCTCTCACAAAAAGGTTAGCTGTTCTGTGGCCTTAGGTAATCAAAGGGAAGAACAGGAAATTCTTGGGGTGGTGGGGATGAGCAGCCACTGCATAATTTGTGGGATTCTCGGCTGCACCACAGCTTGCAGCAGAGATCTGGAGACTCCAAAGATAGTTGCTGGCAGCACACCTCTCCTCATTACATACTATAGTAAGGAGTAGGATGTCCCTGAAAGGGAGCTATTTGTTCCCATTGTGCTTGGCACTGTGTGAAAACGTTCTCAAATACTAACAACTCAGTGTAAACAGCAGACTTAAAAGAATAAGCCCATTACAAAGAACTTCAGGACACAAAGATCTATTACCAGGTACAGTAACTGCTCTGATATTGTGGATGTTCAAGCACTGACCTGCTGCAAGCAATATATTTCACTCAGCTTGAAGTTAGAAATACTTCTGCTAACATGATGCAAAAAGATCAGGAGAAGAATTAGCAGAGCTTTGTGCAAAAGCTTTATTGTTCCCTTTTGTAATAGCTAAAGAGAGACAAGATAAACTCTCAGCTCCTGCCTTCTTGCAGTGGATGAATGGTCTTTTAGACTGAACTGGATTGGAATTCAGAGAGCTAGGCTTGGTCCTGTTGCCTACAACTAGCAAAAATTTTCTCTGGGAGCTTGACGCTCAGCTTATTTAGCTATTAAATAACTTTTCTTTCAGAGATGCTTGTAAGATGTAATTCATCTCTATAAAGACCCTGGCTTCATATGGCAGATGCTAAGTGTTGATTTCCCAAGTATTAATGTTACTGCCAACAGCAATAGTTTTTTAAACTCTTGAAGTTAATTTGCAACATCGCAGGCTCCGCTAGTTCTGCCTGGGCTCGTAAGTTCACAAAGAAGAGTCGGCATTTCATTTATCTAACTTAGCAGGAATCCACCCCATCTCTGGTTCAGTTCCAAACACACCTTTACCTACAGTCAGAAATACACAGGATTAAAAAAAACAAACCAAAGCAAAACAAAACACTCCTGGTGTCACTTACCCAGATCTGGGAAGACATGGATGCAGCAGTTTGCCTAGCCCTCTAAAAAACATAGCCTGTTTTTCACTGGACTTAGTCTGAGTCTGATGAACTCATCAGTAAGTTAGATTGCCCATACCAGAGTAACCTCTTACACAAAGTATCTTCCAAAGTATTTTTACAATGGCTTGATATTTTCATCTACATTTTTAGCATTTTTTATTTAAGTAATGAAACTTCATCTTATTTTCTGCACTGTGGCTCTCAAAAAGGCTCAGAGAGCCCCACTAAAAACACAGCACCCTAGAGAAGGGGGTTATAGATTCCAGGAAAGAGACACAGGCGTCTTGTCAGAAGTGGCTACAGAACAAGTGGAAACTCCTTTATTGGTTTCAATGGAATATTGATCAGGTGCTTAAAAACCTGAAAGGGGACTTACCAAAGAACTATTAGCTTCTCTGGTCCTGGCCTTGCTGAACTTAGTGGCCTGTCAGTTATTAGTACTTACAGAAAAAGTTTCTATGAAGTTTTGCATTCAGTTTCTGCCTCTCAGCATCAAAGTATGTTCAGACGTTCAATCAACATTTTGAATATAGCATTTGAGGATCATCAGATTGAAGTTTTTTTTCATAAGGGTAAGTATTCATGCTCTTGTACTGTTGTATTATTTTAAAAACATGCTTTTAATATTGAGATTAAATTTGAAATGAATGAAGATGTCTTATGATTTTAACCTTCTTGTCTGTTGCCACAGACCCCAAGTACTGCCTACCCTGCTTTAAGATATTCTCTACAAAGTATTCCCAGCAGTGGGAGGGCTGACCTTACCTCCAGATACTGACTGAGCAAACGCAGAGCTTGGTCTGCAACACTGAAGATGTTCCGCCAGTCAAAGTCTACCATTCCCTTCTCCCGGCTCCCTGGAGACCCATTGTGGAAAAAGTTGATTATGTGTTCAGCAGTTAATCCTTCAGCACCCAGTTGGCTGTTCAAGAAGTCCCTCACTGTAGGGTGCTTCAGAGAGTCCTGAGGAAACACACCAGGACAGCTTCACTACAATGACCCTCTTCATGTGTCCTGTTTAGCTAGAAAGGCTTCCATTTCCATAGCTATGAAGTAGTACAAAACAGTATGCTAAAGAATTAATTTTATAAATGAGCAATTGCATAGCTGAACTGGAGGTGAGACTTGAAGAATGGATGAAAAGAAACATATCCTTGACTATTTATTGCATTGTTTCCTTATAAGCAAAAGGATAAATGTAATAAATGTCTAATCTAATACAGAAGAGTGTGGAAAACCAAATGTTTTCTCAGGTATGAACTGCTTTATAAACTTTAACCACAGATATTACTTGCAGCTGATCAAAGTCAGATCTAAGGGATGTGAAAATAAACAATTTCCTAACGTAGTAAATTGCTGGGCCCAGCAAAAACATGGCCCTATTGCCTTCTTTGCCTATGCAGAACCCAAGAAAATCAAGTTGTCTGTTATTGAAGGACATTTTGGAGAGACAGGGAAGCAGCAGTTGCTGCCTTTATTAAGAAGTCATTAACCAGATCCTAGAGAGTGTCCAGATCTGAGGTTTTGTCAGAGATGCTGTAATGCATCTAAGACTAGCCTTCAAACCAAGACCAGTAACCAGTCCATAAGCCTTAAAGGTCACAGATTCCTTGCTGCAAAGGCTATGCTTCCAGGCAACCTTCTAAATTAATTCTCTTCTCCCTTAGTAAAAATAAAGGATGATAAAAGGCTGCTCTTACTGAGGATCCCTGCTAAGTTATAACATACACGTATCATATTCATTTGCAGGCTGTTTTGAAAGAAGTACCACAGCTGAGGTCCTACTTCTTCCCAAGCTTTGGTCAACAGTCTGAGGCGTTCAAGTTCCTCAAAAGTGGAGTTTGCCTGAGGAATAAAACAGCAGAAAAGACTGTTAGAAAGCTAAGGAGATAAACAAACAGAATTTATGATCCAGCTGTTCAGTGACAGTGAAACCTGTAACTTACAAATGTAGTTTTTACCTTCAATACTTAAAAAAACTTGTTAAAATAGCAGAAGTGTTAATAATGCTCAGAAAAAGAATTTGTAAAATCCAACTGGAATCCAAGTCACTTGGGATAAATTTCTGTTGTATATGTAATGGAAAAAACAAGTGCACATTAACCCCAGTTAACTTCAATTCTTTTAAATGCTCAGGGTTTAGGTAGAATGATATCTTCCTCTCTTTTTCCCTTTGACTATTTCTCTCCATTAAGAACTAAAGAACTATGATGATGTAGGTAGATGAGTAAATGGGAGGCAGTTAGAGAACACAGATACTCTCATAGTTAAGATATTAGTTAAGATTTGAAATGTTAGGCTGCTGTAAATCTGATGTTTTCCTGTGTGAACTACAAGCAGCAGCTCTTCTGTCCCTTACATAGATGTTGAGAGTAACTGAACTGCTGGTTAGGAAGTGGCCAAACCTAGGTCATATGCAACTTTAATTTAACTGCTCAGATTCATTTCATCCAACTTCAGGCAGTTAGCTGGAGTCCAAGCTCCATCCTATTTTCCTGAAGTGAAAATTATTTATCATTTCAACATATATAATACTAAACAATGATGTTGCTATTAGTTGGTAATGTCTCAGTGTTACGTCTCAATGAGTTTATCCAAGCCTCATAGCTGCCCCATTTAAATATTTACTGGCACAGAGCTGGTGATGTTCCTATATCTGTAAAATTATATGTAAACATTACTATTTTTAATAGTGCAAAAGTGCAATAATGCCAACAAAAGGCTTCTTGAGCTGGAAAAAGCATTTAGTGTGGACAAAGATGGGATGAATCAGTGAAGATCTGCCTCCTGTTTTTTTAAACAAAGAGTAACTGTCCCTCCTCTGATGACTATGACAACAAATGGAGTTCTGAGAAGAAAATCTGATTAGGCTGAGGTAGCTGGGTCACGGTTTTTCATAAGATGCTTCTTAGGATGCAGTTTTTTAGAAATATACATTTTGGTATTTCAGAACTTCTTACGTTTTTTAGGATTTGCCGTACAGAAGGTGAATCAGGAGCAAAGAGAATTTTTCCCATCAGCAGGGGCTTCACAGCACTCCAGGCTATTTTGGTTAAAGGGTTTGATTCCAAGTTCTGGATCAATGCATTACAAAAGGGTGCTAAAGACAGAAAGAAAGACAGTCTTTATGTAACCCTACTCAAATCCTATCATATATAATGTCCTGCAGGGCTTTTTACTGGCAATATGGACAGTTTAAAGCATTTTGAATCTGAAGTTCTGCAATGTAGAAGTACAACACCTGAATAGATGGAAAAGACTATTAAGTAGATATTGGAGTTGTAAAGTAGACACCATAGAAATTGGAAGAGCAAACATAAATAAATTTAACCATTTGAATGTTGCTGTTATTTCTAAGGTATTTCAAATGGAAGGAAACTAGACAGCCCAGATCTCACTAAACAGTTTTGAGCTCTAGCTGCTTTTCTCCTAATGACTTAGCTCCTTTGTATTGTAGTTGATACTGATACTAAGACGTTTTTTCTCCTGTTAGTGGTTAATTCTTACGCAGTATAAACTATTGGACTGGAGATCCAGCAGGCTTGGATGTTGAACTCCGGAACAGTTCAGAACTGGATCCTACAATAATTTAGAATTAAACATTTTAATTTAAGCATTTCTATCTTACTCCTGCACTATGAAGTAATTAGTTTATTTGGATAGTATGCAACTATTTTGTTCCCTGGCTGAATTAATGGAGTACTGGGCTTTCTACAGGTCTTTTGAAGGTTCAGACATAAGTAGAGCCAAGTATGAACACAAACGGTGAATGGTAGGAGTCTCTCTACAGCCAAAGTGCTCACCTGTACTTTGTAACCATGCAACCCTATCTATCATAGCAGAAGGGACACAGAAATCTACTACCAGCTATAATATGGCTGTTAGTACAGAAAAAAATGCTGGTGGTCTAAGTGTAGAGAAAAACTAAATAGAAAACAGAAGGGGACATAATAAAAAGATAAAATATCAAATGGTAGAAAAGATAAAATTGGCTCCTCTTTGCAGTTTCTCCTATTATAATAGCAAGAAGGTAAGTGAGGAAATCAAAGCAACAAAAACTGGTAAATTGAAATACTTTCTATGTAAGATTTAATTATGCAGTAGAACGTTACTGCTACAAAATATATGTACTTTTATGCAGAAACAGAACAGCCACCATGTATCAAATTGATTGTTTAAAACGAGAGATTTTAAAATTCCTGTGCTCCAGGCCATCAATCAAGTTGAGTGACTTTAAAACAAACAAACAAACAAAAAAACCCCTATCTTGGAGAAAAGTCATTCCAGAATGTGGCACTGTATTTTCCTGAACCTTCTTCAGAAGCATCTAGTTCTTCCTGATATCAGTAGTATATATTAGAAGATAAGACAGCGGGACTGTCTTAATTATGATGATGATGATGTTTATTTATGTCTTCATATTGAAAGCAAATGCATATTTCTGTCAGTTTGGAATTCCTGGGCTTCTCTGCTTCCAACTATGAAGTATGATGTAAAATCATTTAACCTGTCTCTAATTTCCCGAATCAACTGCTTAAAAATGTTATTTGATAAAAGCAACAGTGGTATTCTAACATAAGTTGCATCTGTGTACAGTCTCTGTAATGGTTTGGTGGAAAAACTTACTGGTTGTATTATCATAAAGATAACTGGATTTCTTTCTTGTTGAGTCAATCCCCAGGAAAGCTTTGTAGTTATTATCTTCATACCAGTTGAAAGAAAGCACTCTGGATCCACCTCCTTCTGGGTAGCCACAGAAAAGATCAGACAAGGAGCTCACCAATTGGCCTAAGGATTCCGGCCTTCCATCTTGTACAAATGGTTGCAGAACCATCAAAAGGTCCTGAATGCTTGGCTTCCTGGCTAGCTGCAGTAAGACAAGACTTTGTTAACCGCAACCCTCAAAGGAGGCAAGTATCTGGTGAAGTCTCAGTTGTGCCCAGACTGGTAAAATATGGATCCAGTCAGAACCTCATCTTTTTATCTCATCTGTCCTGGTCACAGGCACTATTTTCAGTTCTTGTTCTCTCATGTCTTTTCTGAAGAAAAGAATATGCTTCATAATTGCCAACGCATATGTCTACGTTTATTTTGTAGTGAGAGAAGAATGAATTTCTAAGGAATCAGCTCTTCCCAAACAAGTCTATTTTCTTTCTGATAAAGCAGGTAACTGGAACATAAGAAGAACAAAGGAAAAGGAGGACTATGCGCTACCCAGAAAAGTGATGCCATCTATTATTAGACCACCTACCTTTTGCACTGCTTGGGAGACATTAGACAGCACCTTCCCCCAGGCCTTCAGGTCAGCACCTGGTGAGTTTCTGTCCAACACAGTGGGAAGCTGTGAATACATCAGAAATACAGATGAGTTCTGTATGGTTTCTAGTGAGAGAAGAAAATCCAAATGGCATCTGTAGCTCAAATACTTTGAGTTATTTGGAACAGTGAGCCTTGTAAGCCTGTCTTGTGGGGCCACAAATCCAGTACCCATGTGCAGACTCACACAAAAGCCTGTGTAAGTGTTCTTACTAATATGAGGCTGAAACAGTCACAGGCCACTGAAAATATAGCTTGGGATTTGTTCTGCGTATCTAAGCCCTCCATGCCAAAAGGTGCAAAAATGGAGGACGAATGCAGGAACTGGGATTTCTGAGAAGCTGCTTCTCACAGAGGCTATTCTTCAAGCGATATGTACAGACTCGTGGTAACTTCCAAATTTAGCAAAGGTTGTGATACAGAAGCCCCCATTTGCCATGAAGGTAAATAACTGGTAGTACTTTACACTTGAGGGATTTCCTGATTTTGGAGGCAGTCCAGTCCTCACTGTCTGTCACATCTGACAGAAACAATTACTTCTCCAGGCTCCAGCAGACTGGCCAAGTGGCCTTGCCAGCAAAAGTTAACACTTAAGTTATCACTGGCTTCTTAAGAAACAGGTGACACTATGGCATGCTGTCACATACCACTTTGCTTGCATCACGGCATCCTTCTTTGTCAGTTGACTAAAGAATCACATGTGTGCTTGGAGTTAGCACTCTTGAGGTTTTCTCAGGCATCTATTTTTCTAGTATTACAATAAAATATAAAGCTGGACTTTTAGGTAGCTAGACTGTAATATTTATGAGATAAGCTCCTAAAGACTTCCCCAAAACTGTGTAGCTATACACCCTGCTGATTCCCTGCCATTCCTTTCAGTCAGTTGGTGGTTAAGAAAGCAGAAGACAGCTGCAATGTGTAGGTACCTGGCAGGGAATCACAAAGGCAGGAGTTTTTATGGAAAGCTTATGTTAGCATGTTCTGATCTGTCACTTGCAGTTCAGGCAGGAAATATACACACACACACAAAATGCTTCAAAGTACAATTTTCCTTTGTTCCCTAAGGGCAAAGTCTCTCTGCAAAGTCTTTCTGCAGTCTCTGCAAAGATTATACAGGATTCTTGGAGCACTTGCCTTAACCTGGCCTTTTTGAAACTGTGAGCAACAGGTATTGTAAACAATCTGAAGCAAACCAGAGAAAAGCCTGGGATAAATATGGAATTAAGAACCTCCTTCTTGTAGCTAGAGGAAAAGAAAAGAGAAATACGGGCAAAGTTACACCTTTCCTCCTAAATACTATTTCTTGCAGGAGACATTCAGTATGAATCAGGTCTTAACAGCAATGTCCTAAAATGACTGAATTTGTACTCAGCTAGTTCATGTTCTCTAGAAGCACACATAAGACAGGATCAACAGACATTATATACAAACTACACTCTCATCTGACCTAAATATCAGAGCATACAGTTAGAAATGTTTATTGACTGTAAGTACAGAGGAGGAAAGCTTGCCCCAAAATATTTATCCAACTATTTTCAAATTCATTGGAAGTGAATATGGTGTCATGAAAAAAAAAGGAAAAGCACAAACATTGAAGAGTTTCTTTCCAACAATAGAAGGTCCAGTTCTGGAATCCAGAGTCAGCTGCCCATCCTAAAATAAGCCCTATTAAACAAGGAGCTCTGCAAAACCAAATTCTGGTATGTCATTGGTTATAGTATACAACTGTAGCCTGAAGATCATGAAGTACAGAGTGACTGACAGTGTAAGAGTCAAGAAAATAACCTGGGTCTTGAATATACAGGTATTGCTAAAGTAGAAGTTTTAAAACTAACATAAAATTTTTTAAAAATCCAATGAAGATTCATTCTGCATATATAACTAAGTGTAGATTTACACTCAGTTTGATTACATATCGAGTTCATGTAGTGATACTGATCAAAGCAGCTTTTTCAGCAACATGTGTCTACGCTTAGCGAAGAACTGCTTATCTCCACCCAAAATTACAGAACTTCAAATAAAGCCTAAACAGGCAGGTTCAAGAACAGTAGTGCTCCAGAAAGAGGCTCATTTTCCTTGCTGCGGCTGAGCCAGCCACACAGTAAAGGAAGGGTCTTATTTTTCTGTCTCTGCCTTGCTGTCAAAAATGTGAATTTCTTTAATTTCTGGCAAAAACCCCTAGAGTGTACACATGAGCACATGGAAGGATTTGAGTGTATGTTTATGCACATACATACTTGAATATGTTGATCACAAATTCAACAAGAAACACTAATTTCAAAGCAGTGGAGAAGCACATTGTAAAAATAACTGTGGCAGGGAGTGCTTATGCACAGTCTACCTTTTAGTTTAACAGGAGTAACTGAGATAGATTTTGATTTAAAAGGGGTTCTTCTGCCTTGGAAAAAACCAGAAATATATTAAAATTATTATTTAGCATCTATAATGATGGGAGTGTGGGAAAACTTCTACCAACTTGTGGTCTCATTGTGCTAGGCATCATGAAAAGATAATCCCTCTTCTCTGCAGCTGGGTGCACATTAAAACCCACTGGGAATCAGGCTGTGGATACCCTTCCAACACACAGACTTCCAATAATCAGGGGAAGTCTTGGCAGACAGATCTTGCAGCAACAGACCAGACCGTAAGCCTACATCTGAACACCCCAGTCTTTCACAACTCCAGATTTTGGTTTCAGGTTTATGTTCCTATTTGCCATGTGAGATATTTATTTTTTGTAAACACAGACAACTGCTTCATCAAATCTTATCTTTCCATTTTATTTGATATGGCAGCAAAATCACAATATGTTATCAGCTTAATTTTAAAGCTGGGAAGTGCAGTCTGCATATTCACATGAAGTCCTTAAATGCTGAAAATCTATCTTAGATGTACTGTAGCATTAATTCTCTGCTACTTCCAGCAAGCATCAGATATATGAAAATATCTGAGCATATTTTTAGAAATGGAAAATAGCAGCTTTCAAAAGCTGACCATAGACTCTTACGAGGATTGGCAAAATCACATGGGCACAATGAATGACTGTCAATACCACAGTAATCAAACAGTAATTTGGCTGGTGTGTCAATTAAAGCTTCTGGCATCCTCTGTCCCCAGTTATGAGCAACTCAAAGCCGAATAAAATCCATGTTAAATTAATCATGATGTTACACTGCTGTGGCAGAAAAGTCCAATCAATAATTTCTATGTAACTTCAGCAGCTGCTCATATATTCTGCCTGCTGTATACAGCAAACTGACAATGTGATGGTCTCATGACATTAAGTTTAAAGGTGAAAAACAGCAAATTAAATTCATTGTTGAAAAATGCAAAGTCATGATCATGGGGAAAACAAACATGAAAGACACATACACAGTGATAGGCTCCAAGTTTGCTATCATGAGGAAAGAGACCTTGGAGTCTTTACGAATAGTTCTCTGAAATCACCAGCTCAGTGTGCAGAATACAAATGGAGTATTAGAAAAATTTTAGGAAAAGAACAGAGAACAAAAGCAAAAAACCCCACCCTACAACTATGCCATTTTCTCTCTCTCTCTCTCTCCAAAAATACATATATTCATATTATTACTTTTAAATATTTAATAAAATATAAATAATAACAAATAAATAAATATTAAAGAGGCATAGTATCTCCGTACTGAACCAAGATTGCAGTTGTGGTTTATTTATTGCAAGAAGGTTACAGCAGAAACAGGAACAGCACAAAGAAGGGCAATGAAAATGAACACAGGTAAGGAAAATCTTCTATAGAAAAAGTGATGAAAGCCAGTACAACTTGTTTGGTTTTGTGGGGTTTTGTTTTGTTTGTTTGTTGGTTGATTGTTTTTTTTTAAAGGTTCATATGGCTATCCCAACTCAAGCTGCATCATGGCTTTGACTTCAGTGTAAAATTCTGTCACACTGGATGGAGTGAAGACAGGATGGGTTGTATGGCGTATTTTCAGAACCCTCAGCAATGGCCCTGTAGGTCTTGCCACACACTGTTTTGCTACACAGACTGGAAAGACCAGATAATACTTCCACACACCTCTGATTTTAAAATTGCATTTGAATCTTTTAGTTCTGTTGTACTCTGAATTTAATCTGTTTCATACCAAAGCATACTCAGAACTGTCTACTGTCCTGCTGATGGTAGGTTAACGATCACACATCCATAACCTTACATTTGCATGGGTTAATAAACAAAGACCGCTTGCAACATTGGTGATGTATTACAAGGAAAATTCTTGAAGTGCAATGAAATATCAGCCAAAAAAATTACAATAGAAGGCAGGATGATTGTGTTAATACTTACCAGCTGAAATAGCTTAAAGAAATCAACATTTGCATACAAGGCATCTTCTACTTTCTGTAGGCTTTCCTGGGACAAGGCACACATGGCCTTGTGCACAGAAGGGAGACCTCTTCGGCTGCTGAAGATAATAAAGCGGTCCAGGAGCATTTGACTGCAAGCAATCTCCTTCAAAGTCAAGCTAGGGACACCGTAGGCAAACTGCAACCAAAACCAATATTTCATTTACTGTTGTGTAATCTTTATACTGCTCAGGAACAATTAAAGATTTATCAAAAGTGGACACCTTGATATCAGCCCCTGCTAATATTTTCATGAATGGCAGAAGAATGTGGTCAGCTGAAGCATTAAGTCTTGAACCACATTCACTTGATGTTATGTTAGATCACTGTGTCTTCAGTCATGTTTTTCCTCTTCTCATTAGTGATCCTTCCTTTCATCGCAAAAGTTCTTGCGAGTCATCTTCTCTTTCTCTCTCTCATCTAAGCATACCTGATGCCATACTACCCATCCTTGTGGTTAAGGAGGGATAGCTACAGCTTGCTTGAAAGTATTTTCCCAAGACCAACCGATTGTGCCACATCACTCTACCTTTCATGTTTAGGCTAGTTATATTTTTGCTGTCAGTTGCTCTAAGAGAAAAAGGCCAGTCCCACTGATTCTCAAGCTTGATTTCCCTCAGTATTTTATTTTAGTTATGAGTATTCCACCCCAATGCTTCCCCATAGCCATTATTCATTGTCACTGTGCACAGGCATACACCAGGCTTTACAAAGCCATTTTACATTAAACCACACCCATCTACTGATTACCACTTCAAATATAAACACAAAACAGAAAAAACCAATTATTTTCTTCAGTATTCAACCACTGGGAACAAATTAGTTTCTAGTTAAACCAATGTAAATGCAGAATAACTCCAAAGAAATCAGTAGATTTACCTGGGATTTACATTTTTGTAACGGAATACTCTTCTTGGTAGTCTATGACTCAGTTCTACTTGTTTTATAATGCACAGAATACATGGCATATAATAAAAAGTAGCACTGGAAATTGCTCATAAGCTAATGTTCCCATCCTCTGTCCATCTGCTTTCACAGTACAAATTGTAAGGAAAAATCTCACAATACTGTGATGACTATAAATTCCTACTGTGTTTGAGACCAACACAGACTTTCAGACAAACAAGAACTATGCACTGACACAATATCATTAGGCTTAAGGAATTTAATGGGCTGCATAGAAAAAGAAATTGTCAAGATCTGCACAGAATGTCATTTTATTTAGAAAAATAATGTGCTGAACATTCCAGTCTTTAAGACATTTGGATGAAAACAAATACACTACACCTATTCCACGTCAGACATAGGTGCACATTTATTTCCTATCTAAGCAAATTAACATGGCCGTCTAAGAGATTCTGAACATTATTAAAATTTTATATCTGCAAATATCCTATAGTTAGCAGCTGAGACTTGTTTGGTGGTGCCTGTAAAGAGAAATATTTAAAAACCCAGAGGAATAAGAAAAAACTTAATTCAGTTGCTTTGGAGAGTAGATTCAAGCTTGCGGAGTTATTCATTAAGTGCTTCAGATGTTAGAAGCTACCAACAAAACTGTGTGTGGCTGTGGAAAGTCAGGATCCAGAATAGGAAAGGCAGGGGGAAAGAGGTCTAGTACAACATTGCATTTTGTCTACCATGACTGCCCTGGGTTTCAGTTTATGGAGCTGGTTATGGAGTTGACAAAAAAAAAAAAGCACTTGAATTATGCACAGTTTGTATATTGGAATTATGATGCAAAGAAGTGATGTGAATTTCTAGTAAAAGTATCTGAGAGGTACTGTCACTATCATCACTACAGCTGTACCCATATAACGGCATTGTTAACACAAGTTAGTATGAAGAGAGACAGAACACAAAAGGGGAAATGCAACTGACAGATACAGCCTGGCTTGCAAAAAACTCCAAAAGCAAACATCCCTGCCCTCCCTCAAACTGGAACATCTGAATTGGATTTAACTGACTTTATGACAGTGAAAGAATTTGCTTATTTGCTCAGTCACTTATGTCCTGGGAATGTGTATGAAAAGAACAGCATTTTTTTAACCATATACGCCTGATCTGGCATGGTCCTCATCATCCAGTGTGAACTGCAATGAAACTGAGCTGCACAGGGAGGCAGTCTGGGAACCTTGTTTTGACTTGTGAAATGAGGAAACTGTGACATTAACATAATTGAGAAGGATTAAACACACACACATGAAAAAGAGAGGTTATTTACAAACTGCAACTGCATTTCAAGAATGTTCATGAACAGATGGGATTAGAAAAACATAAAACCTCTGCCCTTCCAACTCTTACGGTAGAGCGGGCTGTTGCCAATCTTTCCTGAACTTCTTATCGTGATTTAACATCAGCCTCTTATCCTTATCTTAGAATGACTCAAAAAAGCAGGCCCTCAGAGGAAAACTTCAATACTTTTTTTTTTAATCAATGTGTCACTCTTTGGCCAAAGCTGACAAGATGAAGTCCAAATTATTTTTTTCAGTTAGTTGGCTCTTTGATCAGGTTTAGCTTTCAGCTCTGTGTGTCATTTCCTGCACTCCCAGGCAGCTCAGACCCAGATCTGCAGCCAGCTGTTGGCAACAGTCAGGCTCTTGTTTACAAGCTGCTTTCAGGTTGATCACCTCTGTGTCATCAGAGCCAGGGGAGAGGGTGTACAGTGATATGCAAGCAAACCAAGGGTAGAGCAGCATGAAGAACTAGAGATGAACTATCATGGCTGAGGCTTAAGACGACCACAGATCTAGGTTCTAGTCATGGCTCTGCAACTTCTACCTCAACCAACCGTAAGTCCAGCCTGAGTAACTTGCTTATCAAGAAGGTCTATAGGAATTAAGTTATTTACCTCCCATGAGAGATTAAATGTTCAATTCCTATTGAAAATAATTCTCTTGTGGTCTTTTGAAAATTATAAGATTAGTTGTCTGCATCAGTTCCTCTTGGAGGAAGTATTTACAGCACTGTCTTTCCTCATAGCTGTAAATCAGCTCTTGTGAGATGATCTTGTACCCCTGTGATTACTGCTAACAAGAAAACCCTATGGAAGACAGCAAAAGTGGTATTTAACACCAGGTCTCCTCCAGCTTCCTCTCTAACTGATGTTCAGACTTCTTTAATTTCCAGCATGAAGAGAACTATGTCTCTTTCTACATCAGCACAGAAAATACAGCAGAAAAACACCAGGTTTCAATGTTCCAGCAGGTTTCAACCACACTTTCAGTGATGGTGTTGAAAACTTCAGTCCTGCATACACTGGCAGGCAGAGACACTAATACATCAGCACGCAGTTCTCCTGGCACAGCAGATGTCTAGCAAAGAAGAGGTTAGGGACAAAAAGGGAAAGAGAAGCCCAGCAGGGTATCTGTATATATTATTCTTGTCATGAGCAGCAAGGAAGCAAATTTTCACCATCTCAGCTGATATGGAGGTGTGAAAATAAATAGGATGTATCAATTGACACTTACTTCAGTATTGTCTTGTGGCATTGTGTCATGACAAAGTGAGGAGAGGGGAGGGCTTCCCCTGGTACTAATCAAGAATACAGCAGATAAGTAAACTGGCTACTAGTCACACCAGCTGGAACCTGTGGTGCACAAAAGGAACTGCATGCAAGTTCATTAATGCCCTCCCTCTTTCTGGCCACACACAGTTCCAGCATTTGTGTTTTATGTGGCAGTGAAAAAGAGGAATTGAGTCTTTCAGCCTCAATTATTCACTAATGCAGTGTAGAAATTGTTCCAGAGTTCTGATTCAGCAACATTCATTCATTAATACAGCATTCCTCACAGAGCTCCCAGCCACCAGCACATGGAGAGGCAGAGACAGCCTGAACTTGGTCAAACACAGTCCACTGCTTAGCTGCTTCAGGAGGGATTTGACCTGCAGTTTTCACTCTGAATTTTCTGAGCAGATCTATTATTCAATCAGAATCTAAGAAAGTGGGTCTGCTTCTCCCACTCCTACCTATTCATGTGGGACAATTCCATAAAGCCACCATATTACGGTGCTGATATTGTGGCAGAGAATTTAAGTGTTAATTTAAGAACCTCAGATAGTTCTCTGCTGCAGTTTACCAGGAGTGCTGTCTCAAAAGGATGCCCAGCTGTCTTATACTTCTGCGCCTAATCTTTAATCACGGGGACAGATGCATTGCTTGGCAGTATCGTTTCTTGATGCTCATTATTTGGGAGCAACAGCAGCATCGGACCAAATAATCTATATTTAATGCATATTCAAAATATTTTTTAAAGACAAAATAAACGCCTCTTCCTCTAGATTCACAAAAACACAAAGGGAGAAGTTGTACAACCAACCTATAAGGTAGCAGGTATTCTGGGCACAAGGTCCTCACTGAGGCTACTTTGCATATACAACTCAAGAGATTGCATTCCACAGAGGTAACAGCTTGGTAGCTGTTATACTCTACCCACCTGTTCAGGGCGCACTTGAGCATTAATAAGCTGGAAAACAACAATATCTGGGAGGCCAGCATCTTCCAGCAAGAAGGAAGTAAGGGTCTCCCCATCTTTCAAAATGTCTAGAATTCGTATTCCTCTTCCTGGGTGAAGAAAGGAGTGCAGAGATCAGTGAGATACCAAAGTAAGTTAAAGAACAACACATACCCTGGCTTAAACCTGCAAAAAGTATGTACTTTGGCTCATATACTTAATAGTGACTAATGGGGTCCAGACCTATTTTTGAAATTCAAAATAATTTTAATCCTTTGTTGGGGAATGATCATCAGAAAATGCTGAATGTTCTGACTCTGCATATCAGATTTCTCAAAGGTGTTTCAGACTAGAACTTCAGCAGTGGAAGTATTGACAGCATGCCTGACTGCATCTGAAAGCATCTGACTTTTCTGAGGCAATGCTTTATTTTAAATGTTCAGATTCAAGTGTGCTACTGTTGTTAGTGTACTTTCTTCTGGGCCTTGTGTAAATAACTTTAGCCAATGTTTTACATTTAAACTAATTTATCACTTGCTGTCCATTAATCTTAGCTAGTTAATCTTATTCTGTAGTATTGTAAAAATGGTCCTTTGAAAATCTTTCACAAGAAAAAATTCATTTTCCTTAGAGAAGCATAAACTGTTTGTAGTTTAATAGTCATATTAAACTAGATTACCAACTATTAAACTAAAAACTGACAAATCTTCAGGCAAACCAATGAGACTACCCACTATTAAATTAAACACATGTGAGAGCCCACCAAGTTTTCCTAATGCCATCTATAACAATATTCAAAATGCTGTTGATTTAAAGTCAAACAGTGCCAATCTTTTTTAACTTGTCTCTGTTACAAATCAGTATCAGCATGAATTCCACCTCAGTATGGGTCCAAGTGAAAGCTTGGAAAGTGAATGTTGCTCACGTCCATTGAATACTACAGCCTTTATTAAAGGTAGTTCACATAGCATCAACAGGCTTTGGTAAAGAATGCTTGAAAAGCACTAGTTCTTCCAGTCTTTAGAACAGGCAATTGAAACTGATAGGAGCAGCAGGTATCATACTGACACGGGGAACGTAGCTTTAGACATCTCCACATAAACATGCACAAATTTGCTGCTGAGTGTCTCCATTCTGTGAGTTAAGTAGAGTCTCATCAGAGTTTGACAACTAACTTCCACAATTCCATCTGCAGTAATCATATTCTGCCCTAGGGCTCCAGGGGCTGAGCAGAACTTCTTCAGTTGCTCCTCTATGTATTTGTTCAAGCTGTAAACACTGAAAACAATAGCAGAGGCCTGTCCCTCATTCTCACTGACACTGTTCCTGGCACCCAGGCATTGTGGAGGAAAAAGCACACCACAGGAACAAATCTCATCAAATGCATCAGTGTAAGAGGAAAATGGGACAAGGAAGGAGGACTCAAGAGGTAGATCTGGTTTAAGGAATCCAGAGAAGGAACAAGCTCAATTCTGACATTTCTGAATTTTTCGTTGGTCATCTCTGCAGCTATAACAATATTCTGTTAAGATTGTTACTTACAGGCAATAGTAGTAAGCTACACACACAGAGAACTTAAAAAGTCAATTCTGCAGTACCTTTTTCTGTATGGAAAAAGGTGGCAATTCACATTTTATTATTTTAGCTACGGAACTGACTTTGTTACTTTCTTTCATGAAACAGGAGATTCCAAACATTTTTTTAATTTTGTTTAAAGTAAAACACATTAACCCCTTCCCTTCCCCCCTCCCCCCCCCCGATTCTGAAAGAGTATTAACATTATATTTCACAGGAGTGGGGAGGCACGTACTCTATTTTCCAACTGCTGAGTAGAGTTGATACTGGATGCAAAGGCAACCTCCCAAACCATGGGGTGTGGTACCTTAGCGGTATGTTGCAAACCCATGCCAGGTCATGCTTTTCCTCACCTCTAAATAGACAGATTTGGTTTCTATAGCTGTGTACAAACCACAACTCAGACTATACTCAGGTTCTTGTTGTTTGCATTCTGGGGCATTTTGATTGTCTCACTGTTATTTACAATGAGATAGTCCCTTTTTCACTTCTAGTTAGAAACCTCGGATAAGATAGCGGAGCATGTATATCAGATTATTTGTACACATCTTATTAAAAGTATATGGAGAGTGACTATTTGATTTTAATAAGAATATTATTCCTGTGGCAAAGGATTTGAGAATGAGACAGATCAGTTCTCAAAGCCAGTCCATTTTTCTGCCTTTAGTTTTAGGAGTATCTTTTCAAATTCTGTACTTAAAGCCCAAATTCTCAATGAAAAATTTATTATTAGTCCATTTCCTATTCTTCTCCAGGATTGTGTTTTGAGTTCAGCTGGTTAAGTAAAAAATTAATGAAGTCATGTAATTTGCAATCCTATTTAAAGACGTGTGCAATGCCCTCTCCCTCTAAACACATCATCAGAACATGAAAGTGTTTCCTTCTTCACTGTTCCAAACCTATTTCAGCTAACACTTGAAGCAAAGTATCTCCAAGCTCTTCTCTGGTTTATGCTCCTAGTATATATTCAGGCATATTCCTAGCTTTCCATTCCTCTGCATCTTCCAGTGATGCTTTCTTACTGCTTCTGCCTCTACCGTAATAATAACTAATGAAATCTCTTCATCCATGTGTTTTACTTTGGGTGGTGAGATATCTGTGGGTTTGTGTTTTGTCTGCTGTTATTTAAGGAAGAATGGAGCTGACTGCCTCTCTCCTTTCTCTCAAATGAAAGGTGTTTGTTACAACACTGGATGAGTTTTAACTTACTCTAACAGTAAGCAGAGTAACAGCCACATGTGAAATAAATTATAATGTTGTCAATCTGCAGAATAACTACCAGTCAGATCTCAGAAGGAAAAATTCAGTAGTCTAAAGGATATAGACAAAACAATTACCTGCAATTCTTTCAGGATTAGTCCTCATTGTTTCCATAAACTGAGTCATAATGATCAGTTCTTCCCAGATTCTGCCAAGGTCACGGATTTCAGGGGCTTCCAGTAAGAGCTCCTGAGCATCTCTATATACCCTTGCAAGGCTGAAAGAAGAAATAGTGAACCAACGATAATTTAAGGCTGATGACTCTTGAGAACCTTTCACACACACAGAAGAGTGAAGTCAACTTTCTCTGTGTTAGGGGTGAGGAAAAAATAAACTATTTTGTCCTTAGTCTTGAAACTCAAATGTCAGTTTTGTGGTGACTAGTTCCAGGTGGTGTGGGATTCAGTTAGATTTGGAAGTTCACAGAAGGTTTAAGAGGGCTACTAGGTGTTGCAGAAGGTTGACCTCTCATACACTTTCTTCATTAGCCACGCTGATCTTTCTGGGGAGACAAGACCTTCCCCAGAGAACATTCACCTCACAGCTATGGTGCAAATCTGCTCTGCTTCTAGCCCAGGCTCAGCTCCAGCATTTGGATGGGGCACTCTGGGCACATGCAGCCCTGCTCAGCCAGTAAGTGACATGGAATCATTCAGACCCAGAATCCTCTTCCCTCTCCCAGTTCAGTCCCCTCCAATGTAAGGGTGGCATTCAGATCCCTTCAAAGCATTTCTTCTAGGAGAGGCAGGAAAATGGGAGTGACAAACTGTCACAGGCAGCTGTTCACCTACTGGTTCTGGGTTAGAACATGCAGTTCAAGTGAGGATGCAATCAGGCCCTGTGTTTATAAACAAGTACAAAAAAATTCTTATTTGCAGCAGGAGAGGCCATTACACTTCTTTAACGGTGTTATGTTTTTCCATACATGGAATGGTATATCTCAGTCCTCTTTGACTTCTTTTAGCTTACAGGAAAGGGCAAACAGGAAGGACTAAATTCTTTCATAAAACACAATGTATTTGCTTCCTCTGTAGTGAACTGAATTTACTCTGACTCACAAAGGGACAGTTTGCTCTGTAATAAGCAACCTAGAAAAGCCAGAACATACAGAAAACAGAACCCTATAGCAAACAGAACCCTATAGCTTCACTGTGTGATTGACTGTACCCCACAAAAAAAGTGCAGCTGACTATTTTAAATCCTGTTCACTAGGAACAAAAGGTCAAATGCTAAGTTAACTCAAGTTACAGACTTTCACATGACTGGAGCTTTAATGGCCTTGACATTGTTAGCTCATGAATTTTAATCACTGGATGCTCCAAAGTGGACTATTTGCAAAGGGAGATTTGGAGCATTTTTTTATAGCTATTCTAACAGGTTTTTACTCTAAGGGTCTTTGTCCACTATGCTGTCTTTCATAACTCAGCTATAACAAACAATGCAATAAAGCACTCCCACAGCTCTTTTTCACAAACAGTCCAGAAATGTCCTATCCTCCTATTTTGTTAATAAGCTTAGTATCTGAAGGTTACTATGCTGGTTAAAGTCTTACTAGTATGTAGCCAAAACAGGTGCTACATAAGAAGTGGCAACGCAGATTTTCCTTTGCTGCTACTTCATCAGAGCTCTCATATGAAGGGACAACTCAAGTGATGAAAAAAGAAAGCTTAGGGGTTTCATACTTTTATATCAAAAAAATTTGTCCTGAGACGTTCACTAAGCAGTAGGCAATAGAAAGGATGGATTTTACTAAGTGAACACATCTTCCCTATGGACTACTACAACTGAACTCTTTCTTGAAAAGGACCAAACCCACCATCCCCACCATCATGAGCTTTGTTTCAACTTTGCTGGCCATTGTTGGAATGCAACTGATGTGCTAGAACTGAAAATTTTTGTCTTCCAGTATTTGCATACCAGTGCTTTCTTAAATGCTCACGTTTCACTTTTTATTCAACCACAGAACAATTCTATAAAATATGCCTCAGTGCACTGCTTACATGGAATTGTTGTAGTTGGACACAACACCTGGACCCTCTCCATGGGTTGGGCTGCGGAAACAGGGGTTGTTCACGTTACAGAAGATGCCATGTAACCATGGCAGTGTTCCTGCAGATGGCATTGCCTTGTTTGGGAAGTGACCTTGAGTATGGAAACAGAAATGTGAATGATTAGGTGTCTTTTCTAATGCAGCCTGTGTGAATCTAAATAGCATGATGTGTTGGCTCACTACAGAAGGAATGTGATGGAAATCATACAGGTTTCTCTTTTACTAAGCAAAAAAAAGTCACTAATAGAAGCGATATGGCTATTTTCAGATGAAATAAATTGTGACATAACTTTTTTTTTTTTAAATAAGTAGTGAGGCAGTAACTTTTCCAGTAACAGAATTACAGAAACCTACAACTTCATAGAATATTGATACCTCATGTATGTCCGAAAGCATCTCACAGGAAAACTAGAGCTTTTTGGTTTTTTGCTCCTCACTGGTAAATCTTATAACATATGGCTATAAATAACTAAACTACTTGAAGCAAAGTCTGTTCTTTTGCCACTGGAGAATAATACTCGGCAACCAGCTCCATTATCTCTGTCTGAGAACTTCTAGCCATTATCTAGCACAAGTCAGAGCATTAAAACATCTTATGTTCTTACATTCATGTTGGCGATACAACGGATTAGTTTTCCTCAGCCAGACAAGGGCAAGAAATAATGACAGAGGCCATACAAGCTCCACCAGAAAACGAAGCTGGAAAAAAAGAAAAAAAAGAAAAAAAATAAATTAAAAATAAATTTTACAGATGAACCATGTATAGAGTTACTAAGTGACTAGAGGGCTGAGGCTCCTTCTCACAGCAGCAATACGCAGTGCAGCATGTGCCCATGGTTATCCCTTGCCTGTTTCACCATTTGGAAAGGACACCTGGAAATAGCAAGGATTTCATCAGAGCACCATGAAGCATCACTATTAATGCAGCTGCTTCTCCATCTCCTGTAATGAAATTTTTAAGCATCCTGAGTGAGGTAAAAAGAAACAGCAGATAGTACTAAACTGCCAGATAGACCAGATAAAAGTCTAAATAGTTTTTATACAAAGTGGATGACTCTATAACAATACAGGAAAAAAGGATTAGATGCAAAAGAGAAAAAAAGTGAGGTTTTTTTAATCCACACTTTCACAATGATAGGCTCATTAGTAGGCTGTCAGTGTACTGTGCTTACCCAGAGGTAAGAGACTTTAGCATAAGCTTGCATTCTTTCATCTTTACTTTTGTTTCTTTTTGTCATCATTCATTTCAACATTATTAATTTTCTAATACAGGTAGAAATGTATACGTTAAGATCAAACACCTTATTTAATAACAAAGAAGACCCCATCAAAGGCCACTTTATTGCCCAGATCTTTCATTACACTTAGAACAGTCACCAGCTCCCAGTCATGACAGAAAATCAAGGGCACTACTTTACAACAGAGCAACATCCTGCCTGGTTTTCAGTCTGTTTCCTCCACTCCTGTGTTTCAGTTTGTTTTACCGTCTCTGTGTGTTTTGGCAGAGGTTTGAAACTACAACTCTTTGATCCTGTGACACAGGCTTTGGGCTCCAAGGTCCAGCTATACGTTTTTTGTGTCCAGCCACGTGGCACTTTTTTTCCTCCTACAAGAGCCGGGACAAACTGTCTCCAGAACCAGGGTTGTAGCACATGCACAGGAAAGCCCTCCCTGCCTCCTTTGCTTTGCTCCTGCCTCCCCGACTAGGCACCAAATATGTAACAATAATGCATACAGCAGCGGAGCCAGAGACAAGATGGGTCAGGTGTGAATGTTTTGTTTGGTTTTTTTTTCAAACTGAGTGATGCAGGGCAAAAGATACTCCACAGCATAATTAAGAACAGTTTTTTGGACCTGCCCTGTTTTTTCCACTGTAACTTTGTCTAATAGCTTTAGTTAAGCATAGCTTATGCTTACAGCAAAAAGGTAGAAAGCTTTACACGAGGCAAACATTTCTTATCTTGCATTTTTCTCTTAAGGCTTTCTTTCTGATATTTGTATAGACAGACAAAACCTTACCAGTAGCAAAGGGCAGATGACACAATTATTAGAGAAGGAAACCTACCATTGTACAGTTCTCCTTGACAGCTGTTATGCACAGCTCGGAATACAGTGTTACAGACCCTTCTCAGCAGGGGTCCACAAGGTCTGATTAACACCCATTGCCATCCACTTGATAAGACATTTGAGTCAAGCACTACACACGCATAAATTCAGATGGGTAAGAACCGGGGAGACTCCTTGGTTGTCATCTTTGTTGCAGAGTTCATCTGGTTTATTGTTCAGATGTCAATTCTTACTTCATTCCCAGGAAATACAAAATCCTCAGACTTGAATTCAGTAATTCCTTTCTGTCTAAGCTAATGAGTTTGGAAGGGATTGAAGGCTAAAGCACAAGGGAAGCTTGCTTTCAAGCTGGTACACAATGTGTCATGTGATAAGGACGAACCAAGCGCTGTTAGGCTCTTGATTCTTTCCTGTGATCCTTTTCCTGAGGACACACAGGTGTCTCAGAATTCACTAAAAGGATCGGAGAGCAGCCCATAAGCCTGCAGAACCCCAAAATAAACAGCCAGAAATCCCAACAACATGTACAGAGAAACGTAATATCCAGACGGAGCTGTAATGGACCAAGCACAGTGATAAGACCATATAAATATGACAAGCTTAAATTGGCAGTGAATCAACTGTTAAATCTGTAACTAAGTCTTTCCTCTTGTGAATTAGATTAGACTAAATGATGAATTTGAGTAGAAGATTGGATATGCTTCCATGTATGGTAATGCATGATGGTTAACAAAAAACAGACTTATTTTCCCAAAATACATTTTATAGCTACTTTTGACATTATGGATTTTTGTTTTGATTACCTAGTTTCTCTGTGTGGACAAATAAATCCGTAGGTTTATATACTTAGAAAAGGAAGTTACTTTTACTGACTCTGTTGTAAAATGTTTTACTCTTCAGAGTGGAGAAAATTTTTTTTTGTTGTGGATTAAATCACTGTGCTTAGAAGCTAGGCATGATCATCACAAAAAGGGATCTCTAGCAACACCAAGATAGCATTTTTGAAAATTCTATAAGAAAAAAGAGAATTCCTGAAACCAAAGCAGTCACTTTGGATCACATACCTGAGCAGATTTGCCCAAATAAAACAGTATTTCATACACTGAAAATACTGAAGAATTACATAAAGACCCATTTGCTAAAAATTAAAAAACAGCGGCTTCCAATTCTCTCAGTACACACATTTGAAGATCAGAAAGATATGGATTTTCTGGGGTGTTTTTTTGTTTGTTTGTTTGGGGTTTTTTTTCCAGAACTTGAGAACCAAACTACTACAGCTCTTTGACAATCAGTAACTGAAGTCCAGCTTCAAAAAGGAGTCCTTATATTTAGTGTAATTTACCTCAAGTATAGACTGGTGACTTTCATACTGTATTAAATCATGAGCTAGCAATGTTATGCATCAGCTCTTGATGGTGATGTAGACTGTGGGAGACAGTCTGCTGGGAAGCTGTGAAAGAAGGGACATTCTATTTGTGAAGAAAATCAGATAATCCTTTGATCCTGGAAATTTCAGCACGAGTCATTCCTAATGACTAAAATCAGGTCAGCATAGGTAAGCATTTCAACTCATCCCATGGTTCAGTTTGACCCTATTCATCTCTGTTATTATAGCAAAATTGTTTGCATGACTGTTACAGCCTCACAGATGCCATAATGTACTTTTTAATTATTTTTATTTTGAAACAGGTAGTATATCTCTGTAGGACCTCAGAGGGACTTCTTTTTCTGGACACTAGTAGTTGCAGTACATCAGATGATCAAAACCCTAGTTTGAGGTTTTGTTTGATCCTAAGAAAATTTGGCTCAAAAAAAAAAAAAAAAGGAGAAAAAAAGATCTATAATGAAATAAGGTGGAAAATAATAGATAAATTTGCTGTAAGACAAAGTATCATAAGATCTAAGACGATTTGAAAGGATTTAAAATACTTGTCTGATTTTCACCTTACATCATTCAGCCATATTAATAAAGATAAAATTTGTGTGAACTTTAGGGCCTTAACTGGATTCACATCTAAGAGCAGCTGGATGTGAAGAGCAAATCTACAGTTAGGAATCAAACCTCCCTGAGCCGAATGGTGCTCATAATGTTTTCTAATAGCAGATCTTTTTATGTGAAAATACAAAAATATTACTACCCACATGTCCTGGTTTTGGGTTAATTTTCTTCCTAGTAGCTGGTATAGTGTTATGTTTTGGATTTAATATGAGAATAAGAATGGTAACACACTAATGGTTTTAGTTGTTGCTAAGCAGTGTTTATACTAAGTCAAGGATTTTTCAGCTTCTCATGAAGTTGGGAGGGGACACAGCCAGGACAGCTGACCCTAACTGGCCAAAGGGGTATTCCATACCATGTGATGTCATGCCCAGTATGTAAACTGGGGGGAGTTGGCCAGGGCGGGGGTGCAGATCGCTGCTTGGGAACTAACTGGGCATCGGTCAGCAAGTGGTGAGCAATTGCATTGTGCATCACTTGTTTTGTATATTCCAATCCTTTTATTATTATTATTGTAATTTTATTATCATCATTATTATTTTCTTCCTTTCTATCCTATTAACCTGTCTTTATCTCAAGTCATGAGTTTTACTACTCCCCCCCCCCCCCGCCTCAATTCTCTCCCCCATCCCACTAGATGGTGGGGAGTAAGCAAGTGGCTGCATGGTGCTTGGGGTTAAAGGATACCACCACAACTCTCCTCCTAGTACAAAATACTATTTGTCAAAGAAAATCCCAGTATAAGTATTCTATGTTCAGCCTGTAAAGAGAAGCTTTGCAAACTGTACCAGACAAGATCCTGGACAGCAGGCCCATACAAAGATCACATGTGATTCTTTGAGGAATTTGTGATTTTTACATGCTGATAAACATACCAGTGACTTCATCCAGTGGAGTGCATGGTCCAAAGCTGAAATCCAAAGACTAATACTTTACCTTTTGTCTTTTCCGGAGGATCCAGTTCTTCCAGAGCAGAAGTCTGACTTGCCTAAAGAAGCTCATTCTTCTGCATCAATGCTTCTGGTTAACCTGTGGCAAAGGATGCATTACCATTTCTTAGCTGACAGCTGAAACAGACCTCAGAGCAAAATAACAGTTTTCTGTTCTTATTTTAAGATTATGTTATCATAGAGATCGGTTCCTTTCATTGTCTGCACCATCTTATTTTGCACTTGATACACTATCACACATGAAAAATCATGGGTTTCCTTTGTTTGAAGGCTGTTTCCTGTGACACATTTGTCAGCACCAAAAAGCAATAGAAAGGAAAAGCATCTCTTTTGAATGAAAAAAGTCATTAACAATGAATACAGCTATTAACTTGGACTTGCAAGTAATGAAAGCAGTTAATTGTTGCATCATTTATCAGATTAAATCTGTGCTTTCAAACTACTTTTTCCAAGAAAAGATGGATTTACAGCTGGACATGATTTTACATAAAACTGTTTAGTTATTATGATAAAGACAGAATTAGGTTTTCCATTCAGACACTATAAAGGTATATTGATTAACACAGCCTGGAATGGATTTTGTAAAGGCAAATCTATTTTGTTGCCATTTTATTAAAAAAATACAGGATCTCATATTTTTATGGTTTTAAATTCAGCAACTCCCACTACATTTTAGTAGGTATACAACAGAATTTAGACCATTGTATGCTCTGTTTTCTAGGTTCATAACTAATTTTAATCACCATGAATTTTTACCTTCAAAAGGAAAAAGGAAATTTGACATAGAAATCTAAATACCAGCTAAAGGGTAAAAAATTAACCCACAGCTTGGTGACTTTGCCTAACACGATACGTTGAAAAATGGTCTTAATAGTATAGACAATACTGGGATCCTAAACACACATCATGACATGCAGAAGAGGACCATTTTTCCTTTGGGAGATCTAGCTTCACACTGATGGGATCTGAAGCCTATTTCAACATGTTATAGGAGGAAACATTACTGGAAGTCTTGACATTGAGACCAAAGAACTGAATACAAAAGAATAAGAAATTCTGTATCAGATTGGCTAAATGCTAGCCCTTCCAGAGTTTGCCATGCTGTATTTTTGCAAAAAGGCAGCCAACCATGTAGTAATGGAGGCCAACTTTGCAAGCCTAAGTGTCAGAACACAGACATTTCTTTTTCAGAGCTTACACTAGGAAACCAATCAAGATTGATTACTTGATTGCTGAGTGTACTCAAGAGACAGAAAAGGCTAAATTTAGACACTAACATTCAAATTTTTTTCTCCTTCACTAACTGAAAAGAAGCACATCTAGTTCTTATTCAGACATTTACCCAACCCATGGCACTTCTGAGCAATTAGCTGCTGGAAGGGTTTAGAACCCAGGAGTTAAATCAGCTGAGCACCACCAAGAAAAGTCAATACTTTTGCAGTTTCACTAGTGGCAGCAGGTTCTGTATGTAAGCAGGCTAATGTCTCATAGAACATTCTCAGATGGAAAGCTGTCCTATTTTTGGTCGCAGGCAGCTCCCAGCAGCCACCAACTTGGAGCTGCCATTAGTGTGGCACGCCTGCCACTCCTCTGGAATTTCCAGTGAGGTTCTCTTCACAGAGTTGCCAACTATGGGCAGTCAGGTGGCTTTTTGACACTCTTGCATAACCCAGAGTTCTCCAACCTGCTGCTATGCTGAAGAACGAATCCTGCAGCAGAACAAACGAGGAAAAGCCAGTTTTGTTCCAGCTCCTCTCACCTTCCTCTAAACCCCAGATGGACGCTGCAATCTTTCTGCAACAGCTGTGAAAGGAAATTCAAGCCTTCGTGTCAAGGCCATAAAATCTGCAGTCTGCCAATGGCCTGGCCTCTCCTCTTCCTCCTGGCTCTTTAATGAGCCATCCATCATTAAGAGTTTCTATCTCAGTGAAAGATTGCCTAGCAGTACAGAGAGTCTTAACTCATGTTCCTAAATCTCTTGCTATGTATGGCATACATATCTGTACCACCCTGTAACTTTCACTCTTATTAGTAAGAAAATTTGTAGTGCAAGGCCATAAGTGGGATTAGGATTGCCAGATAAAATGCTGTTAGCTAGATTTTCCAGAAAAAAAATGCTATTTTTGAGACTAAAAATATAAGTAGTAAAAAGCCCAAACCAATAACCTTGAGCAAAAAAAGGGCAGTAAGTAAGGTTATCCAGACTGTGCTTGCTATTTAACTTTTTAAGTTTTTTTTATATTAAACCTTGCTATTTACACTTGTTGATAGTGGTGGGGAGAGATATTTGTTATAAGAGGAGTAATTCAGTGACAGACAACCTAATTAATATGCACAAAGTGCCAAAGGAATTGCTCTTTAAGAAAGCGACTAAAGTACTTTTCCTTTTGGCCTAAAACCAAACTATTGAAGTTATGGCATTAATACATGAAGTACAATCAATATATAAAACTTAAAGAAAGATTCTATTTTTGTCTTTTCTAAAGACACACTTTAGAATCACCTCTAATTTTAGGGTGAAAAAGAATACATTTATATTTCCCCAGACTGCTTTGTTTATAAAACCTTCACTAGGAGCTAAAGGTAAAGAACCTTGCTTTCCTAAATGGAGAAGCTTCACAGATGTGTTAAAGTATATTAACCTTATATTGCTTAGAAATCTGAATTAGACAGGTGAACACGAGATGAAAGTGTAGGAAAAATCCCAAACCTTAAATAATGCAGTCAGAAGACACTGGACAGATAAGCCTCAGATTCTGTAGCAGCACAGAATAAATAAGGATTACTTAATTTTCAATCCTGAAATATCCTTTCCTATCTGGGCATTACTCAGACAGACTAACATAGAATTGTGCTGTTAAGATTCAAGCTCTACTAATTTAAGTAGAGCAAAACACCATTATAAAATAATGACGTATGACCATGATAAAAATAGTACCTAGCAATAAAGTGTTGAGAAGTCCACTTGAGCTCAGGAGGTGCATGAACTTCTGGAGTGATTGGTCACGGTGGAGATCTTCATTCTTTAAAGGCAGCACCCTGCTCACAAAATCAGTGATGGCTTGAGACAGCTGCAATTAGAAACAGCACAGGCACTAGAAGAAATTCATTTTCCAAAAAAGCAAAGTTTATTAACATTGATATCGAGTCTCTCCTAAAACCAGAAAAAGCCCCCCACACTTTTGAACTGTTCATTCAGTTTTTCATTAAGAAGCTAATGCAAATTATGACTGTTACTATTCACAATGGCATATGCTTGCTGCCTGAAGGCAACATGCTCAAGGGATGTGACTTATATCTATAGCATATGAAAATCTGTGTTTTGTTAATTTTCCTTTTGCAGGAACTGACTTCCTTTCCAGCAGGCTCATTGTAAGGGCCATCAAAAATAACTTGGTTCCATCATCAGCACACTACTGAAGCTTAGGAAGACTCTTACAAAGCTCCAACTCAAGAAAATACAAAATAGTACTTTTTTTTTTTTTTTCCCCTAGAAGTTCATACTATTACACGGAAGAGCAATTTGCTGCATACATTTGGGAAGAAAACTCATATATTGTTGACAGAAGACAAGAAAGCAAAACAAGTAGTTTGTTACATCGGTCATTACCACTAGTTTTAATACACAGTATAATAAATCTAAGTACTGATTTTAAATCAGTAGAAATAAATTAATTCAATTTTTACGTTTAAAAAAAATCTAATTTCTCAAAGTTCAATTCTATCTTACAACCTCCAGGACAACATCAGAAGAAAAAAAAGGGTTAAAAAAACCCCTTTGAACAATGAAGTAATTTTTTAGAAAAAGAAAAAAAAAGACCTTTTCTTCACTCTTTCTTCAGCAGGGAAACGTGACAGCTTTTATCACCTAGACCTTGCTAGACAGCACATATTCTACTGTTACAGCTGGAACCACAAAAAGGCATCTGGGTTAGGAATAAAGTTAACCATTTATTTCTCAGCTGATAGCACAGGAGGCTGAAGACAGTCATGCAGTGAAACTGATATTTCTATATTTTACTTTATGTGAGGTAACAGTGAGGCCTAGAAATGAGGTAAGCAAATTAGCATTATATAGAGTAAGGTTTCATATTTTGACTGGCTGCCAACAACAAACAATAGCTCTTCCCTGACTTCATCCTGGCATTTCAGTAAAAGATTCTTGGCCTCCAGACTGTCAACAGCAGTTAGCAAAGGGTCCTTTTACACCTCTTACACCTTATTATCCTCTTACACCTTATTATCAAAAGCTACTAAGAATTTATCTCAACTGAGTATTTCTTTAAACCATTTTCTTCTGAATTTAATCATTACCTACAGTATGCTCCTGTTTTTGCCAAGGAGCCTGAGCTCCAGGGGTACTGTCATATCACAGCCTTCCTCATTACCATCAGGTTAAGAAGAGTGTAACGTGTTCATTAATTCTCAGATCCTTTAATAATATCATGACAAACAACTATCACCCTCCATAATTTTATTAGCAGATTCTTTCAAGTGTATGTCTGCTGATATTGCCTTAGAGAAGACAGACATCTTTCCTACTATTTCAAAACTTAGTTCATAGGAATTTCAATACTTTCTCTAAGCTCCACTTCTTTCATGAAGGTGGCGCAAGTGTTTTTTTCTATTGGAGACAATGTTTGAGAGACTGGAAATTTCTTCTGGGCTTTCTAGACAAATCAGAACTACAATAACTGGAGAAGACAATTTTTTTTCACCCCATTCATTTTCATAAATTATTCTGACAAAATTAATGTCCTTGCTGTTGCTACACTTCCCTTGTGAAAGGCCTGGGAAGTTTGTTCTTGTAACACTTGCCTGTGCAGAAATACAGGTAGTTCAGTACATTTCAAGGACCATCACTCTCTAAGAATAGAGGCAGCAAGATACAAAAGTAACTTTCACAACACCAGTACAGGAGAAAAAAATTTTCGTTCTTCTCACCTGATCTTCGATTTTGTATTTTCTAGAACTTCTAAAATGTCAGCAAGCTGCAAACTCACACAGAAATACATTAAGCTAAATACAACATGACCTTATGTGTATTCAGATTCAGACCTCCAGAGGTGCATTCAGAGAGGTTTTCAACAAGCTCTGTCCTACTTCAACTAATATTTACTAAATCAAGTTACATATTAGTGTTAAATGGCTCATTTCACATCTCCAACATAAATTACCCCCAAGTAGTATGGTCAGATCCAGAAGCAAACAAGCACCCAGTGAACACTGAATTCTTTGTAGATAAGAATCAGTAAGGGTTGAAAGAGACAGTAATGTAGCAAAACCTCCCACCAGCGCTTACGCCAGGCAATGGCTCCGTGTAAGCATTATCACAGCTTCCCTCACTGCCTCGCTGTGACTGTTCGAACTTCCAAGAACAAGTTGATCAGCAATCCAGCCTTCATTATTTAAAAAAAAAAAAAAAGAAGGGATGTGACAGTGTTTGCCTGTTTCTTTCTCCTTCACAGGGCTTTGGGGAGAGCTTTCAGAATTCTCCACAAAACTTTGTCTCACTGAACTTAACAATTGATAGGTTTACACCAGACCACGCTGCAGCTCTGACAGCAGAGCACTGCACTCAGCACACTGCTTCCTTCCCAACGCATTCTCAGGACCTTCAAGCCTCTGCACAAACTGGCCACCTAAACCACTGACTTTAACTTGACTTCCTTCACAAAGGATGACACAGTAACCTCCCTTTTACAAGTGGCTTTGATCTAATTTCTGTTGGACATATGTTCATATAACAACTGAGACTCACCCTGCTGCAATCTTGACAGAGAAACAGAGGGCTTTATAAAGCCAGAGAGGAAAGTCCACTCTGATTAATGGCAGTGCAAAGCAGAGAAACTAGTGCTGCTGCTTGGCTGTAGACTGTGTTTAAGCACCACGACTACATGTGAGGCAATCAGACAATTTAATAGTTTTATTCAGCAAACAAACATTTTAACCCTGAGATTCTAAGCCAAGTTATTTTAAGAAAATAGATCCTTTTTCTGCTGCCCGCATGTACACAGAGACAGCTCTAGCAGATTAAAATAATCTCTCCTAATTAGATTTTTTTACATCACAATTGGATGATGGTAGGGTATATTTGTTTTCTATGTTCAACTACATCAGCTATGCCTGTGACCCATTTTTGCTTTGTAAAGCATGGGATCTTTGAAAGTAAACAGAGGACGCTTATGTGGGGCCTATCGTGTCACATGGGAGGGGAAAATACAGTTCAGTTTATGGAGCGCACTGCATGATTTCTCTGGTAGCTCTACCCACAGTTGCCACTATCACTTAGGGATTTCCTAATGATCTGTAGTTTGTTGCCAGCAGCAGCAAAAAAGGAGGCATTCCAATTATGTAACAGAACGTAATGAAAGTAATGAGTAGAAATAAGAGATTTGGTAATAGGTCTTGCATTATGCCTGCAATAGATATCTGATAACATAAGAGTTCCCTGTGATGTACTTCATGAACATCTACATGCAATACACAGGGTCATATGGTACGTGTGTTCTGTTATCCCCTCACCTACATATGCCATAGTTTAAACAGCTATTTTAAATACCAGCATTTTAATAGTTTTCTTATTCCCAGGCTTATTCCTGACTTCTGACTACAAAGTCAAATCTAGTTCAATGTTGTTTGTCCAGCAAATTATAAAAACATCCCTAGTAAACTTCCCAGCAACACAAGCAAAGATTTCTCTAAAAATAAGAGAATTTAAAAATTATGTGAAAAGATACCTTTGAAAATATGCATATTCCTGTGTACTGGGTATGCTCATGGGCCAACACTTCTAATTTTCAGGAATAATGCTTTTTGGCCTCCAATTTCTTAACTGGTGAAATGTTCTTTAGAAGAGCATGTACTTAGACACAGCCTCACTACAAAGCTAACACAATCAATGCTAACAAAATTTTGCCCAGATGACCTGTAGGAGCATGCGTGTATATATGTATCTTACATAGATAAACAAATACACCTATGTCTGTAGAGGAAACTACACATACACCAACTGGGGTTTTCTGAATTAAGGTAAGTTTTGCACCCACCTATCTTAAACTTCTGCAGAAAATCTAAGTTGAAGGTTTTTAAATTCCTCCTAATGTGTTTCAGAGGAGTGACCTGAAGGACAAGAATGGGAAGTTCTGGCAAGCTGGGGTCAAATGATATTTCTTGGATATGGCTGGTAGTAAAATAGTTAAAGGAAGGAGATGGAAAGTGAAGAAACATGTTGCACTACTTGAATAGACAGCAAAGAACAAGCTGCAAAGAAACAAGTGCACAGAAACTAGCAGAAGCTGGATTATTCACAAGGTTGCTGATATAATAGTTCAAAGGGAGGGCTGACAAGAAACCAGAGAGAGAATAAGAAAAGACCCAGCAAAACTTCCATTATAAAGGTGTATTTCTAAGAATCAAAGACAATCAGAATCAGACTCCTCCACATGTCAAACACAGGGGAATGTGGCATCTTAAACAGATTCTGTAAACGTGCAAACCCAGCAGTGGGCTAATCACCCTAATCTGTGGTTAAACAAGCACAAAGCACACTAACTGCAAACTCAGAAGGCATGTTTGCTACTTCTGACGTAATCCAGTTTACTTCACATAGACACTCTTCTGTCATCCAGCAGCACAAGGGCTGAGGAGTGGGGATTTTCCTTAGCATTCACCTTCCTCATTTTACATTTTGGAAGGTTTAGGATGGCCTTTTCTTCTACTTGTGAGTGGAAACACTTTTCAAGGATCCCACACATCTCTGAATTTAGAAACAGAACTCCGCTCTCCCTACTAAGATAAATGGGCATGCAGATAAAACATTTTATTCAGAAGGCTTGTCTCCAAAGCATCCTCCTGTGCAACTTAATTCTATGTTGATGTGTTTATATAAAATAGCATTGTTTGTAAATATCAGCCCCCCCCCCCCCCCCCCCAACTTCACTAGGGGTAAGTTGAAATGGTTTGTCCCATTTCCCCAACGTATTAAGTCTATCTGTATATTGATAAGTGGGATAGTCCACTAAGACCATAGTTACAGTGAAATAGTGAGTGCTGAGGACCCAGCACCCACACAGTATATGTCTGGGTGTTACTTCAGATAAGCTCCAGTCTGGCCCCATGGACTGAACATGCATTAGCAGCTGCAGCACATCAGATACACTGCTGAAGCACATGTTCCAGTTTAGTCTCATCCAAAAATAATCAAGTTTGAGTGCTCAGAGATAACCCTGTACTGTGAACCACAGTGGTATGTAGAGGTATCATTTAAAAAGTACAAACATGCTCTGAACTAAGTTACCAATGTTAGCACACACACACTGTCTTGGCAGAGCATTTCGTGTCAGCTTTCAGATGGACTCAGTTAGGCCTCTGCTAGACTACAAAAGCTAAAACAATTCATGGATTTGCAAGTAAACAAAGATTTCTTAAATAGAAGCAATAAAAAACTGTAAAACTTACCACAAAAGCTTACCTCATGTGTGAGCACTGCTGTGCTATGGGAAAGAGAAAGGTTTCTGAAGGAATGTTCAGCTTGGCTGCAAAGAAACACATATCTTAGATGCAGTTAGTGCTTGCAGAATAACACTGCTCAGTTGTAAGGAGATTGTTTTAATCCCCTGCCTGATGCAGAACAGCTCAACCTGTGAGTTTAAGGACTCCTGAATAAAAATCCTCACAAACATCCAATATGATCAGCACAAGCACAATGAAATCTGTACTAGGAGGCTGGCATTTCTGAAGGTGTATCTTCAGATCTGAACAAAGCCCTGTATTTGAAAAGATAGTCTCAGAAGGGTAGTTCTGGTAGCATTAGGGGCCCTGCTAAACAAACAGATGTCATGATTAATTAGGTCAGCAATTTATGGAAGTCGGTACTCTGCCAAAGCTTTAAGAGGGATGAGGCAGTGCTTTACCACTTCAGAAAACGCAATTACTAAGCAAATCTGACACAGAAAGGTTTCCTTCCCAGAGGGCAAGCCACAGGGTGCTGGCACTTTGCATGACCCAGAGCCCGTCACCTCTGGTGGGTGGGTGTGATTACTGCAATTCAGATGGGGTGAAGCAATTTCAAACACAAGACCTCGGGAAATCAGCATCAGAACCAGAAGAAACAATAGGGACCATCAGTAACATTTCCAGTCAAAAAGAAAGCCCAAGTCTTTTCCACCAGGCTTAAGGCTCCGCTGCCACGGCCTGTCACGTCCCACCTCTGCCGCGGCCGGTTCCTCACCACCCTGTCCCACGCTGGCAGGAGGCGCCCACCGCTCCCCGGGGCCTGCTCAGGCGCTTCCTTGCACAGAGGGGAAGGCCTCAGTGCACCAGCCCGAACAAAAGACAGCCTTGACGTCAAGGTGCAAACATTTCCAAAAATTTACAAATTAAAAAGTCACAAACTGGCCCGTAAGCCACTGCCTCCCAGCCCCGCCGCAGGCTGCCCTGTTCCCCGGTCTGGCTGGAAGGTTCCGGAAAAACCCTCCAGCCTCTGCACCACAGCCCTTCCTGTGGTGTCACCATGCTGGGTAGCAGGGTCACAACTCTTAAATAAGCTTCAGAGATTTTAATTTCAAAAGAAATGTGCTCACTCCTTCAACTTGTATTGCATAAAAAGAGTCAAAGACATTACAAAGCAGGGACAAGCTTAATTCATCTTTTGAAAGAGATGATTTTTTCATAAAATAATGTGGTTTTATGAGACACCTACTCATAAACACACAGAGGCATGCAGAAAGGCGCTGCACTCTCCCGCTCCCAGCTGAGCCCACCAGTTGCTGCCTGCTTGTGGGAAACATCGAACAAAGACCCGATGCACTTTTAAAAAAGCAGAAGCCTTTCACACTAGCTAAGCATGGAAGCAGATCGTACATAAAGAGCAATATGGTAACTAACAACCAGTAGTAACCAGTATTATGACTTGGTTAAGAAACATTTGTCTGCTTCTCACAGATTAGTATGCGCTATCATAATTCTCCATCTCAGCAGCCTGCTCTGGGAAGTACTGGAGACCCTCCATCCAACTGGATGAAGTCTTCACTACAATTTAAGCTATTAGCATATTCAGTGATAGACATATGCTAAAACACTTAAAAAATATAGTGAGACAATAGATTTAATGGTAGTTCAGAAATCAATTTGCCATCTTGTGGCCCTAATCTATACTGATCAGCACCATCCTTTCACAGCTGTGCTATAAGGTTCTGCTACAATGCCTGTAATGTTTCATTAACACTACTTCTGCTCATCAACCAGTTGTGTGGGGGTCCCCCCCTACTCACAAAGTGGAACAAACTCCCATCTATGTCAAGAAGCCTTTATCCCACCCCTTATTTTATTATGCAACTCACAATACCAGTCTGGGCAGATAGGAGCATCTTCAGCTTTTCTGTAGTATGAGGCAGCTCCCCAAAGAAACAGCTCCTAGTACGGCCAGAACCATCCAGGGGTAGCATGGCCTTTGCCAAAAACGCAAGCCATGCTTCTGCGGAAATGTGACAAGGAATCAGAAGTTCAGCATTGTAAGTTTAATAACTTTTGTTCTGGAAACTAAAATCAGATTACATCCACTGAATACAGCGTGGGATTTATTTTGGGATATTTTGGGAAGAAGGGCAAAGTGAATGGAGTAGGAAAGTCAAGTACATTTTATGTTGTAAAAACAGGAAAGCGAATCTTTGCTTTTCCTGTCATCTGAAAGTCATCTTTGTTCTTTTATCAATAGAGAGTACCATGCTAAAATAACTGTGCTCTATAGTATGTAAGAAAAAGTCAAGCTAATTGTAATCTCATTAAGAAAAGCGTGCCACCCCCTATCCCCAGAAGACAGAGGCAGCAGAGTACTATACTATTGCAAAGGCCAAACGCCTGTATTTTAATAAGTTAGAAGAAATCCAGATATAGAAGCCATAGAGTCACTGAAATGTTAACAAGTTAATATATTTTAAAGCAAATATAACACAGTGTACACATAAAAGCCATTTAATACAAAGTGAAAATCATTAGATGCACCTACTAATGCAGATTTTTGGTTATTTTCAGCTCTTTCACCAAAACTTGGAAACAATGCTCTTCATTTCAGTTACACCAGGCTAAGTGGTGAAACTGATCTATAGCAAGCAAATCACTGCCTTTTCATCACCTGGGAAAGACAGCACCACTGCAACTGGTCTCTCCAGAAGGGCATCCAAATGAAAGGCTGATGCACATTTGCCCCACTTGCTAAGCTATACAAGAAACCAGACGTGCATTGATTGCTGCTTCTGAATAGTAAAGCTCAGTAAGTGCATCCTTGCTGTACAAAAAAAAAAAAATTAAAGTGACAACATAGAAAACTGGCAACAGATAACCCTGTCTGCCTAAAATATACACATATGATACATAATTATGGACCATGCTGGCCAGTATGTAAGTCTGTTCAGGAGCAAAGCTTTAATTGCACGGATTAGAAAACTGAAAAAATGCTTTTACAGAGCAAAGCATGAGCTTTGGTTTATGCTTAGACAGTGAACATTAAACCTTCCATTTTTATTGTAACATCTATTATGAAAAATGGCTCCTTTCAGTGCTACATGCAACAATTGTTTCTCTGTGCATAAGCACTCCATTCCATACAATGAAATGAAGCTCAGTGTCTTATTCAATGAACTCATTAGCTGTATCTAGACTGGGAATGCATTAAATCTTTATGAAAAGCTACTGAATCACAAAAAGTTTGACTTTTTCCTTCACAACTCCCAGCCCCCTCCCCCCCTTTTTAAAATGCTGCATATATAAAAATAACTCCAATATGGCACAAAAGTGGGATTCTCAAGGGAAGGCAAGGGATAAAGGGGCAAAGGGAAGCATCCACTGGCAACATCAACAAATTGTATACAGTCCAAGAGGAATTTGCACCCTATACAAAATGAGCTTCCCTGTGTTCCAGTTCTTGGATCCTTTTTGGTCTCAGTCTCTGGTAAGTAGGCTTCAGATCTGTGGGGTGAATATCCTCTGAGCTGGTTTTTTGTTCATTTGTGTTTTGTTCAGGATCACCTGATGGAAGTGCAGAGCTCCTAGCCAGTTTCACAGTATTATCCTGGTGAAGCACAGAGCTAGCACTGGTTGGCGCACAAGCTTTAGCAAAAGAGCCCTCTTCATTTTGTTTTGATTTGTTAGAGGGTGGTTTATAAAATGTCCCTGGGGGTGGCTGTAATGTTCTTGGTGCCCTGAAGGCAGCAAGAGGATTGGCATCAGGACCATTCCCTTCTGTTGCTGTCCTTCCTGACCTGACAGAAACAGAATATGGCTTACTAGGAAGAATGGCATTAGCTGCATTGTTACCAATGCTGCACAATGAAGATAAGGCACCTGCAGTTCCACTCTCAAGTGCTCGGTTCTCCTGTGGGACATTAGTCACGATCATTGCTGTCCTTGCTGTGATATCATACTGCTTATATTGCTTGTCCCAAGTTTTTCGCAGCATTTGGGTGTCATAACAAGGAAATCTGCTGCAGGTATTAACAGCAGGGAGTGCCTTCACCTCTGAAACTTCTTCAATAGTAGGGCTTCTGCCAAGTTTCTCTGGACTTACTGCTCCTGCATTTCGTGAATTTCTTTCATTCAAAACACATGGAGGAAGTATTCGGTCTACAGGTAGGCTCACAGGGCGACTAGCTGGTTTTGTCCTTGGAACCCGCAATGGAACTTTGGTAATCTGACGGTTAGGTTTTGCAGGAAATAAGTTAATTTTACAGCTGTCTTCACCTAGAGAAACAAATGAATCATTGTCTCTCTCTGAAGCTGGACTCACAGCATCACCTAAAAAACACACAAACAGATGTGATGATCTTTGCACCAAATATAAAGAGAAGTCAGCAAGACTTTTGCCAACAGAATATGAACTTTATTAATAAGCCCTTGACAGTTGGTATTTTAACAGGATAACTGGTTTTAGGTATACCTTGTATATATACTAGGAGTATGCTACTCTAACCAAACATTAGCATTTCAATAGCAGTGAAACCACAAACTGTACAGATGTAACCAAGGAAAAGACCGAGGAGAAAACAAGCCAAGAGACACTGCACTTTTTTTTTTTTTTTTTTTTGGCTAGTGCTTTCCCATCCTTGAATATTTTCAGTTTTAATATGTTGCAGAATGTTGCACCGTTAATGTACAGGACATGACCGAACTGGTAACACCAGTTGAAAATCAGTATAATTAAAAGTGATCATGTATAGTTATTCATAAATAAAGTAGATGAAATCACACCTACATTAAAACAAACCACTGTAGTAGCACAGGCAGACAAACAGAAAAAAAAATATCTTATAGAATATTTATAGTTAGGTTAGCAAACCTGGCTTTTTTGGAGCAGAAATATTAATATCCAAAATGCTGGTAGCTGATGATTCTGTCATAGAATTACTCTTTCCAGAGCCTTCTGGTTTAGTTCCAGTGAATGGCAATGATACGCATTCTGTGGGAAAACAATGGCCAAAACATGTTAATTGCTGGATATTGGTTTGCAGTAGCACAGCGGATTTCAGAAATCCAGTCACAGCATAATTATCTTTTGTTGTTGGTTTTTTTAAAAGGGAGAAACCAAAACACTGTTGTATTCTCTTACCAAATACTTTAAGCTCCGATTCCATAAACACATGTTTCTTGAAAGCCTTTAGAAAGATTTAAGTCTCTATTCCTCTTACAAAGATAAACAGTATATCAAGCAATGATAAGCAGGTTTTATCACTTGCTTCTATCTAAAATGAAGAGCTGTATGCACTATAATTTAATGTATCCATGACTGCTTATTCACCCACCCCTTAATAAGGCTTAATAAAATCACACTAACCAGTTACAGATGTATCTACTTGTTCTTTTGTACTGCTATTGTTCGATTCCAAAAACAATGCAGCTGTTCCTGAAGCTCTGCTTTCACTTGGAGCTATCAGAATACCCTGTAAACAGAAGTCAGAGCAAAAGTTAAATAAGAACTCAAGAGGAAAGGCACTCCTTAACAAACCAACCCACCAAGATTTAATAGAAGGATGGTCTGGAACACTGAAGCATTTGACACAGAAGTTAAGATCGCACAGGTAACATTGCAGCAGCACAAGAAAAAGTCACTCACTTCCTTTACAGCAACAAATGACTTTCTCTGCTGCTGTGGCTCCCTCTCTTCCGGTGATAAAGCAACACTGACTGTAATGGCAGTTTCTTCAGACTGAGATGTGCTGAGAAGTGGTTTCAATGAAACATCAAATATCTTTTCATAGTATGTTATGAGCAGCTCCACTACCCGCGCCTGATAAGGGTAATCCACAAGTGACGACAAAGAAACTGTAGCATCTGTTTGACGTGGCCTGATCAGAGTTGGACCAAATATTATGCCAAGGTTGCTGGCTGACATTTTATTTTCATCAGACTGTTCTGTAACCCTGCATAAAGAGGGAAAAAAAATCCCAAACCCCAAGAGTTAAGGGGTTTTACTACTTCAGAAATATTTAGACATAATATTTTAATATCTAAAAGAGGCTAAAAGACAATCTAAAAACTGCAGGTGGAGTTTGGTAGGCAGGCAGAATCTTCAGTGCAGGCTGCATTTAACAGCAGCTTGGACTAAGCACTTCCCACACAGGGTGTTTTTATGTCCTATTTGGTTAATGTTATTTGTAGCTATTTAGCATTTCTGAGGTTGGGGAAAAGGACATCTCTCTCATTCTCAGTAATAATACAGCTGTGGCCCAATGTTACCCATTTTTATTGGTGGTCATCAGCTTTGTACATCCTCATCACACATCATCATACAATCCAGCATTTGGAGGACAAGTGAAATGTAAACTGAAGAATGGTTATTAACAGACACGATACAAGTTTCAATTTTCCACTAATAGCCACCAAATCACTGCCCTATCTGGGTCATATCCTGATTTAAATCATACCTAGGTCCAGGCAGCTGCCACTAGTTATTACTGGCTGACCCCAATGCTAGCACTAGCAGTAAATCAAGAATAATGGAGCTCAGCTCTTTCCCTCTCTTTCTATTTCATATTCTTCTCTCACCTGAGAACTCATTACACTAGAAAAAGAAACAGAAACAGAACAATGTCTTTTAAGGCATATATGACTTCTTCCTCTACAACCATCAAAAGGGTACAAGGGTTTCCTAGTACACAGCATGTAGCAGTTCATTTTTCAACTTCAGTTTGCATTTAAAGTCTTTTCTCACCTGTGAAGGTGTCCAATAAGGTACTGAAGAGTGTTATAGTTTGGTACAGGCAGTTGTTTCAGAAGATCTTTAATTTTAATGATGATCCTATTCAGTTCAATACAGATTGACTGTCTTTTCTTTGATTTGGGGCTAGCTTGTTTAGCATCCAATTCCTCATTAACAGTCTGGCTTTCTTTTGCAAGTCCAATGAACTCATTGTAAAGTCGAAACAAAATCAAGGGTTCCGGAAGCTGAAGAAATAAGAACGTTTCAGAAACATACTCAAGCCTGAATTTTAACTTCCTTGGTTTCCTTCCTGTTTTTCTTCAACTTTGGTCTAGCATATTTTCTTAGATGAAGACATTGTTTAATCCATGTTCATTAGCCCAAACCACAATTTGTCAAAACCAATCCCAGGTAACTAAACCACTCCTCCCTACACCTTTCTCTGGAAATCTTTTGCTAGCCCTTTCCTGCAATAGCTTCAAGACTAAGCACTTATCAATACAGGTACAGATTTCAAGAATGTGATTCCTGTGAGGAAGGGTGTTACACTGCAATGCACAAATACCATGATAATAGATCAGTTATTTATTTTTCCAGTCTTTGATAGTGTATTACATGTGGTATTAAGTTTGGTCCATATTCCGTTTTTAAATTGGATTTTAGGCTATGTAAGATTTGTTTTTAATTGTGATTTAAGTATTCTCTCAGTATGAAAATGAATGTTAATACTAATAATAATTAAAAAAACAACAAACAACCGAACAGAAAACCCCCAAAAGACAAAAACCTCAAACCTGACCTATTTGCATTGTCCCAGCTTAGACAAAAGCAAAATGTAGGAAGACTAGATAAAAACTCAAAATAATTCATTTTAATAATTAGTCTTAAATAGGGTTTAACTCAGGATTCTGTCTAAAAATGTCTCAACTGCATGTTTCTACCTAAAAACCACACCAACAGATCAGCTACAAAGGAAGTAATAAGACCAGAAGAAAACATGTTATTTGACTTTTTTTTTTTAATTATGAGCCCTATTAAAAATACAGCAGTGCCTCAAAACTGATACCCCAGTATAATGTATATAATATGCTACCTTTTTACTTGAATAAGTAGGCAGAGTACATATCTGTAATTTTTCAAAAGCACTTAACTTAATGATGATGATCATAGGATTGGAATGCTCATCTCTGACAGCCAGCGTAAGGAAGAGGACAGGACCATGCAGCTAAAGATTGTTCCTTTCACGGTTAACAAGTTTTCAGAGTGTCTCAGTAATTTCACTGGGCAACATCCCAGCCTCATTTTTTCAGATACATACTGAAACTGTTTTGGAAAACTCAATCATGAAGTTTTAAAGCTCCATTTCAAAACAAAAAGATGGATAATCCCTCCATAATGAACACATCATCATGACGATTGTGTTTAATGAAGTTTTTGTTAGCATATATTAACAACAATATATTAGCATCTGCCTGCGCATGGAGGCAAAAATTATGGGAATGTTTTAAACTTCACATAAGACAGGTAAATTTAGTAACGGGAAAGGTTTTAAAAATTAAATCTTCACTACAAGTGTATAAAGAAAAGCTTGTTCTGTGTATGGTACTAATATTTAAAAAGACATTATGCCCATGTGGAATACAGATTGTAATACCAGCAGCTTTCCCTGCCCCTGTCACAGGCTCTATGTGAAAATAAAGAAGCCTACTGCAAACATACAAGGCACTCATTTAATCTTCTGCTGCAGGACTGCTGAAAAGGATTTTTTTTTTTCCTCTTGTACTGAAGAAATATGCTACACTACTTTGGTTTTTCATCTGATCTCTCAAGTACATACCTGGCGGAGATACAGCTTGAGAACATTACTGATATCATGTGCATAGAGTTCTGAAAGCTCGACCAAATCCTTTCCATTTTCAAAAGCTTGACAAAGCTTTTCAACTCTTGATTTGGCTCCATTCACACGATAGATGCCCTGAAATTAAAAGACCAGCACAACTCTATTTTAACTTGAAAGGCAAGTGTAAACCACAGATGAAATCAACAGCACAGCATTAACGTCTTAGTTGGTTTTTTTTTTAGAAGAAGATTTTCATACTAAAGTTTCATAAACAAACTTGACCATACCTTGACATTCAGCGCTCTGCTTTCAATTTCTGACGTACACTTTTTGATGATGAAAGGAATGCCATCGGGAACATTTTTAGCAGCTTGGGCAAATTCCACTCCAAACAAGTGAAGCCTTCCATGAAGTTTTTTGTGCCCACATTGAATAGCTAAAGTCTCTAAACATTTTTTATGGCATGCAAGTGAACACTATGGGGAGGAAAAAAAGCACATGGTTTGATACAATCTGACACCATAAGAAATATCTCTGCTGTTTGTCATCCCACATGTGAGCAAAAGGAAAGATTTATTAGTCTTGTGCTTTTGCTTTGAGTTCATGGTGATTCTACAAGCCACAAAGTTTGTACTTTTTATACAGAAAAATAATGCAAGTTTCCAAAACGCCCGACTTTACATAAATCCCAAGCAGCAATTTAAACTACTTTTCAGCTTACCTCCTCACATTCAGCTCCGTGAAATACCACTAAGCTGTCACATTCTCTGCATTTAGATGGAGCTCTCAGCTTCCGTAGTTTGTGTGTTTGTGCTGCTTTGGACATATTAGCGTTTCTAAAAGGTCCTGGAGAATTTGCAGTTTCAGATGTCAGATCATTTAAACCTGGAGAGAATTTCTCTGTTACAGTCATTCTAATATCTACTCCTGGAATAGAGTATTTATGCTGATGTTTTAGAACCATGCTGCAGAACACAGAATTCTGTAAGTAATAGCAACTATCAAAGTAACCAAAACCATTTCAATCACAAGGAAGCAAAACAATGTTACAGTTTATATAATGGACACACTAACTATCAAATAATCTTACATAAAAGTGGAATCAAACAATCAGTTTTGCATTTTTTAATATTTCAGTTTTCTACAGTATTAATGGCATGTGGAAGTATTAGGACAGTTAATTCCAACTGCCCTGCAGTTCAGGCAACTATTCATGAAAGTTTCATTCTATGTATTTAAAAATCCTGTACTAGAGGATGAAAGATGACATTATGGTTTGGCCTGTAGTATTTCTGAAATACTTAAAGAATACTTTGCAGCAGGGAAGAATTAACACACAGTGACAGCAGAATCCATATAAGATAAAAAACAAACACTGATTCTCAGTCCCCTATGGTAACATCAAAATATTTTCCAGAGGATTCTAAAACAGAATAGCAACTGGTGCTTTTTGTGATGAATTTTTTTTCCAAGCAATTTACTTAAAATGCTATCAGGAACTCTGTGAACCAAACTAATTTGTTTTACAGATGAAAACTTAAAATTAACACATAGAGTTAATTGCCCAGAAAGCTTCTTAAAAGCTCAAGTATTGACTAAACAATACCACTCCAAGTGAAAGTTTGGATTCATTAACATATTGCCATACTTGAAATCTGGTTCTAAATTAGTGTTCATAACCTTCTAGGCTCATTCCTAGAAGGCAAAGTATACATTTATGAAATAAGGACTAACTGAAGAATTTCCTAAACGCGTTACTGAACAAGTGCCACAAACATTTCAGAAATAGTTTGTAAGTACTGCAGACATCCCATAGAACTATTTCTGATAATCCAGTTATTCAGGTTTTAGTACCTGTGGCAACATTGTCTTTATACAGCCAAAATTAATTTGAAAATTAGAAATGGTCTGATGAAATCTGGGATAGACATTACCAGACTCACTTATCTAAGTTGAAAAGGGTAAAATCTCAGTTATTACGCTAAACATCTGGATCCACTTTTTTCCAATTTGCAAATTACCAACTCTCTGTATCTGTGCATTTCACTTTGAATTTTCGAAGTGATCTTACATACCTCATTGCCATGCAGCTAATTTTAAATGCAAATGCCTGGAGGGAATGGTTAGTGGATCATTTATGTTTACCTCAGGAGGCTGAAGACACTAGAAACGTTCAAAGGCTGCCCATATAGTTAATCTAAATGCGTGAAGAAAATTCTGCACCACCTCATTAAAATGATCTGAACATTATTCTTCAGTTCTCAACCTCAAGTGGATGCACACTGTATTGAAAAGCAATGCTGGTGATAATCACAGCCTTGTTAATGTACTTTTCTTAAGCACATTAAAAGGGAAGTCACACTCTACAACAAAAAGCATGTTCTGGGGACTTCAGGTATGGAAACAACATTACCGCACTCTGAAGGAGATGGTGGCTCTCTTTCATCAAGATCATCTGCAGATGACATAGTACCAGTGGAAGGTGTTCGGGGAAGTCGTCTTTTAAAATCCCCTAGCAGATGAGAAAAATTTTCAGGAAGCTGTAAGCATCAGTTCCATCCAACTGCTAATTTTCATTATAGGCTCCGTCCAACACTTGCTAAACTAACAACGATGTCTTCGTTAATGTACAACAGTCCAAAGAAAAGACTTCAAAATAATATAGCAGTGAGGGCAGCTGTACCTGGGCTAGCAGATGGAGAATCCATGGATCGTGACTCACTGCTTCCCCCCGCACTTTCAGAATCACTGCACATTCCTCCACTCTGGTTGCCAACTGACCACGATCTGAACGGTGGTGGCCCTCGCATTGCTTTTGAAAGAAAATCCGCAAATTCCAAGTGTCAAGGACAAAATTACATTATTTTCTTTTTATTTAAAGACTAACTATGATTATATTAAAAATAGGAAAATATTGCAGAATTTACACAAACATGCAATATAGTGAAAAAACCACAGCATATATTCCTGTAAAAGTTTCAGAATGTAAGAAAAAGAATTTCAGAAACTAGAAACCTGTGCTTTTGCAAGAGACCCGACATCAATGTAGTATTTACAAAAACAATGAATTAAATTGCTACAGTTAGTTGAAATAGTTTAGTACACTGCACTTGACAATACTAGCTGTTTGAACTGCATTTCACCTTTCTTGTCAAAGAATCTAGGTATACATACAGGCAGTTTTCCATTTGTCCTTACGCTCAAGTACATAACTATTTTTATAGGTTTTGAACTTTAAAAAATACATTTTTAACCCTTTCACTACTACATTTCTGACAGAGAGACATCAAGCACCTGTTTTTTTCTGGTATTTTTATTTAGAGACTGAACTCCAGATGAAATACAGAAGAACCACCTTGGATATCTGTGCTGCTGGAAGATCTCTTCTCTCCAATCTTTTGTGAACGATGATAAATTGGGCTTCCCACATCATCTAAGGTCTGAGGAGGAAAGTCTCCTGAACACTGAGATAAGTTACCATGTGATGTATGGACACTGGTGGTTGATTGCTTATTAAAAACCCTTCAGAAAGAATAAAGTAATTTGAAGAGTGATTAAGATAGAATTAAATGAAAAGCAATGTATTTATTTTTTTTAATCCCTGGGCACTGAGAATGCTTTAATTGCTGTTCATGAACATACATATTTGACATGTAATTATTAAAGCCAAAGGTTAAAAAAAAAAAAAAAGGGTGGCAATTTATTTTTAATTAAATATGTGCAATTTCCCAGTCTCCCCCCCCCCCCCCCCAATAAATCAGCTTTTCTACATCTCTGCAAGGTATTATGACTGTTGTTTTGCAGACTTCGAAGAAACAGTAAATCTGTTCATCTAAAGATCAGAGTAATTCAGAGGCTGTTGCATCCTACTTTTGGAAGAAACCATAAAATATTCTCTGCCCAGCCAACAGGACCATTCACCTATAAACATACGGGCATTAAAAATGCTGTGCTTTTTTAAAAGCACAGAAAATATTTTGAAGCTGGCTGGCAGAGAGCTTATAGTGAGTCCGTTGTGAAAATCTGCTTTCAAGATAACGACAGAAAACTGTTAACAGTAATTAATGTAAAATGCTGAAGCACCCTGTGGACAAAATGGCCTGCTAGCCAAGTTTAGCAGTCAGGAAGCTGTTCCTTAATCAGTTCTACCCTATCCAGCTGAAGGAAATAAAGACTTAAAACATTATCATTTGCATTTGTCCAAGCTACTGTCCCTTAAATAAATGCAGACCTAAACAATAAAAATGATCACTTCAAGTACACAAAGAATCACAAGGCCATGTCAAAGAAAACAAAAGGTGGGGAGGGGGGGGGGAGAAAAAACACACTCCTATAAATCTTTAGCAGTAAATAGCTGGGAGAGCACACAAAGAGTTTGAAATTTCATGCTCATCAGTTTCTCAGGGAGCTGCATAGTTAAATCCTCCTAAGTCAAAGTTTATGAGTATAGCCTAAATCTGTCTTAAAAGGCAGGAAATTTACAGACAAGAACTAAGAATCTCAGCTTTAACTTTGAATTTCCTGGCTTTTGTTGGTAGAAGTCTGACTCAAGCTTTAGGTTTTTTGTATTTGGTTTCCTTTGAAAGACCATGACGACACTTTCCTGTAGAACTGTGAAACACACAGATTAGAATGGATATTATGGTATTTTAGTGCCAAGATGACTATTTTACAACAAGTTAAAGGTGGAAAAGCATTTGGCATACTGACAGGAGGAGCAGTCTTTGTCTTGTAGTCTTTACTTCCACATTAGCTGTATCTTTAATAGATTAACAGTAAAAACTGCCATTTCATACATGTTGGAAAAAAATAATTAAGTTATAACACAGGGACATGTGGACTCTCAACTTTTTTTTAGTCACATGAGACAGAAATCGAGCAACACTTCCTGCCAAAAAGTTGCCAAATGTAAACAATATGAAAGAAGGTAGTGTAGCAGCAAGGCCTGCAGAAGAGGAAAACTACCCCCTCAGACTTTCTAAACTGACTGTCAAACACTGCCACACCACACTACACTACAGAGTGCAAAATTTACATCTTTCATATTAACCAGTATCTACAGTAAAACAGGAACAAGTCAATTCTTGCACAATTGTCAATGTTCTAGCAAGTCTTATTACACAAAATGACATTCTGCATCAGAATGTAAAGTCAGGTTTTAATGTCAACATTATGTGTAATCTACCAGAAGATGAGTCAAAGAAATAGAGCATGGTAAAGTATGATAAACCACCAGGATTCATTTAATTTCTCCAAAAATATTGTTTTACTGGTGAAACACATGTGCCTAGCATTTAATTCTAAACCAAGCAAATGCCACCTGTAGTTTGGGACTCACCCATCAACATGGGAACTCTGGGTTTCAAAAGAACCTGATTCAATAGGAACACCTTCCTTTGGCAAACTTTTCACAAACTCTGAATACTGCTGACCAGGGTCATAGAGTTTGGCACTCTCACAGAGGGACTGGCAGTTAACTGGAAGAGATACAACCTGAGCATGCTGCAGCTGGAACAGGTTAACTGTTGCCTGTTAGGAGAAAAAAAAAATTCAGTATTTGTAGATTGTTTACTAGATATTTCACTTGCACTTTGCTCAACCCAAATTAATATCCCAACAGAAAATTATTTAAACAATAAGACTACAAAAATTCTAGAAAATAGTAACATTTGTAGGGATAGACTTCGTGCAAGATTCCTGAAAGTCAACTGCAAAAACTTCATCTGTAGTATAGATACCAGTATTCCTTTTCTCTCTGGGTTATTGAATCCTCCAGGTAGCAAAGGCAATTCCAATGGCTTCCCACTTTGGGCTGATCAAGATAAACAGCAGGGTTTTTTGCTACCAAAAAGGCATTTTTTGTGCTCTGGAGGGAATTCTAGTCACAACTACAATGATGAAGTGGTGCGAGTTCCAAACCCAGATAAGCTTCATATCACCTTAAGACAAGAAATGGACAAGACTCGTTGTCCCAACAGAACAGATTAACTGAACACTTTCTTTGTTAAATTACATAAAACTTCTAAAATATTTTATCACAAGGCAGAGACCAGGAAGGGGACACGGCATGGGTGCTTCTTCAGCTTTGGGGTTGCAAAGTAGTTCGCAACGTAGATATACTTGAACTGACAAGTTTGTCTAAACTTTCTACTGGTCTTATGGGTTGTTTTTTGGGTTGCTTGAGGATGAAGCATATTTGGTTTCCACCCCCACCCCCCCTCCAAATTAAATTGTCTTTGTCTCATCTAGAAAAAGTACACATCTATTGGCATAATGTGCTCTTAAAGCTTCTTAAAAAACCTGTGTATGTAGAAATACACGATACTTTGCTTATTTACATGCAGTAAATTAATACATTAAATTAGTCACAAGAGGTCCTGTAATAATTGAGACTGTCATCAAGATTAGCAGGCTCCATATTGCTATCACGTTTAATGTCCATTCTGTTCATGAGCCAATCAACTTTGCTTATGCACTAATGAAAATAATGGAAACAGGGAGCCGTACTCTTGAGCAACGGAGTAACGGTACTGCCATCAATATTCTTAGATTTTACAAGAATTGCATCGTCAGGGTCTTGCAAGGCAACAGCTCATAAAAACCCCCAAACCATTCAAGACATGTAACACCCTACCCGCCTCTTTTTTTTAAACACCTAACAGAAAAGAGAACACCACAAACATATCAAGTTTTCCTCTTTTTTCTATTAGCTTGACCCCTGTCCTTTGAAAACTTTCTATTTTAAGCAGTTAAAACTAAGAGAAAGCCCCATCTACAGTGTTAACATTTATATATCTGTGCCAAACATATTTTAAAAAGTATGCTTACAGCTTTAAGAGTAAGATCACACTGGTAAATAAGTTCCCGAAGTTGTGTTAAGACATCACTTTTAAAGCTTTCCAAATCATTTCTTTTTTCTTCAACCTCTGCCATGCTTGCTTTATAGTGTTCATTGGCCTCTTCAGCCTAGAGAAAACACAAGTATAAAGGGTTGATGGACTACAGACAGGCCTTGATATTAGAAGCAAGAAAAAAACCCCACTAAGATGCTTGTAATTGGAGATTCCCATTTAGGATAAAAGCCCAAAACAGCATAGCATGATTGAAGTTAAGAATTATGAACAGAACGCTTGCTTGAATACTCCCATTGTGAAAGCCTGAGTAAAACCAGCGTAGGCTTAACTGTAAAAGCAAGGAAGAACTCCTCTTACTTTTTGAAGAGCTTCCTCTTCTAGCCTTCGTTTTTTTTCCAGTTGCTTGCTGAAATCTTTCACAAAGCTTCCACTTGAGCTAAGATGTTCTTCCTCAGCACGAGCAGTGCAGGATTTTGCCTTTTCATACTCATCCTGACGCTGTGCATATAGCAATTTTGCTTTTCTTAGAGCAGCTTCCAGCTCTTGCTGCAGAATACAACAAAAGGAAAGACACAAGAGACTTAATGATTTTAATTTCCCAGTTATTTAATGTGATGTTTAAAGAGGCTGTTACGCACAGGTCTATACACTGCAGTTCAAAGTACATAGTCAGAGAATGATACAAATACAAGCATGTCATGAAATTGACAGTTACATACTACATCCAATAAGCCCTATAGATTCCACATGTGAAATTAAGTGCATAACAGCCTAGTTTGAAAGTTTTGTCCTTTAAGAATTTTAGATTGAACATTGTTAGATATGAAAGAAATACCAACCATTTTCTTCTGTTCTCGCTGCCAAAGCTCCTTGATATCTTTCCTTTGTCTATCCAATTCATTTTTCCTTCCAAGAAGAGGCTAGATAGGAAACATTAGAGTACATAAAAGGCTTATAGGCTGCAAGTTTCGTCTTTTGTATAAATCTGTGCTGTTACAGAACTTCTTAAAAACCAAAACAATATCTTTGTCTTTTTCTTTAAGCTTACCTGCACAAACTTGTTAGACTGGAGAGCAGCAGCTGTTTGTTGCCAAAGTTGATTGTTCTCAATATCATTTTGAAAAGCATTAAGGAATATTGATTGGAATGGCATATAATCCTAAAATTACACACAACAAAACATTAATGTTCTAGGTAAGGTGGAGGTATGCTGACATTCTACATGTCTGTATAACTGAACTAGATTTTCAATTAAATTTAGTAAGGTATTATATGTCTGTGGAAGTTTGAGTTAGGTCTGAATAAAGGAAAGGAGTAATTTCTCAGCTACGCTTCATCTTACTAAGAAAACACTCTGAAAGAGAAGTCTGCAAGTCCAAATCACAAAGCATACAAGATATTAGACAGAAAAAAGCATATTGTGAAAACTACAAAGCTATTCTGCATTTTCAATAAAAATAAATTTATATATCCAAATTTCCATAGGAGATGGGAAGACATAAAATACAGCAGATGTTTTAACCAGTGATTTACAGTATAAATCAATTCTGTATCAACTTAAAAATCCATACCTCAACATCCCCAAAGTTTTACTTTTGGGCAAGGCATCCAATACATATTTAAGACTTCAAAATAAAGCCCCTAAGATGTACTCACCTGGTGTCCAACAACAGCTTTAGCTGTTTCAGCCATTTTTGCTAGGTTTTTAGCACACTCCACTTCTGTTAAAAAAAAAAATAAATCACAGTTACTATTTACACTAATAGTTGTAGCACATGCTAAATAAATGCTTTTTACATTTTTCATCTAACAGATAGGCTACAGAGGGGCCCACTTTCACTTTGTTTCAGGCCTTTAATTACAGGAAATGTGCAACAGTTCTGTCCACTTCAGTGGAACAGCTACTAATTTAGAAATCACATTATTGACAGTCTGCAGCACAGAGGCCTGACAACAGATTTAATTTCATCATGACAAAGCTTATTAAATGCCAGAAAGAGCCACTCACCCAAGCTAAGCTTTTTTTCCACCCATGCGACTACATCCTTGGTATATTTTGACCATGCTTTAGCATAGGACAGAGCCGATTCAATTCCACTGTCATTTCTTAGGAGCATGCTATCAACCTCCTCTGCTCGAAGATGTCCTGAAAATAAAGCATCGAACACAAAGAAGTGAATTTTAGACATGACCACACACTGAGAGCAAAGCCAGTATTAGCCAACTGTGAATGCTTAAGCAGCTCTGATCTTGAGTTGGTCTTTAATGCTAGTTGATTCTAAACAGGACTGACAAGAGGTTTTAGAACAAATTAAAGGGTCACAGTATTTTACCTGAAGTAGTCATATGGTCAGCATAACTTTCTCAAAGAAAGTGACCCAACAAATTACCAATAATATGATGACATAGAGAAGTCCTTCAGGCCGTGGTTCTTCCCCTCCACCCCCAAAAAGCAGCCCAGGTTGGTCATTCACAAAAGCATACAACATCTGCAATAGCATATTTTTTTACAGTGAAGTTTTAATGGCAGGATAGGTGTAAAAAAGTGACCAAGCAACTTAGTTAAAACATTTTAGAAGATGAAACCACAGATACAGAATGGTGTTTATTAATATTAATGACCTACCTTGAATATCATCCCTCTCATGCAGTGAGCCCCCAGATTCCACAGAAAGATTCTCAAAAGACTGGTGTACAAGAAACAAAACATCAAGTTAGCAAAGAAAAGCTCTCACTGGAACTGACAGCCTAACAAAATAAAAGGCATGATCTGCCCCTTTCTTTTTTTACAGATACAGCAACTCCCTCTCACCTAAGGCACAATACCTTCTAAGCTCCCATAGCTGTCAACTGAGACATAACAAATAGCAAGGAATCATTATATACCTTTAAATCAACAATCTTGAAAGGCTGTGATGAAAGAGTTAATTGTTTAACAAATCAGGTTAAGTGACCTCCAGATTTTTTTGATCCCTACCTATCTTTTAAAAAGCATTTCATACAGACCTAATGTCATATACATGTAACACACACCATTATTCTACAAGCCATTAGAATTCTGTATTTCTTCCTCAAGGGAATAAAGTTACCATTTCTCCTAAATTACTTGGTGTGCACTGTAGGCACAACAGCTGACTAGCAGCACTTGCCAATGAAGCCCTGACAATCAGTACAACCTGACAGAATTTAATCCAATAATAAAAGGAATTTAGCACAAGATTTCCTCCCTACCTTTGTCCTCATGCTGCATGTTGCTACCCCTTTAACTGTGCAAGTCGAACTATTTGTAGGACTGTGCTGTAAACCAGGCCGCTGAACAAATTTAAATGAATAAAAAGCTTACCTAGTAACCACCACCTCCTTTAAAAAAAAAACCAAACAAAACCCAACATAACCCTACATAATTTTAAATGAATAAACTACTCTTGAAAACTCAGAAGCAGAGAGCAGGCAGAAGACAAGGCCAAGAAATAGCTGCAAGCTGGCCTTAAGCTTTACACATACAGCTTGTTTCCATTTTGAACTTAGGTGCTGTTTTATTTTCCGGCTTACAGCTAAAATAGAGCACAGTAACAATGATGCAAGTAGTTCTTTTTGTTTGTTTTCTTAAATGTAAATGGAAACTGATCATAAATCACACAAAAATCCTTCAATCATCATTGTTTACTTCACAGCAAAAGCAGCTTTCCATATACCAAAACATGCAAGGTATTAATCATCAATTACATGCAACAGAATCAAAATACAGTCTATGGAGCAGCTCCATTCCTAAGAAAGCAGAATACCAGTACAATTGCTGTTTAGTAAAAGAGAGTTTCAGTAAAACGGAAGGGCTTTTTCAGAACAGGTGGAAAATCCATCCAAAGCTGTCCAACAACCAAATGGTAAAAAAAAAATAATCTGAATTTAGAGATGGATCAATATTTGGTTGCACAGAAAGCCTGAACATTCCTAGATTTAGTTCTGATTTAGGTATAAAGTATTATTGCCTTCAAGTAGATTTTAAAGTGGCATACAGCTGTTAGGAAAGAACAAGTAAGAGGAAAAACCCCATACTTTCTATTAACTCAGGAGGCACTTAAAAGTTCTGGTCCTAAAAATTATTTCCCATTCTAAAAGACTTAAATCATTTTAGTCCCGAGAACTGTTCACTCCTTTCCAGTAGTTCAGGCAACACAATCTAGTTACGGCAGCTAATCAACGCTCATTCATCCATCTATATTCACCCACTGTAAATATGTAATACCACATTTTAAAAGCAAGTACATGGACAACTACTTTTACTTATGTCCTACAACTTAGTACCATAACTTGACCCATATAGCTTGCCCCCTCAAGCATCCAGTGACTCATCCCAGTGAGCCTAGCAAAAATAAATAAAAAAAAAGCCTGACTTCTAGACAGATTTCACTTCTCAACTTCAACCAGTCTCTTCTGCCTTTTTTCCCCCATGACTCAAGAACTCTCACCCTGACAGAGGCAAATCTCTGCACACGTTTTGAAAATGTTATCCTTCTCCTTTATTATGCTCTCAGATCTACATAGCATCAAATCACATCCAAATAGCTTGTTGAGTAACAAAAGGTCAGACATGCCTGTCTCGTCTCTTACAATGTATTCTAAAGCTCTTCTGTTTTTAATTAAGAAATATCTTTGCTTCCACCTTGTACTTCTGGTTGTACTACAAGGGCTAAAATGAGAACAATTACATCTGCTAAGAGACGGGGTATACATATAATTTAACTTAAGCTTCCAAGTGGAATGTCTGAACTAAAAAATGTAGACTCCCCTGCAGTCAAGAGAAGCAAGATCAGCCCCCCGCCTCCTTAGAGCAAATCCTCAACAGCTTTGTTAGGGATGTCCCCAACTTAACAGGCAATTAAAATATCTCTCCTTAATTAACCCTCAAAGCATTTACATGTTAAATTCTAGCAAAATGTTATGCTGTAATATTTCTAAGATACAGCTAGCTGCTACATTCAACCACTGAATGTACACATCTACAGGAATTAAAAGTTAATATAGCTACTTCAGTATTTTGCATTTAACTCTTAACACTCAACACCTAGTTGGCCTCCAAATTGCTCTCTGAATTGCAAATCAAAGTGAAATGCTTCATCTGTTAAATGTGTATTTATTTGCCTGAATGAAAATGCACTTAAATTTAAGACAGATTTCCAAGAAATTGAACCATATTATCCTACCTGCTCCAAAATTTATAGTTGTTCCCTTCCACATTAGGAAAAGCAAATGACACTACAAAAAAGGTCTTTTAAATATAAGCTAGTGACTTCTGGAGCATCTAGAATAGAATTCCTTCTTCATCTCGCTATATTCTAATTTGCCCTTGGTCTTCCCCAACCCCGATGTTCAGAATGATCTTTTAGCCAGGCATTCACTTTCACAAGACAAGACATGGGACCATCTCGTTCCAGGAACGCGATGCTTTTGCATCGCAAAGCCATTACAAGATTAAAATGTTGGCAAATTCAGCACCTTCCTTCTGCTGGTGAACTGAATAGCTGAAAAGTATTTGTTCAAATCATCTCATTTAAGTTACATAAGATGCTAGCTTCTACGCTATTTTATTTCATACTTTTTATCAGCAACCTAATCATCTGATTCTAAGTCTGCTGGAACCAGTTTTCCAAGCAGCCTCCTTCCCCTCCATGTTGTTTGCAAAGATGAGATTTGCTGCAGCTACAGAAGTAGAACTTCTGTGATCATCCATCTTTTTCACATGTGTGTTATCAGACATAGTGAAAATTTAAAAAGACTACTCAGCTGTAGCTGCAGAGCATTATTATGATCAAGCCTATGTCAAAGAATGTGAAGCCTTAAGTACATTTCAATGAAACCTTTAAACAAACCCACAATCTAAAATTTTTAACCTCGCTACAATTTAGCTTGTGATACACATTTATCAATTGCATTTTCCTTGCATGTAACTAACTTTGACTTGATTTACTTGAAAGTCTGCTTCTAGATACACAAAAATTCATAACAGAATTTGGTACTGAGCAGTTTTTAATCTCACCTTCAAAGTGTTTGAAGGGGAGTTTAAAACGCTAATATTTTTCTTTGACTACCTATAAGTTGACAGTGCTATTTCAGCTCTCTTAGTGAATTGCTGTTGAAACAGCTACAGCACAAACTGGGCTCTGGAAGAAGAAAAGGTTATTTTGTAATTAATATTAGTCTTTAAAAGCCAAAAAGAGGTCATTAAACCTTTAGCTTCTAGGTCTAACAGGTCTGTTTAACCACTCCAGCATGCAAATCATTTAAGTATCTTACTTTTAAGTATTTAGTTCTTTTCACTTTAACAATTTAAAAATCTGAAATACAATTACAGTAGGTTATCATTTATATATTTGAGCGCTAGCCCTGTTGCGTCATCACTAGCATTCAGAACTGAGAACACATTCAAGTATCCAAAACCCTGAATGCATTTTTTTCATGGGTTTAATCTTGTTTTAACACTCAGTGTCCCAGCCCCATGAAGCACAGAGTTTCAGTGGAAATTAAAATCTCCTTTAAAAGATATCATTCCCCACTCCAAGAGAACGTGTTTAGCCTACCCGACTTCTCCGAGATACAGGAAGTCCCAATGACGAGCCATTGTCTACATCTCCCATAAGGAAGTCTGAAACACTGCCAGAAAAACAAAGAATTGTGTTACTTCATTACTTTACCTCACCAAGCAATTTCAGATCACAGAGAACAAAAATTCAGAGTGTTTCTAATATCCTTTAAAAGTTCTGCAAATAATTTTTAGAAGTAGTCTTATATTCCCTGCAATTTCTATACCATCATTTTCCTTGTTAAGAAAAAAAACCAAAACCCCAAAACACCCAAACAAAGCAGTAAACTTGTTCTGGATGTGATTAATTTACATTATTTTATCAGATAATATTTGTCCAAAAGAAAACTAAAGTTTTTGTTGTTGTTGTTTAATTTGATTCAGCTCCACTGAGCTCTTTAAAAACTTGTTCTGGATTCCAACTTACACGTTTCCAAAGGTGAATGCCAATGTTTCAATGGAAGAAAATATTTCACTGAAGAGTTCTCTCTTGTTTTCTTCGTTAACTTCTTTGAAGTTCACAGCTTAGGAAAAAAAATTAAAACCAATGGGTGAGAGGTGGGGTCAATCAAGCAAGTTTACTAGGCCTAAAGACAAATTTTATACGCAAAGTCTCCTATAGAACATGCAACATTATACTTTTCTGAACAATTGAAAAAACACAGTTTTAAAGAAAATTAGTAATAAAGTAAACACTAAAGGAAAGAAATTAACACAATCCAGATGCTTTCCACAATGAAATCAGACTACTCTTTCACTTCCTATATTTTCCCACTTAAGAAGCAGCTTTGTGTGGGAACATGATGGTAACGTGAGGGGAAGAGAGAAACAGTCATTTACCAGCAAGGGTCAAATCACACAGCAGCAGCAACACCAAAAGTTGCTCAGAAATGCAGTCAAATATTTGAAAAACTGTTTCTTTTCTGGGCAGAAATTTCAGAATTCAGAACAGGAGCAGTAGTTTATGGGGGTGTCTCCCCCCCCGCGACTGTATGTGATCCTATGTATCCATCCCAAATACAGGATTTCTGGCTTGAGTACAAACAGAAAGCCACCAAAAGGTAGTGTCCATTGCAAAACTCTTTAATTATTAGCTACGCAGTCTGGCAAAAGCCGTTCAGTTTTGCCTGTTAAAAGTGGGGAAAAAACTCGGCGTAAGTATCGTTGTTCCAAAAATAGGAAGAGAAGTGTTCCTGGACAAACGATATGGTTTACACTGGTTATGAAGACAAGTATTTAGCCACTCAACACTGAGCTTTTAACATGCTTCCATGACAAACTGGAATAATGAGACAAGAAGAATGATTCATCCAGAGTTTCTATTAACAACTACTGGACAAGCAGGAGGAGAGAGAAAGGAAAAGGCAGAAAACACAACCATTTTTGCCTGTTTCCAGCTTAACTTCTTGTTCATTGGTGACTGGGAAATTTTTTGTAGAAAAGTCGCATACATTCCTTTGTGCCAAAGCTGAGCCCTCTGGATGGAAGTTTTCCTAATTTTACATTGTGAGAAGCAACAACTTCACATTAGTATTTATTTTTTAAAAAGTTTAATTTTTTTACGCAATGCACTATTAGTAATTATCTAGATGCCTAAGCTACACTTATGTTCATCTGTTTCAGAGATACTGCAATGACACATACAGCTATTCACCCCTAATTCATCACTTTTTGCAAGAACTGTGACAATGTTTATTTATGTATACTCCTTACATTTCAAGTACAAGTATGGAAATAATGGACCGCAATCATTTCTAGAAGTAGCAAAAATTAAATCACATTAAATTGTTGCCCATTCTATACACATTTTCTTATCAAAGTAACAGACTTCAATCTTGAAAGGTATTCAAACTTCCTGCCAGGTGCCTAAACACTAATGAGTAACAAACAAAGAACGTACAGTAATCTGCTGCCCCATTAGACTTCCTTTGTGAAAGGAAAAGTTTTTAACTAGTAAACTAACACAGTTGAATCCATTCCTTTTTATACAACATGCCAACACACCTGATCAACATTTTTGTAACAACTATTTCTATACAAAGGTATTACAGAAAATACGTATTCTTCTCATGGGCTATTTTCACAATTACTTGCAAATCTGGAAGAATATGTTGTAATAAACTTACAGCAAAAAAAAAAATCGCCACTTATTAAAAAAATATTAACTGTCTCTGTTGCCACAGTTCATTGCTAAATTAAGGCTTCTCCTACCTCTTCATTCTTCTGCACTTCGCAATTACATAAAAAAATGCCTCTGGCACCTTTGTTTGACATAAGACTCAATAAAGCTCCACAGAATATAAATTTTTTTTAACACCTTTGTAAACAGCAGTGGATTTCTTTATTTTTTTTTAAATTCAGGTTAGTTGAAAACTTCAGCTTTCCAGAGATAACACCGCTTATAAACTCTGGATTCCAAATCATTAAGCAACAACAGTTACTATGAGATCTATTGATTACCAGCCACTAATGACTGGAAAAATCATTTGAGTGCCAGCACAAAATGCAAACTATTTCAAAATTAAAAGGAACCAACAAAAACTGTCTATATATTCAAAGCACTTACCACCGAGACATTCGTATATCCATTAGCTGCAGTGTCTTCAGAGAAAAAGCACTTCTTTCACTTTGTTAACGAGACATTAATATAGATAGCCTCTCCCTAAAGAAACGCTGTCTGTTTCACTCTGCCTTCCTGTTGCAGGAAGAGTTTCATTAAGCTTTACACTTTATATACCAGAAAAATCCTTTCTTTTCAGGATCCATCATAAATGGGATACCAATATCAAGTTTTTCAGAATTACCACCTCTCCCAAAAAAGGTTAGTCCAAGCTCTTAGTAATTCAGTGGAATACAAAAAGCTTTCTTCCAGTTTACTACCACTGGAATGCTGATGTACTTAACATCAACTTTAAACCATGCACGCTCTTTCCCCAGGACATCCTGACTGCACACAATAGCTACTGACAACAATGAACTATAGTAATCTTTCCAAGTCTGGAAAGGACAGCTATCTATCTATAGTTCTACAGATTTCAAAGCAAGTATACAACTTAACGTTTTTAAGTAAGAGTTTAGATGTCATGTAATGAACTTTAAAATAATCATATGATAGCAATACATTAAAATCTGGAATCCAGTATCTGAAACGCAAGCCTAGCTTGTATTAAAGTAGATCTATATTTCCAAGGCTGGCAAAGCTGTCTTCAAATTGAGGTAGGTTTGGCAACCTCATCAAAATGCTGCAAGACACTGCAAAGTTTCAACTCTTGGGTCATGCCATCAAAAGCTTTCTGAATCAAGCACAGAACATGCTGGGGAACCACCAACAGCCATGCAAGTTTTGGAAGCCAGAATCCCAGAAGCTGAAGCAGTGCCTGAGGACATTTGAGCAACGCTTCTGAAACTGTGAAGAACAGGCTGTCAGCTGTCAAGAACAAAGTGCAACCAGGGCCTTTAAAAGATGATGCTTAGACAGCTCACAGCGACCACAGCACACAAGCTTCTGCAATGCTCTCTTGTCCCTTTCCAGCCAAATCAAGACAGCACAGCCCAGGAAACCCAGGGGACACGACCATGCTGGAGTCCACAGGAGTTCACTTGCTTCCTCCTTCCCCCTCCCCATAGACACATGCGGGACTGGCAGCAGCAAAGCTACCTTACCAGCTGCCTGCAGAGCCTCGACAAGTCTAAACTACACCAGCTTGCAGAATTTACTCTTTGCAGGTCAGTTTTCTCATACCTAATAGACAGGTACGGTAACTTCACCACCTATTTCCTTAGACAGAAATAGATCTTCAATCCATACTTTACTAGCTGACTTTTAAGCAGTAAGCAACTGGCTGACTTCTTGGAACTAAATATGTTTACAACCAGTTTTCTGTCCTTAAACTCCCAACAATGCTTTCAAAAACCTTTCAGAACTATTTCAAAACCAAAAACGCCACCCAAGCAAACAAAAAAACCCAACCAAGACCAAAAAAACACTCCTTCTCCCAAAATGAAGACTTGTAATACTTCTTGTTATTACCTCTCATCTTTAAAAATGTGTAAAAAAATGTGGGGAGCAACCTAAGTAAAGAGCAGCAGTATACAGACTGGAAAGAAGCAGAAGAAGAGTATTCTTAGGATCTCTCACAGCTAGAGAGAATCAGTAGGCTGTCCAGGCCCCACTGTTCTACTTTTAGTTCTCTGTGCCATATAATTTCATCAGCCTGTACTTACTACCAAGTCTGGCAGCCTCCCCAGCTTTAGCTGGATGCCAACAAGGCAAGTTTGAAGAACTGTTTCCTACTCCCTCCATAATAAATTTTGCTCTGAATTTACATCACAGATACACCAACAAAACTGAAATTAGTTCACCTTGCTAGAGGTATTTAACTTCAATGCAGAACTGTTAGAAAAATACCCCCAAACCTAAACAGGGAATTTGTACAAGACAAGTGCAATTTTCAGCTTTACCAGGAATTTGCATTCATTCTAGTGATTCAATTTGCATTCATTCAAAAGGTGCAATTTAGAGAGAAAAAAAACAGTACAAACTTGAATTCAGCATGGGATCAGGAAAACTGTGTACTCTGGGCCCATCAACTGTTTAAAGACACTGAGTGGGAAAATAACAACTATGATTATGATGGTGTGCCAGACTGGGAAGTGACTTCCAGAAACATGAGAGTAAACAGGTTCTAAGCAAGACGCTTCAGTAAGTCTCAACTCTTTCAGATCATTTGAAAGACACTCTTTACGAAGCACTCAAGTAAGCATGTATAAGTATTAGAGTCCAAGCAAAGAGGCCCAGTGAACCATGTCACGTCGAAGATACAACCAGAGAAATTAAGTTTCTTTTCCCCTACATTTTCCTGCAACCTTAGTTTACACTGGTAAAAGTCTGACATTATCTGTTGTGTCAAACATCATTCTCTGTAGCAAGTCTGACATTATCTGTTGTGCCAAACATCATTCTCTGTAGCAAGATTAAGGTAACATGCTATAGCTAGTTTTTCCTTCAATCTGTCCAAAGGAAAAGCATTAGACATCCAAAGCAGAACTACAAGCACATTCATATCATTCCCACTGAAGGACCTGAGAAATGGCTGAGAGCCTTGAAGGAGGGGCACGAGAACTCTAATTTTTGCTAGCATTCAAAATATTCCCACTTACAGCAATTTAAAGGAGGTGGTCTGTCTGCACCGGACATTAGGTTTAAATCACAGTGCAACTTGTCACACTTATAAGAATACTTCACAAGCCAGAGTCACTGACCATCACTGGTTCCAAAGTTATTGTAACTGATTTCATTAAAGAGCAAAGGCAGTTACTTGTCAAAGAAAACCATTTGCCCCTACATGAAGTTCCACATACAAACTAGATTTGAAACCCTAGCACTATGCAAAGATTCAAAAAGGTCTTTCTAGAACCTAAACCAGTTATGCTTCTATTTCTGAAGGGGGTGGAGGGAGAGGAAATCACATGTAAATCCCAGCTTGTTTCTATTTCATCCTCTCCTAAATAAACATCAGAAATTTTCCGTGCAAGGTTAATCTTCTTCCTAGTCATAAATCTGACTACAGATACAGAGTGCTTCCATGTCTTTTTATAGCTCTGTCCTCCAATGACAAGAAACAGATGAGTCAGATGAACTTTTCATAATGTCACATTAACACAGCCTGGGAAGACAAGAGGAAAAAGGATACTGGTTCTGTCCTACCAGCTCCTCACAATCTTGTCGCTTCCTGTTTATTCAAAAGTTACATTACTTCTAGTGACATAACCACAGCTGAAAACCTGTGAACACATGTGTTACCGACAGGCTACTACTGTAAGCAAACTTGAGGTCTGATATGCTTACAATTCACCACAACATGCTGTATTTTTAGTTCAGCTTCCTCAGTTCCAGCAGTCATACACTTCAGTTTGAATACAAACACAGACCAGTATGATCCTCACACAAAAAACAGTTGTAAAAACCAAACAGGTGCTAAAGACAAACTGCCTTCACATCTACCACAGGTTATGCTGGGGGGAGGTAGGCCTTTTTCATACAGCAAAGGTTTTGCTGTTCTCAGAGAAGTAGAAGTAGGACCAAAGTACTGCTCAGAAAGAGCTGATGCCCTGCAAGTCCCCATTTTGGTCTCCAGACGCATAAGGAATACAGTATGTGGCTGAGCAAACACTGATAGGCATTACTGAAGTCTTGATAAGAAAGTACCTCTTTGTATCAAAGACTACAAATATTGAGGCAGGAGTGACCAAGACCACCTTCTTTAGCATGATCCGGAGCTCCGTTTCCTTGCAATTAACTTGGGAACTCTGCAAGGCCAAGTCACACAGCACTGGATCACAGGAACAACGATTTGCCACAGAGTGAGTTTGTGTTTGCTTTAGGCACAGAACAACCAGACAGTTTACACCAGCCTCTCTGTTCTAGGTCCAGAACATATGCTGCTTATGAGACAGATGAATAACTCAGAAATTAGTGAAAATGCTATGAACAGCAACTGCATGCCATAACTTTTCATTCCATCAGAAAACACTTTTTATCTATTTATTCAAGCTGGAAGAATGCATTTGTATCAGATCAGCACTATGCACCATATCATCACTGTACTTTGGATACTGTAGCAGGAGCCCTAAAGCTAGATTTTCAGTACTGTCAAAGCACTGCCAATGAGAAAATTATTCACAAAGTAATGTAACCAACAGAGGGGAGAAAGTCAAAACTTGAGCCCAGTTCCAGCTCAAAGATGAAGAGTGTTACCATAACAAAATCAACTCCTTTCATGCCTTTTTTCTTTGAAAGGTTTCTCATCATACAAGATCATATTTAAGATAGTTCAAGTGAGCTATGGCTGAACACAGACTTTTCAGCTGTACCTAAAGTATGGTCTTACAACTTGACCCACTTGAACACATCTGACAGAAAACTGGAAGACATAACTGTTCTGCTTTTGTTTCAAGTGGCATTCTTAAAACAATCGAGCAGAGTTACTTTCAAAATTCTGTAATTATACAATATGCACAGTGGTTTCTTAACAGTAGGAGGTTTTTTCATATCTAAAATAATGTAACCCCTCCATGACTGTAGCTCCTCATAAACTCAATATATTTACAGTGAGTGAACTGTACAACGCAAATGTTAGTAGGTAGCCTACTTCAAGTGCAAACGTATTAACTATATGAACTAAAAATCTGTTGGGGAGAAAGCTAGAAAGTATTTGTGAATATCTGTATTGCCAAGAAAAGGCTTAGTACTACAATTATTTCTTCTGCTAACTATCAAGAGAAATGAACAAAATCCTAAAATAACTATTCAAAGAACAGCTACTCATCAAACCAAGTAGAAACATATATACAAGAAAATGTATGAAACACCAAAGCATCTGCCCAGGGTTCAGTGCTATTGAAACTGTATGATGGAACAGTGTCCACCAAGAAGAGAAAAAAATACGTACAGCATCAAATTCAGAAGGCTGCAAGTGCTCTGGAGGAATGGATTATGTAATTCAACAAAGTGCTTAATTCTCCACTTCAGAAATGGAGGGGTAGGAGGGAGAATATATAAATCTAGATCTGGAAAACTGGTTCAGCACTAGAACTACAGAAAGTGACCTTGGACTTACCATACACTTTAAATCGAACACAAAAATTGACAAAAGGCCAACACAATTATGGAGTCAATCAACAATGTTACCATGTGAGACAAGGAAAGTAATTCTACTGCTTTACTCTGTAATGGTAAACTTGGACAGTACAGGCAGTGATCAGTTTGGGGCACTGCATATCAAGAACCACCTTGATAAACTATGTAGTCCAAAGAGGATAGATATTATTGCAATAGTTTTTGGAAACATGATTTAGCAAAGGTTGATATAATTAGATTTACTTGCATACCTGAAGTCAGTTCTCCTCAATGTTTCTTAAAATTAAAGAGCAATTGAACATTGTCCTGCGTTCACTGAAATTAGGGGTGAGTGGAAGACACACAGTGATCTTACCATAGCACTTAAGCATGGAATCAGCTTGTCTAAGGTGGACATAGAATTATGTTCACTAAACATTTAACCTGTTCTCATGTATAAATATCTGATTACCATTGTACACATGTACTTAACTCTTCCCAAGATCAACAAGACAAACAGTAACCTCTCAGGAATATCCTTGGCATTTCTACTGTTACGTACAATTCCCTAAAGCAAGTTCTCAAAAGTTGTAGAGTTATAATCCTGTGATCATTTCAAATACCAGGGACAGATCTATAGGAAACTACATGTAGCAGGAGGAAAATGCAAGGTGGGCTGCTAGTACCTGCCCAGATCAAGCAAACTGGCAAAACTACGTATCAATAGGAAGAATCCATAAGAAGCTTGCAAGAATCCAAGATATAGGAATCAGGCAGCTAAACACATTAGCATTTTAACTGATATTTCTACTTTACTGAATCAGCAGTGTATGTACAGACATACTAAGATAATTAGGAAACAAGGGGGAATACCCTAGAATAAGGAGATAAACTAAATGATGCATCTCTGAAGGAAGATGGTCCACATGACTAACACAGGCAAGAGGTAGAGGTTTAACCCTACTCAAAGCATTCTCCGTGCCACATAGAAAAAACCTGTACTGGGTCCACAGTAATAAACTCTACTTATTCCAGAGTAGGGAGAGCTGCAGTCAAAGGCTACACAAAAAAGAAACAGATATGGTTTATGGGGCTGGAGCAATTGTGTGCTTTATTTGCATTGATCTGACATGCAGAGAACTGCAGCAGCAAATGCCAGCAATAGAAAGTATTAATGTCTATGCAAGGCTTTTTTTTTTTTTTTTTCTGTTGACACCTTTACCATGCTTATGATCTGTTTGTGGCATTTATAACTGTTAGGCCGTTCAGATTTGGATTGCCCATTTAGTTATTTCTTCACGTGATGTAAATACACCACCAACCCTACAAATTTATAGAATTAAGCAAAGATTTTTGGCAAATCTCTAAGTGGATAAACATGAGGTTTATTATTCTGTGATATTATTCTGTGATGCACCAGTAAAGAAAAGCTCAAGATCAAAAGCTTGTGCTTTTGGAATTCAGTGTGGGTCTGCAGCTAGCTTCCTATACGCAGAATTTTATTACATCAGCAGGAGAACAAGATACTTAATATTACTTTTCACTTAGAGAAAGTATTTTTAGACAAGTGTTAAGGTAAAGGCAAAGAAACCCTGTTTCTCCTGTATACATAGAAACCTATCTGTAACTCCAAGGCAGAGTCAATCAAGTCACTAATTACAATTTTCCAAGAATATGAAAGGTAGTAATTCCTTACCTTTTACTTTTGCAATAACTGTTCCTGCAGCACTAAGAATATCAACTGAGTTTAGAGTCTGATGTTTATTTATCACTGCTTTTAAAACACGTAGCAACTCCCCCAGGCGTTCGTGTACTACCTGATGCAGGCCATCTTGATTTTCTGAAAAAAACAAAGGAGAAACTACATTAAAACAGTGAATTACACCTCATCACATTACAAACCACTTTGATGATATTCAGCTTCACTGAAGTCTAGGCCATATGGAAGCTAGGCCTGCTTAGAACAAAGAAATTGTTAAAAAAAAGTTATACTATCATTTGCCAACAATTTACCTGCAATGTTGTATGCCATTTACTAATTTCTCCCCAAAAGTCAAGCAAGTATACTTTAAAAAAAAAAACAACGGGGGGGGGGGGGGGGGGGGGAGGGGAGAGAGAAGGAAAAGGCGGGGATGGGGAAGGGGCAGGACAAAAGACTACTTGAATTAAACCATCTTTTTCTCATGTCGTTTCATCAACCACCATTTTGATAATTACATATATTCAAAAAAAGAATATAAACAAAAGCAGTTTTGGATTGCACATTTGATACTTCTTCTCCCAATACAAATTCAACACCATTTCTGTGTATTCATAGAATTACACAAAGATTTTCAGCAAATGTTGGCTAGTTTTTAACTCAAGTGTCCGTCAAATGTTATGCATCTTTAGTATATAAGCCTAGATCTACAAAGATCTGTCTTTAAGCATGTCAGTCCTGATAAAGAAGCTGAAAATCTAAATTATTTTGTCGAATTAGGCATAATCAGAAAAATTCTCAAACACGCACATATATAGGGCAATGGTTTCTACAGCATATGCCTCTTGCTATGCGCCTCTAAATCCCCCCCCCCCTCGCCTTATTTTTTTTTTTTTTTTTTAAATAATTCTTGTTGCCTCCATGGCACAGGTTAAACCACAAGCTCTTCCATTCTGTTACGGAAAAGGTGCTGGTGCATGGAATTAAAGTTTCACATGCACTAGAGTGCTGCGTTGCAAGTTGTGGTAAAAAGCTTTCAAATTCAGGAAAGTCTAGCTTATGAAAAAGAAAAAGAGGATCTAATACAAGCTGACTCACTTCCCCACCGAGCAAAAAGGAATGGCAATTCTGTGTTGTCTGTGGCCATGATAACAAACAGGTCAATACAGACAACTACAGTACAATGCAAATTGATCCAGTGCTACTCAGAACAGTTTCAAACCTGAGCCATTTTGTCCTGGCTACGAGACATTACATTTAGGCTAGAGGCACCTAAATTCTTCTGAGGAATCGACGAAGTACAACATGATACATCACTACTGTCAGGTGGGTAGGTAGGGGGACTACATACAAATTACATGCCATTGTATCAAGTGCAAAAGCAAGCCTTCTAAGGACCACTGTGCTTCAGGCTTTATTTCCCTAGGTGTCAAATAACGAGATTTTTTTCAGCTCAGACTAGCTTATACGTGGTCAAAGGAAAAACCTTGACTCAGGAAGTGGACTAAGGCAAAAACTTTATCTAACATTCACTGGCACTTTGTGTGTTTTCTCCTGCTGGCGGGGAGTAGGGAGCTCTATCCTTAACAGGTCACACAGAAGTCTAGGAAAACCCATCTTACACAGCAGTAAATGAAGAAAGCTCTAAGTAATTCATTAGAGAAACATAGTTGTGGCTTTATCTTCATTTACATGTATACATCATGGTTTTTAACTGAGGACTCAAACACAGCAAAGGCAAAAAAAAATAAGAGGCTGGTACTAAACATGGCTATGATTCAGTACATAATCTGTCTCTGCTACTAAAACGTATGACAAACACACATCGATCTAAAGGCATACTATAGCTCAGGGTTTGGAACTTCATGGGGAAAGCAATCCAGGCTTGAAGTAGTTTCCATACAAGCAACAATAGCGGAAGCTGGGACCTTGGGTAACAGATGATTTATAGAGGATACGAAAGAGTATCAGGAAATCATGAAAGTCATGAAAATAGTGGGTAGAATCAACCACTCACCAACGTCTTTCTGTTAAACATGATGCACCTCAGACGATTAAACAAGAGCAAGCAGGAGCCAGATTCAAAACACAAAAGGGTGATTTTTCACATAAGAGACCTGTGGAATTTCTTACCAAAACACAGCAGTGGCACAAGAAGCGTACACCCTGTGGGTTACTAATGAGACAATAAACTCCTTACTAGGTCAGGACATGGGTCCAGCTAGCCTGTGCCTTACACAGCAGCGAGTGATGCTGCTTCGGAGACTAGACAAGACTGGCCGCTTTCTGTGGGCCAGTCCCCCAGCACCCCCAGCTGCTGCACCACAGTTGCTCTTATACACTTCAGTAACTGCTTACAGACCTGCTGTATTTGAATTCATTTAATTCCTTTTGAACCTGCATCCACAACTTGTTTTCACTCAACTACTCCACTCTTTAGACCACTGAACTACTAAGCATTGTACTAAAACAAACAATATAACTGCAACAGCTCAAGGACTCCCCTAAGCAGAAAGGGTTCAGAGGGTACGTCCAATTTACCATTTTTACTTTTCTCTAGCTATTCACTTTTGGCAGTCATTGGAGTTCAGACACCAAGTTAGACACAGCTTTAGTCTAAGCCAGCATGGCAATTCCCACCTTCTAACACTTGGAGAAATTCTATAGCTGTCAAAATGAAACCAGTTAATTGTAATGATTCCTTCAGCATTTAATCCATCAAAGCCTCAATTGTACTCCATCAATGCAAGAATGCATGCTGTTGGGAGTACTGGGCAGCTCCAGGCAAAGGCAATGGGGAAAAGGAAAGACAGCACAAAGCCAAAGTGGATCAGACAACATAGAAAAATATATCTGAAAATTATAGTAACATGTTATTTTCAGGAAATAGAATATTAGAAAGTTAAAGGTAATTCCAATTAGTTGATTAAGAAACATGTCTAGTGTGTAGACTTAAGTTTTGAAATACTTAAGGAGCAGGTAGTCTATGGAGGGCATGTCTCCTCTCTTCTTACAAACCTCCAGAGGCAGACATTCCACAATCTTTCACTGGCACTAGTGATTTATATTGGCAGAACTGGGACAGATAGGCTTTTGAAGGAGGCATCTGAAAGCTGTATGCCACACACCTTCCCCATGAGCTGTCTCTGTCTAAGCAGAATATATGCAGTCCTCACATGAAGGGCATGAATATTGAGGCCAACTGACTAGAGATGGTCTGCACAAGTACACCATTTGACCAGAACTGCACCTCTTACCTGGCCAAGATGAAGGTGTCCCTGTTTTCTGATCCACAGATGTCCACTTGTGGCTGAAAAGAGTTCCTAATCATGTGATCAGGAATACCCATGCACATACTCCATAAGCAGGTCCTTTTGGTGACATGGTGGGTAGACTTTTGGATGCCTAACAAGTAGGGGAGGGGAAACAAGGCAGGAAAGCACCCAAACCAATCTACAGATTACTCCAAGTTTGAGAGTCCTCAGGAAGGAGTGCATCACAGGCATATGGCAAACTGCATAAATTATTCCAGGGAGTTAAGTGTGACCCACAGCTACAGGCTTGACATTACAGAGTAAAATGGACTCTTGAGGTTCCTTACAGGTTAGGTCAAAGCAAAAAAAAAAAAAAAAAAAAACAAATCATTCAGAAAACTGATTAAAGCATATCTGATCCCAAAATGCAGTTTCTTAGTATGAAGATTTGATAATATCTTACCAGACCAACTGAGTTGGGGAAAAAAGCAAAATAAGTGGGAAGGGTAAGAGAGAGAGAAAGAAAAAAACCTTAAGGGACCTCTTGAAGTCTGAAACAGAAGCAGTAAGCTTCAAAGGGAAATGCAAGTTGAAAACAACTGCTGAATTGAATTAGATGTTTATCATACCATCCAGAAGAACACTATCACTAAAATAATACATTCAAGCATAAGTTTAGTTATTTGTACTCTCAGAAGCAAAGGTCTGGCTACACCCAGCTGAGATTTCTTTGTATTCCATCACTGTATTATTTGTTTACAAAATATCTGAAACATTGTTTCTGTGCCTTCAAAAGACAAAAGGTCTGCGACAAGTACTGCTTGGGGAGGGAGGGGTGGAGCAGAAGTCATCAGGAACCACAACTACACTGCATTCAGCAACTGATACTCACCAAACAGACACTAGAACAGAGATTTCCTGTTCAGGACAGATTTATAAAACTCAGGTAGTAAAACAATCTAAACATGCGAGATTAACAGAAACACAGTTTTAATACTAAAGGAGTCTGAAAACAGCTAGGAGACCAAAACAACAGTAGAGCAAGTACTGTTTACAGTGAAAAGAATGCATGAGGAAATGTGTCCCTTAACAAGTTCCTGCAGCAATTCAATCTAACTTAAGCAGTCATAAAAATTAATATTTACTTTCAGTTTTTCTTCTATCCCTTTCACTGTACACACTTATTTATCCATTTCTCCACATGAAGTCAAGCAGGAAATTCCTCCACCAATGGATGCTATATCAGTTCAAAAAAAAAAAAAAAAAGTCTTTCCCAAGCTTAATAACACGAATTACAATACCATATAAGAGTAGTTAGTACTTGGGACCACAGGACTGCGACTGCCAGTGATGCTGCAGCACAGAGGACCTCTCTGGCCACCTGAGTTCAGCTGTTTGCTTAAGTAACTAGTTTCCTGAAATCTCCTGGAAGAAATCACTCAGCCCTCTACCAAAAGAAAAAAACCAGAGCTCTTAAAACTGTGGGAGGGGGGGAAGTCGTGGAGAGAGCTTAGCCGCCTATCTGCAAATCTTCTTTCACTGGTGCTTAAACTGTCATTTACATTAGCTGAAAACAAACTCTTCCAAAATGTACACGCAACCACATGAAAGCATACTCTGTAGAAGTAGAGAAAGAAGAATAGAGTGAAAAAGCATGTATTCAAAGCTGACAAACCTAACACACACAAATGATATAACAAAGCAGCTGGGAAGCCTGTCAGTGTTAGCCAAGCCATCTCAGTAGCACACTGCTGTCACTAGCATCCCACTCCTCAATGGTTTCAATTTTATAACCACTTCATTTATAACCATTTCATCTTAAAACCACGCATCCATCACTAATGTAAAAACAGCATAAGATACTTTTTTTCTAATTTTAGGTATTTCTCAACAGGAAGCCTTTGTTTAGTAAATATTAGCAAGCAATAATGGCCTTACAGCTATGGATTCTGTTCATGCAAAACAAAATAAAATTTGCTCATCAAGTTTGTCAGCGCCAGTCACCCTCCCTGCCAAGTCAGGGCTGGTCACAATACATGCAGTCGGGAAAGGCACTGCTGTGTCAGTTGGCTGGTATTCTTTTGTCTGACCTGATTTATTGTTGGCCCAAACATTTCTGAAGCTTTTTATTTCAAAAAATGTACACCAGGACAAGTTTAAATACAGACTAACATACGGTTTTTCCCCTCCATGGACATTGCATATCCTATATTACTGTTCAGACCCATACAGAAGATGCATACACCATTCTGCTTACGGCTTCTCCACACAGAACATTAACACTTTCTAACGGCAGCAGGCTCTCCCTCTACTACCCAATTTCCACCAGTCATAAGAGAAGGGGAACCACTAATACAACTGTTGTTTTGCTGTGGCTAAAAGTTTAGAACTGAAGTTGGTCACTGATGAAAAGAAAAGATAGGGTATAGATCTAGATAAATCAACTGAAAAGTAACACATCTGTGAAAAATTCTTGAAGTCAGATTACATATGAGACTTTCAAAGCAAGTGTTCTAGTTCACCATCTAATAAGGTCCTGCTTTCCCTATGAAGCTTTTTACAGGTACAAATATGTGGTTATTTACTTCATGCATTTAGTAGCTTTCAAGAACATTACACACAGTGAAAGATAGTACCAGTGTGGAACAACCTGCCATGCATACTGTCTACGGCCACAAGTTTATATATATAGATCAGTCTTTTGACTATGGGGGGGGATATATATAAACTCATCTCACTTGTGAAAATCTTACTATAAACAAAGTAACTTGTATTTTTTGCACAGTTTCTCCATCTACCCTCACAAACACAATTAAATGCCTTGTCTTTGGTAAGTGTCTACCATGAATTCACTCACCCACTCTATGGATGTTACCACTAGTTTAAGAAGATGAGTAACTGCAACTAGATGAGAACACTTATATGCCCATCGTGTACAAAGCCACTGGGCCATAGCCAGTGGCAGAAACTAAGGATCACCCTCACTAGGTCTAGTCCCCATTTTGAGAATTCCCTTTGTAAATTGCTGCTTTCCTGGGATCAGCTGACAACTGTGTACTTCAGCTCCCCTTTTACTTCCACTGAAATATAGAAGCCTCAATTCTGGTTTTAAGTGCCACATCATCTGCATAATTTCCAATCTCCTTCAGGAGAAAGGGAAAAAACCAGACAGAACAGTCTTGCAGGGTGGTAGTGAGAACAAGCACACAAACTGGGAAGCAATTTTCCCCAATATCCAAGTATCTGGATCCAGAACTTTAATAAAGTTTCACCTTATGGAATGCAAACAGTCAGCTCTTCATTGCTTTCGATCTTGGAAGGATTCAGAAGAAATAAGTTTGAGTAACCAATGTTTCAATCTGCAAGACCAACATATCAGCTAAAAGACTGTCGACTCCTATTTACTAATAACCTCATTTTTGGCATTAAGGTAAATTAGAACCTATTTCCATTACGTTACACAGAAGGATTACATGGTATCACTAGTTATGCCACCTAGGCCAGGTGAAAAAAAACCAAGTCATCTTTGGAATTAAGCTGATCCAAAGTAAAACAACTTTAAACTAAAATCACATTAGTATCATCTTCATCAGTGCCCATATTGTGTAATAGGAAACTGTCAGCACTCAGTTCTGAACCTGATCCAGACTATGAGACTTCCCAGTGAGCATCACAGAGTAGGCAAAACAATCATACAACAATGAACTGTGTGGAAGTCACCTAATTCCTACATCTGCAGTTTGAGAAACAGTCCCAGATTAACCCATCATTTTATTTTTGCTCTCCTCCCCCATCAGCCCCATTCTAACATGATTAGCAGCCTGCCATATTTGTCTGATTTGACAGAGGTCACTATCACACTCAAGACACAAGAACTAATCAATGTTTTACACTTTGGTTTGACCATAGTAAAGTTGACCCATGTCACTGCTGTCTAGTCTCAAGGAAGCTTTTGTAAGGCAATAAACACATGGGCTAGATGTGATTTTCATCAATTGTACAGATACAAAATGAACAAAACTTTTTTCCTTTAATGGTGGTGTAGTTATTTTATTTGTTGGTGGCCACAGTTCAGGAGTGATGAGAAAACAGGAGTCTTAGCTAACATATTTCTTCCTTTATTTGGCCGTATAAACATACTGCAAATGTAAGGAATGAAACATTTTAATTCACTGAATAACAAAAACTCAAAGAATTTCTGGAAGAATTTATCCTTGCAAAATCTCTTAACAAGGCTGGAAGCTGTCAAAGGCACTAGTGAATTCATCACATTTCAACCCTGTGTTATGATGCAGAATTAGAAGCTACCTACCCATCCCTATGTCAAGAAACATCGTACTTGAAGCTTTCAAAATAGAAAGATAGTCAGTCCTAGCTTTTTTGTTAATCTGTATCATGGCAACCCTTGTTGTCATGGCATCGTTAAAAGACACTACACCAAATTCATACAGTCTTTGGCAACATGCTCTAGAATCCACTGCAACCAATGTCTTAATCACATTATATTGCAGCAAAAGTGACAATTTATGCAAAATAAACAGTTATGCAATTATTTCAATGAAGAAATTTCTAAGGACATGTAAAGTATGATTAGGAATGAAGAAAAGAAAGGCATAAAAATAGTAACCCAGACCCCTGCATTTGACATAAAAGCATTGAGGTTTGGGAGGTTTTCCTGAGGATAATATACAGAACCAATTCAGTAAGAATGCATGGAAGTTTCCTGCAAATAGCTTATTGAATACAGTATATTGAAAGTAGCAATGTTGATTTCATTTATTATATGCAAATAATGTTTTTATAATACAAGAAAGAATTTAACATTTGGCAGGTCAGTTACCTCTTTACTGCTAAACTACTAAATTTGATCTTAAAACAGGTTGAAAGTGCAGGCTTGCAATTTTTGCAGAAAAATTGCTCTTGGAGGAAACACACAACTATTCCCCCTTTAGTCTAGCCTTCCAGGTAAGACTTCTAGCATGATGAGCTTTTGGTGTGTACCACAAATAGCCAAACAGCCCTTTCAGATTTATTATTTGCTATCAGGGATTGGCCAAAATACATCAGTCTGTCCATTTAGATTTGACCATTAACCATGCTGACTAGCATCTAATATGACCTTAAGCTATGGCAGTTTTTGTTTGTTTGTTTTTAAACTGGGCTAACATTCCCACCCCATTTTAATTATGGGCCAATTCTGTACTTCTGAAAAGTCAACGCTTACGTAAGAAGTCCTTTTTGCTTATGTAAATAGGGCAAACCAAGGCTCAATTAATTTCCAGAAATTAAAGGAAAGTTATAAAAATCAAAATGTCTTAAAAAAATCTTTTCAAAAAGTCAAGAAAATAGATGGCGTACATGCAAAGTACATCAGAATAATCAAAATCCTATAATTCTGCCTACACTGAAAGCAGTTAAGTATTTTCATTATGTTGGTTTGCCAACTGACATCAGCAGAACAGTTGCTACTTCACATTCATTTTGCATTTAAATTCATAGATGAACTCTCCATTTGTGTATGTGGGGAAGTCTTTTGGAAAAAAACCTACCACAATGCAGCTTTTCATTAATCTATTTCAATATGCTGTACGCTACATTCCTTCAACTTTTGTATTCTACTAGCCTTGAGATTCCAGTCAACTAACCTAGATGTGTTCAGCCATGCAGTTTAATCCTTAGAATACATTAATCTTTTATTAACCCCAAATTTAAAGACCAGAAACCAGTAATGAAAATTGCTGGAGTTTCCTTATTTACCTGTTTCTGACAAATGAGAGTGGACACACTACATGGCCATTTTAGCCACTGTTTGTATCATTTCCCTGGGTCTTCCAGGAGTTTAAGAATAAAACTAGGTGAGGATAATGGTTCAGCACTTTCAGAACACATTTTAAATTAGAATCGTGAATTGTCAAGTGGACATAAAACTACATTCTTTATGATGAATACATTTGCAATAAGCTTGATCAGTCACATTTCACCAGAAAAATCATACCCATCAGGATTAGCAACTATACCTTTAGTAGTATGCTACTTATTTCTTATTCAAGGGCGTTTCACTAAACTTAGTAAAGTAGTCCCTGGACTGAACAGCTGCCAATAGAAGACACTGTTAAAATAAAACCAGAAAAAACCAAACTTTTGTGCTTTAAGCAACTGTGGTCCCTGCAAATCGGTTCAAGTTCCAATAAAATATGAAGTAATACTCACTCAAGTTTCACAGCACAAATTTCTGAAAAAAAAGAACAAGTTGGAAAAGGAAACCCTTTCCCCAGAAAGCTGATCTTACCATATCAAACTGGCACACAGAAGAGTTAGTATGAAAGTTTTGTTTTCATTCATTCAAAAGAAAATAAATTTAACCTTTGCTAACCCTCATCAAGAGATTATTAAAAAAAAATACTTAACCTTTAACTCACTTTACTTTTAATCTAAAATACTATTTGTTCTACATGGCTGCTGCTTCCACTTTTAGCCTAAGTCACCAATTGAGCAAAGAAGCTATTTCACTGCTGCTAGCCCACCTAGTTTTCAAAAGACCACACAAAGCCAGGATTATGAGATTATATGGTGTTAAACAAGAGGTGCCTTACTTTGTGCATTTCTTTTAAAGGATCTTTTAAAACAATTATGAACTGCTATAGTATGTGATAGTATTCCATTTATAGTTTTTCAATTAAAATAAAAGAGTATGCAAAATCAACTTAAAATTTAAGTGGGATTCAAATCACTAAGGCAGCAGCCAGTACCATTAGTTGTCTAAAAAACTGATGAACATAAAAGATTAATTATTTGAAGTTCCAGCATTGAGGACCTGCTGAAACAACCACCCAAGAGAGTAAAGCCTGACTATATAACTTGCACAGGTGACACAGAGTGATGAGCCATTTGAATGCTCAAGAGGAAATACTTTCAAAATCTTCCCACTTCTTAGATTCAGGAACAGTCAATCCACTTTGCAATATAACATTTCAGTATCAGGTATTTCACACCAAAACATCTTTGACTGAAGAGGAGACAAAACACTACAACACTACACTGTCATTATAGCAGTAACTGATGGCACACCACAGCTGCACACCCCAAAAGACAACAGTAACCCACTGCACAGCTCACTATGGATTTTGAATGGAGTAGTATTTCTTCACAAATACTTTGCAATAGAAAGGTGAAAAAGACAAACCACAGAATCTCTTTGCTTTATGGCTCTGGATTTACACAGCTGTTTCCCCCTAGTACTACTGAAGCTGACATTCCAGCTAGTCAATGCTAAATTAAAAAAACAACCAAAGGATATGCAGTCCAGTAAAATCTACTGAATGTGAAAATTATAATAGGATCAGGCAGAACTTGGTCAACTACATACTTGAATAGTAGCCCCATGCATTCAGTTTTTCATCCAGTGGCATGCAGCATTTGATGTTGTACAATAAACTTCTCTCATTACTAAGAATCCGATTTATTTATATGGTCCAGACCTCTTGCTTGCTTTCCAAATTAAGTTCTCAGCCACCTTCTCTAAAATCTCATGTCCAGTCATCAGCCAAAGCCAGCTACAGCTAGAAGGAGTTCTCCATTCCTTGCCAAATTTGTTTGCTTGTTCTTAACAAGAGCTTAAGCAGGAATACCAGAGAGCATTTAATTTGACCACTCTGCAGTCTTAATGCTACTGTTAGTTTCCCCTTCTTCACCACTTGCATAACCTATTTATCATGGTCACTTTCTCAAGGCCCTTCACTAACTGTCTTCACTCAGCTATCACAATTCACGTATGCTACTAAGCTTTCGGATAAACAATTTGCACCTTATCAAACAGAAGCACAAAACAAATAGGACTATCCCTCCAAAAAGCTGCCTCCTTCAACTGCTCTTCTGCTGGCAGTGGTTAACCTACTTCTGCGCCGAGACCACAGCCCATTTTGTTGACCAGCACTGTTCTGTTTCTCTGTACCTCCACTGTAGTGATTCCAGTAAACATTTTTTTCCACATTATCGGCATTGAAGAACTTCTGGACAGACTTTTTAATTCCATAGTTGTGGTAGCACCTAGAACAAAGTACCTTATATACCCTATATACAATGAATGAATGAAAAAAAAATCCCCAGAAAACAAACAAAAATGCAGAAAAACTTAAGCATCCTACTGAAGAATCCATTCATATCACTATCAATACTAAAACAGCAACAGGAATTCATGAACATTGAGCAGGCTTTAAGCTAATCCTCAGGAATTCCCTGTCCATAACCATTTCAGCAACATCTGATCTTACAGAGAGAGCTAAGAATATGCTGTACTCCAAGAGCAGAACATCAACTGAGGTGCTAGATTTGTTCATAACAGAGCCCTAAACCAATGACACCTGCATGAACTGGAAAAAATTCAATACAATGCTCAAAGAAGAGCACCCTTTGGAAATCCTGTGCTACAAATCTGAAGTCTGGCCCCAAATCCTAAAGATGTCACAATCTCTTGTTGAAAAAGGCATGGGGTGAGAGAAAGGACACGCTTGTGCTTCAACTCCATTGTACAAATATAATTCCTGTGAATTACTCATCTACAATCCTGCAATTCATTTTAATCAAAGACAACATTATTTTCAATGCATCTTAGCTGAAACTTCCTCACCAGGCCTCCCACATCCTGCAGATTCCTAAAACTAGAAAAGGATTAAGACGTTGCAAGAGCTAGAAGAAACACTTTATTCTTTCCAAAATAAGAGCCTCCTTTTCTCTTTTGCATTCACAGTATGCATAGCAACATACATAATACCACAGTCATTCTACATCTCACAGATAAGAAGTATTAACATAACTCTTAAAAATGTAATGAACTGCTGCAACACCCAACCGTGGGCCCTGAACCCAAGTTTAACACAGCACAATCAACACATTTGGAAAAGGGAACATGCTACATTATTGCAATAGCTCTTTTGAACAGCTTAAGCCAAGAGAATTTGAACCTTACGCTTTCTTATTTCTCCCATACATTCTCGAATACCCATTTACATTAAAAAATAAAAAAGTCTGTATGTTATTTCACATACAGACATACAAGGTGAGACACCAAAGTACCAGTGTTCATTCCCTCATCATCATTCTAGACCAAAGTAACCGGAGCCATTTTAAATGCTGCTTCACAATCAAAAAGACTATGTAAAACTGAGTGCCCTAACCCCAGAAATAAGAGTCTTGTTTAAAGTTCCTTTAAAAGCTTTTCACTGCTCCTTGCAGTAGATATATTTTCATTGTCATTTGAAATTTAAACAATAATGCAGCTTTCATTGCCACTTCAGATTTAAGCAATAACTGGACTTGCTCAAATATCTGAAGCAGTTAGTCATGACACAGAACATAACTCTGAAGAGGTAAGTTTAATAAATCAACCTTTGTTTTAAGTTCACAGAGTCTCCAAAATAAAGATAACCAAAATTGGCAAATAAGAATTCCTACATATTTTTTAAAAATTAGCCCAAGGAAGTACCTTCAAACAGTAAACAAGGAAAAAAACAGTAAAAAGGAAAAATCCCTTGCTCAGCTAAGTCACAGACTCTATAAAAAAATTCCTCAAGTCCTCTGTTTTTCAGTTATACTGTTCTGTAATGAATGTCATTAAGTTGAAGGTTTAACCCAAAAAACTATTTCTACAACCTGACATGAGTAACCTCAATCTTCTACAAAAAGAGGCATTTTAGGGAGATAATGGAATGAGCCCCCATAAAAGTCCTACTTCACTTAAAAAAGGGAAACGTCTACCTACAAAGATCAAGGTCCAGGCTCTGTATCACATCTCCTACCCTGCCACACAGTTCTAACTCCAATCCATTAACAAGACGTTAGATCTAACCTAACCAAGTCACCACAACTGCCAGATTAGATGAACACTTGCATGGAATTAAGAAACAAGTCAGCTTCAGTTCTGTGATCTAGCTACATAAATAGGAAGAACAAACACTCCCAATGAAACTGGTGGAAAAGGAATGATTTAGTCTATGAAATCTTCATGAAATCAAGATCATTAAGATGACAGTCACAACTCATAACTATGCTAAGCATACAAAAATTACTTGTATTGATGTTCTTGTTTTACATTGCAACTTTGATAAATTGATGCATCAGAGAAATGAGGAGATGGAATATTTCTGTGGATACATTATAATACATTTTGCCAAGAGTAGGAAACTAATTTAGGGGAAGGGGGTTTTGTTTTAAGCACAAAAACTCCTACATGTACACAGGAATTGCTGTTAAGAACACAAGACTTCACACTGGATATGGATCAAACCTTATCTTTCAGTTGTTGGGGCAGAGTTCTTTGAGACATACATGTTTTTGTGTCCAAGTGTTCCAGTTTCTTAAGTTGCAAACTGTATTAGAAGAATTTTTGCTGTTGAAAGGCCTAATTTTACATTTACATTCAAAAAAGAAAATCTGACTATTCAACCTCTTCCTTACTACTCACCTTTAATCTTGCTAATCTTGCAATTTCAGTTGCATTAGCCTAGTTGCTGTGACAGAAAGGGAAGGTAATTCCAATTAACAAACTAGCTAAGGCTCTTTAAGTGTTTTGAGATTTTGTACATCAGAAATGCAAAAAGGAGGAAGAAACGAGTTTTGCCTTGTATTACATTTTTTGCTCTTCAGAAGCACCATAAAAATGGAAAACGCCTGTGCTCTCTTATAAATAGTTCAGAGTTCTCCTAAAGAAAGATATGCTAATTATTTAAGTCAACAAAAATATCCGGACTGCACATAATGCTTGATTTTACATTTTAAGCATTCACAGGCCTTCAAGACACACACACATACCCCTCCTCCTGACTGCTGATCTTAGACACTATAGCAACAAGTGAACATTTGTTCTGAAGGAATGTGGAGTATGCAACTGGGGGAGGGGTAGTACTATCAGTCACAAACTTATCTGCTGGTCCACTAAGTTAAATAATAACTTCAATCTTCCCTGAAACTGAAGAAACATCATTTACTATCCAACATTAGCAACCTGCATTTAACAGGCAGCTTACACTTTGACTATAAAGAACACAGCTTTGCTTGGACTGAACTTCAAGAGGAGGTTAGGTTTTTTTCCTCTGCTTGTTCAGAGTACTGGAAATAGGAAAATTGTTCCATGACTGCCTATTAATTAAGCAGTGCTCCAAAATTGCAAACCTGCAAAGCAAAAGAAAATACCCAGCTCCTTTGGCTCTGGTCACAGCATCTGAAAGTCCAAGACTCCCTAACAAAAGCCTGCAAGATGGCAGACTTGTATAAAACAAGAAGCTTAGGCAAAACAGTTTGTGGAACGATCTGGAATAAAATGGAAAGAAAGGTGGAAAGTTCTCTCTCCCGGCTTAAGTGTAACATTCATGGGGAAAAGCACAGTCTGTAGCTACGGCTGTCTCCCATAAACATCGACTGGAAACTACTTTTTGTTGGATTGTTGTGGACTTGCCTTCATCCAGGCTTCACTAGTTATTTTCTGGACAGCGTTCTCTGGAGTGCATCAAACTTCTGCTTTCTTTGCAGAACTTCTCAGGTTTGAGGAATCTGGCACTGGACAGGAACAGGACTCACTGCCAGGGATCACAGTGCTTCCTGCTCATGAGAGAGACCAGGAAGAAAGTACAGTGTGAAAGTAAGGGAAGCATGGGAAAATAACCAGGAGGTCTCTGGCTTGCTGTCAACCTAGAGCTTGACTAAGAGAAGCAGCTTACATGCCCGTCTATTTTTTTTCCTCTGAATTTTACCATAAAAAGCATCAGAAGCTGTTAAAAAAAATAATCCCTACTATTGGCTTTGCATTCCTAGTAATAATTTTACTTGTTAAAAAAAAATTCAGGAAGTATTTACTTTGTTCTTATTTACATCCTTTACTTCTCTTAGCTTGAAAGACTATTTCACATTTGTCAAAGAACAGTTTCAATTTTAGATTGACAGAACTAATATTTAGAAGTGACTACTACTTGGAGATAGTGAAAGGGTATGCTAAGGAATTTCCAGGTCAGAAAGACTGGAAGAACATACGTCTTTGCATATTTGCAGGTTTTAGGAAGGCAAGTTTAAAAGATGACTGTCAAATTCAAACGCACCAAAAGCTCAGAGCTAAAGAAGGCTGATTAATTTGCCATCTACAAAGGGCATTTTCTACTTGCTGTTGTCTCCACCACGACCCCCTCCCCCACCTTTCCTATACCCCTGTCAAACTCAGCATTCAGTAGAGGAGACAAAAGAGTTGGTACAGGGTTTAGCAGCGTATGCTGTAATGCCAGGGTGGAGTGCCACGCCAACTCTGCCTAGACACTCACAGTCTTCTTCCATTTTAACCGCTCGCCACTTGTTCCTTTGCCAGCCGCCTTCTCCTTTTGCTGGCATTCAGTACAGCCTTACAGTCAGCTCATGGAACTGATCCGGCTGAAAACTAGTTCCTTTCTTCCTAGGACCAGCTTTTAGGCAGATCTGCCCTGAGAACTGGCTTGCTATGCAGTCACCAGAGAACTACTGCCAATGCCAGGAAGAAGCAGTGAGATCACAGCAGCTCACACTTAAGTCTCTTCTCTAAGCTGCTGTGGAAATACACTATTAGCACGGTTCAAAACAGAGCTGTAAACATAACAAGCTCTATAATAAGAAAACAACGATTTTAGATGCATCTTGTAGATTTTCAACAGTTACAGAACCGTACCATCAATTCAGCTGTTGGTGGGGAATAAAAACCTGTAATTTCTGCAGGAGGACCCTCAGAAGTTACTGCTTCCAGCTGCCTTACACCCACCCCAGTCTGGTTTAGTCCTGGCTTCCCTGCTACTGTGGCGCACAAGGTCACTTCTGCCAACCTTGCTATGAGAACAGTAACATCCAAGCAGCAAATACAAATTGTCAGAATTCACCTCTTAACGCCTTAACACGTCTGTTCAGCAAGAGGATGAACAATGTCATTGTTCATCCTTTACTTTACAAGTAAAGGATGTAAACAACTAATACATTTAAAATGTGCAGTTAGTTCCTTGTGGACCAAGTTTGAGTACAGCTACAAAGTACAAAAAAGGTCATATTTTAATAATAAGTTACAGAATTATTCTTCAGATATTACAAGTATCTAACACTTCAGTAGATCCTGGAATGGATTAACATTAAAATTCCACTTCAGACTATTTGTCAACATCCTCAAATGTTGTTATTTCTGTAACAGGATTTATTATCTACTAGACAGTTTGTTTTTCCCTTTTTTGCGCTACATGGAGTAAGAGAAACAATGTGTAATGCTTTACATGAATTCCTCTGCCTTTTCCCAAGGATTCTTGAAGGTCATTTAATCAATTGACAAGCAGATTGTTTATGCATTTGATAATCACTATGTTCTCACGGTCCCTGAAAGTTAGCTGCCCTGACAGCATTTTGCTTTCCCTTCTCCCATAAAAGTTTTTTGTTTTTTTTTTTTTTTTTTATTTAGGACACAAAATACTATCAAACAGAAAACCAGCACCATCTTCCACAAAGTTTTAAAGAAATCACTCCTACTTCCCTCAAAACAAAAAAATCCCCAAACATTCCTTCCAGAGACTGTTGCAAAGAAAGGTAAACACTTTATCAAATCCTTGTTTAGAGCAGTTTGCCCACCTACCAAGCACTCATATTATGAGGTGTCATTAGACAGGTAAATAAATCCAATTTAAGGTGTATCAAAGACAGCACCTTTCATTGAGAAACATCAAAATTGGAATAAAGAACAAACAGCAAAATTACACCTAGTGTTATAAATTATCATAATTTCAATCTGTAATCTTCACTGCAATAGCTAATGAACTTCAGATTTCCCTAGCAAAACAGGACAAACTGACTTTCAAAAATACTGCCTCAGAAAAAGGACTTTAATGTTTTACACTATAGGAAAAAACAGAAATAAAAATCAAATGCTAAAAATACTACAGTACTTTAATCATACTAAAAATATGGACAGTACTAAAAAAAAAGCACACATTATCAAGCCTGGAAGGGCTGAAGAGAAATCATTCATCTTTGACCCTCAGGCACTATATTCACTAGACAGCTTCTGGCTTTTAGCGTAGCATGCAATTAATACCAGGCTCTGTGGTGCTAAAACAAGGTTTTGATGTCACTAGAGATTACAAGTTCCTTATTTTGAGGGAACTATTTTACTTGACACACCTTTAAAATTGTCCCACTGGGCAGAATATCTTATCCTTCAAAAATAAGGACCTGACAGATTTCAAGTTAGGTAGCATTCCTGATCCTTTTGAAAGTATTGGTGCTATTATAAAGAGGATGCAGACATTCCTGACCAGGCCATCCAGCTTCACCAGTATTTGTACCACTGCTTCAGTTGGGGGGGGAGCAGGGGGGACATAAAAATAAAATCTTGTCAAACTCTAAGAAACCAGGCAGCAAAATCTGATCCTCAAAGAGAAATCTGCAATGAAAGGTAAGAGCTTTGTCTTGCTATTCTGTTTTCCAAGATATCTGGAAGAAAGGTTGTATTAACATTTTCAAATAAGCTTCAATTTATATTAGTTGAAGATAGGATGAGCTTGAGGAAAAAAGTTCTTGCTCATGAAAAGGATGCAGAATTACCCACATGAAGCACACAATATCACACTTTGAAGATTACTTCAAAGTTTGTGATAAAGCAAGCAATAATTTCAAAATATATTCTGAAGTACAGTCAAGAAGATTATATATTAAACTATAATTACTCCTGCACTTTTAAACCACATGCAAATTTTACCCTTACAGCTATTCGTAATGAAATGGTATTTCCCACAGTCCCAAGGGCAGACCTTACAGTATGAAGCATACATTACATTCCTTACAAAAAAAAAAAAAAGCAGATGTCACAAACTAGTAGCTAATTATCTTCAGACTAGGGAAACAGGAATGTTTCCCCCATCTCTGATGTGATACAAGTAAAAGCTACTATTTACCGTTTAAAAGTGAAACACTTAGTAAAATATCTGCTAATTAGAACTCAGACTTGTCCTAAATATTCTTTTGTGTGGTCCTTTTAAACCTGAGTAAATGAATCTCATTTGTGCAAAGACCACGCAGTAGCATCATTTGCTTAAAGCAACAGTGGAATTTATTATATGCAGTAACAGCACAGACTGTAGTGTCACCAATCTCATAAATATCTATTCTTAAAAAGACTCTGAACTTTACATACCTGTACAATAAGCAATACTATTTTTTAACTGATAAATTCTCTAATAAAAGTTTGCAAGAGAAAAGTCCTGCATATTTTGTCTCCAAAAGCAGCTTACATGCTTTCTATACAACTTTACGAGGTATAGGCATGCTTGTATTTTGAAAAGATTGGATAGTATATAGGAGTTACCCCGTAGCTCCTATTGTCCAAAAGAACATATTATGCATGTAGATGTCACCCAGCCTCAAAATTCAACAGTGCTTACTCACAGACACATTAAACCCATGCTTTGGGACAAAAATTAAGCTCTTCAAGTTACAGGATTTAAGTATAGCTCAGACACTTCATATTCTTAAGTATTTTCAATACTGTGGTCAGGTTGTTAAACCCTCAGCAGGTCTCTGTGGGAAGCAAACAAATTCTCAATCCCAAAACATTCTCTACCATGGAAAGTTACTTCTCTTCTTGAGTGCTACTACCTCTGAAGATCACAGACAGCTCCAGCCTTTAGACTGTACTTCACTGTATGTCCTACCTTTTCAGAGAGGGGTGCAAGTTGAAAGCAACAATTAGGTTCTCACACTCTTAGCCCATAGCCGGAAAGTTACTACTGGAACTCAAAACACAAAGAGAAAACTCATGAGCTTTCAAGCCACTATGTCTTAACAGTTTCCACTTAGGATGTACATTAAAACTGAAATAAGAACTAAATCTGGAGTACATCAAGAATACAGAATGCCATCAATAAAAGTGAAAACTCAAACAGTCTTAAGAACAGCACAGATTGCAGGTAATGATCTGAGTGTTCTAGGTATTAATTCAACATATACTCTCAAGTTTGGCCTTCCAGGCAGGGATTTCTGAGGAACGGTTTTCATTTTCTTCTTATCAGAAAGGAAAGAAGATTGACTTATTTTGACTCTCCTCAATATATTTCAATTATGTCTGACCTCATAAAGTATGAGTGCTACAAATGAAGAAGACCTTTCAGTTCAAACACAAAAGACATGGTGACAATATAACTGTCCTTACTAATATCTGCCATAGGACACAATCTCGCTCATCTGGAAATTTAACTGAAGACTGGACCAAGAGACTGATGCATCAACCACTACAGGTTCAGTCTGTCATCAACTAAAATGAAATAAAAAGTTTCCTGTGAAACAGGACTGGATTCATTGACCTAGGTTCAAAAAATGCCCAGACCTCTTCTTTAATGAAGACATTGGTAAAGTATCTCGATCTTATGCCTCAAGTTGGATCGCTAATAACAGGTCATTACATCCAGTGAGTACAATGCCTAGATTCAAATGGCAATTTAAAAAAAAGACAGCAAGAACTGAAGTGTGTGGAACACATGGTATTTCACTCAACACAAGAGGCAACTGCAGCTCCCTCATGTCCAAACAGCTGACAAACTTTTCAACTCTACAGTTACATTCAAAGGATTTTTTGTTTGTGGGTTGGGGGTGGGGGTTTTTTGGGGACAGTGGGGTGGAGGTGTTTTGGCTTTTTTTTATGTGAAGTACCATTAAGAAACAAGTTTCCTACTTGGTGCCAGCAAGGAGATTCCAAGTTTTTTAGATTTGGTTTATACAACAAACATTATTGGGTAAGAGTCTGAAAACAAAGTTACAATGCTGGGTTTACCTTTGTTGAAAAGTAATATCAAAAATTTATTCAGCCTTATGACAATGAGACTACTGTAAGAAATTAAATTATATTAGCATAAGTAATGCAAAGAGAAATAGCCTTGAAATCTACAGATTTCAGTTACATAACCTTCTCCC